>NC_141874.1:494694194-495319194 GCF_056163025.1 Triticum urartu | reverse complement strand
CGCCGGGTCCGTGCATCGGCAGGCGCGAGGTTGCTCGGCGAGGTCCTCGCGTGTCCCTCCCCTCTCTCCTTTGCTCCCCTTTCTGCTCTACGTCCTCGGGTCCCGGCCCTCGAGCGAGTCTCAGCCGTCGCTGGTATGCCAGGTCACGATGTCGTGGACAAGGCCAGAGGGTGAGGGCTGGAGAGCCAGTAGGAGCCCTGAGTCGCGATGCTCAGGCACCCCCCCTTTAACGTGCAAGCAGTTCGCATGGATAAGAGCGAAGGAGACACCGCAAGGGCCTCGCCTGACGCAGCTCCTTCAGGAGATCCTGTAGACCCATCATAGAAAAAACGAGGGGTTGCCATGACAATTGACAGTCATTCGTTGGTTGCTTCCGAGGGGTACGAGGTACTGAAGGCTTGACGAGGTGGCGCCATGTGGGGCTGCCGCGGCCAGAGCTCAGCCATTCAGGTTTGTCGGCGTTCCAGGGACGGACCCATGCGCAAGCGTCATGCCGTTTGATAGCAGTTCCGTCAGTTGGTGTCAGTTGAGCAGGCAGCTAGGTCGAACACATTAGCCGTGAAGGAGTGGATTCATTCAAATAGATGCTGGGAAGGCGGACATCACTGGGTCTGGCCCGAGCGACTTGGGGATCATGCAGCCCGAGGGGCGCCCCCAACAAGGTAAGCTAACAACATGAAATAAAAGGGATACATGCCGCAAGGACGGACCCACGCGGCCTGGGAATAATGCAGCCCTGGGGGGCGCTCCCAGCTGGAAGTAAAACTTGAAAGATGTCACCTGATGACGTTGAGGACGAAGGGGTGTTGGTGTAGCAGACTCGGTGGGCTGCGGAAGCCGATCCTCACGAGCCCCCAGGCCCAGGGGCCTCAGGAGGCTCCAGAGGCGCTGGTGGCTCCCTGCGGGCCATCTCCATCTCTGCCAGGGCTGCGGAACGCCTGGCCTCTTGTGCCTCCATGATGCCCCTCATGAGGCGCTGGTACGTGACAGCCGCGTTCGGCAAGCCGTAAGGCATGCGAACGCAGCTGTGAGGTGGACCTCCGCAGCGCCCCACCCGCGAGGGCCAGAGGCGCTCTAGAGAGGCGACTCGGTTGAGCCCTGGTATGTCGATGCAGACGCGCAGCCCACCATCCTCGCCTGGATGGGGAGCCACTGCTGGTAGACGGCGGCCGCCTTTCATGACCCTTGACTCCTGTAGCTCCTGAATGGCCTTGCTGACGAACTCCTGAGGGTCTGGCCCTCCTTGCCTTACTCCTTCTTGAGGGAAACGTGCTTCGAAGCACGCCTCCATGTGGTGCCCAAGCGCCTCCCTCGTGACCCTAGCCAGGTCGGTGGCCCTCTAGGGGAGAGCCCCCGAGCCCTGCCTGAGGAGGGCGCCGGGCGCGCTTTCCTATGCAACGGAAGGAGGTTCCCCCTGGGCGGGCACGGGCCCAGAGGGGCCTGCCTCCTGAGGGACCGGGCCGGACAATGTCTTCTTCTTCTTGGGGGCGGTCTCAGGAAGCCTCCTGCTTCCGCGATCCGGGTCTTCCAGTGACGCGGCCTGAAAGGCTCGTTCGAGGGAACACACCGCGTCCTTCTCTTCACAGGGCACCGTGAGGACTCTGCCACTTCCTGGCATCTTGAGGACGTTGTAGCCGTGGTGAGTTACGGCCATGAACTTGGCCAGCGCCGGGTACCCAAGGATGGCGTTGTACGGCAGGCGAATGTGAGCGACGTCGAAGTCGATGAGCTCGGTGCGGTAGTTGTCGCGTGCCCCGAAGGTGACTGGGAGGCGGACCTGCCCAATCGGGACCGTGGAGCCGTCGGTGATTCTGGAGAAGGGCTTGGTTGGCTGAAGCTGGCTGTAGGGCACTTGGAGATTGTTGAATGTTTCCACGGACAGGACGTTGAGCCCTGCCCCGCCATCGATGAGGGTCCTGGTGACCACCACGTTGCTGATGATTGGGGAACAAAGCATCGGGAGGACTCCAGCTGTAGCCGCACACTTGAGCTGATCTGTTGAGCTGAACGTGATGGCGCATGCCGACCAGCTGAGAGGGCGCATGGCTTCAAGCCTGGGGAGGACTGCATTCACTTCGCGGGCGAACTGCTTGAAGATGCATTGAGAGGCTGGGGCCTGAGGCCCGCCCAGGATGCAGGCGATCGCGCGCGGCTCCTGGAAGCCCCCAGCCCCCTCGTCTTGGTGGCGGTCCTCGTTTCTCCTTGGCTGCGGCGGCAGCGGAGGGAGGCCTGCGTTGCCATGCGGGCGATCCTCGCGAGGCTGATCCCTCCAGTCTCCCTCGTGAGGCGGGTCTTGCCAGCGATCCTCGCGAGGTTGATCGTGCCACCCTTGGCGCGGGCCACGGTCTTCCCAGCGTCCTGCATTCCTTCCTCCTCCTCGACCGTAGCCCCGGTCACCGCGGTCGGGGCGACGGCCGATCCTTCCTTCTCGCACGGCTCGGAGCTCTTGACATTCGTTGGTGTTGTGGGTGTGGAGGTCGTGGTACACACAGTACCGGCTGCCCTTGGAAGGTTCGGGCTGATCTCTTCCCCGCTTGGTGTCTGGTTCTGCCGCGAGCATGGCAGCCCCCTTGTGCTTCACGTCCTTGGCCTTGGGCTTCTTCTCTTCTGGGTCTGCGGCAGGCAGCTCGAGGAGGGAGAGACGCCCTTCCTCAGCCCTGGCACACTTGGTCACCAAGTTGAACAGCTCCAAGGAAGTGCACATGTCTTCATGCATCGCCAGCTCCTCCTTCATCTTGACATCGCGCACGCCGTCGGAGAAGGCTGAGATGATGGCCTCCTCAGTCACCTTGGGAATCTTGAGGCGTGCGTTGTTGAAGCGCTGGATGTACTTCTGCAGGGTCTCCCCGGGTTGTTGCTTGATGCGGTGCATGTCACTCACGGCAGGTGGCCGGTCGCGAGTACCTTGGAAGTTGGCGATGAAGCGGGTGCGCATCTCGTCCCAGGAGGAGATCGTGCCTGGAGCCAGGTTCTGGAGCCAGGTGCAGGCCCCGTCCTTGAGCGCCATGGGAAACCAGTTCGCCATGACCTTCTTGTCTCCATTGGCAGCTTCGATGCCCAGCTCGTAGAGCTGGAGGAACTCCGCAGGGTCAGCCGTGCCGTCGTAACGAGGAGGCAGGTCCGACTTGAACTTGCCGGGCCACGCGACGCTGCGTAGCTCGGCGGTGAAGGCACGGCAGCCTGCTGTGGCCACGGGAGGCCTTGGGTGACGGAGAGCTTGGTCTTGCATGTCCCCATGCGCTGCAGCTGGGTCTTGCCGTGCGGGAGCAGGAGCATGGTCGCGACGTGCTGGAGCAGGGAGCGCCCGGGCAGCTTCTTGCGGGCGAGGGACTTCTTGGCAGCTCTGCTCTTGCTGCGCTGGCACCTGACGGAGCGGGTTCCGCCCAGGGGCCACGCGCCTTGGAGCCACGGTGCCTTCTTGTGGAGGAGGCGGCCGGGGCGCCGCCGGAGCTTCGTCGCCCGCGCGGGGTGGGGTGCGATACAGCGGAGCGGACGACGCAGGAGAGCCCCCTGCGGCGCGGACGAGCTCGGCGACGCGGTCGAGCCATTATTCATAGACGTCGTCGACGGGACGGTAGCGCAGGAGCTCGTTTGCCGCGATGAGCGCAGCTCGAGCCTCCATGGGTGCGTGGAGCGTCGGGACGAAGAACCAGCTGGGGTGAGCGAGGGAGTAGCGGTGCGGCCGTCTTGCCGCACGGACGGATGCTGAGACGATGCCTGCTGCTCGTCCCCCGCCGGGCCGGTGGCGGTGTTGACGGCAGGTGACGGGGAACAGCAAGGACGCCTGCCGACAGGAGCCGTCTGGGCGACGCGGGAAGCGAGAGCGGCCCGGCGCTTGGCGCGGGCCCGACGAGCGTCAGACATGGGCGTGATGGTCGGAGGAGAACGGGGCGGTGGAAGACGAATTCCGGCACCACACCCCTACCTAGCGCGCCAAATGTCGGATTTCGGGTTCCGGCAGACCCTTGAGGTTCGAACACTGGGGTGCGCACGAAGATTTCGCCTCCTACCTACTTGCACCCCTCCGCCTCGCTAAGATCTAAGCAATGGAAAGAACAACACGAATGACACAGGTTTTATACTGGTTCGGGCCACCGTTGTGGTGTAATACCCTACTCCAGTGTGTGGTGTGGTGGATTGCCTCTTGGGCTGATGATGATGAACAATACAAGGAAGAACAGCCTCGCGAGGGTCTGCTCTGGGCTGGGGCGATGAACTGCTGGGAGGAGTTCAGTCACCCTTCTCTCTCTCTCCTTCCTTCTCTTTTCCTTCTCTCGTCCCTCTCCTCTGTTCTGTGGGTGGTTGGTCCTATTTATAGAGGCCCTGGTCCTCTTCCCAAATATCGAGCGGGAAGGGAGCCAACAATGGTGGGCTAATTTGAAGGGGGACAGCTAGTACTAGCTATCCTGACAAAAGTAGTCTTCGCCTGCACAAAGCTCTGGTGGTGACGCCGTCTTGGGCTCCACAATGACCCCCGTCTTGCAGTCCTCCTGGTCTTGGTCTTGTTGCACCGAAATGGCAACCTTTGCCTGATGCCTCGGTACTCCGCGGCTGCGCTTGCTCCCTTTGCACCAAAGAGGAAAGGAGGACGCTGCGCGGGCTGGCACCCGCCTGGCGCCTTTGGTCGTCATGGCTTGCGTCACGGGCACCTCGTGAGGTACCCCGCCTTGATCTCTCCGCCTCCTTGCGAGCCAGCCTGATGAGGCCGTGCCTGAGGAAGCTCCGCGTCGTCCGCCCCACGAGGCTTGGCCCCTCGTGAGGGTCTTGGGTCTGTGTTGGTGAAGATGGGCCGCGCTGCGCCCCCCTTTGAGCCACGCCGCAGGCCGCAGGAAGGCAAGTCTGGGGACCCCCGTTCCCAGAACGCCAACACCTATCACACACACGATGACTCGCTTCCCTTGCGTCTCCGTACATAGGCCACTTTCGAACAACATCAACATTGTCTCCCTATGTATACGCCACTTCTGCACACAAACTACCCCTCTCTCTCCCTCTCTCTTCCTCTCTTTCTCTCCCTCACTAGCTCTCTCTCTCTCTCTCTCTCGCTCTCACACCCCTCTCCCACACACACTCGATGTCTCTTTCGAATAGTCTGCTCCCCGCCCGCACCCATGCTATCCCGCTACTACACATGCCTTTGTCTCTCTTTCACACACATGTCACACCATTTCCCCTTCCCTATACTAGGTCTACATCATTAGTGGTCTCTCTTCTCCACATACACACACCCCCTCTCACACGCACACACGTGCACAAACACACACAGAGACGCATAAACACCCATCTATCTGGATCCTTCTTTTAAGACACACACCCTTGCATATTCTCTCCAACTCTAGGTATGTATATATCCCCCCTCTCTCTAGCTCATATTCACACCAAAATTCTCCATCTCTCTAACTCACACATTTCTCCCCATGTCCTCATGTGTATCTCACACACTCACTCTCTGATTATGTCTATGTGTCTCCACGTTACACAACACAAAGCCCCATGCACATGTCTCTCTCTCTATCCTCCACACACAGAGACACAAAGAATCTCTTATCATTGCCTCGGTCTCTACACATATCACACACGCACGCTGTGTCTCTCTCTCCCACACACACTCAACAACGGTTTTATCGTGAATAACTTACCGTCTATTCATCAACAGTCGTGGCAGTACGACAAACATGAGACGTGAAAAAGAATAAATCTACACGTGATAGACCACCTAGTATGACTACCAGGACTAGAGCAAGCCGAAAGTGCGTCGCCTCACCCCCTCCTTATCGGCGACGGGGAAACCTTTGTTTTACACAGTCGAGAAGTCATCATGCTAAGGCCCCACATGCCGAGCCGTTGAATAGAATGTAGATCCAAGTTTACGGAAACAAGTGTGGATAATACATTTGTATCTCCATACTTATATCTCTTCTCTTATAAAAAAACTGAGTTGGTGATGATGGTACGCCTGCCATCTTGCAATATAGACCGTCTGATCTATATCTGACAGATAGAAATTAAACTAAAAGATACCCACACCTCTCTTCACATTTGCAGACAAGGCCTTCCCTCGTTCATCCTTATCTCCAACAACCTCGTTGTTGCAATTAAAAAGGAAGCCTCTAGAACAAACTGGCACTTGTCCATCCCCATGCCTCCGCTCAGTCCGACCACCAATCACCACCACGCCCCACTCCTCCTCAACTTACCTCTCCTCTTTCTCGAGATATCATTAGTTTTTACACATTGGATTACTACCGCATGGGTCAATCACAATAGGTGTTTTATAAAAAAATGCATTTTGATGTTCCGTGCAATGCACAGACATCTTGCTAGTACTCCTACAGAAGACTTAGTTGGTGATGATGGTGTGTCTTCCATCCGTCATTTTTGACCATTAGATCTACATCTAATGACTGTGAGGTAAGTTGTTGCCTTTTCTCAACAGCATCCCACTTCTCTACCAATTTGCAGAACAAACCTTAATTAGTATCTTAAAACCAACCACATCCCTCCCTCACCTCACCAAAACAGCCCAAGGAATATATTCTGATTGAAACATAATATATCTCTAGTGATATATGTATATCAAAATTAGAGTGTTTTCTATCAATTTTGTGAATACATATTATTATAATTACGATCCGTTGCAACGCACGTGAACATTGCTAGTATTTCCAACCATGCAAAAAATGCTAGTATTTCCATAGTTTCAAGTTTTCCATCAAGATATTATTCACTCATGGTTGGTATTTAGTTTGAATTACGTACACATAGGCACTATGTAACTAGCCGTGCTTATTGGCTTCCAAAGCTTAACTTTCGCTCCTACTTATAGTATGTAGAGTATTTAACAAAAAACTATCACTTTCAACCAGTCCTAGGAAGAAACTATTTTACAAAAAATACCAAAGACATACCCAAAATTTCTTAATCCACGCCAAAAAAACTACTACCTAGTGCCGATTAGGATCATTTAAACCTGTTTATGACAGGGTTGGCCCACACGTCCATGCTGATGAGGTAGCTTAAACCAACACATTTTGTTTAACCGTTGACACGAGGGACCCACATCTGACCTTCTACTCTATTCTTCCTCCTCCATTCATTATTTTTCCTGAACATTACTTAAAACAGTACTGATGCGTGTTCGTCGGTGGCGCCGGTGATGATCGAGTGGGCCGCTGCTCCGTCAGACAGGCCAGACGCCGCGCTGGCCTCCACACGGGTTGGCTGGCTGGCCTGAGCATGACACACGCCCAAGCAGGCCGCCGCGCTAGCCTTCACTCGAGACAGATGTCTAGCCTTAGCGCGGCGCGTGCGAGCAAGCCGCCGCACCACCGTGCCAACCTAGCTAGCAAACCTTGCAGACAAGCAGCTGGATGCATCCAGCAGGGTGTGTGCTATCTTGGCTAGCTAGCAGCTGCGAGCGTTGGAAGAAGCTGGCATCCGGGCTGCCGCAAGATCGGCTCCGCACCACCGGCGGTTTTGACCTCACCTTCTGCCGGCAGCGGTAGCTGCGTCCCATGGCCGAGGATGACTAGGTGGACGAGCCGGAGGTAGGAGGTCACTCGGGGGTTTTTGTCCATACTGACATGTAGGTCCCACAAGTCATAACGCCTAACTTGCCGGTCAAATAGAAGGCGTTGACTTAAGGGGCGACATGGGTTGAAACATGCCTATAACGTCACTTTGTAGAGTAGTTGTTTCTTGGTAGGGCTGGTTGGTAAGTGGTAGTAGTTTCTTGGCATTATTTGTGGTTTCTAATAAGGAACAACGTACTAGCTTCAAAAGGCGATTCTAGGTTGCGTTGTACTCCAATGAGTACTACTAGTGGTCGCGGGAGTGTATAACTCATTTTGTGGATTCGATCTCGGCCGAACGCACGACAACCTTTTTTTAAAATAGTAACCTCGCTGCGAGCCAATATTGTACACTGGTAGTTTGACTTTTGAAGTCGAACGGACGTGTTGCACCACAATCTGGGTGCACTGGATAGCCTAGCCACATGAACAGGTTTTCCCTCCCATCATCTCATGGCTCGCATACTAGAGTAGTACTCCTACTCCCTCCGTTTCTTTTTGGTCTGCATATAAGATTTGGTCGAAGTCAAACCTTGTCAACTTTAATTGAGTTTATAGAAAAGATATCAAAATTTACAATATGAAATCAATATTGTTAGATGCATCATGAAATTAATTTTCATGCGATATAGTTTTAGTATTATAGATGTTGATATTTTTTTCAAACAAAGTTGGCCAAACTTTACAAAGTTTGACTTTGACAAAATGTTATATCAGACCAAAAAGAAACGGAGGAAGTATATATCAATTCACACCATGCAAAGTTTCTCGCCTGCGTGCTCGCCCTAGCGGCACCTCGCTTGCAGCTTCCTCGTCAGCTAGCATATTTAAACTAGCACCTCCCAATTAAGCCCGAGGAGCCAGAAAAGCCTGGTGCAACATTGGGAACTGTGCAATATGGCTCTGTACGTAAAGTGCTAGTACGCTACTACTCTGTAGCTTGTGGCGTTGCACGCATGGACTTCACTCCATTATCGGCTCTATAAAAGAAATTCCTCTTGATGTGATTTTTTTGTTTTGAAATGGAGGCAAAAGCTTTGCCTCATCTCATTCATGAAGAAGGAACTACTAACAAAGTTTGACAAGATCCATTACACCTCCACAAATGGAAGCGAAAAGCCTAGTCTCGCTGTATCAAAGAACTCAAATGTTCTGCCCCCGCAATAACCGTCGCTAATAAACAGGCTGCTAGTGTGTGCGTGAGAGGAGCGACTAAGTAGGCCAGCTACGCGCTTGAATAGAGCATCGAGAGTACGCACTACGCAAATGTACTTTCCCTGCATTGATAGTACAAAGATGGTTCTAGAGAACAGTAATACCCTCCACTTACAACTGTAGCTCCTTGGCCTTGAGATTCAAGAGTTCAAAACTGGTGCACTATAGAAGTACAGTACATCGCACTACTAGTTGAGAAAGTAGTACTACTACTGCTACAGTACGAGTACGTAGTAAATAATAGTCTCACCATCATGGGGCACGAGGCACTACCACTATGAGTGGCCGCATAATTTTCTTAGCGAAAGGACGAGGCCTTGCGGTTACTACGCTCTTATCTCCTCATCGCCAGTTCCCCTCCCCCTGAAGAGAAGGCAGTTCGTCGCTGCTCCCATGGATTTGCCAGGCAGTTCTCCTCCTCGGCGGGGCTGGGAGACCTTGGATGACGATCCTCTAGGAGAAATTGCATGCCGCTCCGACGTCCTCACCGCCGCAAGACTCGGTGCTTCCTGCACCAACTTTTTTAAGACGGTGCTTAAACATGCTTGGGAAAAGGCCATGCTTGTTGGTCTTCCATGCGTCCTCGAGGGGAAGGTTATTTTATGGGACAATATTTTGAACAGTCCACCGCTCCCTGGCCGTGGTTGCACATTGACTCTGCTAGAGTTGCCGATGTTGAGAGGTAGTCGGATTTTGTCCGATGAGTAGGTCAGTCATGGAGTTTGACCATGTAGTACTTAGTTATTCCATCCCGTAATTTCTCCGCTGCCCACCGTCTTATATATAGGTCTGGGTTGGTGCCAACGAAGATTGGCTTGCATACCTCCGACTGGATACCACCATCATTTTGCACAACATCCACAACAGTGCAGCCGTTCCCGTAGACCCCTTCTCCACCATTGGGATCGGCCTTCTGGACTGGCTGGGCTTGAATACGTATGATGATGCCTACATGAGATTGAAGAAGATAGCAATTGCGGACCCGCCGACAAAGCGATGCAGCTATGATGATTACTATCTCATCATGGTGTTCGACATAAGGATTGCCATCAATACAAGAGACAGTAGCGGCACAGGCTGGCACATGTTGGCCGCGACAGATTTGTACCCCTACATGTTCGAAGACACCGTGTGCCATGTAGGCAGCATCTTCGTGGTGACAAGCCGGGGGACTTGCTTCATTTGGTTGCCATCCTACGGTACAGGAGATTACAAACAGAATTATAGCGACCCGATCCCAATGGATCGTAGTCTCTAGGCATTAGTATCATCCCTGGATCGGTATTGCTGACACACATAGTACTTGAGGATTTATAACAGAGTTCAATCACACATTTATTACATCGAGTGTCTCATAAAGAGTACTTATTACAATAATATGGCTAAAGGGCATATAAATAACTTGTGGAAGCTTCGAAGATAAATGAGTCCATCCAACTCCACGGCAAAATTGAGTGCATGCCAACGACCTATTGCACCTTACTCTTCGTCTAAGAATTCTGCAACATGATACGTTGCAGCCATGTAGGTCAGCACATGGAATATGTTGGCAAGATCACACTATAGAGAATAATGATGCAATAAAAGCTAACATTACATGCATATTTGGCTGGTGGAGGCTCTAAGTTTATCATTTGCATAAAGCTAATTTTTCCTACAACAAAGGAATAGATTTTATTGAACTACCAAGTTTATGTCATTATTGAGAAGGTTCCTCCAACTCAATCTCGAAATAATATTAATAACCCAACAAAATTCATTAAGTAAAGTGATGAGATCAAATCCATAATTCAAACACTAGATACTCAAAATGTCCATAACTGGGGACACGGCTAACCATGATTAGTTTATACACTATGCAGAGGTTTGCACACTTTTCCCCACAAGACACGATCTCCACCGTTGGATTTCTCGCACTACATGATGTTTGAGAAATGGATGACCGAGACATAGTCTTTGCGAAGCATTAACTCTTTACTCTGGGTAGACAGTACCACCTACTTTCCCCTACATGTGCTAGCCTGCCACTTAAAGAGGTCACACAACATACTCAACTATGCCAGAGCCCATAATGGCTTGTGGCTGCACACGGAAGTTTCCAGCATGAATAATCTTATCATCCCTTTGAGCCTGGGTGGCAAAGCATAGGATGATCACACGGGTACTCCGGGATATCCTAGGACAACACTGGATTGCTCCAGGTGCCCGCAACCAATCCACCCATATGTGTATTAAAATAGCCACCTTAAGTTTCCCTTAGTTAAAAATCTCTCACAACTTTCATGCATCTCACATACCAATCCACGTCCACGAGCATAACAAAGCAGTATGAGCATAACGTATAATACCTGGGGTTGAAATATAAAGACAATAGGTTCCTACCTCATCAACTACTTCAACACACCCACATGTTACCAATCCTACTCATGCAATGTTTGAGGGTTGAGACTAATGCATAAAAACTAGGTAATAAAGGGATATGATCAAAGTGTTACTTGCCTTGCTGACGATCGGAAAACCCTAGAGATTCGTAGTAGCAAGCCACACACTCCGGAAACTCTATCGCTAACAAACAATAGCATACATAAGCACTCAAGAATAAGATGCAGAGGTAAAACCAAATAAAAGATCTAAACTGAAAGTTCAAGTGAAGAGCTTCGATTTGCAAAAAGAATCAATCAAAACGGAAATACGAAACTCAAACTACGATAAAAAGTTCAAATTCAAATCTGCTTGAAACCAAAATGTAAATTTCCAAAAACATGTTCAAGTTGATTATCCAAACAAAGGAGATCATAACGAAGAATTTGGCGTTGAATTCAATGGATTTGGATAAACGAGCAAAAAGTAGTGATCGTTTGAAAATCAGGGACTAATGTGTAAGAAAACTAATTGCAGATAGGTCCCTAGCCAAAAATAAAACTAAAAAGAAAAATCTAATGAATGAACGTTCGCTAACAGAAACTAATGAACGAAAACGTTCACTAACAGATCTAAACTTACGAACATTCGCTAATTAATCTAACCTAATAAAATAAACCGATCTAAAAGAAAAATCGGAAACTAAAAAATGAGGTGGGTTTCGGCGGTTATACCGGTTCACGAAATAAAACCGGTGGCGGCCGATCGGATCGTATCAGATCACGGCGGCGGCGGTATGGCTCCGGCGAGGCTCTGGCGCGGGCTGGCGGCGACGGCCTCAAGCGGCGGCGTGGGCGGCTCAGCGTCGGCGGCAGTGGCTAGGGAGGCGGGCGGCCCGGCTCGGTGGGGGAAACAGGGGTCGGGTCTACGGCTTTTAAGTGGGGGGGGGGGGGTCGGGGCGGCGACCTGGGCAAGGGGCCAAGCGGCGGCGGGGCGATCCCGGACTCCCGCCGGAGTCCGGCTCAGGCGCGGCTTCGGGAAGGCGGTCGGCGGCTGGGCCGGCTGGGCCTTCGGCCCAGTTCGGTCCAGAAGATATTTTTTATAAATAATTCACCGCGAAGAAAATATCAAAATAAGAATAAAATAAAAATCCTAAAATTCCAGAAATAATTTTCACCGTCCTCTCCTAATATTTAGGACACAGTGAACATTTTTTGGGCTAAATGAAAATTTTTAAAATGCATATTTTCCCTAATTTAACCAAATAAAATTTGAATAAAAATGTTTTTATTCAAAATTAAATTTGCACTATTTCTTTAGCTGTTTTAAAGAAGTCATATTATCTTCTCTCATTATGTTATTTTTTTTGAAATAATTGGAAAAATAAATTCTAATAAAAATTCACCTTGATCTAATTTACCAATTTTTAAAAATTCAAAAATGGATTTTTATGAAAACCTCCAACTCTCTCAAATGGTCCTTGAGTTGCTTAAGGTTTCTAGGATCAGAATTCCAAATAAAACCAATTCAAAATGCATAAATCATGGATGCATGTGATGACCTAATGATAAACATCCAAATTGAAAATTGAGATGTTACAAACCTACCCCCCTTAAGATGAATCTCACCCTCGAGATTCGGGTTGGCTAGCAAAAAGCTGTGGGTGGTCTTTCCGGAGGTCTTCTTCTCGCTCCCAGGTGGCTTCTTCCTCGATATGGTGACTCCACTGAACTTTGCAAAACCTGATGACCTCGCTGCGTGTGACTCGGTTGGCGAACTCTAAAATCTTGGTGGCTTTCTCCTCATAAGTCAGGTCACTCTCCAACTGAATTGCTTCCAGGGGCACTGTATCTTTTAGAGGAATATCGGCCATCTCTGCATGGCACTTCTTCAACCGGGAAACGTGAAACGCATCATGAACTCTTGACAATCCTTCGGGTAATTCCAACTTGTAGGTTACTTCACCCATACGTTTCAAAACTCGGTATGGTCCTACAAATCGTGGTGCTAACTTTCCTTTGACTCCAAATCGTTTAACTCCTGGAAGTGGTGATACATGAAGATATGCTCTGTCTCCGACTTCATAGTCTACCTCCTTGTGTTTCGTATCGGCATAACTCTTCTGTCTGGACTGAGCTACCTTGAGTCTACCGCGAATCAACCTAACCTTCTCTTCAGACTCTCTAATTAAATCTGGCCCGAATAATTGTCGATCTCCAACTTCATCCCACATCAATGGTGTCCTGCACCTCCTTCCATACAAAGCTTCGGAAGGGGCCATCTTCAAACTAGCTTGGTAGCTGTTGTTGTACAAGAACTCTGCGTAAGGAAAATTATCATCCCAACTAGATCCATAATCTAGTGCACAAGCTCTCAACATGTCCTCCAGAATCTGATTGAATCTCTCGGTCTGTCCATCTGTCTGCGGATGAAAGGCTATACTGAACTCTAGCCTGGTACCCAAAGTCTCGTGTAACTGATTCCAAAACTTCGAGGTAAACTGTGTTCCTCTATCTGATACAATGGTCCTCGAAACTCCATGCAGACATACGATCCTGGTCATATAGATCTTGGCCAACTTCACGCTCATATAAGTGGTTTTCACCGGGATAAAGTGGGACACTTTGGTCAAGCGATCAACTACAACCCAAATGGAATCATATCCTAAAAGTGTCCTGGGTAATCCGGTGATAAAATCCATGCCAAGCTTATCCCACTTCCATTCGGGTATCGAGAAAGGCTGAAGTAACCCTGCTGGCTTCTGGTGTTCTGCCTTAACTCTTTGACAGACGTCACATACTGCCACATACTCGGCAATATCCTTCTTCATACCTGTCCACCAGAAACGTTCCTTCAAATCCAAATACATCTTGGTGTTGCCTGGGTGAATGTAGTATGGTGAATCATGAGCCTCCTAAAGAATTAACTTCCCGATCTCTAGGTCATTGGGCACATAGATACGATCCTCAAACCATCAAGTTTCGTGTTCATCCTCACAAAAAACCTTTGGCCTTTATTTTACTCATCTTTTCCTTTATCTCCGCAATCCCCTTATCAGTCTTCTAAGCTTCTCGAATCTTTCCCAACAATGTGGACTGAACTTCCAATGTTGCAACAAAACCTCTCGGAACTATCTCGAAGCGAAGTTCTCTGAGATCGTTGGCTAACTCCCGAGGTAATCCTCCGGTTACGAGAGTATTGACATAACTCTTGCGGCTCAAAGCGTCTGCTACTACATTAGCCTTGCCTGGATGATAACGCAGCTTCATGTCATAATCCTTTATGAGCTCCAGCCATCTCCTCTGCCTGAGATTCAACTCCTTCTGTGTGAAGATGTACTTCAAACTCTTATGATCCGTGTATACATCATAATGGTTTCCAATGAGAAAATGTCTCCAAGTCTTGAGCGCATGCACTACGGCTGCTAACTCCAAATCATGTGTGGCATAATTCAACTCATGAGGTCGAAGCTGTCGTGAGGCATATGAAACAACTCTTCCTTCTTTCATAAGAACGCCTCCAAGTCCCTAACGAGAAGAGTCGCAATATCCTTGAAAATCCTTGCGTATATTCGGAAGGATTAGCACTTGGGCTGTAACCAAATGTTTCTTCATCTCCTGAAAACTTGTCTCAGACTTCTCGGTCCATCTAAACTTGGTGTGCTTCTTAAATAACTCCGTCATGGGCTTCACAATCTTGGAAAAATTCTCAATGAATCTCCGATAGTATCCTGCGAGTCCAAGGACACTGCGTATCTCTCCAACTGAGGTGGGTGCCAACCACTCGGTGACCGACTGAACCTTTGAAGGGTCTACTGCTATACCTTCTCCAGATATAACATGTCCGAGAAATCCGACTTTGTTCAACAAAAACTCACACTTGCTGAACTTGGCATATAACCGATGTTCTCCGCGCTTCTCGAGAACCAAGCGCAAATGTTCCTTGTGTTCTTCTTCATTCTTCAAGTACACCGATATATCGTCAATGAACACCATGAAAAACTTATCCAAGAACTCCATGAACACCTTATTCATCATACTCATAAAGTATGTAGGGGCGTTAGTCAAACCAAAAGACATGACAGTGTACTCAAATAGCCCATACCTTGTGGTAAAAGCTGTCTTGGGTATATCATGTTCTTGGATTTTCAGCTGGTGATATCCTGATCGAAGATCGATCTTGGAGAATACTTTAGCTCCCTGCAGCTGGTCAAATAAATCATTGATCATCGGTAGAGGATATTTGTTCTTGATCGTCATCTCATTCTGTTCACGATAATCAACAACCATTCTCAAGGATCCATCCTTCTTATCAACTAAAAGCACTGGGTCTCCCCACGGCGATGAACTTGGTCAAATATAACATTTTCCCAATAACTCCTTAACCTGCTTCTTAATTTCCTCCAGATCATTTGCGGGCATTCGATACTGTCTCTTCGATATTGGTCCGGTGCCTGGTAACAGCTCGATCAAAAACACTATGTCTCGGTCAAGTGGCATGCCTGGTAATTCCTCCGGAAATACATCGGGATAATCCTTCACAGCTGGCATTTCCTCTTGAACAACTCCCGAGAGTGAATTTACTTGAGTCCTCCTTGGCGGGTGTGCGGGGTTGGAACGGTTCTGGCTGGTGTTTCCTCCATTCCCATTACCATTCTTAGGGACACTGTGGTTGTGTGAAGTTCCTCCATTGTGAGAATGGCCTCCATGGTTATGATGGTGTGTCCTCCTGAGTACGGGGTAAAACGCGGCTTCTACTAAGCTCTAGAGTTGTACTTCCCCTGTCCATACTTCCGTTTGCGGCTCTCTATCTACTGCTGCTTGCTTTCAATCATGAGGGCCCTGTCTACCAGCTCCTGATAATTGGTGAATGTTGCCACCATCAACTGCATGCTCAGCTCATCATTCAGCCCCTCAAGAAACTTCTCCTACTTCGCGGCATCTATGGCCACATCATCTGGGGCATAACGTGCTAACTTGCTGAATTCATCCACGTACCGCGCCACAATACGATTTCCCTGGCGTAAGTTGCGGAACTCACACTTCTTCATACTCATGGATCCAGTTGAGACATGTGCGGTGCGGAATGCTTGCTGAAAATGATCCCAAGTGACATTGTTCACGGGGAAAGTGGTGGTGTAGTTCTCCCACCATGAGGCTATGGGTCCATACAGTTGATGTGCGTCAAAGCGCACCTTCTCAGCATCTGTGCAACCTGCGGTGGTCAGCTCCCTTCCAATCTGCGGAGCCAGTCATCTGCAACAATTGGCTCGGTGCTGTTAGAGAACACCGTCGCATTCAACCAAAGAAAGCGGGCTAAGTTTTCAACTGGGGGTGGCAGTGGTTGGTTGTTGTTGTTGTTATTGTTGTTGTTGTTGTTGTTGTGTAACATCCCAAATTCTCAATTTGGAATGTTATACATTAGGTCATCATGCATATCATATTTTATTTTGCTTTTGGGTTTGAACCTAGAAAATCCTAAGCAACTCAAGGACCCACGGAGAGAGTTGGGGATTTCGTTATTTACATATTTGAGTTTTCTCAAATTTTGTAAACAGGATCATTTGATTTTATTTATTTTATCATCAATTATTTCTATTACAAAAATATGAGAGCAGGAATAAAATGACTTTCCCAAAATATAGAAATATTGAGGATTTAATAAAAAAAATCAAATAAGAAGTTTTTCGGAGTTTTTCGGTATTTTTATTTGAATTTAGGAAAAATGCGCGATTTTCAAAGTTGTAGTTTGGGCCCAGATAAATGTTCACTTTTTCGGGCTTGATTTTAGAAACCCGGGAAAATTTATTTCGTGATTTTTGGAGTCCGTTTAGTATTTCTTTTTATTTTTCTTCCGAGCGGAATTATTTAAAAAAACGCGGAACCGACTATGGGCCGTACTCGGCCAGGACACCGCCGGCCGAGGCTTTATAAGCCGCCGCCCCGGCCCGAGAGAGCCCAGCCGCCCAGCCTAACCCTAACCCTAGCCGCCGCCGCCGCCCCGCCGCCGACTCGCCAGAGTTGCACGCCGCCCGAGGTTCGCCGCCGCCTCGTTTTCCGTGCCGTTTAAAAAAAATTCTGTTCGTCGTTTTTCTTTTTCGTCAGATTTTTCGCGGTTATTTTCTGATCACGATTTCTGATCCGATTTTCATTTTAGTATAACTTTTCACTCGTTTATCGGAATCAGGCGATTCAAGCGCCTGGAGTTTCGTCTCGAAACCCTCTTTCCGAATAATCAACTTAAACAAGTTTTTGCTACTGTAAAATTTGACTTAGATCCAGATTACTAGAACGAAGTTGTTTCTTTCGCCGTTTGATTTCTTTTGCTTCGTTCGATTTGATTCTTTTTGCCAACCAGGGTTCTTATGTTGAACTTTCTGGTTAGATTTTCTATTTGAGTTTTACCTGTGCATTAGATGAGTACTTATTGTATGCTTGTTTGTTTGTCTGTGATAGAATACCCGGAGTGCGCCGCCTGTTACGTTGAATCTCTAGGTTTCGCGGATCATCAGCAAGGCAAGTAACACTTTGATCATACCTTTTTTCTACAACCCAGTTTTATTGCATTAGATCAATCCTCACACATTGCATGATTAGGATCTAATTAAACTGTGGGATGGGAAGTAGATGAGGTAGTACCTATTACCTGTTTATTATCAAACCTTTGGGAGTTACTTCTACGTTTGCTTATTATGCCATGCTATGCTTGTAGACGTGGATTGGGTGAGTGATATCCATGACAGATGTGAGATTGATAATTAATGGTTTATCTAAGGTGGCAATTTAAACACACATCTGGGTGGATTGAGGCACCTGGTTTCCAGGACTTGCCTGTTTTTCTTTTGGACCGCCACCCAGGCTCAAAGGGATCATGAGATTATTCATACTAGAAACTTCCGTGTGCAGCCACAAGCCATTATGGGCTCTGGCATAGTTGACTAAGTTGTGCGAACTCTTACAGTGGTAGACTAGCAGATGTAGGGGATGTAGGTGGTACGGTCTACCCGATCGTAAGGTGCTAGCGCTTCTGAAAGACTATGTCTCGGTCATCCGTCTTCTCAAACACCCTGTAGTGCGAGAAACCAAACGGAGGCGATCGAGTCTTGTGGGGAAAAGTGCGCAAACCTCTGCAGAGTGTAATAAACTAATCATGGTTAGCCGTGTCCCCGGTTATGGACATCTTGAGTATCTAGTACCTGGATTATCATGTGAATCTCAACATGTTACTCTAAAGTTAATTTTGTTGGGTTTTAATGATGTTATTTAATTGGGATTGAGAATGCTGTCAACCATTCTCAATGTTTAACAACCACCATGATAGTAATTAAATTTATTCCTTTGAAGTAGGGAAAAAATGGCTTTACGCAAAAACTATAACCATAGAGCTTTCCACCAGCCAAATATGCATATAGTATAGCTGTTGCATTCCATTACTCTCTATGTGTTACCTTGCCAGCATATTCCATGTGCTGACCCGTTTTCGGGCTGCAATGTTAATGTTGCAGACTTTTTAGACGACGATTAAGGAGTTTTTAGGTCGTGGTTCTATACTCAGTGATGCCGTTGGAGTTGATGGACTCACTTATCTTCCAAGCCTTCCGTTGTTATCGTTATTAGATGGCCTTAAGCCATATTTATTGTAATAAGTTCTCTTTGGAGACACTCGATGTAATAAGTGTGTGATTGCTACTCTGCTATAAATCCTCCGAGTACTGTGTGGTGTCAGCATTACTGATCCAGGGATGACACCGGAGCACAGAGATCAGACTGTTTGAGGTCTGGTCGCTACATGTTGTTGTTGTTGCCTTGGTTCTGGACTAGCAACTGCATCAAGGCATTCTGCTGTTGGATCAACTGGGTGAGCTCCGGTGGGAAGGCGAATGCTGGGTCACGTCTCGACAGAATCTGATAGGTTTAGAGGGGTGAGAACAGATAGAGTGAGGTCTAAAGAGATATTCCACTACTCATATGCACATGAGTCAAACACATTCATTTCACACCGCTCAATTCAAACAAGATTCATACAATTGACCTAACTACTATTACAAGATCTCACAATGATTTCTAACTAATTGGAAGGATATTAATAATGATATGGTGGTCGACTAAATTTTTTTATCGGTGGAAGACTCCGTAATGTCTGCTCCAGCTTCGTATTCATAACCATCATCGCTGTCGGGGTCGGAGTCTGTGCCGTCTAGTATGATGTAGTCTTCGGAGTTAATGTCCACTCCATGCTCGGGCTTCACCACTGGTATTCCTAGCTTCTTCTTCTTCAGGTCTTCATTCTTATCCAGTAGTACATTAATTCCTTCTTCATATCCATCACATGTAGCCTTGAGTTTCTCTTCTAGCTCCATGTTTCGGGTCATCACCTTCTCCATATCTATCATGTTAGCGCATATCTGGTTCTCATAACGACGAATGTGCTGGTTCAACTCCTGTATGTAGGCTGCAATAGATTTATGCTTCCTGGTGCGGATCATCTCCCACTACTCATCTTGACGTCCACATATCCGGTAGGTGGTTTCTTTAATATCCTTGTTGTACACCTCGCCTACGTGTCCAATGGCGATGTGGGTGGCCATGCTTTTTCCTAAACTCCAGGTTGGTGCGTCAAAGGAAAACTCGATGTGCTCGGTAATTGGTGCAAACATCCTTCCTGGAACACGAACTTGAATCGCCCAACGCTCCTCTTCTGGTAAAGTGGCGGTGAAGGTTTCGGTGAAGCTTGGTATGCCGATGTTCAGGTATCTACTGACTTCCTTCAAGTGTTGTCCGAAAGGTGTGTCGTCATCCGGTTGAGTGAACTTGTTCCTTGGGTCCGACATCTATAGTGTAGAAATAAATAAGAGTTTGAAATGAGTAGAGAAGAGTATCCTGTGGCTTTTCCTAGTGGTCGCGTCCTACAGTCAACGTGTGCTCTGATACCATCTTGTAGCGACCCGATCCCAATGGACTGTAGTCTCTATGCTTTAGTGTCATCCCTAGATCGGTATTGCTAACACACACAGTACTCAAGGATTTATAACAGAGTTCAATCACACACTTATTACATTGAGTGTCTCATAAAGAGTACTTATTACAATAATATGGCTGAAGGGCATCTAAATAACTTGCGGAAGCTTCGAAGATAAATGAGTCTAGCCAACTCCACGGCAAAATTGAGTGCATGACAACAACCTATAGCACCTTACTCTTCGTCTGAAAATTCTGCAACATGATACGTTGCAGCCGTGTAGGTCAGCACATGGAATATGCTGGCAAGATCACACTATAGAGAATAATGATGCAATAAAGGCTAACACTACATGCATATTTGGCTGGTGGAGGCTCTAAGTTTATCATTTGCATAAAGCCATTTCCCCTACAACAAAGGAATAGATTTTAGTGAACTACCAACTTTATGTCATTATTGAGAAGGTTCCTCTAACTCAATCCCGAAATAATATTAATAACCCAAAAAATCATTAAGTAAAATGATGAGATCAAATCCATAATTCGAATACCAGATACTCAAAATGTCCATAACCGGGGACACGGCTAACCATGATTAGTTTATACACTCTGAAGTGGTTTGCGCACTTTTCCCCACAAGACTCGATCTCCTCCATTGATTTCTCGTACTACATGATGTTTGAGAAACGGATGACCGAGACACGGTTTTTCCAAAGCATTAACTCTTTACTCTGGGTAGACAGTACCACCTACTTTCCCCTACATCTGCTAGCCTACCACTTAAAGATGTCACACAACATACTCAACTATGCCAGAGCCCATAATGGCTTGTGCTGCACACAGAAGTTTCCAGCATGAATAATCTTATGATCCCTTTGAGCCTGGGTGGCAAACCATAAGATGATCACACGGGTACTCCGGAATATCCTAGGACAACACTGGATTGCTCCAAGTGCCCACAACCAATCCACCCAGATGTGTATTAAAATAGCCACCTTTAGTTTCCCTTAGTTAAAAATCTCTCACAACTTGCATGAATCTCACATACCAATCCACGTCTATGAGCATAGCAAAGCAGTATGAGCATAACGTATAATACCCAGGGTTGAAATATAAAGACAATAGGTTCCTACCTCATCAACTACTCCACCACGCCCACATGTTACCAATCCTACTCATGCAATGTTTGAGGGTTGAGACTAATGCATAAAAAGTGGGTAATAAAGGGATATGATCAAAGTGTTACTTGCCTTGCTGATAATCAGAAAACCCTAGAGATTCGTAGTAGCAAGCCTCACACTTCGGAAACTCTATCCCGAACAAACAATAGCATACATAAGCACTCAAGCATAAGATGCAAAGGTAAAACCAAATAAAAAGATCTAAACAGAAAGCTCAATTGAAGATCTTCGATTTGCAAAAATAATCAATCAAAACAGAGATATGAAACTCAAACTACGATCAAAAGAAGTTCAAATTCAAATCTGCTTCAAACTAAATTTTAAATTTCCAAAAAAATGTTCAAGTTGATTATCTGAACAAAGGGGATCATAACAAAGAATTTGGCATTGGTTTCATTGGATTTGGATAAACGAGCAAAAAGTAGCGATTGTTTGAAAACCAGGGACTAATCTGTAAGAAAACTAATCATAGATAGGTCCCTGGCTGAAAATAAAACTAAAAAGAAAAATCTAACGAGCGAATGTTCGCTAACAGAAACTAACGAACGAAAACGTTCACTAACAGATCTAAACATACGAATGTTCGCTAATTAATCTAACATAATAAAATAAACCGATCTAAAAGAAAAACCAGAAAATAAAAAAAACCGAGGTGGGTTTCGGCGATTATACCGGTTTGCGGAATAAAACCGATGGTGGCGGATCAGATCGGATCGGATCACAGTGGCGGCGGCTTGGCTCCGGTGAGGCTCCGGCACGGGCGGCGGCGGTGAGCGGCGGCGGCGACGGCACCAAGCGGCGACGTGGGCGGCTCCGCGGCGGTGGCTAGGGCGGCGGGCGGCGCGGCTCAGTAGGGGAAAGAGGGGTCGGGGCGGCGGCTTTTAAGAGGGGGGGTCGGGGCGGCGACTTGGGCAAGGGGCCAAGCGGCGGCGGGGCGATCCCGGACTCCCACCGGAGTCCGGCTCGGACGCGGCTCGGGGAAGGCGGTCGGCGGCTGGGCCTTCGTCCCAGTTCGGTCTGGAAGATTTTTTTTATAAATAATTAACCACAAAGAAAATATCAAAATAAAAATAAAATAAAAATCCTAAAGTTTCAGGAATAATTTTCACCGTCCTCTCCCAATATTAAAGTGAACATTTTTCTGGGCTAAATGCATATTTTTCCCTAATTTAACCGAATAAAATTTCAAATAAAAAAATATTTTTATTCAAAATTGAATTTCCATTATTTCTTTAGCTGTTTTGAAGAAGTCATATTATCTTCTGTCATTATTTATTTATTTTGAAATAATTGGAAAAATAATTACAAATAAAATTCACCTTGATCCAATTTACCAATTTTGAAAAATTCAAAAATGGATTTTTATGAAAACCTCCAACTCTCTCAAATGGTCCTTGAGTTGCTTAAGGTTTCTAGGATCAGAATTCAAAATAAAACTAATTCAAAATGCATAAATCATGGATGCATATGATGACCTAATGATTAACATCCAAATTGAAAATTGGGATGTTACTGGAATGCACAAACCATCATTTGCATCCCTAATGGTACTCCATTATTTTGCAGGAACCAGTCATCCCCCGATCAAAATAAGATCGCCGATCCTGGATGTACATTTGCATCCACGATTTGGTCTAACCTGGAACCTTGTAGCTGACTTTGGCATATTGGGATCAACTATCTTAGTAGTCGTTACCCATGGTACCACTGATGTGCAACATGGTCACACAATCTACCATGATCGGACCGGCACCATCTACCCAGGTATTCCTTTTTCACATTGTTGTGTGTTAGAGTAGTAGAGTAGTACTTGTTAGTTATTTTCTTTTCTTGACTAGGACATGTTTACTGTACTAGTAGTACAATTTAGTATTATAGTTTTAACCCTCTCACCTTCTCTTTCATTGTTGTACTACTTACTAGTACTAGTAGGAGTACTTTTTACCTTGGAGGGCGCGTATAGCTAGATAGGCCCTTAAAGACTTGAACCCACTAGCTCCCACCATTTTTGTTTTTCCATGTCTTACTATCTCATCCATGTAGCCAAGAGTGGCTATATATAATAAGCCGATTATTTTACTTCCTCTATACCGGAGTAGTACTATTTGCTGCACAGTATTACTGACCGCCATATTTAATCACAACATTATTATGCATGGACCTTGATTATGTACGTCACTATGTGTCCAGATCTGAGATGCCGCGTGTACCAGATGAACGGCGCCGAGTTCGATCCCCGTGGTGCTACGTGGGTGCCGAGGAACACTCTCGGAGAGTACTCGCTTTTCATTGGGGACACCTACCCCATTGTGAAGCGGATGCCACCTTCCCTGCACAACACCGAAGGCCTGCCGTTCATAAAGCATGGTTGTGTCTTTAGTGCGCACCGCTGGATGAACAACATGCTGGGACATGCTATCCTTGATTTATGCCGCTTTAGATTGGATGAGTCTCTATCATGTGGAACCGGACTAGAAAGCCACGACAATGATTCCCGTTCCCCACCGCTATGGATTGTGTCATCCATGAAGAACACCTGGGACTGGAACTTGGAGGAGGACATGGAGCCCATCTATAACGTGTAAGTGGAGTATGGTAAATTGTGAACGGTAGTGCTGTGAATATATGTAGACTAGTCGCGCACAAATTTATCACATGAAGTAGAGATGAACTTGTGTGGCATACTGGCATTTGTCCTTTAGAATTTATTACTAGTAAATGTGTTATGTGTACGTGAAACTTGTGTGGTTGTTGCACGGGCTCCAACATGCTCTTTGAGAAAAAAAAAAGGTGGCACATCTTTGGATATAGGTGACGTGGCGGCATCATACAGTAGCATCGTTCACTATAGTTGTAGTACTCCAACTAGGATGACAACTCCTACAAAACATTGCGCTTGGCTCTTTGCCTCTTCGGGAGGTTCAACAGTTCGTACTCGTGTGAACCTTGCACTTGGCTCTTCGCCTCTTCGGAAGGTCCAACAATGATGATACTACAGTACAATATGCTTCTGGAAATCTGACACCGAATGAACTGCTGCACGTCCACCGCGAGGGAGAGGGAGAGGAAGAGGGAGAGGGCGTTGTAGTCAAAACCCTCTCCTCGTCCTGCGAGCCACCGCACGCGTGGGCGAGGGAGAGGGCGTATCCGTACCTAGTAAGCAAGCTTCTCCTTGTCCTGTGAGCCACCGCGTGTGGGCAAGGGAGAAGGCGTAGTAAGCAAGTTTCTCCTCGTTCGTCGAGTTGACGGGACACATCAAAGCAGTACTAGTCCATACTGCATTGTTTTTGGTTAATATGGCTTAATTTGAAATGAGAAAATACACTGGCGGTCAATGTATGTAACAATATGCTCGTTACGGTCACTATATAGTTTTGCAGTGATTATACGATCACTAGCTCATCATAGAGCACCGTATTGCACCATATTGGCTGGCCACATAGTCGACGTGGCACTTTGTTGACTGGTTAAATTGACACATGGTTCTGGGTCCCACCTATCAGTTGGCAGAGCAAGGAAATTAGTTAAACAAAACTTTACGCAGGCGCGACAGGAGTCCAACCCTTGCGTGCGAACCACCCTGGCTGTGTATGTGAGTGCATGCACGTGTACTCCCTCAGTCTTCCAACAAAGAGTGTACATCTACACTTCCAATGCATTTAGCCTTTAATCTAATCGATATTGATTGACTAATGCACCAAGTTGTGCTCTAGCTATAGGCTACATGTCTATCCTTAATTACAGCATACAACAACCTTCATTTAATCTTCTTCTCTCAATGGTCACATGCACACATAAAGCTGCTACTTTTGGGAGTTAATTATGCCATGAAGTTCCGGTTCCTCTTGGTCAATGTGTAAATCTCTATATGTACAATCTTTCATGGATGGAGGGAGTAGGTTGTGAAGGAAATATGCCCTAGAGGCAATAATAAAGTTATTATTTATTTCCTTATATCATGATAAATGTTTATTATTCATGCTAGAATTGTATTAACCAGAAACTTAGTACATGTGTGAATACATAGACAAACAGAGTGTCACTAGTATGCCTCTACTTGACTAGCTCGTTGAATCAAAGATGGTTAAGTTTCCTAGCCATAGACATGACTTGTCATTTGATTAACGAGATCACATCATTAGAGAATGATGTGATTGACTTGACCCATTCTGTTAGCTTAGCACAATGATCGTTTAGTTTGTTGCTACTGCTTTCTTCATGACTTATACATGTTCCTCTGACTATGAGATTATGCAACTCCCGAATACCGGAGGAACACTTTGTGTGCTACCAAACGTCACAACGTAACTGGGTGATTATAAAGGTGCTCTACAGGTGTCCCCGATGGTACTTATTGAGTTGGCATAGATCAAGAATAGGAGTTGTCGCTCCGATTGTCGAAGAGGTATCTCTAGGCCCTCTCGGTAATGCACATCACTATAAGCCTTGCAAGCAATGCAACTAATGAGCTAGTTGCAGGATGATGCATTACAGAACGAGTAAAGAGACTTGCCAGTAATGAGATTGAGCTAGGTATTGAGATACCTACGATCGAATCTCGGGCAAGTAACATACCGATGACAAAGGGAACAACATATGTTGTTATGCGGTTTGACCGATAAAGATCTTCGTAGAATATGTAGGAACCAATATGATCATCCAGGTTCCGCTATTGGTTATTGACCGGAGACATGTCTTAGACATGTCTACATAGTTCTCGAACCCGTAGGGTCCGCATGCTTAAAGTTCTGTGACGATCGGTATTATGATTTATATGTTTTGATGTACCGAAGGTAGTTCGGAGTCCCGTATATGATCACGGACATGACGAGGAGTCTAGAAATGGTCGAGACATAAAGATTGATATATTGGAAGCCTACATTTGGACATCGAAAGAGTTCCGGGTGAAATCAGGATTTTACCGGAGTGCCGGAGGGGTTACCGGAACCCCCCGGGGGTTAATGGGCCTTGTTGGGCCCTAGTGGAGAGAGAGGGGCCGGCCAGGGCAGGCCACGCACCCCTCCCCCTCTAGTCCGAATTGGACTAGGAAGGGGGGCGCCCCCCTTTCCTTCTCCTTCTCCCCCTTCCTTTCCCCCTCCTAGTAGGAGTAGGAAAGAGGGGAGTCCTACTCCTACTAGGAGGAGGACTCCTCCTCCTGGCGCGCCCTACAGGGCCGACCGACCTCCGCCCTTGCTCCTTTATATACGGGGGCAGGGGCACCCTAGAACACACAAGTTGATCATTGATCTCTCCCGACCGTGTGCGATGCCCCCCTTCACCATAATCCACCTCGGTCATACAGTAGCGGTGCTTAGGCGAAGCCCTGCGGTGGTAGCTTCATCAACATCGTCACCACGCTGTTGTGCTGATGAAACTCTCCCTCGAGCTCTACTGGATCATGAGTTTGTGGGACGTCACCGAGCTGAACGTGTGCTGAACGCGGAGGTGCCGTACGTTCGGTACTAAGGATCGGTCGATCGTGAAGACGTACGACTACATCAACCGTGTTGTCATAACTCTTCCGCTTACGGTCTACAAGGGTATGTGGACGATACTCTTTCCTCTCGTTGGTATGCATCACCATGATCTTGCGTGTGCGTAGGATTTTTTTTGAAATTACTACGTTCCCCAACAGTGGCATCCGAGCCAGGTTTATGCGTAGATGTTATAGGCACGAGTAGAACACAAGTGAGTTGTGGGCGATACAAGTCATATTGCTTACCAGCATGTCATACTTTGGTTCCGCGGTATTGTTGGATGAAGCGGCCTGGACCAACATTACGCGTACGCTTACGAGAGACTGGTTCTACCAACGTGCTTTGCACACAGGTGGCTGGCGGGTGCCAGTTTCTCCAACTTTAGTTGAACCGAGTGTGGCTACGCCCGGTCCTTGTGAAGGTTAAAACATCACTAACTTGACAAACTATCATTGTGGTTTTGATGCGTAGGTAAGAACGGTTCTTGCTCAGCCCGTAGCAGCCACGTAAAACTTGCAACAACAAAGTACAGGACGTCTAACTTGTTTTTGCAGGGCATGTTATGATGTGATATGGTCAAGATGTGATGAGATATAAATTGTTGTATGAGATGATCATGTTTTGTTAAAGTTATCGGCAACTGGCAGAAGCCTTATGATACCCACAAGTATAGGGGATCACAACAGTTTTCGAGGGTAGAGTATTCAACCCAAATTTATTGATTCGACACAAGGGGAGCCAAAGAATATTCTCAAGTATTAGCAGCTGAGTTGTCAATTCAACCACACCTGGAAACTTAATATCTGCAGCAAAGTGTTTAGTAGCAAAGTAATATGATAGTAGTGGTAACGGTGGTAAAAGGTAACGGTAGCAAAAGTACTATTTTTGGTGTTTTATAATGATTGTACCAATAGCAACGGAAAAGTAAATAAGCGAAGAACAATATATGGAAATCTCGTAGGCAATGGATCGGTGATGGAGAATTATGCCGGATGCGGTTCATCGTGTAACAATCATAACCTAGGGTGACACAGAACTAGCTCCAATTCATCAATGTAATGTAGGCATGTATTCCGAATATAGTCATATGTGCTTATGGAAAAGAACTTGTGTGATATCTTTTGTCCTACCCTCATGTGGCAGCGGGGTCCTATTGGAAACTAAGGGATATTAAGGCCTCCTTTTAATAGAGTACCGGACCAAAGCATTAACACATAGTGAATACATGAACTCCTCAAACTACGGTCATCACCGGGAGTGGTCCCGATTATTGTCACTTCGGGGTTGCCGGATCATAACACATAGTAGGTGACTATAGACTTGCAAGATAGGATCAAGAACTCTCATATATTGATGAAAACATAATAGGTTCAGATCTGAAATCATGGCACTCGGGCCCTAGTGACAAGCATTAAGCATAGCAAAGTCATAGCAACATCAATCTCAGAACATAGTGGATACTAGGGATCAAACCCTAACAAAACTAACTCGATTACATGATAAATCTCATCCAACCCATCACCGTCCAGCAAGCCTACGATGGAATTACTCACGCACGGCGGTGAGCATCATGAAATTGGTGATGGAGGATGGTTGATGATGACGATGGCGACGGATTCCTCTCTTTGGAGCCCCGAACGGACTCCAGATCAGCCCTCCCGAGAGAGTTTAGGGCTTGGTGGTGGCTCCGTATCGTAAAACGCGATGAATCCTTCTCTCTGTTTTTTTCTCCCCAAAAGTGAATATATGGAGTCAAGGTTGAGGTCGGTGGAGCGTCAGGGGGCCCACAAGGCAGGGGGGCGTGCCCAGGGGGTAGGGCGCGCCCCCACCCTCGTGGACAGGTGGAGGCCCCCTGACGTGGATCTTCCTTCCAGTATTTTTTATATATTCCAAGATAATTCTCCGTTGATTTTCAGGTTACTCCGAGAACTTCTATTTCTGCACAAAAATAACACCAAGGCAATTCTGCTGAAAACAGCGTCAGTCCGGATTAGTTCCATTCGAATCATGCAAGTTAGAGTCCAAAATAAGGGCAAAAGTGTTTGGAAAAGTAGATACGATGGAGACGTATCAACTCCCCCAAGCTTAAACATTTGCTTGTCCTCAAGCAATTCAGTTGATAAACTGAAAGTGATAAAGAAAAACTCTTACAAACTCTATTTGTTCTTGTTGTAAATATGTAAAGCCAGCATTCAAGTTTTCAGCAAAGATTATGAACTAACCATATTCACAATAACATTTAGGTCTCATGTTTACTCATATCAATGGCATAATCAACTAGCGAGCAATAATAATAAATCTCGGATGACAACACTTTCTCAAAACAATCATGATATGATATAATAAGATGGTATCTCGCTAGCCCTTTCTGAGACCACAAAACATAAATGCGGAATGACAGCGGTGCTCTCCAAATGGATGCAAACTGTAAATCATGGTAAAAGATATCCAGTCAAGTCATACTCAATGTAAACTAACTGTAATGGATGCAAATGACAGCGGTGCTCTCCAAATGGTGCTTTTTAATAAGAGGATGTGTAACATCCCAAATTTTTAAAATTTGGAATGTTAATAGGATCATTCTTTTCATCATGATTTCTATGTTTATTTAAATTTTCTGAATATTCAAAGTGTTTTTCAACTCAAGGCAATATATTTGGAGTGGACATAATATGACTTCTCCCCTATTAGAAAATGCTAAGAGTATATTCTGGTGTCCACCTAAATTATCTTTGGCGTTGTAGTAACTCAAAATTATTTTATAGTTGTTATCATACTCTTTATATGCGTGTATTGCAAAATATTCTTTCTAGTGTATTTGTGTTTTAAAAATGTTCACTATTTTGTAAAGTAGCATTAATGTCTTACTATGTGTTATGGTAATTTTATTTTGTTTTGTTTTAGATTTGTTTAGCCATATTATTACTTCTGTAGCAGAGGTTTAAAAAAAGAGAAACCGCACACGCGTGCACAGTGCCGTCGTGCAGCACAGCTGCAGCCCAGCTCCTTTTCCTCGCCCGCGTGCGCAGCCCAGCAGGCAGGCCAGCCCATTTCCCGCACAGCCGCAGCCCACCCCGCAGTTCACGTTTTGTTTTTCTTTTCTTCTCTCTCTCCCATTGACAGGGATGGCCCGCTTCTCATCTCTCTCCTCTGCCCGTGTTCTTCCTGGAGACTCCTCCCGATCCAAATCCCCATCGTTTCCGATCGATCTACTGTCCCTCGCCCAGTCTTGACTCCGTATAAATAGTCCCCTTACTCTCCTCTGCCGATTTTTAGCAAAATCCCTCTCTCTCGTGCCTGTGTCACCTCGCCCGGATCTCACCGGAGTCCGCCACCGCAGGAGCACCTCCGCCACTCGATTTCATCGCCACAGAAGGTTCCTAGCTTCTCCTTCTGCCCCTATTCTCTTACCCATGGTCTCGTCTCTCTCCCTCACCTATTAGTTCTCGCAGGGAAGCACCCACCCGAGTGCTTCGACCTCCGCCCCGACGAACATCGCCGTCGCCGCTCCAGTCGAACCTCACCTACGTTAGCAGAAGGCCCGGTCATCCCGAAGGACGTTTTGGAGTTTGACATGTCCCTCCTCGCCTCGAACTGTTCTCCCCGAGCTCGGGAGGCCTCTCCAGCGACGCCAGCTTCAAATCTGAGCCGCGTCGCCGCCGTCTCGTTCAATTCCGGCCGGCATACTCTGTTCCTCTCTGGTGAGTCATCCCATCCGTCCGATCTCCCTTCGACGGTCTGGATTAGATCAGTGCTGTTTTTTTCTATAAATCGGTATGCACTATTTAGTGGACGTTCGTCAGTTAGCCATAGAAGCAAACAACCTCCAGCCAGTCATCATGCGACACGTGGCACGTCCACGGCAGCCGCGGCAGTTCTTCCCAGAACGCTATTATGGCATAATTTTTCTTTGCAGATTCCATATCAAATTTTCATTTAGGTTTATCTTGACATCCGGAACTCCAAATTCATCGATTCTTTTTCCTGTGTACTCGTAGAGACCAAGAGAATACCGCAGAACCAAAATTTCACATTGTTGAACTATTCAAATATGAAGTTGTTTAAATTTGAATTCAAACTTCTGGAGGCCATATCTTTTAAACCATGATCCAATTCAGTTGATTCTTTTTGCATTGTGATCCTGCCAGCATGTAGATGATATATACCTACTGATAAGTTCTGTTATTTAAGTTTTTATTTGAATTTGTTTCTATTTACTTTATTGTGGTGTTATGGGAGTACGGTTTATTTATCGGTGCCTTTGTTAATCGTATAGATTGTCCGGAGTGTGAAGCGGATCAGAATTGAGCGTTAGAGTACTTCAACAGAGTTCAAGGCAAGTTGCACTTTTGATTTTGCTCATCCTATATTCTGCTATGCATGTGTGGTTTTTATGCTATGACATGTGCTTGGTTTGATATGTATGTTCTCTGTGGTCATATTCTGATATTGATTGTATTTTTTTATGGTGTGATCAACTTGCTATGGTAGACATGGGCATGTGTCGAGTGATCCATGAAAGTGGTGAGTGTTTATAGCCGTAGGCTTGGGATTATTAACCAGGTGAATGCGTCACTGGCAGAGCGCTCTATTGTCCCTAGAGAATGCGCCATTGACAGAGCGCACTTGAGGCGAGGTATAGTTTTCGGAACATAAATCAGGTGAATGCGTCCTTGGCAGAGCGCTCTATTGTTCCTAGAGAATGCGCCACTGACAGAGCACACTTGAGACATACTTCTGAAGTTCTTGTCATGTTTATTTAGAATCTTTGGGTTATCTTGGGCGAGTAAACTAGAGACGGTTGTGAGTTCATGTAGTGGAGGTAGGTGAAGACATTCTTCTCCAAACTAACTTGTGTGTTTTGTTTGTCATACATTGCTTTGTGGATGTAGGTTTGCTATATCATTTTGTGTGATTTGCCAATACATTCAATGTATTGACCCTTTGTGGCTGCAACTTATCATGTTGCAGGATTTTCAGATGATCAGTGAGATACACTAGGGTCGCGAGCCTTCACTCGACATGTTCTCTAGTGGGCATTGATGGACTCATCGTTTATTATGCTAACTTTTCGTTGATATTATTGAATAAAGTTGGCTATGTGCTACTCAGTTTGTAATACTTTATGAATTCTGGATCATACGTTGTAGTAAATGATGCACTTGTTATTTGGTATTCATATGTACTGTGTGTGCTAGCGAGTCGATCCAGGGACTAGCAAAGTGAGCACAGAGACATCGAATCTTATCAGATTTGGGTCGTTATAGATGGTATCAGAGCAGTGTGTTGACTGCAGGTCGTGACCCTAGAAAATGGATTAGAAAAGCCATAGGAGTGAAAAACTTGTTTTACAACTTGTTGTCTACTTGTTAGATCATACTCTTGTACTCATATCTTTACTTTTCAAATATGTATGACCCCTGGTATTATTATTAGTGTCATTTAAGGAGTTTTAGTTGACAGACCACCATTACTAAGTTGTGCGTGATAAACGATTTGCGGTAGTATGATGAGATCATATCTCTTGTGGATATGACCTTACCTATAGGTTTTGCTTGTGTTGTGTGGTATGTCATATGTCTGGTTGGTCATTGCTTTTCGTGTTGTCATATTTCGTGGATTCTTTGTATTATGCAATTGGGTGCTTTGATTGATCATATGTGCTCTTTTGATGTGATTACTTTAGGATAGTTTTGGTGACTTGTGTGAATTGTTTGATTTGGGAGTTTTGTTGCTAGCATGATGCATATGGGTAGTATTTTTCCTTTAGGTCTTTATTCTCTCTCTCTCTCTCTCTCTATATATATATATCCTAATATATGCTGCAACCAAGTGATGACTTCAAGCTTTACCACATGCACCAAGATCTGACAAGAAGCAAGCACAATCTTGCTGAAGGAAGAACCCTAGAGGAAGCTATAATTCTTTAGTAGATGTTTTATATTAGTTGACGCTAACTTGAGAGTTGACAGGAATGATAGCTGATTTGTTTGGCATGCAGAACAAATTGACTTATCCGAACCTGGTTCGTGAACAAGAGAAGTTTCTGCAATACTTGTGAGGATGCCCGTGTGTTAGAATGCGAGATTTTCTAAACCATATACAAGGTAATGATTTGGGTGCGGAATGGATTGATCACCATGCCGACTTACTCTTATTATTCGCTTTTGCTATGTGGAATGGTAAATCTAGAGTGACATACCTATAGCAGAGAGACCTCGTTATTAAGCCTTCAACCTTAGAATGGTGTGACGTTGATCCCTGTAGAAGGCACCCGTTGCCAATAGTAGGTTATATGGTGAGAATAAACCAATACTCTTTTCTGCAGGAACCATTCTTGATGACCACCATGAGAGTATTGATATTTGTTTAGTATTGGCGCAAGACCTATGAGCCACGAAGTTTTAGTTTATGGAAGACTGCTCTTTTGATAAGGGATTCAGAATTTCAAAGGAGTGTAAGACATATGTGTGGAGGATTTCCTCGAAGGAGTAAGAGTTTTGAAGACCGATGACTCATATTCTAAGGGTGGTAGTACTCCACACTCTCGGACGAACAATGGATATTCAAGGAGACCCCCAACCCTCGTCTTTTCTTTCTAGCCTCTTCGAATCTCGAGGACGAGATTCATTTTAAGGGTGGTAGATTTGTAACATCCCAAATTTTTAAAATTTGGAATGTTAATAGGATCATTCTTTTCATCATGATTTCTATGCTTATTTAAATTTTCTAAATATTCAAAGTGTTTTTTAACTCAAGGCAATATATTTGGAGTGGACATAATATGACTTCTCCCCGTTAGAAAATGCTAAGAGTATATTCTGGTGTCCACCTAAATTATCTTTGGCGTTGTAGTAACTCAAAATTATTTTATAGTTGTCATCATACTCTTTATATGTGTGTATTGCAAAATATTCTTTCTAGTGTATTTGTGTTTTAAAAATGTTCACTATTTTGTAAAGTAGCATTAATGTCTTACTATGTGTTCTGGTAATTTTATTTTGTTTTGTTTTAGATTTGTTTAGCTATATTATTACTTCTGTAGCAGAGGTTTAAAAAAAGAGAAACCGCACACGCGTGCACAGTGCCGTCGTGCAGCACAGCTGCAGCCCAGCTCCTTTTCCTCGCCCGCGCGCGCAGCCCAGCAGGCAGGCCAGCCCATTTCCCACACAGCCGCACCTCACCCCGCAGTTCACATTTTGTTTTTCTTTTCTTCTCTCTCTCCCGCTGACAGGGATGGACCGCTTGTCATCTCTCTCCTCTGCCCGTGTTCTTCCTGGAGACTCCTCCCGATCCAAATCCCCATCGTTTCCGATTGATCTACCGTCCCTCGCCCAGTCTTGACTCTGTATAAATAGTCCCCTTACTCTCCTATGCCGATTTTTGGCAAAATCCCTCTCTCCCGTGCCCGTTTCACCTCGCTCGGATCTCGCCGGAGTCCGCCACCGCAGGAGCACCTCCGCCACTCGATTTCATCGCCACAGAAGGTTCCTAGCTTCTCCTTCTGCCCCTATTCTCTTACCCATGGTCTCGTCTCTCTCCCTCACCTATTAGTTCTCGTAGGGAAGCACCCACCTGAGTGCTTCGACCTCCGCCTCGACGAACACCGCCATCACCGCTCCAGTCGAACCTCACCTACGTTAGCAGAAGGCCCGGTCGTCCCGGAGGACGTTTTGGAGTTCGACGTGTCCCTCCTCGCCTCGTCCTGTTCTCCCCGAGCTCGGGAGGCCTCTCCAGCGACGCGGCGGGCATACTCTGTTCCTCTCCGGTGAGTCATCCCATCCGTCTGATCTCCCTCCAACGGTCTGGATTAGATCAGTGCTGTTTTTTCTTCTATAAACCGGTATGCACTATTTAGTGGATGTTCGTCGGTTAGCCACAGCAGCAAACAACCTCCATCCAGTCATCATGCGACACGTGGCACGTCCACGGCAGCCGCGGCAGTTCTTCCCAGAACGTTATTATGGCATAATTTTTCTTTGCAGATTCCATATCAAATTTTCATTTAGGTTTATCTTGACATCCGGAACTCCAAATTCATCGATTCTTTTTCCTGTGTACTTGTAGAGACCAGGAGAATACCGCAGAACCAAAGTTTCACATTGTTGAACTATTCAAATATGAAGTTGTTTAAATTTGAATTCAAACTTCCGGAGACCATATCTTTTAAACCATTGATCCAATTCAGTTGATTCTTTTTGCATTGTGATCCTGCTAGCATGTAGATGATATATACCTACTGATAAGTTTTGTTATTTAAGTTTTTATTTGAATTTGTTGCTGTTTACTTTATTGTGGTGTTATGGGAGTACGGTTTATTTATCGGTGCCTTCGTTAATCATATAGATTGTCCGGAGTGTGAAGCGGATCAGAATTGAGCGTTAGAGTACTTCAAAAGCGTTCAAGGCAAGTTGCACCTTTTGATTTTGCTCATCCTATATTCTGCTATGCATGTGTGGTTTTTATGCTATGACATGTGCTTGGTTTGATATGTATGTTCTCTGTGGTCATATTTTGATATTGATTGTATTTTTTTTTGATGGTGTGATCAACTTGCTATGGTAGACGTGGGCATGTGTCGAGTGATCCATGAAAGTGGTGAGTGTTTATAGCCGTAGGCTCAGGATTATTAACCAGGTGAATGCGTCACTGGCAGAGCGCTCTATTGTCCCTAGAGAATGCGCCATTCACAGAGCGCACTTGAGGCGAGGTATAGTTTTCGGAACATAAATCAGGTGAATGCGTCCTTGGCAGAGCGCTCTATTGTTCCTAGAGAATGCGCCACTGACAGAGCGCACTTGAGACATACTTCTGAAGTTCTTGTCATGTTTATTTAGAATCTTTGGGTTATCTTGGGCGAGTAAACTAGGGACGGTTGTGAGTTCAGGTAGTGGAGGTAGGTGAAGACATTCTTCTCCAAACTAACTTGTGTGTTTTGTTTGTCATACATTGCTTTGTGAATGTATGTTTGCTATATCATTTTGTGTGATTTGCCAATACATTCAATGTATTGACCCTTTGTGGCTGCAACTTATCATGTTGCAGGATTTTCAGATGATCAGTGAGATACACTAGGGTTGCGAGCCTTCACTCGACATGTTCTCTAGTGGGCATTGATGGACTCGTCGTTTATTATGCTACCTTTCACTTGATATTATTGAATAAAGTTAGTTATGTGCTACTCAGTTTGTAATACTTTATGAATTCTGGATCATACGTTGTAGTAAATGATGCACTTGTTATTTGGTATTTATATGTACTGTGTGTGCTAGCGAGTCGATCCAGGGACTAGCACAATGAGCACAGAGACATCGAATCTTATCAGATTCGGGTCGTTACAGGATGACAACTCAACATAAAAGTAAATAGATAGGCCCTTCGCAGAGGGAAGCAGGGATTTGTAGAGGTGTCAGAGCTCGGTTTTGAAATAGATATGAATAATATTTTGAGCGATATACTTTCATTGTCAACATAACAACCGAGAGATGGCGATATCTTCCATGCTACACACATTATAGGCGGTTCCCAAACAGAATGGTAAAGTTTATACTCCCCTCCACCAACAAGCATCAATCCATGGCTTGCTCGAAACAACGAGTGCCTCCAACTAACAACAGTCTCAGGGGAGTTTTGTTTGCAGTTATTTTGATTTGATTTGCATAAAGCATGGGACTGGGCATCCCGATGACCAGCCATTTTCTCGTGAGCGAGGAGCGGAGTCCACTCCTCTTGAGAATAACCCGCCTAACATGGAAGATACGGAGAGCCCTAGTTGATACATGAGATATTCGAGCATACAAAACAGAATGTTTATTTGAAGGTTTAGAGTTTGGCACATACAAATTTACTTGGAACGGCGGGTAGATACCGTATATAGGTAGGTATGGTGGACTCATATGGAATAACTTTGAGGTTTATGGAATTGGATGCACAAGCAATATTCCCGCTTAGTACAAGTGAAGGCTAGAAAAAGACTAGGAAGCGACCAGCTAGAGAGTGACAACAGTCATGAACATTCATTAAAATTAATCAACACCGAATGCAAGCATGAGTAGGATATAATGCACCATGAACATAAATATCGTAGAGGCTATGTTGATTTTGTTTCAACTACATGTGTGAACATGTGCCAAGTCAAGCCACTCGAATCGTTCAAAAGAGGATACCACCCTATCATACCACATCACAACCATTTTAATAGCATGTTGGCACGCAAGGTAAACCATTATATGCTCCTAGCTAATTAAGCATGGCATAAGCAACTATAATATCTAATTGTCATTGCAAACATGTTTATTCATAATAGGCCGAATCAGTAACGATGAACTAATCATATTTACAAAAACAAGAGAGGTCGAGTTCATACCAGCTTTTCTCATCTCAATAAGTTCATCATATAATCATCATTATTGCCTTTCACTTGCACGAACGAATAGTGTGGATAATAATAATAGTGCACGTGCATTGGACTAAGCTGGAATCTGCAAGCATTCAATTCAAGAGAGAAGACAAGGTAATATGGGCTCTTTGTTAGATCAACAATAATGCAGATGAGAGCCACTCAATCATTTTAATCATGGTCTTCTCCTCTCGACCCCCAAAGAACAAGAAAAGAAATAAAACTATTTACACGGGAAAGCTCCCAACAAGCAAAAGAAGAACTCAAAATATTTTTGGGTTTTCTTTTTAATTACTACTACAAGCATGGAAAGTAAGCTAATTAAAAGTTACAACTAATTTTTTGTTTTTCTGAAGGTTTATTAAACACACAAGAAAGAAGCATAAAAAGTAAAATAAACTAGCATGGATGATACAATGGAAAAGTATGAGCACCGACAACTAGCATGAGTGTGTGAACATGAATGTAATGTCGGTGAGAAATACGTACTCCCCCAAGCTTAGGCTGTTGGCCTAAGTTGGTCTATGGCCATGGCTGCCTGGCGGATATCCAAAGTAATAGTTGGGGTCGTACTGTGAATAAGCCTTAGATTGCCACTGGTTGGCAATCACCTTCGGATCCCACTTGTAATTAGACTGTCGTGGAGGATCAAATTGTGGTTCCGGCTTTGGCTCTGTAGCTGATGTAGGGTTCCGATAGGCGTGAATGGCCTCCAACGGAACAAGGTACTTGCGTGTAGGTAAATCAAACAAGGAAGGAGCAGGCAAGGTAATAGTTTCAGGATGATTTTTACCAATTATTAATTTGTACTTAAGCTCCTTTTCACTATTCTTAACAATAAAATCATGTGCTACATACTCTTATAATCTAGATAAACAGGAGGCAGCAACTTCTCTTCCTTCTCATAATGCCTAATAGGTATGTTAAAGTGTGCAGCGAGGCGCGAGGCGAAGATGCCTCCAAGGACGGGGCCCTTAGTATGGTTAAGATTTAACCACTTTGCAATAATAGCGCACATACTAAATGTGTCATCACGGAACAAGGCATGGCACAAAATAACAATATCAAGGGCACTCAGGTTTCCACAGTTTCCGCGCCAAATTAAGCATCTACTAGCAAATATAACAAAGTAACATAGAACAGGAAAGTGTATGCTAGTAATTCGTGCGTCGGAAACCTTCCTCGTTTCCCCTACAACAATGGTATCAATAAACCCATCCACATCGTCACGATGTGGTTCCTTTATACGGACCTCAAAAGGGATCAAACAAATCTGACAAAAGTCACGAAGTGACATCTCTTTATGCTCATCATAGAAATAAAATTCCACCGAAGGTGGTGAGCTCCTAGCATGGAAATGAAAGTTTTGCACAAAGATATTGGTGAGTAAGAGATACTGTTCGCGTTGGTCGTGGAGGAAGGCAGTGAGGTCTGCATTCTCAGCCAATTCATAGAAATCATCATAAATCCCGGCTGCTCTCAAGAAATTATCACAAGGTCATTCACACGGCCGAACTTCCACGCTGCGAGGGAGATTATATTTGGGCCTCTTATCCTACTCACTTTGCTTATCCGTCGAGCTTCGGCTCGATGAGCCCCTCAAAAATCTCTTCATCTTTTTCTGAAAATTTCTGAAATTTTTAGTAACTTCAAAATAAAAGTGAACCAAACTCAAAAAAATTGATAACAACTAACAAGTGCCTAGAGGATATATCATGCATTAAAACTACTTTTGACCATATAAATTTGACATGCAAGCTCAAGAACAGGGTCACCTAAGCAGCAAAAATATGCAATGAATAAAGCACTAGAACAAAAACTAATTGGACCATTGGAGGAGCCACATACCAAGGAACAATCCCCCAAAGCAGTTTTTTGAATGGAGCTTTGAGCAAGGAGATCGAAAATGGCAGCAAAATGAGCTTGGACACGGGTTTGAGCTGGCTAGTGATGTTTTTGGGAGGAAGAAAGAGTGTGTGGTAGCTGGAATAAGTGGAGGGGAGCAACCGCGGGCCCACGAGGTAGGGGGCGCGCCCAGGGGGGTAGGGCGTGCCCTGGACCCTCGTGGCCAGGTGCTTGCTCCCCTTGTTGTGTTCTCAGTGCCAGATATCCTCAAATATTCTAGAAAAAATCATATTTAATTTTCAGGGCATTTGGAGAACTTTTATTTTTGGGGAATTTTTTATTGCATGGATAATTCAGATAACAGACAAAAATTACTATTTTTGCTTTATTTAATATAAATAACAGAAAGTAAAAAGCGGGTACAGAGAGTTGTGTTTTCTAAATTCATCCATCTCATGCTTATCAAAAGGAATCCACTAACAAGGTTGATCAGGTCTTGTTAACAAACTCATTCCGAATAACATGGAACCGGAGAATTTTCGAATAACACTAGGTTACATCAACGGGGATATGCATGTCCCCAACAATAAGAATATCATATTTTTTCTTGACAGTAGGAAGATGAAATTCGAAACCTCCAAAAATAATCGATGGAATTTTTCCAATAGAGTTTATACTATGAACTTGAGGTTGTTTCCTCGAAAAGTGTATCGTATGCTCATTGCCATTAACATGAAAAGTGACATTGCTTTTGGTGCAATCAATAACAGCCCCTGCAGCATTCAAAAAGGGTCTTCCAAGAATAATAGACATACTATTGTCCTCGGGAATATCAATAATAACAAAGTCCGTTAAGATAGTAACTTTTGCAACCACAACAGGCACATCCTCACAAATACCGACCGGTATAGGAGTTGATTTATCAGCCATTTGCAAAGATATTTCAGCAGGTGTCTACTTATTCAAATCAAGTCTACGATATAAAGAGAGAGTCATAACACTAACACCGGCTCCAAGATCACATAAAGCAGCTTTAACATAGTTTCTTTTAATGGAGCATGGTATAGTGGGTACCCCTGGATCTCCAAGTTTCTTTGGTATTCCACCCTTAAAAGTATAATTAGCAAGCATGGTGGAAATTTCAGCTTCCGATATCTTTCTCTTATTTGTAAAAATTTCCTTCATATACTTAGCATAAGGGTTCATTTTGAGCATATCAGTCAAACACATATGCAAAAAGATAGGTCTAATCATTTCAGCAAAGCGCACAAAATCCTCATCATCCTTTTTCTTGGATGGTTTAGGAGGAAAAGGCATGGGCTTCTGAACTCATGGTTCTCTTTCTTTACCGTTCTTCCTAGCAACAAAGTCTCTCTTATCATAACGTTGATTCTTTGATTGTGGGTTGTCAAGATCAACAGCAGGTTCAATCTCTACATCATTGTCATTACTAGGTTGATCATCAATATGAACATCATCATTAACATTATCACTAGGTTCATGCTCATTACCAGATTGTGTTTCAGCATCAGAAATAGAAATATCATTGGGATTCTCAGGTGTGTCAATAACAGGTTCACTAGAAGCATGCAAAGTCCTATCATTTTTCTTTTTCTTCCTTTTAGAAGGACTAGGTGCATCAATATTATTTCTCTGAGAATCTTGCTCAATTGTCTTAGGATGGCCTTCAGGATACAAAGGTTCCTGAGTCATTTTACCACCTCTAGTCATAAGTCTAACAACATTATCATTTTTCTTACTATTTAATTCATTGAGCAAATCATTCTGAGCTTTAAGTACTTGTTCTACTTGAGTGGTAACCATAGAAGCATGTTTACTAATAAGTTTAAGTTCACCTTTAACATTAGCCATATAATCACCCAAGTGTTCAAGCATATCAGCATTGTGTTTCAATTGTCTACCAACATAAGCATTGAAGTTTTCTTATTTAACCATAAAGTCATCAAACTCATCCAAGCATGGGCTAGCAAACTTAGTAAATGGGATTTCAGCTTTATCATATCTATAGAGAGAATTTACCTTTACTAACTGTGTCGGGTTATCAAGACCATGTACTTCTTCAACAGGTGGCAAATTAATACCATGTATTTCTTCAATAGGGGGTAAATTCTTAACATCTTCAGCTTTAATGCCTTTTTCTTTCATATATTTCTTTGCCTCTTGCATATCTTCAGGATTGAGAAATAGAATACCCCTTTTCTTCGGAGTTGGCTCAGGAGTTGGCTCAGGAAGTGTCCAATTACTTTCATTGGTCAACATATTATTCAATAGAATTTCAGCTTCATCTGGTGTTCTTTCCTTGAAAATACAACCAGCACAACTATCCAAGTGGTCTCTGGAAGCATCGGTTAGTCCATTATAAAAGATATCAAGTATTTCATTCTCTTCAGAGGATGATCAGGAAAAGCATTAAGTAATTGGAGAAGCCTCCTCCAAGCTTGTGGGAGACTCTCTTCTTCAATTTGCACAAAATTATATATTTCCCTTAAAGCAGCTTGTTTCTTACGAGCAGGGAAATATTTAGCAGAGAAGTAATAAATCATATCCCGGGGACTACACACACAACCAGGATCAAGAGAATTAAACCATATCTTAGCATCACCCTTTAATGAGAACGGAAATAATTTAAGGATATAATAATAGCGAGTTTTCTCATCATTAGTGAACAAGGTGGCTATATCATTTAATTTATTAAGATGTGCCACAACAGTTTTAGACTCATAGCCATAGAAAGGATCAGATTCAACCAAAGTAATTATATCAGGGTCGACAGAGAATTCATAATCCTTATCAGTAACAAAGATAGGTGAAGTAGCATAAGCAGGATCATATTTCATTCTAGCATTCAGAGTTTTTTGTTTCAGCTTAGCTAATAGTTTATTAAGATCACTCCTATCATTGCAAGCAAGAAAATCTCTAGCAGTTTCTTCATCCATAACATAGCCCTCATGCACAACAGGTAATTCATATCTAGGGGGGAATCTTCATCATCACTTTCATCAATATTATCAGTTTCAATAATTTCATTCTCTCTAGCCCTAGCAAGTTGTTCATCAAGAAATTCACCAAGTGGCACAGTAGTATCAAGCATAGAAGTAGTTTCATCATCAATAACATGTGACATATCAGAATTAATAGCAGAAGCAGGTTTAGGTGTCGCAAACTTACTCAAAACAGAAGGTGAATCAAGTGCAGAGCTAGATGGCAGTTCCTTACCTCCCCTCGTAGTTGAGGGATAAATCTTGGTTCTTAGATCTTTCAAGTTCTTCATAATGATAAGCAGATATAAATCCCAAGTGACTCAAAGAATAGAGCTATGCTCCCCGGCAACGGCGCCAGAAAATAGTCTTGATAACCCACAAGTAGAGGGGATCACAACAGTTTTCGAGGGTAGAGTATTCAACCCAAATTTATTAATTCGACACAAGGGGAGCCAAAGAATATTCTCAAGTAATAGCAGCTGAGTTGTCAATTCAAACACACCTGGAAACTTAATATCTGCAGCAAAGTGTTTAGTAGCAAAGTAATATGATAGTAGTGGTAACAGTGGTAAAAGGTAACGGTAGCAAAAGTAATATTTTTGGTGTTTTATAATGATTGTAGCAATAGCAACGGAAAAGTAAATAAGCGAAGAACAATATATGGAAAGCTCGTAGGCAATGGATCGGTGATGGAGAATTATGCCGGATGCGGTTCATCGTGTAACAGTCATAACCTAGGGTGACACAGAACTAGCTCCAATTCATCAATGTAATGTAGGCATGTATTCCGAATATAGTCATACATGCTTATGAAAAAGAACTTGCATGACACCTTTTGTCCTACCCTCCCGTGGCAGCGGGTTCCTATTGGAAACTAAGGGATATTAAGGCCTCCTTTTAATAGAGTACCGGACCAAAGCATTAACACATAGTGAATACATGAACTCCTCAAACTACGGTCATCACCGGGAGTGGTCCCGATTATTGTCACTTCGGGGTTGCCGGATCATAACACATAGTAGGTGACTATATACTTGCAAGATAGGATCAAGAACTCTCATATATTGATGAAAACATAATAGGTTTAGATCTGAAATCATGGCACTCGGGCCCTAGTGACAAGCATTAAGCATAGCAAAGTCATAGCAACATCAATCTTAGAACATAGTGGATACAAGGGATCAAACCCTAACAAAACTAACTCGATTACATGATAAATCTCATCCAACCCATCCCCGTCCAGCAAGCCTACGATGGAATTACTCACGCGCGGCGGTGAGCATCATGAAATTGGTGATGGAGGAAGGATGATGCATTACAGAACGAGTAAAGAGACTTGCCGGTAACGAGATTGAGCTAGGTATTGAGATACCGACGATTGAATCTCGGGCAAGTAACATACCGATGACAAAGGGAACAATGTATGTTGTTATGCGGTTTGACCGAAAAAGATCTTCGTAGAATATGTAGGAACCAATATGAGCATCCAGGTTCCGCTATTGGTTATTGACCGGAGACATGTCTCGGTCATGTCTACATAGTTCTCGAACCCGTAGGGTCCGCATGCTTAAAGTTCTGTGACCATCGGTATTATGAGTTTATATGTTTTGATGTACCGAAGGTAGTTCGGAGTCCTGGATATGATCACGGACATGACGAGGAGTCTCGAAATGGTTGAGACATAAAGATTGATATATTGGAAGCCTACATTTGGACATCGGAAGAGTTCCGGGTGAAATCAGGATTTTACCGGAGTGCCGGAGGGGTTACCGGAACCCCCCGGGGATTAATGGGCCTGGTTGGGCCCTAGTGGAGAGAGAGAGGGGCTGGCCAGGGCAGGCCGCACACCCCTCCCCCTCTGGTCCGAATTGGACTAGGAAGGGGGTGGGGGCGTCCCCTTTCCTTCTCCTTCTCCCCCTTCCTTTCCCCTCCTAGGAGTAGGAAAGAGGGGAGTCCTACTCCTACTAGGAGGAGGACTCCTCCTCCTGGCGCGCCCTACAGGGCCGACCGATCTCCCCCTTGCTCCTTTATATACGGGGGCAGGGGGCACCCTAGAACACACAAGTTGATCATTGATCTCTCCCAGCCGTGTGCGGTGCCCCCTCCACCATAATCCACCTCGGTCATACAGTAGCGGTGCTTAGGTGAAGCCCTACGGTGGTAGCTTCATCAACATCGTCACCACGCCGTTGTGCTGATGAAACTCTCCCTCGAGCTCTACTGGATCGTGTGTTCATGGGACGTCACCGAGCTGAACGTGTGCTGAACGCGGAGGTGCCGTACGTTCGGTACTAAGGATCGGTCGATCGTGAAGACGTACGACTACATCAACCACGTTGTCATAACGCTTCCACTTATGGTCTACAAGGGTACGTGGACAATACTCTTCCCTCTCGTTGGTATGCATCACCATGATCTTGCATGTGCGTAGGAATTTTTTTGAAATTACTACGTTCCCCAACAGAGGCATCCGAGCCAGGTTTATGCATAGATGTTATATGCATGAGTAGAACACAAGTGAGTTGTGGGCGATACAAGTCATACTGCTTACCAGCATGTCATACTTTGGTTCGGCGGTATTGTTGGATGAAGCGGCCCAGACCGACATTACGCGTACGCTTACGCGAGACTGGTTCTACCGACGTGCTTTGCACACAGGTGGCTGGCGGGTGTCAGTTTCTCCAACTTTAGTTGAACCAAGTGTGGCTACGCCCAGTCCTTGTGAAGGTTAAAACATCACTAACTTGACGAACTATCATTGTGGTTTTGATGCATAGGTAAGAAGGGTTCTTGCTCAGCCCGTAGCAGCCACGTAAAACTTGCAACAACAAAGTAGAGACCGTCTAACTTGTTTTTGCAGGGTATGTTGTGATGTGATATGGTTAAGACATGATGAGATATAAATTTTTGTATGAGATGATCATGTTTTGTTAAAGTTATCGGCAACTGGCAGAAGCCTTGTGATAACCCACAAGTATAGGGGATCACAACAGTTTTCGAGGGTAGAGTATTCAACCCAAATTTATTGATTCGACACAAGGGGAGCCAAAGAATATTCTCAAGTATTAGCAGCTGAGTTGTCAATTCAACCACACCTGGAAACTTAATATCTGCAGCAAAGTGTTTAGTAGCAAAGTAATATGATAGTAGTGGTAACGGTGGTAAAAGGTAACGGTAGCAAAAGTACTATTTTTGGTGTTTTATAATGATTGTAGCAATAGCAACGGAAAAGTAAATAAGCGAAGAACAATATATGGAAATCTCGTAGGCAATGGATCGGTGATGGAGAATTATGCCGGATGCGGTTCATCGTGTAACAATCATAACCTAGGGTGACACAAAACTAGCTCCAATTCATCAATGTAATGTAGGCATGTATTCCGAATATAGTCATATGTGCTTATGGAAAAGAACTTGCGTGATATCTTTTGTCCTACCCTCATGTGGCAGCGGGGTCCTATTGGAAACTAAGGGATATTAAGGCCTCCTTTTAATAGAGTACCGGACCAAAGCATTAACACATAGTGAATACATGAACTCCTCAAACTACGGTCATCACCGGGAGTGGTCCCGATTATTGTCACTTCGGGGTTGCCGGATCATAACACATAGTAGGTGACTATAGACTTGCAAGATAGGATCAAGAACTCTCATATATTGATGAAAACATAATAGGTTCAGATCTGAAATCATGGCACTCGGGCCCTAGTGACAAGCATTAAGCATAGCAAAGTCATAGCAACATCAATCTCAGAACATAATGGATACTAGGGATCAAACCCTAACAAAACTAACTCGATTACATGATAAATCTCATCCAACCCATCACCGTCCAGCAAGCCTACGATGGAATTACTCACGCACGGCGGTGAGCATCATGAAATTGGTGATGGAGGATGGTTGATGATGACGATGGCGACGGATTCCTCTCTTTGGAGCCCCGAACGGACTCCAGATCAGCCCTCCCGAGAGAGTTTAGGGCTTGGTGGTGGCTCCGTATCGTAAAACGTGATGAATCCTTCTCTGGGTTTTTTCTCCCCGAAAGTGAATATATGGAGTCAAGGTTGAGGTCGGTGGAGCGTCAGGAGGCCCACGAGGCAGGGGGCGTGCCTAGGGGGGTAGGTCGCGCCCCCACCCTCGTGGACAGGTGGAGGCCCCCCTGACGTGGATCCAGTATTTTTTATATATTCCAAAATAATTCTCCGTTGATTTTAAGGTCATTCCGAGAACTTCTATTTCTGCACAAAAATAACACCATGGCAATTCTGCTGAAAACAGCGTCGGTCCGGGTTAGTTCCATTCGAATCATGCAAGTTAGAGTCCAAAACAAGGGCAAAAGTGTTTGGAAAAGTAGATACGACAGAGACATATCACCTTATGGTTGTCTCTTTATTGCATAAGATGCAAGTGCCATGTAATTGCTTTACTTTATCACTATGCGATAGCAATAGTTGCAAGAGCAATAGTTGGCGAGACGACCATGTGACGACACATTGATAGAGATCAAGATGATGGAGATCATGGTATCATGCCGGTGACGATAGAGGTCATGACGGTACTTTGGAGATGGAGATCAAAGGCGCAAGATGATCATGGCTATATCATGTCACATATTTTGATTGCATGTGATGTTTATCCTTTATGCATCTTATTTTGCTTAGTTCGGTGGTAGCATTATAAGATGATCTCTCACCAAATTTCAAGGTAAAAGTGTTCTCCCTGAGTATGCACCATTGCCAAAGTTTGTCGTGCCGAGACACCATGTGATGATCGGGTGTGATAAGCTCAACATTCATCTACAACGGGTGTAAGACAGTTTTGCACATGCAGAATACTCAGGTTAAACTTGGCGAGCCTAGCATATGCAGATATGGCCTCGGAACACTGGAGACCGAAAGGTCGAGCGTGAATCATATAGTACATATGATCAACATAGTGATGTTCACCATTGAAAACTACTCCATCTCACGTGATGATCGGACATGGTTTAGTTGATTTGGATCACGTGATCATTTAGATGACTAGAGGGGTGTCTATCTAAGTGTGAGTTCTTAACTAATGTGATTAATTGAACTTTAAATTTATCATGAACTTAGTCCTGATAGTATTTGCATATCTATGTTGTAGCTCAATTTCTCGCGTATAGCTTCCCCGTTTTATTTATGATATGTTCCTAGAGAAAAACTAAGTTGAAAGATGTTAGTAGCAATGATGCGGATTGGATCCGTGATCTGAGGATTATCCTCATTGCTGCACAGAAGAATTATGTCCTTGATGCACCACTAGGTGACAGACCGATTGCAGGAGCAGATGCAGACGTTATGAACGTTTGACGAGCTCGATATGATGACTACTTGATAGTTTAGTGCACCATGCTTTACGGATTAGAACCGGGGCTTCAAAAACGTTTTGAACACCATGGAACATATAATATGTTCTAAGAGTTGAAATAGGTATTTCATACTCATGCCCGTGTCGAGAGGTATGAGACCTCTGACAAGCACTTTGCCTACGAGATGGAGGAGAATAGCTCTGCTAGTGAGCATGTGCTCAGAATGTCTGAGTACTACAATCACTTGAATCAAGTGGGAATTAATCTTCCAGATAAGATAGTGATTGACAGAGCTCTCTAGTCACTATCACCAAATTACTAGAACTTCGTGATGAACTATAATATGCAAGGGATAACGGAAACGATTCCCAAGCTCTTTGTGATGCTGAAATCGACGAAGGTAGAAATCAAGAAAAGCATCAAGTGTTGATGGTTGACAAGACCACTAGTTTCAAGAAAAGGGCAAACGGAAGAAGGGGAACTTCAAGAAGAACGGCAAGCAAGTTGCTGCTCAAGTGAAGAAGCCCAAGTCTAGACCTAAGCCTAAGACTAAGTGCTTCTACTGCAAAGGGACTAGTCAATTGAAGCAGAACTGCCCCAAGTATTTGGCGGATAAGAAGGATGGTAAAGTGAACAAAGGTATATTTGATATACATGTTATTGATGTTTACTTTACTAGTGTTTATAGCAACCCCTTAGTATTTGATACTAGTTCAGTTGCTAAAGATTAGTAACTCGAAACAGGAGTTGCAGAATGAAGAGAGACTAGTTAAGGGTGAAGTGACGATGTGTGTTGGAAGTGGTTCCAAGATTGATATGATCATCATCGCACACTCCCTATACTTTCGGGATTAGTATTGAACCTAAATACATGTTTATTTGGTGTTTGCGTTAAGCATGAATATGATTTGATCATGTTTATTGCAATACATTTATTCATTTAAAGTCAAAGAATAATTGCTGTTCTGTTTACATGAATAAAACTTTCAATGGTCATACACCCAAGGTGAATGGTTTACTGAATCTCGATCATAGTGATACACATATTCACAATATTGAAGCCAAAAGATGCAAAATTAATAATGATAGTGCAACTTATTTGTGGCACTGCCGTTTAGGTCATATTGGTGTAAAGCGCATGAAGAAAATCCATGCTGATGGGCTTTTGGAATCACTTGATTATGAATCAGTTGATGCTTGCGAACCATGCCTCATGGGCAAGATGACTAAGACTCCGTTCTTTGGAACAATGGAGCGAGCAACATACTTGTTGGAAATAATACAAACTGATGTATGCAGTCTGATGAGTGTTGAGGCTCGTGGCAGGTATCGTTATTTTCTAACCTTCATAGATGATTTGAGTAAGATATGGGTATATCTTCTTGATGAAACATAAATCAAAAACATTTGAGAAGTTCAAATAATTTCAGAGTGAAGTGGAAAATCGTCGTAACAAGAAAATAAAGTTTCTACGATCTGATCATGGAGGAGAATATTTGAGTTACGAGTTTGGTCTTCATTTGAAACAATGCGAAATAGTTTCGCAACTCACGCCACCTGGAACACCACAACATAATGGTTTGTCCGAACATCGTAACTGTACTTTATTAGATATGGTGCAATATATGATGTTTCTTACTGATTTACCACTATCATTTTGGGGTTATGCATTAGAGATAGATGCATTCACGTTAAATAGGGCACCATCTAAATCCGTTGAGACGATGCCATATGAACTGTGGTTTGGCAAGAAACCAAAGTTGTCTTTTCTTAAAGTTTGGGGTTGCGATGCTTATGTGAAAAAGTTTCATCCTGATAAGCTCAAACCCAAATCGGAAAAATGTGTCTTCATAGTATACCCAAAGGAGACAGTTGGGTACATGATGTAGGGTGGAACCCTAGTGGCCGATCTTTCACGAAAGGAGCGGATCCTGCGAAGAACACGAAGAACATGAGGAGGGAAACGAGGGGAAAATCACGAGGGGAACACAAGAGAACACTCAAACCAACAAGAATGATCACACGTGCGCTAGATCCATAAACACAAAGAGAGATACAAGATCCGAAGTCAACAACAGACGATACAAGAGGTAACGGTCTTCTCCGTGAGGAGTTCTTGATGGGGCCGCCCAAGAGGGGGTCTTGATGATCTTCTCCGCAAGGAGGTCTTGAATCCAAAGGGATCTTCTCCGTAGAGGCCGCGGTCTCTCTCGTGGAGTAGATCCGATGTGGATGAGCAATGCTCTATCTCTAAAATGAGCTAAACCAATGCTAACCCTAACTAGAAGGAGGTGGGGGAGTATATATAGTCTAAGCCACGAAGGGGTAAGTGGGAAAGAGGGATACATGGGCCCTTGGCCCGTTCACTGTGCGCAGACAGGTGCCGGATGTCCGGGCTAGGGGCCGGATGTCCGGGGCTTCGTGACGGGTCAGATGTCCGGGCTGGCCTGGGTCTTCCAGATGCATTCGGTGATGGAGGGGCCGGATTTCCGGGCGAAGGGGCCGGATGTCCGGGGCTTCGGGAGGAGCCGGATGTCCGGGGTGATGGCCGGATGTCCGGGCTGCGCTGGACCTTTGCGGTGCTCTCTGGATGGCCGATGCCGGATTTCTAGGGCTGGGCCGGATGTCTGGGCTGGGGCCGGATGTCCGTTCGCTGTAGCAGCTGGCCCTTCTTCCTTCTCCTTCCTCCACTTCCGTGCATGCTTGGCCTTGGTCCTTGGGCTCTCTATGGTCTCCTCGGGTGTACCTGAGTATGCACAAGGTCCGCGCTTGAAGTAGCATCCATGTCTTACATGCGGAAAGGGAAGATTCGAAAAGGAGCGAGTTCACCTTAGGTCCAAAGGTGTATGCTTGAGTGTACATGGGGATGATTGTAGGATGCTCCGCATCATCTCCCCTCCCTTGGGGAAAGATCCAACCTCGGATCGAAAACCTCATCACCATGGAAACGGTTGTCGTGGACGGACTTGTAGTTGGACGAAGTGGAAGACATGGTGCAATCCAAGTACTCCAAGGTGTCTCTGGAGTGGTACACATGCAAAAGGAGCAAACACAAACGACACTCGGAAATACAATGGTTAGCGCACACAAAGTGTCCATCATGTAAGAATGAGTCTGTGCGACAAGTTTGAGCATGACAAGGTGCATGAAGCTTATCCAAAAGATATGGAATGGTATGCAAAGCATTCATGGGAGCAAAAAAATTCATTATGCACACAAATGTGTTGTGAATATGATCAATGCAACCACGATGCAAAATGATGTCATAGTGAGACGGTTTATCAATAGCATGAATATGGTAATGGATTCTCAATGTGATGTGATCATGCAATTGATGGTAGGCAATAAGATCATGATGTATGAATATGCCATCAAGGTATATCACAACAAATTTGCTAAGGAAATGCACAAGCTCATATATCATGGATGGCATAGAAAGACAAGATGCAACAAGGCAATCATAATATGAGTCAATCCATGCATAAGATGCACATTTGTCATGTGTATGATATGTCCATTGAGCATGGCATGTGTGAGCACAACCAACAAATAAGGAGGTGTTGGTGTACCAATGCACGATGTCGTGGCATGAGTGGAGGTTCGAAGGTGCTTCCAATAAGTCCGAGCGCTCCTCAATGTGAAGGTCCATAGAGCCAATCTTCAATGTCGCTCATCCGTCTGCTGTAGTAGCTGGCCCTTCTTCCTTCTCCTTCCTTCACTTCCGTGCACACTTGGCCTTGGTCCTTGGGCTCTCCATGGTATCCTCGGGTGAACCTGAGTATGCACAAGGTCCGCGCTTGAAGTAGCATCCATGTCTTACATGCGGAAAGGGAAGATTCGGAAAGGAGCGAGTTCACCTTAGGTCCAAAGGTGTATGCTTGAGTGTACATGGGGATGATTGTAGGATGCTCCGCATCAGTACACCTTCTATCACAAATCAGAAGGCAAGACATTCATTACTAAGAATGGATCCTTTCTAGAGAAGGAGTTTCTCTTGAAAGAAGTGAGTGGGAGGAAAGTAGAACTTGATGAGGTAATTGTACCTGCTCCCTTATTGGAAAGTAGTTCATCACAGAAATCTGTTCATGTGACTCCTACACCAATTAGTGGGGAAGCTAATGATGATGATCATGTAACTTCAGATCAAGTTACTACCGAACCTCGTAGGTCAACCAGAGTGAGATCCGCACCATAGTGGTACGGTAATCCTTTCTGGAAGTCATGTTACTAGACCATGACGAACCTACAAACTATGAGGAAGTGATGATGAGCCCAGATTCTGAGAAATGGCTTGAGGCCATGAAATCTGAGATGAGATCCATGTATGAGAACAAAGTATGGACTTTGATTGACTTGCTTGATGATCGGTGAGCCATTAAAAGGATCTTCAAGAGGAAGACGGAGGCTGATAGTAGTGTTACTATCTACAAAGCTCGAATTGTCGCTAAATGTTTTCCGACAAGTTCAAGGTGTTGACTGTGATGAGAGTTTCTCACTCGTATCGATGCTTAAAAGTCTGTCCGAATCATGTTAGCAGTTGCCGCATTTTATGAAATCTGGCAAATGGATGTCAAAACTACATTTCTTAATGGATATCTTAAAGAAGAGTTGTATATGATGCAACCAGTAGGTTTTGTCGATCCTGAAGGTGCTAACAAAGTGAGCAAGCTCCAACGATCCATCTATGGACTGGTGCAAGCATCTCGGAGTTGGAATATATGCTTTGATAAAGTGATCAAAGCATATGGTTTTATACAGACTTGCGGTGAAGCCTGTATTTACAAGAAAGTGAGTGGGAGCACTACAACATTTCTGATAAGTATATGTGAACGATATTGTTGATCGAAAATAATGTAGAATTTTCTGGAAAGCATAAAAGAGTATTTGAAAAGAGTTTTTCAAAGAAAAACCTCGATGAAGCTGCTTACACATTGAGCATCAAGATCTATAGAGATATATCAAGATGCTTGATAAGTTTTTTCAATGAGTTCATACCTTGACAAGATTTTGAAGTAGTTCAAAATGGAACAGTCAAGGAAGAAGTTCTTGCCTGTGTTACAAGGTGTGAAGTTGAGTAAAGACTCAAAACCCAACCACAGTAGAAAATAGAAAGAGAATGAAAAGTCATTCCCTATGCCTCAGTCATAGGTTCTATAAAGTATGCTATGCTATTTACCAGTACTATTTGTAAGTGCATCTAGTGCCACCCCTAGTTGGTTTTGGAGTATTGACGACAAACCTAGTTGAGGGACTAATGTGTTTGTGAGAATTGCAGGATAACACAGGCAGAAGTCCCTCATTGATTCGGTTTCACTACCAGAGATGACCCCTAAAAATGTACGAAGACATTGAAGACAATGGTGGTTTATGAAGATATTCATATTGAAGACAATGACATGAGAAGACTCCCTATGAAGCTTATGGAACTCGAAGACTTAGTCCTTCGTAGTTTTATTTCATTTATGTTGTGTCATAGGAACCACCGTACTGTTAAGTGGGGTCGAAGAGAACCAGTCAGAATGACTGAAGTGATGCCTAATTCAAATCCTATGTCTTCGAGCGAAGCCTATGAGAGAAAATCTTGTCCAGAGTCAGACAAGTCAGCTTTACTTGTAGCCCAAGTAAAGTTGCCATGTGAGTTCGAAATCCGACCGTTGGTACACGTGTCAGTTCCTTAGTGACCCAGGGTCATTTCGGACAGATCAGGTCGGGTTGCCAAGTGGCTATAAATAGTCCACCCCCCACAACCTTAAACGGTTGGCTGCTCAGATTTCAGTGCACGGCTTTTGTCGTTTAAGAGCAACCCACCTCGAAGCCTTTGAAAGAAAAATTCCCAGTGAGGAGAAAAGCCCTAACCACCCAGAGCCAGAGTAAATTGGGCATCACTTAAGTCTTCGTGTCTGTGTGATTTGAAGACTTATTACACTTGAGGACTGTGCATCCTCCAGACGGTTAGGCGTTGCGTTGTGAGCATCCAAGAGAAATTGTGGATTGCCAGTGAACGAAGTCTGTGAAGGTTTGGGAGTCTACCTTGAAGACTTACCAGAGTGATTGGGCGAGGTCTGTGTGACCTTAGCTCAAGGAGAAAACGGTGAGGACTGGGTGTCTTGGACTAAGTGTCCTTGACTGGGTGTCCGGGACTGTGTGTCCTTTGGTTTAAATACCTAGCCGCTCCAACCAGACGTACAGTTGTCACAGCAACTGGAACTGGTCCAACAAATCATTGTATTCAACGTGTCACTGGTTTCATCTTCACTTCCTTTTACTTACAGTTATTCATTGTGAAACCATTACATGCCTGCTTTACCGTTTGTCTTCACAACATGAATGTATGATCTGTTTGGCTTCATAAATTCTTCCTACCTGATCCTTATTACACTGAAGCTGTTTGTCACTGCGCTTTCACTCTATTGAATACATGACCATGGCTGGCCCAGTGTAATCTAACTTCCGCTGCATAGCAATAGGCATAATCTTCACTGTTTGTCTTCATAACTCTCACGTTTTGAAGACTTTCATAAAAATCGCCTATTCACCCCCCTCTAGTCGATATAACGCACTTTCAATTGGTATCAGAGCAAGGTGCTCCCTTGTTCTGTGTGATTCGGTTTAACCATCTGGAGTTTTAGCTATGTCGACTGCAGGGATAATCAAAGTCTCCGCTGCGTGCCCCGTCTTCGATGGAACTGAATATCCCTACTGGAAGAATAAGATGCGCATGCATCTTGAAGCCATTGACGTCGACTTATGGTATGTCGTCGAGAACGGCGTTCCCAAGGCTGGAGAAGGTGTCACTGCTGCTGATGTCAAGAAATTCATTCAACTGGACTCTACTGCCAAGAACATCATCTGTGGTCATCTGACCAAAGGACAGTATGGCCGTGTGAGTGCTTTGAAGACATCCAAGCTGGTCTGGGATTGGCTCTCCAAAGTTAATGAAGGCATATCAACCCAGAGAGATCAAAGAATCAGTGTCCTTCGCAATCTCTTCAACCGCTTCAAACGAAATGACAATGAGAATGTCCAGCACACCTTTGATCGACTCACTGACATCACAAATGAGCTTCAAGCCCTCGGCGCTACTGAGATCACCAAACATGAAATCGTCAAGACGCTGCTGAGATCACTTGATAGTTCGTTTGACATTCTGGCCCTGATGATTCAAGAACGTCCTGATTTCAAGACACTCGATCCGTCAGACATACTTGAGAGGCTCAACACACATGAGTTTCAGCTTTCTGAGAAAAGAGATATCTACGGTCCAAACTATGGGCGAACTCGTGCCTTGAAGGCAAAAGCTGTCTCCTCATCTGAAGATGAATCTGACTGCAGTTCTGATGATCCTGAAGACATTGGAAGAGAACTTGCAATGCTAGTGAAGAAGTTTCAAAAATTCACCAAGAAGAAAGGCTTCAGAAAATCTTCACGATCAAGCTCAAGGAATGATGAAGCTTCTGCTCATGACTACAAGAAGAAAACATGTCACAAGTGCAAGAAAACTGGGCACTTCATCTCTGAGTGTCCACAGTGGGACAATGAGAACAGAAGGAAGAAGAAGAGCAAGGAATATGATTCTGACGACAAGAAGAAGAAGAAATACTCAAAGTCTTCTTCCAAAACTTCATCAAGGTCTTCATCACACAAGAAGAGCTCATCTGGCAAGGCACGTGCGTTTGTTGGAAAGGAGATGGATTCAGAGGAGGAGTCCGCATCTGAGGAGGCAGAGGTGGAGTCTGAGGAGGAGTCTGATTCTGGCATTGCGAGTCTGGCTACAGCATACGTCGCCAAGTCCATCTTCAATACTGAAGACAATGACTGCATCACCGACGCCGACGCAAATGACAAGAACGACTCCACTCCTACCTACTGCTTCATGGCACGCGGTGCCAAGGTAAACACACGCACCACTCGCTATGAAACATCCAGTGACGATGACTCTGAATGTGATTCAAAACCTAGCTACAAAACACTTGCTAAAATTGCAACTGAATAACAGAAAACTATGGAACATATTCAAAAACTGTTAGACAGAAGCGATGATCTGTTGGGTGCTGAAATGACTCGATCTGAATCCTTAATTGAAGACATAAAAAACCTTCACGTTAAGTATCAGGAACTTGAAGATCGTCATGATACTCTCTCAACAACTCATGAAAAGCTTTCCTATGATTATCTTCAAAGGAAGCAAGAACTTGAGAAATTGAGGGTGGCTCATGAAGATCTTCAAAAGGAAAACGAGTCACTTAGCGCTGAACAGATCAGTCCCGCTCAGGAAGGATTTGAACCACCATGTCTTAAATGCATTGAGCGTGATAATGCTGCTTCTGTTGCTGAATGTTCCACTGCTACTACCGTTTCAATATCTTCAACTGTTGACGTGGTAACTAACCCCTCTGCTGAGGATACCACTGCTATTGCTGATGAGAATGCTAGGTTGAAGACATTGCTTGAAACAGGGATGTACAAAAGTCTGAAAGGGCATCAGACATTATGTGATGTCCTTAAGAAGCAGATTCTGAACCGAAACCCTAGGAAAGAGGGTGTTGGGTTCGTGAGGAAAATTAATGCAGATGGGTCTTACTGGAAATCTGAACAGTACCCCAAAACCACATGGGTTGCTGCAAAGGAATCCTCAGCAGATCCATCCAATCTGTCTGGCTTCACTTGTGCTAACCCAATTATCATTGATGAATCCTTTGATGCAAACTATAAACTGTTTAAGAATCAGAATGATGAAGTGTTTGCCAGGTACATTGGTACTAACTGCAGGAATGGACCGCCTATGAAGAAGATCTGGGTTCCGAAAACATGTCTGGAAAATCTTCCTATGAATGTCTTCGTGACACCTCACTTGAAGAAGACAAACCTCAGACCAAAGGCTTCATATGGTCCAAATGCTTCATACAAACAGGGGACTCACCTGAGTCGCACTAACGCAAATGTTTTGCAGGGGAACCATACTCAGGCATATGAATATGAGAGTGGTTCATCGAACCGTCATGTTCATATGACCAAAAATTATTCTGCTTATTCCTATGAGTATTATTATCCACCTGCTAGACTGTTTGCTAAGGTTTCAAAGCCAAAATTCTCAGATGCTGCACTTAGACTTATAGCTTCTAAGCCACCCTTGAAGATGTGGGTGGTTAAGAAAGCTTAACTCTCCTTTGCAGGGAAAGGTCTCCAGCACAAAAACAAAATCTTCTGATGCTATTGCTGGGGACCATAAAAATCTTGTGGGGCGCAAGATAAAATGCCCAAATGGCATCATTATGTACTTCGTTCCTGAATCGCATGCTACTCTCCCCATTAGTCCTAATCTGGATCTAAGTTTTCATAACCCACTGGTTCGTCAAATGTTTATGCTTCACAACACTCTTCGTGAAGCCTATCCCCCTAACTGCACTGTAGGGTACGATACCAGCGACTTCAAAGTCTTCAGAATGGATTATTGACAGTGGGTGTACAAATCACATGACTGGCAGAAGAAGCCTTCTTATGGACTCAACTTTACGTCCATCCGACAAGAGCCACATTACATTCGCTGACACTGGTAAAAGTAAGGTATTGGGTCTAGGTAGAGTTGCAATCTCAAAGGATCAACACATGGATAAAGTCATGCTTGTTGAATCCCTTGGCTTCAACTTAATGTCTGTCTCAATGCTTTGCGATTTGAATATGATTGTAATGTTTGGCAAATATCGCTGCCTGGTGCTAATGGAATCTGACAAATCTCTAGTGTTTGAAGGGTATAGGAAAGGTGATTTGTATGTGGTAGATTTCTCAGCAGGACCACAACTTGCAGTATGTCTTCTTGCAAAAGCTTCAGAATGCTGGCTTTGGCATCGAAGGCTTGGGCATGCTGGCATGAGGAACCTCCACACCCTTGCGAAGAAAAAGCATGTCATAGGCATCGAAGGCGTCAAGTTCAAGAAAGATCACTTATGCGGTGCCTGTGAAGCAGGGAAGATGACAAGGGCAAAACATCCTTCGAAGACAATCATGACCACTACTCAACCCTTCGAATTGCTTCACATGGATCTTTTCGGTCCCACTCACTACTCATCTTTTACTACTTCTGCATGCCTCTATGGCTTCGTAATTGTTGATGATTATTCTAGATATACTAGGGTGCACATAATCCTTTACAAGACTGAAGTGCAGGATGTCTTCAGACGCTTCGCAAATCGAGCTATGAACAATTTTGGCGCCAAGATAAAGCACATCAGAAGTGACAATGGCACTGAATTCAAGAACACTGGTCTTGATACATATCTGGACACCTTGGGCATCACACATGAATTCTCAGCTCCATACACGCCACAGCAGAATGGCGTCATCGAACGCAAGAACAGAACACTCATTGAGATGGCCAGAACAATGCTAGATGAATACAAGACTCCAAGAAAATACTGGACTGAAGCCATTGATACTGCATGCCATACAATCAATCGTGTTTATCTTCACAAGCTTCTGAACAAGACATCCTATGAACTCCTAACTGGCAAGAAGCCAAATGTCAGTTATTTCAGAGTATTTGGCGCAAAATGCTGGATCAAGGACCCACACCACACCTCAAAGTTTGCACCAAAAGCACATGAGGGCTTCATGCTTGGATATGGAAAGGATTCGCACTCCTACAGAGTCTTCAATCTCTTCCACTACAAAGTGGTTGAAACAGTGGATGTGTGGTTTGATGAAACCAATGGATCACAAAGAGAGCAATTGCCAAATGTGCTAGATGAAATTCCAGCAAATGAATCAATCAAGCTTATGGGAACTGGAGAAATTGTACCTTCTGAAGCTCAACCTGAAGAAGAACTTATCATCTCAGCACCTGATCCACATGAAGACAATGCTCAGCCTGAAGATATACCTTCAAATGACCACATAGATCAGCAAGAGCAAAGTCTTCGCCCCACACACCCTCGTGTTGCAAATCAAGTACAAACTGACAAAATACTGGACAGCATCAATGCACCTGGTCCACTCACTCGTTCAAGGGCAACTCAGCTAACAAACTTCTGTGGGCATTTCGCATTCGTCTCAATATCAGAACCCAAGAAAGTTGAAGAAGCCTTCATGGAACCTGAATGGATTCAAGCTATGCAAGAAGAGCTTCAACAGTTTGAGCTGAATAATGTATGGGAACTGGTTAAGCGTCCTGATCCACGGAAGCACAACATTATTGGCACTAAATGGATATACCGCAACAAGCAAGATGAGCATGGTCAAGTTGTCAGAAACAAAGCTCGTCTAGTTGCTCAAGGATATACTCAAGTGGAGGGCATTGACTTCGATGAAACATTTGCTCCTGTGGCTAGGCTTGAAGCCATACGCATACTACTGGCCTATGCAAATCATCATAACATACTTCTCTATCAGATGGATGTGAAAAGTGCCTTTCTCAATGGCAAAATTGAAGAAGAAGTGTATGTTGCACAACCACCTGGCTTTGAAAATCCAAAACATCCTGATATGGTATACAAGCTCAACAAGGCACTGTATGGCCTCAAACAAGCCCCTAGGGCCTGGTATGATACACTCAAGTACTTTCTGAAGAGCAAAGGCTTCATACCTGGTTCCCTGGATCCCACTCTTTTCACGAAGACATATGATGGTGAACTGTTTGTGTGCCAAATATATGTGGATGACATTATCTTCGGCTGCACTAATCAGAAGTATAGTGAAGAGTTTGGATATATGATGCAAGAGCAATATCAGATGTCCATGATGGGTGAGCTGAAGTTCTTCCTCGGTCTTCAAATACGGCAACAACGCAACGGCATCTTCATATCTCAAGAGAAATATCTTAAAGAGTGCCTGAAGAAGTACGGTATGCAAGACTGCAAAGGCTTCACAACACCAATGCCAGCCAAGCATCATCTGGGTCCCGACGACAATGGTAAAGAGTTCGATCAAAAGGTATACCGCTCCATGATTGGGTCTTTGCTTTATTTATGTGCATCTAGGCCAGATATCATGCTTAGTATTTGCATGTGTGCTCGATTTCAAGCGACACCAAAGGAGTCGCATCACTTAGCTGTGAAGCGAATTCTTCGATATTTGGCTCACACCCCAACTCTAGGGTTATGGTATCCAAAGGGCTCAGAGTTTGATTTAGTTGGATTTTCGGATGCTGATTATGCTGGTGACAAAGTTGATCGAAAGTCTACATCAGGCACATGTCACTTTCTGGGACGATCACTTGTATGTTGGTCTTCAAAGAAGCAGAACTGTGTATCACTCTCCACTGCTGAATCTGAATACATTGCTGCTGGATCTTGCTGCGCTCAGCTTCTGTGGATGAAGCAAACACTCAAGGATTATGGCATTCATCTGAAGCAAGTGCCACTTTATTGCGACAACGAAAGCGCCATCAAGATTGCCAACAACCCAGTTCAGCACTCGAAGACAAAGCACATTGAAATTCGTCATCACTTTCTCAGAGATCATGTTGTGAAGGAAGACATTGATATCATACACGTCAACACTGAAGAGCAATTGGCAGATATCTTCACAAAGCCCTTGGATGAGAAGATATTTTGCAAGTTACGGTGTGAGCTAAATATCTTGGAATCCTCAAATGTCCAGTGATCAGGCACACATCCTAACACTTAAGCATATTGATGACTTAGATGTGCAACACACGAAGTAGCGTATATCTTCAAACAATGAAGACAAACATTCTAAGTGTGAATACATTAATGTGGAATTTGACTTCGGAGCGCCACGATAATTGTGCGCCGTGTCTGGGTCTAATACTTCCTATACGGTGGGTAACGCCACCACCAAACGTTCCATTTTGAAGTGTTTCTCTCATGGCGTTACCTCTCAATGTCTTCACAATTGGTTTGGTTTCATTCTCAATATGTCTTCATGATTATTTTCACTGCGTTGATTATATGGATATATATATGTACTGATGTTCTGTCCTCTACAGCATTCACTTATAGCTATGTCTTCTTGTTTGAATCTTTTGAACTAAGTGAATGTGATCGGACCCTAACCTCTCTATGCTTTCTATCTCAAATTCTATCTCTCCAAGTCATATGCATTCTGTTGAAACTGTCAAATGTCTTCACTGTGTCCTTGTCAGCTGAAGACATAGTGACAACCATAAAAGTCTGTTTTTAATGCTCATTCCTCCACATAAGATCCGGAGAAGAAGGAACGACCGCCCGACAATTTAGGCGTGCGTGGGACATGGAACAAATCCCAATCTTCCTCTAACTGGCCACGCGTGCCTCAAATGCGAACCGCCAGGGGTACCTGTGTAATAGCGCAGTGCCGCCTCTATCCCTATAAATACACGATTCACTACGGTCATTATCTCCTTATTCCACCCTCGCACGAACCCTAGCGCCACCACTAGCACTCGACGACGCCGGCGACGAAGCGCTTCACTGCCGCAACCTCTCCGACGCCGTTTTCACGCCGACAGCGGACATCGCTCTCTCCGCCTTCGCCGTAGGTGTCTTCCGTCGCCAAGTTAGGGCACGGAGGATCGAACTGCTCGGCCTCAATTCTCACTTCGTCCAGCAGTTCCAAGTGTGGTAAATAAAACCTCTTTTTACAGCTTCTTTTGATCCTACAGTTCAGTCACGTTCTGCCATAAGAAGTTTCTCTTCACACCAGTTAAATCTCTCGCTGCATCTCATAACATGCCTAGTATATTCACTTGTGCTTCATAAAGTAGTTAGATTCCTCACTTGTACTGATCTATGGGTTCGTACAAATCTGGAACCAACTTCTTATCTATAAGTGAATGTCTTCGCATAATGAGGTCAATATCTTCTAAACCGATTTATCTTCAAAATCTTCTGAGAATGCATATGACCTCTTCCCCTTCCCTCGCACCTTAATGCTGTCACAGGTACATGTCCGTGGGAGAATCCTTTGGTTCTCATAGTCTGCATTCATTTGCAGAGTACTTGCAGCATCACATCAACTCGCCTGAAGCCAGTTCTTGCAAAAGAAAGCCTTTGAAGCCTTTGAACATCTTGAAGCCTTCCAAGTTATTCATGGCTTCAGAAACAGCAGCAAGGAAGGGAGGCAGACAGCAACGTGATGAAACGTCCAAAGATCTGCCTGATGAATTGGCAGAGATGTACAAAACTGATCCTGAAGAAAGCTATGGTCAGCGCAAGACACGAATCCAATGGATTCGAAGATATTGGGCAGAGCAATGGTTCCACTACCGCTTCGTCACTCAGGAATATGCGGAGAAGTGCGCCATCAAGAGACCGTGGGGAGATGTATTATACAAAAATCTCGTACCCAGGTCCAGAGACGAAGCCATTGCTCAAGGCTTCTATCCATGCATGGTGAGAGGACCACAGCCAGCTGAGGCACATCCGTCATCACTTCTCTGGTGCCGCGATGATAATCTCTTCAAGCGCAACTTTCAGTTTGCACAACAGTCAGCGAAGATAAACAAGAAGAAATTTGGGCTTGACTTCAACCCTGGTCCCTCCTCACCAAGGGCAGATGGCACACGCAACGCCGATCCCAATATCATCGGGCCGTATGCCAATCTTGCAGGCCTCATCACTCGCATCCTAGTCCAAGGGACTGCTGTGAATGACCCTCCAGCAGATACTGAGTCTGATGACGCCCCTGCTGCTCTGAAGCCAAAGCAGAAGAAGCCAAAAGCTCCAAAAGCTTCAAAGCCAGCCGCTTCTCCCAAGATCGCAAGAGTGAAGCCTTTAGCAACTGCACCTCCTGAAGCCAGTGTGCAGTCAGAAGGCTTATCACGAGTGTCCAAGCCCCAAAAAGCCAAGAAGCCTCAGCCACACACAGGCAAAGAGCTCACAGCGGTTGACATTCTGCGTTGCGAAGCCATTGATCTCTCAAGCGATGAAGATCTTGGAGATGATGCTCTTGAGCAGCTCATCAAGAGCAAGGAGGAGGCTGAAATCTTCAACAATCTGCCTCTGTTTGATGTCGCCATCATCCACAACTTCATCGATGAATGGTTTGACACACCAGACATAAGCTTCAATGATCTGCAGCTACCCATAGGCCTCAGCGTTGCCTTTCAAGGTGCAATCGCTTCAGAACTTGCAATAGCCCAGCGAATTGTAGAACTGAAGCAGAAAATTGATCATGAAAAGGCTCAGTTCAAGAAGCACGTGGCCAAGCTCAGTGTGCAAGAAGTGAAAAACTTCAAAATCATGTTGCACGAGCTGAAAGAAAACTTCCTGAAGACACGTGCCGAAGCTCAAGGCTCGCGAGAACGCATGAAGACTTTGGCTGATCGCTGCGTGCAAGCCTACAATGAGGCAGAAAAGCGCAAGGCACTTGGGCGTCCCGGCATTGACCCCAGGATGGCCGCGAAGAAGAAAAAGAAGGCGGCTGTGCCTGAACCTGAAGCGCCAAGGTCAGAACCTGATGCTCCGATTGTCTTCCCCGCTGCAACGACTGGCTCGAAGCCAAAGAGTCAATCAACCGCCTCACAGCACAAGAAGACACGGACTGCAGAGGCTAAAGCTAAGAAGAGAAAACATTCTGAAGCCTCTCCTTCTGAACCCATTATCAAGAAGCGCAAGACCAAGAAATCTCGGGCTGCTCCCACAGAGCCCCTGATAGTTGAACCCCTCTGCGTCCGCTATCCTGACGCAGATCGTCAGTTGACAGTGCATGAGCCTGCTTACATAGAGGCTCCGCACGCTGAAGACATTCCAGCAGCCAACCCCAATGCTGCTGAAGACATTGGTCCCCAAGACAATGTGCAAGGTGATGCAGCCCTTCCTCAGCTTGAGACAAGCGAACAGATCAGTATTGGTCGTCCATTGACGCCAATCACACAAGATGCATCGTGGGCAGATCGCCCACAGGAGGAAGATGAGCCCCAACCCACTGCAACTCCACCGGCGCCTACACTCCATAGGATTCGCAGAGGGCCAAGGGCTCAGGCTGCTGAAGACATTCCGGCTGCATCAGCCGAAGAGCAAGCTGAAATACCACAAGCTCCAACTCCCCCGCACCAACAAGAAGCAGTTCTCAAGGAGAACGAGCCTAAAGCTGAAAATGTTGAGGCTGCCACAAACAACGCCGAAGCAAATGTGGAGCCCTCCCCAACAACAGCTTCAGAAGACACCGAAGCTACTGCTCCTGAACATTCTGTGCCCGAGTCTGCTGCCGGACCACAATTCAACTATCATATTGCGCACAGGCCCCAGGTCCAGAAGCCGATCCCATGACTACCAAGGTTCCCAGGTCCTGCATCAGCTCCTGGTTCCTTCAACATCAACGGCTTCAGGGCAGATAACACGTTTTTCGACCGCTCCAAGAACCCTTATTCAAGGGAACGGATTGTATCAGATAGGTTCTGGAGCCATCAACAGCGCAACTATTATTCATGCATCCTCTACAACCAAGGCCGCATCTTTCCTCACAAGCGCCTTGAGGTTGAAGCTGTTGCAGGTCTGCCTGGTCTGGAAGAAGCACTGGATTGCTTCAAGCAAGTGGGTTTGCTGCCATTTATCACTGACGAAGAGCACTGGAACGAAGAGCTTCTGCTCCAGTTCTATGCCACTTTGCATATCAAAGGCTATAACAGAGATCCGAAGACATGGATCCTGGAGTGGATGACAGGCAATATCCATCATGAAGCCAATGCTTTCGACCTGATTGAGCTTACCGGCCTTCCCACTCCTGGCGAATTCTTTGAAGAAGGGTGCCAACTCCATGCTGAAGCAATTGAGAGCATATTCCAGCGTCCTGAGCCAGATATGAGTCAGATGCTCTCAATGATGAAGCCATTTCCTCCAAATGCACCCTATCCAACTAGGTTCTTCGTTGAAGACTTAGAGTACCTGCCCAGAACAATATATCACATCATAAGGCGGACTCTCTGGCCAGTCAAGGGACACTCTCGATATGCAACGATTGATGGTGCAATGAAGACTCTCATCTTCTGCATTCTTCATGGCAAATTCTTCAATGCACAGGATCTCTTCATCCGTCAATTTGCAGCGTCTGCTTCAGAACTGTTTGGACTAAAGTTTTATGCTCCTTGGGTTATGAAGCTGATCAAGCTTCACTCTGCAATCTCCTATCAACCCTCAGCCCGCAATCATAGGATATTTTTGCCAGATGTGGACACATCTGCTAAAGCCATATATCCAGAGCCGGCCAAGCAACCGCTAAGTCTTCAGAATGCAGAACACCAGAGCTTCACTCAAAATATTGAAGGTGTTGAAGCTCTCTCTCGCGTGTATCCAATGGCCGGCACCACACGTGCCCCTGCATCAACTGAAGCCACCAACAGCACAGCTGCAAAGAGACCCAAGAAGCGCGCTCGTGCACTCAATGACAGAGAGCTTCTTGTGGCTCTTCACCAAAAGCAAGATAGGCATCACGACTGGCTCAAGAGGCAGATGAGAAGCATCATGCAAGACGTCAATCGCCTAAGAAATATGGCAACCAAGAATGCATTTATCACACACGAGACCTGTCGCCGCACTTGGAAGGGCCTCACCATGATGTGCCCTGAAGCTGAACTGCATGAGGATGGCTTCACAGAGCACTTCAAATTTGACTCCACGCCTCCAAGAAGAGCGGTGATGCGCAGCACACCATCACTTGAAGAGTCAGAGTTCTCTTCTTCTGCTGCCACCGTGTCTGCCCGGATCATAGAAGAAGAAGACGACGCGACATCATCTCCACCTGCTTCAACGCGCGTCGAATCTGCACCAAGCTCGTCTGCACCACCGCCAAACAACTCCACCGACCCTGCTGCGCCTGGGAATGCGTAGAAACCTCTATGTCTTCAAACCTTTTTGGTCATCACTAATAAAAGGGGGAGAAGCATATGATGGTTATAGTCTTCAAGCGGGTCACTTTGCTACAATTTTGCTTCGTGCTTACAACTCCCGTTCTTGCTACATTTGCTTCTTGAGTTGTAACACTTAGCCTTGATGGCCGTCTGCTACCTGCTTGTCACTCCGTTATGCGAAGATAAATTCCGCATGTGCGACGATAAATTCCACACTCATCTCATTCTGCAGACGTCCATTTTCCATTATGCATGTCATTATCTTCATATACTTTCACATGCATAGTGGATTGTCATAAGTTGAAGTGGATCTCCACAAGTACAACCTGCCATGTGCATTTGCATTCAAGAAGCAAATTACTTATATGCACATCTTCAGGGGGAGCCCTTGCAACTTATGAAGACAATTCTTTTACAATTTCGCAAATTATGTTTCCCGTTGAAAACTTCAACTAGTTTGTCATCAATCACCAAAAAGGGGGAGATTGTAAGTGCATCTAGTGCCACCCCTAGTTGGTTTTGGAGTATTGACGACAAACCTAGTTGAGGGACTAATGTGTTTGTGAGAATTGCAGGATAACACAGGCAGAAGTCCCTCATTGATTCGGTTTCACTACCAGAGATGACCCCTAAAAATGTACGAAGACATTGAAGACAATGGTGGTTTATGAAGATATTCATATTGAAGACAATGACATGAGAAGACTCCCTATGAAGCTTATGGAACTCGAAGACTTAGTCCTTCGTAGTTTTATTTCATTTATGTTGTGTCATAGGAACCACCGTACTGTTAAGTGGGGTCGAAGAGAACCAGTCAGAATGACTGAAGTGATGCCTAATTCAAATCCTATGTCTTCGAGCGAAGCCTATGAGAGAAAATCTTGTCCAGAGTCAGACAAGTCAGCTTTACTTGTAGCCCAAGTAAAGTTGCCATGTGAGTTCAAAATCCGACCGTTGGTACACATGTCAGTTCCTTAGTGACCTAGGGTCATTTCGGACAGATCAGGTCGGGTTGCCAAGTGGCTATAAATAGTCCACCCCCCACAACCTTAAACGGTTGGCTGCTCAGATTTCAGTGCACGGCTTTTGTCATTTAAGAGCAACCCACCTCGAAGCCTTTGAAAGAAAAATTCCCAGTGAGGAGAAAAGCCCTAACCACCCAGAGCCAGAGTAAATTGGGCATCACTTAAGTCTTCGTGTCTGTGTGATTTGAAGACTTATTACACTTGAGGACTGTGCATCCTCCAGACGGTTAGGCGTCGCGTTCTGAGCATCCAAGAGAAATTGTGGATTGCCAATGAACGAAGTCTATGAAGGTTTGGGAGTCTACCTTGAAGACTTACCAGAGTGATTGGGCAAGGTCTGTGTGACCTTAGCTCAAGGAGAAAACGGTGAGGACTGGGTGTCTTGGACTAAGTGTCCTTGACTGGGTGTCCGGGACTGTGTGTCCTTTGGTTTAAATACCTAGCCGCTCCAACCAGACGTACAGTTGTCACAGCAACTGGAACTGGTCCAACAAATCATTGTCTTCAACGTGTCACTGGTTTCATCTTCACTTCCTTTTACTTATAGTTATTCATTGTGAAGCCATTACATGCCTGCTTTACCGTTTGTCTTCACAACATGAATGTATGATCTGTTTGGCTTCATAAATTCTTCCTACCTGATCCTTATTACACTGAAGCTGTTTGTCACTGTGCTTTCACTCTATTGAATACATGACCATGGCTGGCCCAGTGTAATCTAACTTCCGCTGCATAGCAATAGGCATAATCTTCACTGTTTGTCTTCATAACTCTCACGTTTTGAAGACTTTCATAAAAATCGCCTATTCACCCCCCCTCTAGTCGATATAACGCACTTTCACTATTGTATACCTGAGCATGATTCTGGCAAGGGAGTACAATAGTGATCTAGGAGTAGATCACTATATAGCGGTCAAAATTATCCTTAGAGGACTAAGGAAATATTTCTCGGTTATGGAGGTGATAAAAGAGTTCGTCGTAAAGAGTTACATTGACGCAAGCTTTTTTACATCAATCTAGATGACTTTAAGTCTCAGTCTGGATACATATTGAAAGTGGGAGCAATTAGCTAGAGTAGCTCCGTGCAAAGCATTGTAGACATAGAAATTTGCAAAATACATACGAATCTGAATGTTGCAGACCCGTAGACTAAACTTCTCTCACAAGCAAAACATGATCACTCTTTGGGTGTTAATCACATAGCGATGTGAACTAGATTATTGACTCTAGTAAATCCTTTGGGTACTAGTCACATGGAGATGTGAACTAATCACATAAAGATGTGAACTAGATTATTGACTCTAGTGCAAGTGGGAGACTGAAGGAAATATGCCCTAGAGGCAATAATAAAGTTATTATTTATTTCCTTATATCATGATAAATGTTTATTATTCATGCTTTGTATTAACCAGAAACTTAGTACATGTGTGAATACATAGACAAACAGAGTGTCACTAGTATGCCTCTACTTGACTAGCTCGTTGAATCAAAGATGGTTTAGTTTCCTAGCCATAGACATGAGTTGTCATTTGATTAACGGGATCACATCAGTAGAGAATGATGTGATTAACTTGACCCATTCTGTTAGCTTAGCACAATGATCGTTTAGTTTGTTGCTACTGCTTTCTTCATGACTTATACATGTTCCTCTGACTATGAGATTATGCAACCCCCGAATACCGAAGGAACACTTTGTGTGCTACCAAACGTCACAACGTAACTGGGTGATTATAAAGGTTCTCTACAGGTGTCTCCGATGGTACTTGTTGAGTTGTCATAGATCAAGAAGAGGATTTGTCACACCGATTGTCGGAGAGGTATCTCTAGGCCCTCTCGGTAATGCACATCACTATAAGCCTTGCAAGCAATGCAACTAATGAGCTAGTTGCAGGATGATGCATTACAGAACGAGTAAGGAGACTTCCCGGTAACGAGATTGAGCTATGTATTGAGATACCGACGATCATATCTCGGGCAAGTAACATACCGATGACAAAGGGAACAACGTATGTTGTTATGCAGTTTGACCGATAAAGATCTTCGTAGAATATGTAGGAACCAATATGAGCATCCAGGTTCCGCTATTGGTTATTAACCGGAGACGTGTCTCAGTCATGTCTACATAGTTCTCGAACACGTAGGGTCCGCACGCTTAAAGTTATGTGACAATCGGTATTATGAGTTTATATGTTTTGATGTACCGAAGGTAGTTCGGAGTCCCGGATATGATCACGGACATGAAGAGGAGTCTCGAAATGGCCGAGACATAAATATTGATATATTGGAAGCCTACATTTGGACATCGGAAGAGTTCCGGGTGAAATCAGGATTTTACCGGAGTGCTGGAGGGGTTACCGGAACCCCCCGGGGGTTAATGGGCCTTGTTGGGCCCTAGTGGAGAGAGAGAGGGGCCGGCCAGGGCATGCCGTGCACCGCCTCCCTCTCTGGTCTGAATTTGACTAGGAAGGGGGGGGGGCGCCCCCTTTCCTTCTCCTTCTCCCCTTCCTTTCCCCCCTCCTAGTAGGAGTAGGAAAGAGGGGAGTCCTACTCCTACTAGGAGGAGGAGTCCTCCTCCTGGCGCGCCCTACAGGGCCGGCCGGCCTCCCCCCTTGCTCCTTTATATACAGGGGCAGGGGGCACCCTAGAACACACAAGTTGATCATTGATCTCTCCCAGCCATGTGCGGTGCCCCCCTCCACCATAATCCACCTCGGTCATACTGTAGTGGTGCTTAGGCGAAGCCCTGCGACGGTAGCTTCATCAACATCGTCACCACGCCGTTGTGCTGATGAAACTCTCCCTCGAGCTCTACTGGATCATGAGTTCGCGGGACGTCACCGAACTGAACATGTGCTGAACGCGGAGGTGTCGTACATTCGGTACTAAGGATCGGTTGATCGTGAAGACGTACGACTACATCAACCGCGTTGTCATAACGCTTCCGCTTACGGTCTACGAGGGTACGTGGACGATACTCTTCCCTCCCGTTGCTATGCATCACCATGATCTTGTGTGTGCGTAGGAATTTTTTTTGAAGTTCCCCAACAGGTTGAGCACTTGAGCGTGAGCGTGTGTGTTGCGTCGTGTGCTGTGTGCTGCATGGATGCGTGAGTGTTGCGTGCGTGCATGTGTACGTGTGAGTGTTGCATGTTGCATGCATGCATGAGGCTTTACTCCCTCCCATTGACATGTTCATATTTAAAGCTTCATTAAAACGTTACGTGCCAGAATTAAGAGAAAAGTCACCAATGCATGTAAAAGTTCTGGTCATTTGTTCCTCACGTATGCATTCCAATTAATACATTAGTAAACACAATTTTCTTGAGGAAAATGAGCCCATTATTGAGTACTTTCGGAAAAAAATATTCTTCGGGCACTCATCATTTACTACTACCTTGGTTGATGATTTTTTATTGACATGTATATAAACCTCCATCCTGGTTTAATGGTTCCCTTTGTACTTAATATAAAATTTTGACCGTAAATTTAACTAACAAAGTGTCAATGCATGTCATAAAAAACTATACCATAAAAAACTATGTTCAAATACGAATCCAGTGATATGATTTTTGGTGAAACACATTAACATTTTATTAGTTAAATAGATGGTCAAAGTTTGACACAAAATACTACTAGTACTCCTACATTATTGGCGCCGGGTGCCTTGGCCAATGTTTCATCTTGTTGGACAACATGACAGTAGAGGCATAGGGATACTGTAGATAGGAAGTCTTTGCGATCCATTATTCCCCATCTCAGTCAGAGAGAACTATTCGACTAGTCTTCACAGTGAAGTGACAATACACGCTGTAGCAGATGGGATACTTAATTAATAAGCTTAACCAGCGTGTTGGTGTTACTAAATCAGCCTTACCTAGTACTGCCATCATGTTTGCCAGTGGAGCACGCTTCCGCAAATACGCCTACGCATCTCTCTCTTCCATTAACTGACATATGGGCCCTCTTGAGGTAGACCCACATGTCATCGTCTTAACTATTTACACTCTGAAGGACAGTATATCCTGGTAGTAGTACTAGTAGAATTGAGATTTAATGCACTTTCTTCCCCGTTTTTCCCTCTTCTTCCTCCTCTCTTCCCCATCGTCGGCCGCACACCATTCCCCCTCCCCTCTCACTGCTCGCCCGCCCGCGCCATCTTCCTTGGTAGCTCATGCGTACCATATCCCCCCGCTCACTGCTCGGCCACACACGCCATCTTCTTCACTCGCCTGCCCGAATCCTCTTCCCCACTCGCTCACAGGCACCGAAAACCCCAATCACTCAGCACCCTAAAAAACCTATGGCAGAACCAACTAACACGCAGAGCCATGATTGGAATTCCCTCCCCGATGTTCTCTTGGAGCAGATCTGAAATCGTATGGACCTGCTCAGCACCGTCCGTCTGGCCGCATGCTCGGTGTCTTTGTATCATCTACTCGTTTGCAACGGCTGGCCCTTTTCAAGATACCCTGCTTGCTGATGCCCGATCCTCACAGGTGGCCCAGACACCGACTTGACGATCCTATGGAGGTTGCCGTGGTTCCCCTAGACATGCTACCACTACCCGTCCACCTGTCCTTCATGCGTGACCACTACTAGGCGAGCATGAAGGCCAACTGGATCGTCCTCATCCACCAATTCGGTAGTCTGTGGCATGTCGTGGATATCTACACCCAGCAAGAGATCACCCTTCCATCGTTGGATACCGCCGCCATCGAGCCTCGCGGCCCGCCGGACACTCCTGCCTACTACGCATGACACACGTCGAGCTTTTGGTGTGACCTCCGCTTGCTGAAGGTTGTAATCTGCGAAGTGCCCACACCATCAGAAGACTACATGGATTACAAGCTCATTGCCTTGCTCGACATGGGATTAGTCTATCTGGAATCCGGTCGCCATACATGGTGATGGCTCATCGTCAATCCTATTCAGCCTCCATTTATGTCTGATGCTATAGTGCATGATGGCATCGTTTACGCGGTCGACACATAGATTGGCTGCCTATACTGGTGGAATATATCGTCGTGTAATTGTTCTATCTCATCTCATCTTTACCTTATGAATACGACTGCCTGTTGATTGTTACAAATTTAGAATAGATAATATGTGTATAACCACATCATTGCTATATGTTCCTCTCATTTCCTAGATTTTTATGACCACACATGTTATTGTTAGAGTTGATGTGAGAACAATTGACATCTAATGATTGTTAGAATGGATATTATGAGTATAACTTCATGATTGATATATGTTCATTTCCAAGATTTTTTATAACCATGCATGTTATTGTTTAGAGTTGATATGGGAACATTAGTAAGTGCTATGGTAGAATATGAGTAGGCTCTGTCATAGCTGTTTTCCTCTCATTGTTACATGATGTTTGAACCTTGACATATTGCTAGAATATGAAAGCCATTAGCTTATTTTTTAACTTGGGTATGATTATGACCACGGTGTTGCAATTCTTTGTCTATGATATGTTTCACTATTACAATAATCTTAATTCCACATATACTCTGAACATGATTGTATATTTTTGTCCTTTTGGTCTCCAATTTGATTTGTTGCAGCATACGCGAATGCACTGGCCTTCATGATTCCAGGACCTTGAATCTTACCAGTCAATGGGTGGTGGTTTATCGCTCATTCAACTGACGACGGTTATTTGATGCTCATTCGCACATACCGAATTGACCAAACCATTTCATAAAACCACATGCAGTACAATGCCTGGGGCGTTCGTGACTGTGATAGCTATGGCTGCTTCGTGCTTGAGAAAGATCCCACCTCTGTTGGGCTAGGCGTATTCAACTAGAGGCGTGTTTACAGCCTCGGCAACCACTCCATGTTCCTCGGCCTCAATTATTCGATCATCCAACCAATCATCGATCATATCACCAGCGATGATTACCATGCTATGCAACTTCCATTTGCCAGGGGGAACTGTATTTCCACATCGTTCCATGGGTTTCATGAATCACCATATCCAGAGATTCATCGACACAGCTTGTTGCCAGATAATCTTCAGTGTGTGAAAGGCATCAAGCTTCCATGCGATGAATGGCTTTTGCAAACCCGACATGCGGCGATGTGGTGCATGCCAACAGCAAATATGCACAACTTCATTCGTACTGATATCTAGACTGAACCATGTATCTTGCTGTTGTAGCATGACCCTCTTTTGTTGGATATTATGTATTGTTGTTAGTTTAAAGGATAGATACCTTTATGGGATCAAGTGCATCCTAAGTCACCTGCGTAGGATGTACTGATAATGATGATGGAGATGCCATGCAGAAGCCATATATCAGTTAGGCTTCAAGTGCGTACTTGTTGGTGAAAGTGTTGTCCAATGGGAATTATATTTTTTATTACTCATGTAGCCTACAAAGTCTGTCGCACAGCCTTGTAACTTCTTACTCCATTTCTAAATATGTACTAGCCCTCTATACCGTATGTTGCGCTACTCATACTACTACCTCCTTCCTGGTTTATTGGTCCCCTTCGTAATTTGTGTCAAATTTTGACCATAAATTTAACTAACTAAATGTTAATGCATGTCAAAAAAATTATATCGTTTGATTCATATTTGAACATATTCTCCAATGGTATAATTTTTGGTGACATGCATTGACATTTTGTTAGTTAAACCTATGGTTAAAATGTGACACTCAATACGACTAGTAAGTAGTACAGTAGTAGTACTATTATACGTCGGTCAAATTATTCATCATGTCCTCACATTGAATTGACGTGACAACACGCTGCAAATGAGGTGACATAAGAGTCCCGGCGGCATGTTCGGGTATTGCGGACTTCATATTTGGAGTACCACTTATCTATCAAAATCTTTCATCATTCAGTTAAAATAGTGGATTGATCATACATTGAGTACCATATAACTGGAATTAACCGTGCAAGTCCAAGATGGATTAGCCGGTGCTGCCGGCTAGCATCAAGTTTGATCCCACGGTCCAGGAGCTGATCGAGCACCTTGAGGCCAAAGTGAATGCTAACAGCGCGAGATCTCCTCTCATCGATTTGTTCATACCAACCATCGACATCGAGCATGGCATATGCTACACTGATGGCCCACAAGTATAGGGTAGCTATCATAGTCCTTTCGATAAGTAAGAGTGTCGAACCCAACGAGGAGCAGAAGGAAATGATAAGCGGTTTTCAGCAAGGTATTCTCTACAGGTACTGAAATAAGTGGTAACAGATAGTTTTGTGACAAGATAAATTGTAACGAGCAACAAGTAACAAAAGTAAATAAAGTGCAGCAAGGTGGCCCAATCCTTTTTGTAGCAAAGGACAAGCCGGAACAAACTCTTATATAAGGAAAAGCGCTCCCGAGGACACATGGGAATATCGTCAAGCTAGTTTTCATCACGTTCATATGATTCGCGTTCGATACTTTGATAATTTGATATGTGGGTGGACCGGTGCTTGGGTGTTGTTCTTACTTGAAAAAGCATCCCACTTATGATTAACCTCTATTGCAAGCATCCGCAACTACAACAAAAGTATTAAGGTAAACCTAACCATAGCATGAAATATGTGGATCCAAATCAGCCCCTTACGAAGCAACGCATAAACTAGGGTTTAAGCTTCTGTCACTCTAGCAACCCATCGTCTACTTATTACTTCCCAATGCCTTCCTCTAGGCCCAAATAATGGTGAAGTGTTAGGTAGTCGACGTTCACATAACACCACTAGAGGCTAGACAACATACATCTTATCAAAATATCAAACGAATACCAAATTCACATGACTACTAATAGCAAGACTTCTCCCTTGTCCTCAGGAACAAACGTAATTACTCACAAAGCATATTCATGTTCATAATCAGAGGGGTAATAATATGCATATAGGATCTGAACATACGATCTTCCACCAAATAAACCAACTAGCATCAACTATAAGGAGTAATCAACACTACTAGCAACCTACTAGCACCAATCCCGGACTTTGAGACAAGAATTGGATACAAGAGATGAACTAGGGTTTGGAGATGAGATGGTGCTGGTGAAGATGTTGATGGAGATTGCCCTCTCCCGATGAGAGGAGCGTTGGTGATGATGATGGTGATGATTTCCCTCTCCCGGAGGGAAGTATCCCTGGCAGAACAGCTCTGCCGGAGCTCTAGATTGGTTCCGCCAAGGTTCCGCCTCGTGGCGGCGGAGTCTCGTCCCGAAAAGTTCCTCCCTATTTTTTCTCATCAAAAGACTTCATATAGGAGAAGATGGACGTCGAAGAGCCACCAGGGGGCCCATGAGGTAGGGGGCGCGCCCTAGGGGGGGCGCCCGCCACCCTCGTGAGCAGGGTGTGGGCCCCCTGGCCTTCATCTTTGGCGAGGATTTTTCTTTATTTATTTTAAAATGTTCCGTGGAGTTTCAGGACTTTTTGGAGTTGCGCAGAATAGGTCTCTAATATTTGCTCCTTATCCAGCCCAGAATTCCAGCTGCCGGCATTCTCCCTCCTTATGTAAACCTTGTAAAATAAGAGAGAATAGCCATAAGTATTGTGACATAAAGTGAAATAACAGCCCATAATGCAATAAATATCGATATAAAAGCATGATGCAAAATGGACGTATCAACTCCCCCAAGCTTAGACCTCACTTGTCCTCAAGCGAAAAGCCGATAACAATAAATATGTCCTCATGTTTAGAGGTAGAGGCGTCGATAAAAATAAAATACGGACATGAAGGCATCATGATTATTCTCATAACAGCAACATATATAGATTTTGTCATATGATTACTTATGTTCAAGTGATGATCTATTCACAACACAAAAGTATAAATCATAAACCTTATTGGGCTCCGACAAACTATAATCTCAGTCATTGAAGCAATTGCAATTTATCATAACATCGGAAAGAGTCTATGTCAGAGCTAAAAAGCAAGTCCACATACTCAACTATCATTTATTCCTCCATAATTGCTAACACTCATGCAATACTTGTGGTTACGGAGTTTTAATCGGACACAGAGAAAGATAGGGGCTTATATTTTTGCCCCACAACCTTTTACCTCAAGGGTAATGTCAACAATAATGGTTCATGCTCCCCTACATCCAATTAGATATATATATCATGTTCTTTCCAACATGCTGAGCTTTCCAAAGGATAAAATCAAAAAGAAAAGGTGAAGATCACCATGACTCTTGCATAAGGTAGAAGATAATAATAAAGGATAGGCCCTTCACGGAGGGAAGCAGAGGTTGCCATGCGCTTTTATGGTTGGATGCATAAAATCTCAATGCGAAAGAACGTCACTTTATATTGCCCCTTGTGATATGAACCTTTATTATGCAGTCCGTCGCTTTATTACTTCCACATCACAAGATCGTATAAAGCTTATTTCTCCCACACCAATCAATCATACATATTTAGAGCAATTTTTATTGCTTTGCACCGATGACCACTTACTTGAAGGATCTTACTCAATCCATAGGTAGGTATGGTGGACTCTCATGGAAAAACTGGTTTAAGGGTATTTGGAAGCACAAGTAGTATTTCTACTTGGTGCTGAGAATTTGGCTAGCATGAGGGGGAAAGGCAAGCTCAACAAGTTAGAGGATCCATGACAACATACTTTATCTCAGATATAAGAAAGACATAACTCATTATGTTGTCTTCCTTGTCCAACATCAACTCTTTAGCATGTCATATTTTAATGAGTGCTCCCAATCATAAAAGATGTCAATGATAATATATCTATATGTGAAACCTCTCTTTCCTTATTACTTCCTATTAATTGCAACAATGACCAAAGCTATGTCTGCCAAGTCCCAACAACTTTTAATCATCATACTCTTTCTATGTGAAGTCATTACTCTCAATAAGATCAATATGAACTTTTTGTTTCTTTTTATTCTTTTTCTCTTTTCTTTTATTCACCCAAGATCATGGCAAAATAATCAAGCCCTTGACTCAACACTAGTCTTTATTATATATAGCTCACCGACTCGATTACATAGAGAGATCATAAAGCAAAACTTCAAAACTAGATCATGTCATAAACTGTATTCTACTAGATCAAGATACTACTAATAGGATCGAACTAAGAAAAACGGTAAATATAGGAGTTTTGATTGTGATACGATACCGGGGCACCTCCCCCAAGCTTGGCAGTTGCCAAGGGGAGTGCCCATACCCATGTGATTATATCTCCTTTGTCGGTGAAGAAGGTGGAGGTGCCGGATAATCGCACATCGAGCGTAACAGGTCCTCCAGCTTGCGAATAATGCCCTTGAGTGCGACAATATGCTCCTTCAACAAAATATTTTCTTGTGTTAGATACTTGTTTTGTATACGAGCTAACTCAATCATCTTGAAAGCTTCGATCTCAGTTGGGGTAAGAAGGTTATGATCAAGTTGAAGGATGTCTTTTGCTGATGGAGCTTGATCCTCCGTGGCCTTCTTGATCCTTTCATCCTTGTTGACCCTCGTGGGTTCTTCCCTCTTCAGATCTATCTTCATTAGCCAAGCATCGTTGTCACCATTGTTGGAGGAGGGAGACGACATGATGCCTAGCCCGGAAAACCCTGACAGAAAACAGCTCGAAACAAGAACAGAGGAGGTTTGCGTGATACGGGAGTCAAAACCTTCGGGAGGTTATATAATGAATTTTTACCGACCAAAATACGTATCGTGTAAGAAAACGGAGTCCGGAAGGCACACGAGGTGCTCACGAGGTAGGGGGCGCGCCCACCACCATCGTGGGGCCCTCGTGTCCTTCCTGGACTGCTACTTATTTTTCTATTTTTCTAAATATTCCAAAACAGAGAAATATTGCCTTAAAAATTGTTTTGGAGTCGGTTTACTTACCGTACCACATACCTATTCCTTTCCGGGGTCTGAAACGTTCCGGAAAGTGTCCCTTATGTATTCCTCCGGGGTTACAGTTTCAATAATATTGGTTTCAACATTTATGGGATTACCTGAGATATAATGTTTAACTCTTTGACCATTTACCACCTTCGGATTTGTGCCCTCAAAGTTGTTGATTTTTATGGCACCGGAACTATAGACCTCTTCTATAACGTAGGGGCCTTCCCATTTAGAGAGAAGTTTTCCTGCAAAAAATCTTAAACGAGAGTTGTATAGCAATACATAATCACCTACATTAAACTCACGCTTTGTATCCTTTTGTCATGCCATCTTTTAACTTTTTCTTTAAACAACTTGGCATTTTCATAAGCTTGGGTTCTCCATTCATCAAGTGAGCTAATATCAAATAACCTCTTCTCACCGGCAAGTTTAAAATCATAGTTAAGCTCTTTAATAGCCCAATATGCCTTATGTTCTAGTTCGAGAGGTAAGTGACATGCTTTTCCATAAACCATTTTATACGGAGACATACCCATAGGATTTTTGTATGCAGTTCTATAAGCCCATAGTGCATCATCAAGTTTCTTGGACCAATTCTTTCTAGACCTATTAACAGTCTTTTGCAAAATTAATTTGAGCTCTCTATTGCTCAACTCTACTTGACCACTAGACTGAGGGTGATAAGGAGATGCAATTCTATGATTAACATCATATTTAGCAAGCATTTTACGAAAAGCACCATGAATAAAGTGTGAAACACCATCAGTCATTAATTATCTAGGGACCTCGGGAAAATAACTTCCTTAGTAACGTAGTTGGAATAGCTTCTACCCACTTAGTAACGTAATGATCATCACTACTAGTTGGAATAGCTTCTACCCACTTAGTAACGTAATCAACAGCAACTAAAATATGTGTATATCCATTAGAGGCAGGAAAAGGTCCCATATAATCAAAGCCCCAAACATCAAACGGTTCAATAACAAGAGAATAATTCATAGGAATTTCTTGATGTCTACTAATATTACCAATTGTTTGACATTCATCACAAGACAAGACAAACTTACGGGTATCCTTGAAGAGAGTAGGCCAATAAAAACCAGATTGCAATACCTTATGTGCAGTTCTATCTCCAGCGTGGTGTCCGCCATAAGCCTCGGAATGACACTTGCGTAGGATCTATTCCTGTTCATGCTCAGGTACACAACGTCTAATAACACCATCTACTCCTTATAAAGATGTGGGTCATCCCAAAAGTAATGTATTAAATCGTAGAAAACCTTTTTCTTTTGCTGGTATGTGAAGCTAGGTGGTATAAACTTAGCAACAATATAATTAGCATAATCAGCATACCATGGAGTACTACGAGAAGTACTTATAACATTTAATTGTTCATCAGGAAAGCTATCATTAATAGGTAGTGGGTCATCAAGAATATTTTCTAACCTAGACAAGTCGTCTGCAATGGGGTTCTCAGCTCCCTTTCTATCAACAATATGCAAATCAAATTCTTGTAGCAAGAGAACCCATCTAATAAGTCTAGGTTTAGCATCTTTCTTTTCCATAAGATATTTAATAGCAGCATGATCAGTTTGAATAGTTACTTTAGAATCAACAATATAAGATCTGAACTTATCACAAGCAAATACAACTGCTAAAAGCTCTTTTTCAATAGTAGCATAATTTCTTTGAGCATTGTCTAGAGTCTTACTAGCATAATGAATAACATTTAATTTCTTGTCAACTCTTTGCCCTAGAACATCACCTACAGCATAATCACTAGCATCAGACATAATTTCAAAGGGTAAATTCCAATCAGGTGGCTGAACAACAGGTCCAGAGACTAATGCTTTCTTAAGTATTTCAAATGCTTCTACACAATCATCATCAAAGACAAATGGTATATCATTTTGTAATAAATTAGTCAGAGGCCGAGAAATTTGTGAGAAGTCCTTAATGAACCTCTTGTAAAATCCGGCGTGACCAAGGAAACTTCTTATACCTTTGATGTCCTTGGGACATGGCATCTTTTCAATAGCATCAACCTTGGCTTTATCAACTTCAATACCTCTTTCAGAAACTTTATGCCCCAAGACAATACCTTCATTAACCATAAAGTGGCACTTTTCCCAGTTCAAGACAAGATTAGTTTCTTCACATCTCTGCAAGACTCGATCAAGATTGCTCAAGCAATCATTAAAAGAGGAACCATAGACAGAAAAATCGTCCATAAAAACCTCACAAATCTTTTCACAAAAGTCAGAGAATATAGCCATCATGCATCTTTGAAAGGTAGCAGGTGCATTACATAAACCAAAAGGCATACGTCTATAAGCAAAAGTACCAAAAGGGCATGTAAAAGTAGTCTTTGATTGACTCTAGCCGACACAGGTATTTGAGAGAAACCAAAATAACCATCTAGAAAGCAATAGTGTGTATGTTTGCATAATATTTCTAGCATTTGATCAATAAAAGGTAAGGGGTAATGATCTTTCTTAGTAGCTTTACTTAATTTGCGGAAATCAATTACCATCCTATAACCTATGATAATTCTTTGTGGAATCAATTCATCTTTATCATTAGGAACAACAGTAATACCTCCCTTCTTAGGGACACAATGGACACGACTTACCCACTCACTATCTGCAACGGGATAGATTATACCTGCCTCCAGAAGCTTTAGTATTTCTTTTCTTACCACTTCTTTCATTTTAGGATTCAGACGTCGTTGAGGATCACGAACTGGTTTGGCATCTGCTTCCAAATTTATTTTATGTTGACATAGAGTGGGACTAATGCCCTTAAGATCATCAAGAGTATATCCAATAGCAGCGCGATGCTTTTTCAGAGTTTTCAATAATCTTTCTTCTTCATGCTCTGAAAGGTTAGCACTAATAATAACAGGATGTATCTTCTTTTCATAAAGATAAGCATATTTAAGATTATCAGGCAAAGGTTTAAGCTCAAAAAGGGGATCACCCTTGGGTGGAGGAGGATCCCCTAAAATTTCAACAGGCAAATTGTGTTGCAGAATAGGTTCCTATTTAAAGAATACTTCATCTATTTCCCTTCTTTCATTCATGAACATATCATTTTCATGGTCTAGCAAATAGTGTTCTAAAGGATCACTAGGAGGTATGACAATAGAAGCAAGACCAATAATCTCATCCTTACTAGGTAATTCTTCCTCACGATGTTGTTAACTAAATTTAGAGAAATTAAACTCATGAACCATATCAGCCAAGCCAATAGTAACAACATTCTTTTCGCAATCTATCCTAGCATTCATAGTGTTCAAGAAGGGTCTACCAAATATAATGGGACAAAAACTATCTTGCAGAGAAGTAAGAACAAGAAAATCAGCATGATATTTAGTTTTCCCACACAAGACTTCAACATCTCTAACAATTAATTGGTGAAATAGTATCTCTATTAGCAAGTTTAATTGTGACATCAATACCTTCTAACTCAGCAGGTGCAATTTCATTCTTAATTTCTTCATATAAAGTATGCCGTATAACACTAGCACTCGCACCCATATCACATAAGCCATGATAACAATGATCTCCTATTTTAACAGAAATAACAGGCACGCCTACCACAGGTCTATGTTTATTTTTAGCACAAGGTTTAGCAATTCTAGCAGTTTCACCTTCGAACTAAATAACATGCCCATCTATATTATCAGACAAGAGATATTTAACAATAGCAATATTAGGTTCTACTTTAACTTGCTCAGGAGGTGTATAAGTTCTAATATTGCTTTTACGAACAACATTTGAAGCTTTAGCATGATCCTTTATTCTAACAGGGAAATGTGGTTTCTCAACATAAGAAGTAGGAACAATAGGATCATTATAAGTGACAGTCTTTTCTTCAACTTTAATAGGTGCAGCTACATTTACTTCTATGGGAGGATGATATTTAAACCACTTCTCCTTAGGGAGATCAACATAAGTAGCAAAAGATTCACAGAAAGAAGCTACTATCTCAGAGTCAAGTCCATATTTAGTGCTAAACTTACGGAAAATATCGGTGTCCATAAAAGATTTAACACAATCAAACTTAGGTGTCATACATGTCTCCTTACCTTCATCGAGGTCCCAATCTTCATAGTTGTGTTTAATTCTATCCAATAAATTCCATCTGAATTCAATAGTCTTCATCATAAAAGAGCCAGCACAAGAAGTATCGAGCATGGTGCGATTGTTATCAGAAAGCCGAGCATATAAATTTTGAATAATCACTTCTCTTGAGAGCTCATGATTGGGGCATGAATATAACATTGATTTAAGCCTCCTCCAAGCTTGAGCGATGCTTTCTCCTTCGCGAGGCCAGAAATTATATATATAATTGCGATCACGATGAACAAGATGCATAGGGTAATACTTCTGATGAAATTCCAACTTCAATCTTTTATAGTCCCATGATCTCATATCATCACATAGCCTATACCATATCAATGTGTCTCCCTTCAAAGATAAAGGGAAGACCTTCTTCTTAGCAACATTATCGGGTATACCTGCAAGCTTAAATAATCCACAAACTTCATCCACATATATTAAGTGCTCATCAGGATGCTTTGTTCCATCTCATGTAAAAGGATTAGCTAGCAGTTTTTCCATCATACCCGAAGGAAATTCAAAAGGAGTTTCATTTTCAATAGGTTCAGTAGGTTGAGGAGCAACTCTTTGCTCTACTGGACGGGGTGAAGATACCCCGAACAAGCCCCTCAGAGAATTACTTCCCATCGTAACAAGTGACAGTAAATTTCAGCACACTATATAAATTTTTCCTTACCAAATTCCACCTACCAAAGGCGCTACACTCCCCGGCAACGGCGCCAGAAAAGAGTCTTGATGACCCACAAGTATAGGGGATCTATCGTAGTCCTTTCGATAAGTAAGAGTGTCGAACCCAACGAGGAGCAGAAGGAAATGATAAGAGGTTTTCAGCAAGGTATTCTCTGCAGGTACTGAAATAAGTGGTAACAGATAGTTTTGTGACAAGATAAATTGTAACGAGCAACAAGTAACAAAAGTAAATAAAGTGCATCAAGGTGGCACAATCCTTTTTGTAGCAAAGGACAAGTCGGAACAAACTCTTATATAAGGAAAAGCGCTCCCGAGGACACATGGGAATATCGTCAAGCTAGTTTTCATCACGTTCATATGATTTGCATTCGATACTTTGATAATTTGATATGTGGGTGGACCGGTGCTTGGGTGCTGTTCTTACTTGAACAAGCATCCCACTTATGATCAACCTCTATTGCAAGCATCCGCAACTACAACAAAAGTATTAAGGTAAACCTAACCATAGCATGAAACATGTGGATCCAAATCAGCCCCTTACGAAGCAACACGTAAACTAGGGTTTAAGCTTCTGTCACTCTAGCAACCCATCATCTACTTATTACTTCCCAATGCTTTCATCTAGGCCCAAATAATGGTGAAGTGTTATGTAGTCGACATTCACATAACACCACTAGAGGCTAGACAACATACATCTTATCAAAATATCAAACGAATACCAAATTCACATGACTACTAATAGCAAGACTTCTCCCTTGTCCTCAGGAACAAACGTAATTACTCACAAAGCATATTCATGTTCATAATCAGAGGGGTAATAATATGCATATAGGATCTGAGCATATGATCTTCCACCAAATAAACCAACTAGCATCACCTACAAGGAGTAATCAACACTACTAGAAACCTACTAGCACCAATCTCGGACTTTGAGACAAGAATTGGATACAAGAGATGAACTAGGGTTTGGAGATGAGATGGTGCTGGTGAAGATGTTGATGGATATTGCCCTCTTTCGATGAGAGGAGCGTTGGTGATGACGATGGTGATGATTTCCCCCTCCCGGAGGGAAGTATCCCCGGCAGAACAGCTCTGCCGGAGCTCTAGATTGGTTCCGCCAAGGTTCCGCCTCGTGGCAGCGGAGTCTCGTCCCGAGAAGTTCCTCGCTATTTTTTCTCATCGAAAGACTTCATATAGGAGAAGATGGACGTCGGAGAGCCACCAGGGGCCCACGAGGTAGGGGGCGCGCCCTAGGGGGGGGCGCCCCCCACCCTCGTGAGCAGGGTGTGGGCCCCTTGGCCTTCATCTTTGGCGGGGATTTTTCTTTATTTATTTTAAGATGGTCCGTGGAGTTTCAGGACTTTTTGGAGTTGCGCAGAATAGGTCTCTAATATTTGCTACTTTTCCAGCCCAGAATTCCAGCTGCCGACATTCTCCCTCCTTATGTAAACCTTGTAAAATAAGAGATAATAGCCATAAGTATTGTGACATAAAGTGAAATAACAGCCCATAATGCAATAAATATCAATATAAAAGCATGATGCAAAATGGACGTATCATGCACCCATCCTGAGAAACTTCCAGGTGAGACACCGATCGGCCGTCTACTTGCACAAACATATTCCTTTGTTTATAACTCTATTTTTCTTTTTAGACGTAGACCTAGTGAAGCAATTACAATATGACAGTTAATAAAAAGTGATACAAGTGACTACAACATGCCAAAGATGTTATGAAAATGCCAACTACGTACACTAAAACCTGTATTTGACAATACTGCAGGTATCACACTGAGTGTCCTAAGCAAGCATTTATTCCAGCGCAACTCCAAGGCATTCAAAAGGGGCACATGGACGCATCGCAAGATACAGTCGGAGTGCGGAATGCATGCGATGTGGCACAAGACCGGCAATACCTGCAGGTGATGGTCAACAGCCGGGCAAAAAGGTTCTGGTGCTGCACACCAACACGAACTTTGACCGGCAGAGGACCTACTGGGTGATGCACCAGTACCACCTCGGGGACGTGGAGCAAGGGAGCTGGTCCTCTACAAGATTTTTTACCAGACGAACACTAGGGCCAGGACTAAAAAGATTATAAGTTAGTTTGGTATTGGTACTTGTACTACCTAGTTGTCTGCAAGTTGCTATTGTTGTTAATGATCTTTTGGTATGAACTCGGCATTTTCTTCCAACCATCATGTCGAGGGTCGACGTGGATATAAAGCTGAATCATTTGTTTCGAAACAAATTTTCAGGAACCTATTTTTTATTTGATGGGTAGCATAAGCACCCGCCGTTTGAATCCCCAGTTCTCCAAAAATTTTACATCTTCGAAGTACGCAGGGGGTCCATCTGGTTTCACAGGCTGATAGTTGGACGTAGCACGTCGGAGCTGGGTTGTGGCATGCCAAGCCCAGCTACAAATTGTTAAAAGAGAGGAGGGATAGATTTGGGCCTTCCAGAATAGTTAAGTGTCGCGACCTCGATCGTGAAGCGCCTCCCATGGCCTAAAAAAGGCCTAGTCCATTATTATTAGTTGAAATATGTAAAATATTCCATAATGAAAATAAATATGTAAAATGAAATGAATTTAGTCCGCTTTCACTGAAAACCATCTGATTTGCATGAAATTTGTCTGTGAAACCACAAGACGTTGTCCATACATAGCGTAACCGTACGGAACCAACATGTCCATGGCTGTATGCACGCAAGTGCATGCACTTATTATCATGATGGAAAAATAATGCTGACGTCTGAGACGGTGAAACCCATGAAGTCTTCAACGTAGTCAATAAACGAGAGAATTCTGCAAGTAAAGACTGATAACTAGGATCCACCAGGTATATTGTTTTTTCAGGTCGAGCAAGTTTCAACTGGGCTGTAGACTGCCCATGCTTGGTTTTGTTTTTAGCAGGCCCAACCCATGACAACAACGGGGCACAAAGATTTGGCAGGTATCTACTGGCCTGTGGCCCACCAGCGTTAGTTATATTTTGTCTTAGAACATCTGTAGACATGTTTTTTACTAAATCAAACACACGGCCCAGTTCTATTTTCCTCTTGAAACGCCATGTCCTACTTCTGTTTTCTAATCTCTACCTATAGTTTTACTAGTTCATATACACGTATTGTTATATTGAAAATACATAAAGTTCCCTTTTCATATTTACATCCTTTTTGTTGTTGTTGTTGTTGTTGTTGTTGTTGTTTTTCCTATCAGCGCTGATTTTTTTACCACTGATTTTCCCTTAAACCAACTCAATTGTCCCATGTCATATTAGCTTACAAAAACAAAACGATTTTTTTTGGAAAATCAATAAGTTCTTAAAAAAATAAATGTTTATAATTTCTGGATTAAAACAGTTCAGACTCCACCGAAATATGCAAAATAAGGTTGAACTTTTTGACCGTGGTCCTGGGCAAAAAATGGGCTGTAATAAATTCCTTAATAACTAGCAAATGGGCTGTAAATTATTAAAAAAATTAGCAAATGGGCTCTATGTTGTCTGCCATAGATTTGGGGGCTGACTTGTGGGCCTACTAAGTTCATGCGTACACAAGGTTTCTCAAAAAAAGAAACTTAGTTAACAATCGACTCTACCAGCGTCAGACCGTTAGATGTCAATCTAACGACAATCGTGCTTCTTCAGTCTCTGATCTTCCTGCTCCAGCCACCCAAACTAGTGCCGGTGGAATCGCCAGGTCCCACCTCCCATGGACGGCTGTGCTGCAAGGCAGGCCTCATGGCCCCACCATGCTCGCATCCCTGGCCTGGCTATCCCTCTACTCACCCACACCTCCTGTTATTCTCCAGCGACGGCAGCCTCACACTGCAGCCGAACAAGTAAACCCTCATGCCCACTCCGCGTGGGAAATAACTGCCGAATCTTCCTCGGCTCCAGGTCGTTCCCTTACTTGGCCTCACCATCGTCCAATGCCTTGGTGCTATCGGCACGGCGTGGTCAACGAACGATATTCATCGGAAGAGGACTGTATGTGCAGAGGCTGACAGCTGGGTCCACGGCCGCGCACAAGGAAGTGCCTCCGTTCTTTGTGTGTAGGAAGTTTCTCCTTATTACACGCAAAATAATGATTCCTCCTCCTGACAGCTGGGACCCATCAGAAGGCCTTTGTATTTTTCGAAAATCATTCCCCCCGCTGACTGCTCGGATCCACCAGCTATTACACACAAAAATAATGAATAGCCCCGCTGCTAGGTCGGTCCCACGATATTTGGAGGCCGACTTGTGGGCCTACTAAGTTGGCGCGGATGCAGGGCTTTGTCATCTTAGTCAATATAAAGTATTCTAGCTGCGGTGACCGTATGATGTCCATCCAACGGTTGTCGTGCTTCTTCAACCTCTGGTCTTCTTGCTCCTGCCGCTCAAACTAGCGCTGGTCGTGTCGCCTGCTCCTGCCACCTGTGGCCGGCTGTGCTGCCACGCAGGCCTCACTGCCCCACCCTACTTCTACTGCTAGCCAGTCCTTCCCTCTACTCACCCACACCCCTTGCTATTCTCTGGAGACAGCCTCAAACCGCAGCCGAAGTAGTCAACCCTCGTACTCCCCTCCGCGTGGGCATCCACTACTGCGTATTCCCCGGCTCCGGGTCGTTCCCTTCCTAGGTCGCGCCGTCGTCCACTACCTTGGTGCTGTCGAGCGGTACTGTGTCATCAACTCGGTCAATGAATGACAGCCATCAAAAAGGACGGTAAGTGGAGAGGTTGACAGTTGGGTCTGTGGTCGCATGCAAGGAAGTGCCTCCTTATTACATGCAAAATAATGATTCCTCCACCTGACACCTCGGACCTACGGGGAGGGCCTCTGTATTTCACGAAAAAAATGTTCCCCCTAATAGCTGGGACCCACCGGCTTTATCTTCACACGAAAGGAACTGCCTTCTTACCCCTTGACAGCTGGGACCCACCAGGTTGAAGCGAAGGCAGCGTTATCTGTCCGGCCGCGAACTTGTACGTACATAGCAGTCAATCGGTCTCTCTACAGCGACGTACCATGGCCGAGTAAGGAGCGGCATGTGTTGAAGCAGAGGCGCAGACGTAGCATGTCACGCAGTCCCATCTATATCATGTACTCATACGTACGGCCACGCTGTAAGATAGTAAATACGTCTCCGTACAAACATACGGGAAGGGTCTCTAACGCGTACAACGACTAATCCTATTCATCCGCAGCCAACCGACTGGGTCAGAACAGAGTAAACAGTGTCGCGTGTTCATTGGGAGCCAACCGGCTTGGATGGAATAGCCGAAGCGAGGTCTGGCGTACCGCAGAACGGAGGAAACGGCCTTCTGTTCGACCGCGTACGGTAGATACAGGGTCATGTTCATCGGGAAGGGTCTGGCATACCGCAAAATGGAGGAAACAGACTTGTGTTCGATCACGTACGGTCGAAACGGGGTCCTGTTGATCGGGTGGGGTGTGGCGTACTGCAAAATGGAGGAAACGGACTTGTGTTGGAGTGCCTACAGTCAAAATGGGGTCCTGTTCATCGGGAGGGGTGTGGCCTACCGCAAAACGGGACTCCACGGGCTACTGTTCATCCACCGTCGACTTCCTCCAGCCTCCACCTGCTACTGTTCATCCACCGTCGAATCCCTCCAGCTTCCACCAACTACTGTTCATCAACGGGGTCCTATTCATCCAGCCTCCACCAGGTACTGTTCATCTAGCCCTCCACGGGGTCCCTCCACCGGGTACTGTTCATGCACCCCCACCTCCTCGATCGGGGTCCTGTTCATGCAGCGGCAACGGCCTCTACAACCACGGGGTCCTGTTCATCCAACCCCAACCAGGAACTGTTCATCAAGAGGCAGCTTCGATCGGCTTCAGTTAGCAGTAGTAGCGAAGGAATCACTCGGGTTCAGTTAACAGCAAGGGATCGATCGGGGTTCAGTTACGTAGCTAGTGCAATCGCTCGGGTTCAGTTAGAGCCCAACGCATGCCTCACACAAACGCACGTACGTGTACGAGAGAAACCCGCAAACCTCCGTGCATCACTTGGCCCCGACCACCCACCGTAACCGGGAACTCCCCAAAATTTTCCTCGCCCTCGCTTCTACCATCATTTTTTCCGTCATGGACGGCCCAAAGAATGTCATCCAGGTGCGTCTCTGGCCCGCCCAAGACGAAAAGCCCATTTTCTGTCATGATTTTTTGTCATAGAAGTAGGAGCCCACCACATCTATGATGATACTGGGTTTTGTCACAATTATCATCATAGAAGTTTCATAAGCATGACATAAAAAAATTCGTTTGGCCCAAAATGTCACGGATGTGTCTTTTTTTGTAGTGCATGCAATCAAAATATGTGACATGATATGGCCATCATCATCTTGTAATTTTGATATCCATCTCCAAAGCATAGTCATTATGTCCATCGTCACCGGCTCGACACCTTGATCTCCATCGTAGCGTCGTGGTCGTCTCGCCAACTATTGCTTCTACAACTATCGCTAACGCATAGTGATAAAGTAAAGCAATACATGGCGTTTGCATTTCATAAAATAAAGAGACAACCATAAGGCTCTTGCTGGTTGTTAGATATCTTACAAAACATGATCGTCTCATACAATAATGTTTATCACACCATGTCTTGACCATATCATATCACAACATGCTCTACGAAAATAAGTAGACGTCCTCTACTTTGTTGTTACAAGTTTTACGTGGCTGCTACGGGCTTCTAGCAAGAACCATTCTTACCTACGCATCAAACCACAATGGTGTTTCGTCAAGTTTGCTATTTTAACCTTCTTCAAGGACTGTCCGCACTCAAATTCGATTCAACTAAAGTAGGAGAAATAGACACTCGCCAGCCACCTTTATGCAAAACTAGTTGCATGTCTGTCGGTGGAACCGGTCTCATGTGAGTGGACATGTAAGGTTGATCTGGGCCACTTCATCCCACAATACCGCCGAATCAAAATAAGACGTTGGTGGTAAGCAGTATGACTATCATCGCCCACAACTCTTTGTGTTCTACTCGTGCATATCATCTATGCATAGACCTGGTTCATGATGCCACTGTTGGGAATCGTTGCATGGAAAACAAAAAATTTCTACGCACACGCAATGATCTATACATGGAGATGCATAGCAACACGGGGGAGAGTGTGTCTATGTACCCTCATAGACCATAAGTGGAAGCATTAAACAATGCGGTTGATGGAGTCGAACTTCTTCGCACTCCAACCGATCAAGTACCAAACGCACGGCACCTCCACGTTCTGCACACGTTCAGCTCGGAGACGTCCTCCGCCTTCTTGATCTAGCAAGACGGCGAGGTAGTAGATGAGTTCCGACAGCACGGCGGCATGGTGATGGTGAAGTGATCTCCGCAGGGCTTCGCCTAAGCACTACAGAAATATGACTGGGGGTGTAAACAGTTGAGGGGGCGCCGCACACGGCTAGGCAATTGTCTGGTGTCTACTAGGCGCCCCCCTCCTAGATATATATAGGTGGGAGGGAGGGAGGAGCATCCATAGGAGGCGCCCAAGTAGGAGGGATCCTACTTGGAATCCCTCCCAAGGTGTGCCCCTGTCATATATAACCGAGGGGGAAGGAAAGAGGGGGGGGGGAGGGAAGGAAGTGAGAATCCTAATCCACACTTTCCTTTCTCTTCCCCCCTTTCCTTCTCCTCCTAGGCCCGCCCATATGGGGGGCGCACCAGCCCCTTGTGGCTGGTGTGTTTCCCTTCTTAGCCCATAAGGCCCATATCTTTTGCCGGGGGTGCCCAGAACCCCTTCCGGTAACCCGATAAGTACCCGGTACCCCTGAAACACTTCCGGTGTCTGAATACCCTCGTCCTATATATCAATCTTTACCTCTCGACCATTTCGAGATTCCTCGTCATGTCCGTGATCTTATCTGGGACTCTAAAAAACATTTGGTCACCAAATTACATAACTCATATAATACTATATCGTCATCGAACGTTAAGTGTGCGGACCCTATGGGTTCAAGAACTATGTAGCCAATCGCGGAACCTGGATGCCCACATTGGCTCCTACATATTCTATGAAGATCTTTATCGATCGAACCGTTTATGACAACATACGTAATTCCCTTTGTCCATCGGTACGTTACTTGCTCGAGATTCGATCGTTGGTATCTTCATACCTAGTTCAATCTCATTATCGGCAAGTCTCTTTACTTGTTCCGTAATACATCATCTTGTGACTAAATCCTTAGTCATTTTCTTGCAAGCTTATGATGTGTATTACCGAGAGGGCCCAGAGATACCTCTCTGATACTCGGAGTGACAAATCCTAATCTCGAGCTATGCCAACTCAACAAACACCTTCGGAGATACCTGTAGAGCATCTTTATGATCACCCAGTTATGTTATGACGTTTGATAGTACACAAGGTATTCCTCTAGTATCCGGGAGTTGCATAATCTCATAGTCGAAGGAATATGCACTGGTACGCGCTCGGTGCTATACACGCGGTTTTTAACCCCTTTCCATGACGGCATTTGGAACCGTCGCGAAGTGAGTGTGGGCGATAGGGGGGTCTTTCCCACACGACCCAGAAACCGTTGGGGATAGACCCTCTTGGCATATAGGCTAGGACAAAATGAGCTCGTGTGCAATCGGGCAAGGCATCAAAACCCAATCGTTTCCGTTCGTATGTACATCCCACACGGTGAATCCCAAAAAAACATTTCCGTTCGTATGTATATCACAAATAGTCAATCCAAGGAATACGTTTCCATTCGTATGTACATCCCACATAGTCAATCCAGAGAAAACATTTCCATTCATATGTACATCCCACACAGGTTTATATATAGGCTCATGTGTGATAGGTGTAACTATCACACACGCTCTGCCATGGTTAACCGTTTGCTTTTATCAACTACATCACACACGATTTGATGAAGAAAACTGTGTGGCATTGGGCTATCCATCACAAGCGCTTTTACTGCAAGAACCGTTTGCAAAGTTCCATGACACATTTAGCAGGTTTATTAGTTTACAATTAATAATTCCAGTATTATGCAAATTCACATTTCATATCGAACAGTTGTTTGCCAATTTAATATCAGGCACATAAATATATTTTAACATCACAATACGATAGCTACCTAAAAACAACACAATACAACATATAGCTACTTCAACTTCATAAGAATAGTATTAGAACAATATATTCATTTCCCTAATCGAGATCATCCAGGCTCGTCTTATCCACCTCTACTTTCAGTTCAATAAGAACCCATTTTGCACTGGCCAACTGGGAAAGTGCCTCCTCCTTCGCCAACACCATCTTAGCAAAGTCTGATTTAAAAAATCTCAGCTCATTCTCCACCTTCCTGTTTTTATCCCGCATCTTCAAATATTCTTCAGCTTTGACAACACTTTCTCTAAGCCTACCTCTGTTCTCTTCCTCATACATGCTCTAGAGCTTTGCTAGGCACATCTTCAAAGACTGTGGCCACTCTTGATCAACCCACTCCAAGTAAGAACACTTCCGTTCATCCTATAATATTTAAAACTAGACTAGTAACAATTGTAGGGGAAATGGGTTTATAGCAACACAGAAAATCACCAATACTTATTTTGAAAAACTAAAGAAACAGGTTAATTATGCCATATCTTCTCAAAAAGATCAATGTGCAAATTAATTAATTGCTACTGAGACAACAACCAAATTCTGAAGCATCAGAAGCTATAATTAACTACAACAACGCTACAAGTTCTTACTCATGTACTACTATAAATAAAAAATTGACCATTTTATGAGGGAGGTAAATATAACTGCAACAACATAGGGACAATGTTTGAATGACAACAAATTGATACTAACAGGTGTGTACATGCAAAAATTTAGTAACATAGAACCTATAACACTAAGACCATCCACTATGTGTGCCAAAACGGTGTAAAGACAAATGTTGCTACATCTCGCACCAATGTCATGCACTAGCGAGCCGATGCAGCGGAAAAAATCAGGGACCCGGACTCTGAAGCACCTAGTTGCTCCGATGCCCAGTTCCTTCGTGCCATAAAGATTTAGTATTTTACTGCTTGGCTGTCCGGATGTGTGGACCAAAGTTGGCTGCACAAACTGCTGAAGCAGTGCCAAATAATTTTCTAATGGCACCGCTGATGATATGGCAACATTTTTAGATACTAGGCACAAACTGTTACACTATCTTAGGATCCGTTTGGTTGAAGGTGTGGTATGAATGGGTTGGCACCGTGACAGTGTCTGAATCACATCTAACAAATGATTTGTAACAACGAAAGATGGTCTAACCTTCTCTGCACATGCCAGAAACTTCCTCCCACTGTCGACAGAGTCAAATGCAACTAGCTTCACGCATGGAGTTTGATGGTGACAATGAGTAGACATATCTTCAGCCACCCAGCTCCATTCATTGCAACTGATGGTCCTAGGGAGCTACAAGAGGAAGAAATGACTCAAATCGACCGTCGGGGTTAAAATCCTTCATTCCAAGTCATAGCCCGGGAGAGAGAAGAGAGGCATATCTGGTTGGTGAAGGAGTCATAGGATGAGGAGGAACCACTGGAGAGGTCATTGAAGAAGACCATGGCGACCCCGATGGTAGGATGCGAGACGGCGAGAGCGAGGAAGCAAGCGAGGAAGCGGCTATAGCTTAGGAAGGAAGGAAGGAGGAAATAGGGGAAATGTGACTTTTGGTTGGGGAGAAAAGGGGGTGGGGAAAGGGGGGGAGGGGGTAGATATTTTGGTGGTAGGCCAAAAAATTTGAAATGTGGAGGGAAACTTTGCGTGCGGTGCCACCGGACACCATTCACTTTGAACGATTGTGTGCATCGCAAACGATTATTCTGCTTTACGCGCATGGGATGAGTTTGATAATTCAAATTTTGGTGGAAATTTACCCGGGTACGTCATTGCATAATTTAACATCGCTTGCTAATTTGGGCACACAAAAGAGCGTACAGCACACAAACCACACTTACTAAATCGAGCAATTTTAGTAATTAAACATAGCCAGTTGACCTAAACATTGCTCTAACAAAAGACCAACATTAAAAACAAAGCATAAGTACGCATAATTTTAACAAATCCACGGCCTCACCAACCTATGCATCGCTGATGAGAGATGAGACGTCGATGACTTGTCCTAGCAAAATGCCGCCGTTGGTGGACTCCTCGTCCCCCCTACTGAAGTCGACCGCGTCCTCGTCCTCGTCCTTGGCACTGTCCTCGACGCCGCCGTCAAGGTTGTAGTACTTGTAGTAGTGGTTGCGCCAGAGCTCGCATTGGTACTCCACTGCCGATTCCTCGACGGACAGACTCTTCTCTACCTCGACCTCGGCCACGCGCAACTCCTCCTCTCGGCGCTCCTCGATCTCCGCCGCCTCCTGCATTTGCAGCTCCCACTCGGCGATCTCACGAGGAAGCAGGTGCTCCATGGCCACCGCCGCCTTTTCAGACGTGGGTTGCATGCTGGATTCCGAGATGGCCAGGAATATCTTGGCGTGTGCGTCCTCGATCTTGGCATGGATGGCCTCGACCCGGGCCAGGGCTACATCGACGGCACAGATGGCAGCTCGAGCGCTCTTGGGGTTTGCAGCCGCCGTTGTAGTAGCAGTTGCAGCCATCTCGGCTGCTGCAGCTGCCCTATTGGCTACCGCAGACGCCCTCTCGGTGGATGCGGCCACACTCAATGCGGATGCGGCCACACTCTCGGCATAGGCGGCCGCGCTCTCGGCAAAGGCTGCGACGCTCGGGGAGGACGCGACCATCGTATGGGCCTTCACGGAGCGTTTCCGGCGTCATCTTTGCAAGAAGGGGGTGCGGGAATGGGGATCGAGATTCGTGCATTCAGGGGTTACCGACACTGGAGCAGGCGAGCCGGTGAAGCTTAAGGAGGAAGACTTAAATAGACCCAAAATTTTTGATTGCAAGTGGTTCCTACAAAAAAATGTGTGTGATGTTCTGGATATTTTTATTAGTTGTGAAAGACGAATTTGGAGTAAAGTGGCAACGGATGGTGTTTTAAATGTACGAGAAAATTTGTAGTACTAATACAACTGTCATGTCTAATTTGGAAAATTTCAGGGGTCATTTGACCTTTTAAGATATTTAAGTGATTTTATAACCATTTATTGACCGTAATTCAAATTTGAACCACATGTACATGCAACAGCTAACCATAACGGTTTGAAAAGTCATATTTTGTGTACTTGTGTGAGATTTAATTCCATGTGCAGTAAATTGGATGGAATTTTCAAACATATCAGTGTAACGACTATGACACAATTAAGCATGGAGTTGCATGGAATTTAAATTCCAAAAAATTAAAAAAAAAGATCAGAAACACATGAAATCTTGCTTGATGTAATGTCATGCCACCAGGATGATGTGGTAAAAAAATTGGCATGTTTGACGAAACTTTGGACACACACTCCTCACAAACCGAAGCAACTCACTAGAAGGCTCGTGGTTCCGAGAGGGAACAATGCATGTTTGATGACGAACGGGAGATAGCTTCCCCTTACGGCCTTCAAATTTTTTCTACATTTAACATGCACTACTACAACTGTCATGTGAAAATTTGGAAAATTTCAGGGGTCATTTGACCTTTTAAAGACATTTAAGTGATTTTCTAGCCATTTTAATGATCGTAATTCAAATTTGAACTACATGTACATGCAAAAGCTAACCATAACGGTTTGAAAAATCATATTTGTGTACTTGTGTGCGAGTTAATTCCATGTGCAGTAAATTAGAAGGAATTTTCAAACATATTGGTCTCACGGCATGGACACATGCATGGAGTGCCATGGCATTTTAATTCCAAAAAATAAAAATGATCAGAAAAACATGAAACCTTGCTTGATGTAATGTCATGCCACCAATATGATGTGGTAAAAAAATTGGCCCGTTTGACAAAAGTTTGGACACACACCCCTCACAAACTGGAGCAACTCACTAGAAGGCCCGTGGTTCCGAGAGGGAACAATGCATGTTTGATGACGAATGGGAGATAGCTTCCTCTTACGGCCTTCAAATTTTTTCTATGTTTAACATGCACTAACACAACTGTCATGTGAAAATTTGGAAAATTCCAGGGATCATTTGACCTTTTAAAGACATTTAAGTGATTTTCTAGCCATTTAATGACCGTAATTCAAATTTGAACAACATCTACATGCAACGGTTAACCATAACGGTTTGAAAAATCATATTTGTGTGCTTGTGTGCGAGTTAATTCCATGTGTAGTAAATTAGAAGGAATTTTCAAACATATTGGTCTCATGGCATGGACACATGCATGGAGTGCCATGGCATTTTAATTCCAAAAAATTAAAAATTGATCAGTCGCCCAAAGGCGAGTGCCGGAAGATGTCCGCGGAGCTGAATTCGATGATCGATGACCGATCAAGCTCGACGTACGCGGACGCACAAGGTTCGGAACCTGTAGCTGGAGACAAGTCCATGGTTCCAGTGACAGAGATGTTACTTGAAGTTAGGTCTGTGTGCGGCTCCAACGCCGCTGAGTCTGCGGCTTCTGTGGCGGGGTTGAGCTTCCCGTCCTCGGATGGCGCAATCTGCTCTGGATCTAAGGCCAGAGTAGCCACAAGTACGATCTCCTGGGTATGGTCCGATGACAGACTTATGTCATGTTCACCATGGTGGCAGGGAGCGGCTGCCGTGGCCTTGAATTCGTCGAAGATCAAGTCTCCGCGAATATCTGCGACGTAGTTCAAGCTTTCAAATCTGACCTGATGGCCAGGGGTGTAGCTTTCTATCTGCTCCAGATGGCCAAGCAAGTTAGCCCATAGTGCGAAGCCACCGAATACAAAGATCTGCCCGAGGAGGAAGACTTCCCCTTGGACAGTGTCATTGTGGATGGTCGAAGGAGCCACCAAACCTTTTGACGACAGCACAGTGGAACTCTTGATGAAAGCACCAATGTCCGTGTCGAAACCGGCGGATCTCGGGTAGGGGGTCTCGAACTGTGCGTCTCAGGTTGATGGTAACAGGAGACAAGGGACACAATGTTTACCCAGGTTCGGGCCCTCTCTATGGAGGTAATACCCTACTTCCTGCTTGATTGATCTTGATGAATATGAGTATTACAAGAGTTGATCTACCACGAGATCGTAATGGCTAAACCCTAAGAGTCTAGCCTGTCTGACTATGATTATGAAGATATATTTCTATGGACCTAGCCCTCCGGTTTATATAGACACCGGAGGGATCTATGGTTACATAAGGTCCATTATATAGAAAGGAATTTTCATATTTGGACGCCAAGCTTGCCTTCCACGCCAAGGAGAGTCCCATCCGGACACATGTAAAGTATTCGGTCTTCGTATCTTCACAGCCCATCAGTCCGGCCCATGTCTAATAGGTCGGACACCCGAGAACCCCTTGGTCCAAGACTCCCTCAGTAAGATCTGAGTCGGACAGACCCAACTATGAGACGTAGCGATATGTCATCTGTGAGTCTCTAGTACAACATACGTTCTATGTCCTAAGACCTGAGCTGGCGCATGTACTCGGGATGGTGACAGACTTGCTTTGGTCCAACCAAACGCTACTCCGTGACTGGGTAGTGACAAAGGTAGGTTTCGAGCTTGTCCAGACCCATGCTGCAAGACATGATCGCGCAAGATGGGATTTGCCCCTCCGATCAGGAGAGATATACTCTAGGCCCCTCGTGTGATCCGACCATGATAAGCATGGCTATGCGACAAGGATTATGAGATAATCTGGTTTGTGGTCGGCATCACTGGAACAAGAAAGAGGTCGGTCTAGCACAAGGATGACAGACTCGCCTTGAGCCCGACAACATATATCGTGTGGCAAAAGGAATGGAAGTATGATGTACGGGTTCGCCTAACCAGCTTCATAGTCTGCTTGGTGTTCAGCATGCCTTGCTAGGGGCTGCTACCAACCATGCAGTTCGAAGGTGATCCGAACTGCGACCAAGCCGGCTTGAACCTAAGGGGTCGCGCTCTTAAGGGAAGGAACCTACGAGGTCGGATCCAAGGACACTAATCGGATGTGATCCGAGCTGTGTTCGGATTGTGGCCGAGTAGACCTATGGGCTTTAGGGTCTGTGCGAGGCCCAAGTGTTGAGCCTGCAACGTACGCCTATATAAAGTGGGGTGTGGCACACTCATGCAATTGATCAGTTCGGTGATGTCACTAGGGTTTGCATGTGTTGCGAATAGCCACCTCCACTCGTCCGCCGGTTGTGTGATCGGACCTAGCAGTCCGTCGCACGATGTTCCTCCTACACACGCGGATACCGTTAGAGGCGGTGCATTTGCGCTGCTTCGGCAAACCTATACGTGGGAACCGACGACTGGTTGTACAAGGGAAATCAGACGAGGAGGAGCCGATCCATGCGGACACGCTGCCCCAACTCTTCTTCCGCTTCACGGCACTACACATCTAGTGGTAACGATCTGTGATCCATCTCCCGTAGCATGTTCCTATTGTTCTGCACGTAGGAAAATTTTAATTTGCAGTCAACACACCCTACGGTAGAACCCAATAGTGGTATCAGAGCCTCTGCTATAGGATTTGAATTCGGATCGTATGCATATTAGATATGTGGAGGCGATAGATGAGATCTGTTGTCGTTGATGAGATCGGCTGTGTGCACGGTTGATGAGATCAACTGCACATGGGGATCGATGTGGCTATGTTTCCTGATGGTCGGAGTCGATGAGGTCATGACACAGGCTACCCCAACTGGTCGGTATCCGCCATCGGGGTTAACAGTGAAACTTAAATCCGAATCGGGGACCGCCGCGTGTGTAGCGCCTTGTATTTCGTACACGATCACTCAAATCGGTAGAATGTGATTCTATGCATAACTTTGTTTTGCAGGTTTGATGTGAATAGTATGGCTCATGTGTATGTGATGCATGTCTGTAAATTATACATGGCCTGCGCGTCATGTTTGTCAGCCGGCAGGAGCCAAAGTGTTGTCATTATATTGTATAATGACATGCGTGTCGACTTGTGACTCTATGTAAAATTCATTACTAGTTGTATAGTAGTTGGATAGTAGAGATCAGGTTGGTGGCTTGGCTTCCTGGCGTGACTAACAAGAAGGAGTTCCTAGATGGTCATCGGAGTCAGAGCCGACCTGGAAGAACATCCATGAAGGAGCCATACTATTTCACAATATATGTTTCATTTGTGATTGTTATGCTTCTTGTTTTCTATGCATGTTAGAATGATAGAAAGATCCCTCGTTAATATCAAGAAATTTGCCATCCCCGATGTTGCACCTTCGCACATCAAGTACATCTAGTAGTGGGCTCACAAAATCGTGGTGCTGCTAGGTGTCCTTGAACTAAAGGGTTCGTGACGGACACGGACATGCACTGCATCAGGTTAACTTGACAAGGCTATCAAAACGGTTTTGGGCCTTGTGGCAAAGGAGGTCGGGAGCCAGGGTATAAGATACCTACCCGACCGACAGGAGTCGTATAGAGATACGATTAGCAAGGAGTTGCTTATCGGATAAGCATGTTGTCTAGCAGTGATGCTAAAGCTCACTAGTCACATGTGCTAGTCGGATCCTGAATCACTGAGAGTTTGCAGAGGGATGCCAACTTCAGTGGGAGTATTTATATTTAAGGCTTGAATTACTCTACATAAACAAATTGCTTAGTGATTGCATATTTTCTGTTGTAGATCAATTGCACCACCTGCTCAACCCAATTTTGCATTGAAATCAATTCTGGAAAAGGATAAACTGAATGGAACAAACTTTACCACCTGGTATAGAAATCTGAGAATTGTTCTCAAGCATGATAAAAAGGAACAAGTTCTAGAGGATCCACTTCCAGAGGAACCTGCCGATAATGCTAGTGCCACATCTAAGAATGCCTACCATAAACTCGTTCATGAATAAACGGAGATCAGTTGTCTGATGCTGGCTTGTATGGAGCCCGATTTGCAACAACATTTCAAAAATGTTGAGGCTTACGATATGATCGAGAGTCTCAAGAGCATGTTTCAGACACAGGCTAGGACCAAAAGGTTCAACATCCGGCGATCCTTGATTGGTTGCAAGCTGAAGGAAGGTGATCCACTAAGCCCACATTTGATCAAGATGATCGGATATGTGCAAGCTTTGGATCGTTTGGGCTTCCCGCTCTTGGATGAGCTAGCTACTGATGCAGTTCTGGGTTCTCTTCCGCCCAGCTATGGGACGTTCATCTCGAAGTATCATATGCATGGCATGGATAAGGCAGAGCAGGATATTAAGAAAGGCACACATTAAGTGTTGATGGTGCGGAAATCGGCTAAGTTCAAGAAGAGTTGGTCCAAGAAAAAGGCTAAGGCAAAGGGCGCGGAGACGGTAACCTCCGCCGATGCGCCGAAGTCTGGACCGGACTCGAAGACCATTTGCTATCATTGCAAGGAAACTAGTCAGTGGAAGAGGAACTGTAGCAAGTGGCCTGCAGAGCATGGCAAGAAGGCCGGGAATGCTGCTTCAGGCAAAGGTACACTTGTTGCATATGTTATAGACATTTACCTTGCTAACATACCTAGTAGCTCTTGGGTATTTGATACCGGATCGGTTGTTCATATTTGCAACTTGATGCAGGGGCTGGTAAGAACTAGGCGTGTGGCACAAGGGGAGATTGACATCAGGGTCGGCAACAAAGCAAGAGTTGCTGCGTTGGAGGTCGGCACGATGCAGCTCCAACTTCCTTCTGGATTTATTTTGGAATTGAATAATTGTTATTACATTCCTACACTTAGTCGGAACATTATTTCTTCCTCATGCTTAATGGGTCAGGGTTATGAATTCAAGTTAAAGGACAATGGTTGTTCATTTTATTTGAATGGTATGTTCCACGGCTATGCACCCATTGTTGATGGGTTATTTATATTGAATCTAGAACAGGAACCGGTCTATGGCGTGAATGTCTAGAGGCATAAGCCTAATGAGGTAAATCTGACATACTTTTGGCATTGCCGGCTTGGACACATTAGTCTAAAACGCATGAAGAAGCTCCATGATGATGGGCTCCTGACTTTGTCTAACTTTGAGTCGTTCGAGACATGCGAATCATGCTTGCTCGGCAAGATGACTAAGTATCCTTTTGCAAAGAGTTGCGAGAGGGCATCCGAGCTGTTGGAACTGATACACAGTGATGTGTGTGGACCAATGAGCACAACTGCCAGAGGTGGCTATCAGTACTTCATAACTTTTACAGAAGACTTGAGTAGATATGGATATATCTATTTGATGAGGCACAAGTCAGAAACTTTTGAAAAGTTCAAAGAGTTTCAAAATGAGATTGAGAATCAGCTCGGCAACACTATAAAACTTCTACGATCAGATCGTGGAGGTCAGTTCATGAGCCAGGAATTTGGTGATCATCTGAAAAGCCGAGGTATAGTACCTCAGCTCACACCTCCGGGTACGCCACAGAGAAACGACATGTCAGAACAAAGGAATAGGACCTTGTTGGACATGGTCCGGTCAATGATGAGCAAATTGGATTTACCCTTGTCATTCTGGGGATACGCTCTAGAAACTGCAGCTTTCACACTTAAGAGGGTACCATTAAAATCCGTAGATAAGACACCACATGAGATGTGGACCGGGAAGAGTCACAGTTTGTCTTTTCTAAAGATTTAGGGTCGTGAAGCATTTGTCAAGCGACTCATGTCAGGCAAGCTTACACCCAAGTCGGATAAATGCATATTCGTGGGATATCCGAGGGAAACCTTGGGATATAGCTTCTACAACCGGGAAGAGAACAAAGTGTTTGTTGCTCGGAATGGGGTTTTCCTTGAGAAAGAGTTTCTTAGTCAGGAGGCCAATGGGAGGACGGTCCGACTCGAAGAAATTCGAGTACCACTCGGGGACGGCTCCGCGGGTGATGAGATAATACCAGAGTCAGTTAGGGAACCTGTAGTGGAAGTGGCACCGGAACCACGTAGGTCGGAAAGATAGCGCAGAGTGCGTGATGTATTGTTGCTAGAAAGCGATGGTGAGCCGGTCATGTATTTGGAAGCGATGGTGAGCCCGGATTCCGAGGCATGGCTAGAGGCCATGAGATCCGAGTTAAAGTCCATGGATGAAAATCAAGTCTGGGATTTGGTCGATCCACCGCCTGGCGTAAAGGCCACTGGCTGCAAATTCATCTTTAAGAAGAAAATCGATGTGGATGGAAATGTTCAGATCCACAAAGCTCGGCTTGTCGCTAAAGGATATGGACAAGTTCAAGGAATTGACTACGACGAGACTTACTCGCCGGTAGCGAAGCTGAAGTCGGTAAGGATCGTACTAGCTATAGCTGCATATTTCATTTATGAGATATGGCAGATGGATGTCAAAACGGCTTTCCTTCACGGAAATTAAACCGAGGACATGTATATGATATAGCCCGGGGGTTTTGTCGATCCGGCTAGCACTAGTAAAGTATGCAAGCTCAAGAGATCCATTTATGGGTTGAGGCAAGCATCTCGGAGTTGGAACATTTGTTTTGATGAGGTTGTCACTGGTCTCGGTTTCATCAAAAGCGATGAGGACGCTTGTTTATACAAGCAGTTAAGTGGGAGCTCGATTGTGTTTTTGTTCTTGTATGTGGATGACATACTACTGACCGGAAATGATGTTTCGATGCTGAACTCAGTCAAGGAATCATTGAATGGCAAGTTTTCAATGAAGGACCTTGGTGAGGCAGTTTACATTTTAGGCATCAAGATCTATAGAGATAGATCGAGGAGGCTACTTGGTTTGAGCCAAAGCACGTGCTTGGTTTGAGCCAAAGCACGTACATCAAGTGTTGAAGCGGTTCAACATGAGTGAGGCCAAGAAAGGGTTCAACATGGATCAATGATGGATAATTATGTCGGATGCGATTCCTCACGCAATAGTTATAACATAGGGTGACACAAAACTAGCTCCAGTTCATCAATGTAATGTAGGCATGTATTCCGAATATAGTCATACGTGTTTATGGAAAAGAACTTGCATGACATCTTTTGTCCTACCCTCCCGTGGCAGCGGGGTCCTATTGGAAACTAAGGGATATTAAGGCCTCCTTTTAATAGAGTACCGGACCAAAGCATTAACACTGAGTGAATACATGAACTCCTCAAACTATAGTCATCACCGGGAGTGGTCCCGATTATTGTCACTTCGGGGTTAACAGATCATAACACATAGTAGGTGACTATTGACTTGCAAAATAGGATCAAGAACTCACATATATTCATGGAAACATAATAGGTTCAGATCTGAAATCATGGCACTCGGGCCCTAGTGACAAGCATTAAGCATAGCAAAGTCATAGATTTCATAACATAATGGATACTGGGGATCAAACCCTAACAAAACTAACTCGATTACATGATAAATATCATCCAACCCATCACCGTCCAGCAAGCCTACGATGGAATTACTCACGCACGGCAATGAGCATCATGAAATTGGTGATGGAGGAAGGTTGATGATGACGATGGTGACAGATTCCCCTCTCCGGAGCCCCGAACGGACTCCAGATCAGCCCTCTCGAGAGAGATTAGGACTTGGCGACGGCTCCGTATTGTAAAACGTGATGAATCCTTCTCTCTGAATTTTTTTCTCCCCGAACGTGAATATATAGAGTTGGAGTTGAGGTCGGTGGAGCATCAAGGGGGGCCCACGAGGCAGGGGGCGCGTCCCAGGGGGGGTGGGCACGCCCCCACCCTCGTGGACAGGGTGTGGGCCCCCTGACGTTGATTCTTTCGCTAGTATTTTTTATATATTCCAAAAATATTGTCCGTGAAGTTTCAGGTCATTCCGAGAACTTTTATTTCTGCACGAAAATAACACCATGGCAATTCTGCTGAAAACAGCGTCAGCCCGGGTTAGTTCCATTCAAATCATGCAAGTTAGAGTCCAAAACAAGGTCAAAAGTGTTTGGAAAAGTAGATACAATGGAGACGTATCAACTCCCCCAAGCTTAAACATTTGCTTGTACTCAAGCTATTCAGTTGACAAACTGAAAGTGATCTTGTTGTTGTAAATATGTAAAGCCAGCATTCAAGTTTTCAGCGAAGATTATGAACTAACCATATTCACAATAACATTTAGGTCTCATGTTTACTCATATCAATGGCATAATCAACTAGCGAGCAATAATAATAAATCTCGGATGACAACACTTTCTCAAAACAATCATAATATGATATAACAAGATGGTATCTCACTAGCCCTTTCTGAGACCGCAAAACATAAATGCAGAACACCTCTGAAGATCAAGGACTAACTAAACATTGTAATTCATGGTAAAAGAGATCCAGTCACAGTCATACTCAATGTAAAATAATAGTAATACATGCAAATGACAGCGGTGCTCTCCAACTGGTGCTTTTTAATAAGAGGATGATGACTCAACATAAAAGTAAATAGATAGGCCCTTCGCAGAGGGAAGCGGGGATTTGTAGAGGTGCCAGAGCTCGATTTTTAAATAGAAACAAATATTATTTTGAGTGGTATACTTTCATTGTCAACATAACAACCGAGAGATCTCGATATCTTCCGTGCTACACACATTATAGGTGGTTCCCAAACAGAATGGTAAAGTTTATACCCCCCTACCACCAACAAACATCAATCCATGGCTTGTCCGAAACAATGGGTGCCTCCAACTAAGAACAATCTTGGGGAGTTTTGTTTGCAATTATTTTGATTTGGTTAGAGCATGGGACTAGGCATCCCGGTGACCAGCCATTTTCTCGCGAGTGAGGAGCGGAGTCCACTCCTCTTGAGAATAACCCGCCTAGCATGGAAGATATAGACAACCCTAGTTGATACATGAGCTATTCGAGCATACAAAACAGAATTTCATTTGAAGGTTTAGAGTTTGGCACATACAAATTTACTTGGAACTGTAGGTAGATACCGCATATAGGAAGGTATAGTGGACTCATATGGAATAACTTTTGGGGTTTATGGAAGTGGATGCACAAGCAGTATTCCCGCTTAGTACAAGTGAAGGCTAGAAAGAGACTGGGAAGCGACCAGCTAGAGAGCGACAACGGTCATGAAAATGCATTAAAATTAATCAACACTGAGTGCAAGCATGAGTAGGATATAAGTCACCATGAACATAAATATCATGGAGGCTACGTTGATTTTGTTTCAACTACATGCGTGAAATTGTGCCAAGTCAAGCCACTCAAATCGTTCAAAGGAGGATACCACCCTATCATACCACATCACAACCATTTTAATAGCATGTTGGCACGCAAGGTAAACCATTATAAACTCCTAGATAATTAAGCATGGCATGAGCAACTATAATCTCTAATTATCATTGCAAACATGTTTCATTCATAATAGGCTGAATCAGGAACGATGAACTAATCATACTTACAAAAACAAGATAAGTCGAGTTCATACCAGCCTTTCTCATCTCAATCAGTCCATCATATATCGTCATTACTGCCTTTCACTTGCACAACCGAACGGTGTGGATAATAATAATACTGGGCGTGCATTGGACTAAGCTGGAATTTGCAAGCATTCAATACAAAGGAGAAGACAAGGTAATGTGGGCTCTTTGTTAGATCAACAATAATGCATATGAGGGCCACTCAACATTTTCCTCATGGTTTTCTCCTCTCGACCCCTAGAGAAATGAAAAGAAACAAAACTATTTACACGGGAAAGCTCCCAACAAGCAAAAGAAGAACAAGAAATCTTTTTGGGTTTTCTTTTAATTATTACTACTACAAGCATGGAAAGTAAACTAGCTAAAAGCTACAAGTAATTTTTTTGGTTTTTCTTAAGGTTTTTCAAACACACAAGAAGAAGGCTTAAAAAGAAAATAAACTAGCATGGATGATACAATGAAAAAGTATGAGCACCGACAACTAAAATTAGTGCGTGAACATGAATGTAATGTCGGTGAGAAATACATACTCCCCCAAGCTTAGGCTTTTGGCCTAAGTTGGTCTATGGCCACGGCTGGCCTGGCGGATATCCGAAGTTGTAACTGGGGTCATACTGAGACGCAGCGACTATTGCCTCACAAGCTGCAACTTGGAGGCGAGCTGCCTCCGTCTTCTTCTCATACTCGCTTCGCCTCCTCCCTGGTTATAACATATATCCCTTTTGTCTGAAAGTCAAAGAAAGCAGGAGCAGGAGAGCAACATGGACGGTGCACCGTCTGTCAAAGATTAGTCGGTACTGGAGGAACTATTCATTCCTCTCAACAAACTGATGGCAAACCATAGCATTATAATCTAGATAAGCAGGAGGTAACTCAATATCATTCTCATGTATGGGTATCTCAAGAAAATTAGCTACACAGGTTGCATAAATTCCACCAAACAAGTCTCCATTTAAACTATTAAGATGCAACCTACGTGCAACAATAGCCCCCAAGTTATATTCTTTATCACCTAATACCGCACTCTTGAGGACACTAAGATCTGGAACGCACATGTGACAAGCCTCATCTTTACCGTTAATGCATTTATCCATGAAGAGAGCAAAATAATGTATGGAAGGAAAATGAATGCTCCCTATGGTAGCTAGTGTGATTTCTCTAGATTCCCCCACAGTAATACTAGCAAGAAAGTCTTTATATTCAGATTTGTGAGGTTCACTAACATTGCCCCAGTGCGGGAGTTTACAAGCAGTATTAAAATCTTCTAGGTCCATGGTATATGATTTATCATAAAGATCAAATAAAACAGTGTGAGAATTGCGCGAGGATGTAAATTTAAACCTTCTCACAAATGAATCAGTTAGGTAGCAGTATTGTCGGCACTTATCTAACATGAAGCCCTCAAGATCAGCGTTACGCACATATGCGTCAAATTCTTCGTTGATGCATGCACGGATCATAAACTCCTCTGCTCGGCCATTCGCAAGGCCACACTTGAGCTTCCCTCAGCAGTTCATAGTCCGGCTCACGTATAGAGAGCCTAGGTGCTTGCTTTCTTGAGGAACCACCTTGTTACATTTTCCTAAACATATTTCTTCCTCTGAAAAATTTCTGAAATTTTTAGTGACTCAAAATAAAAGTGAATCAAACTCAACAAGATTGATAGCAACTACTCCCACAAGTGCCTAGAGGCCATATGAGCATTAAAACTACTTTTGACCACATAAATTTGACATGCAAGCTCTAGAACAGTGTCACCTAAGCAGAAAAAATTTGCAATAAATAAAGCACTAGAACAAAAACTAATTGGACCATTGGAGGAGTCGCATACCAAAGAACAATCCCCCAAAACAGTTTTGTGAATGGAGCTTTGAGCAAGGAGATCGAAAACAGCAGCAAGGTGAGCTAGAACTCGGGTTTGAGCTGGTGGATGATCTTTTCTGGAGGAAGACGGAGTGTGTGGGTACAAGAATAAGTGGAGGTTCCCACATGGGGTCCACGAGGCAGGGGGCATGCCCCAGGGGGTGGGCGCATCCTGGACCCTCGTAGCCAGGTGGTGTGGCCCCCTGGTGTGTTCTCAGTGCCAATAATTCTTAAATATTCTAGAAAAAATCATATAAAATTTTCAGGGCATTTGGAGAACTTTTATTTTTTGGGTATTTTTTTATGCAAGGATAATTCAGAAAACAGACAGAAAATACTATTTTTGCTTTATTTAATCTAAATAACAGAAAGTAAAAAGAGGGTACAAAGAGTTGTGCTTTCTAACTTCATCCATCTCATGCTCATCAAAAGGAATCCACTAACAAGGTTGATCAATTCTTGTTAACAAACTCATCCCGAATCGCATGAAATCGGAGAATTTTCGAATAACACTAAGTTACCTCAACGGGGATATGCACATCCCCAACAATAAGAATATCATATTTCTTCTTGACAGTAGGAAGAGGAAATTCAAAACCTCCAATAGTAATCGCTGAAGTTTTTCCAATAGAATTGATATTGTGGACTTGAGGTTGTTTCCTCGGAAAGTGTACCGTATGCTCATTAACATTAACATGAAAAGTGACATTGCCTTTGTTGCAATCAATAACAGCCCCTGCCGTATTCAAAAAGGGTCTACCAAGAATAATAGACATACTATCGTCCCCGGGAATATCAAGAATAACGAAGTCCGTTAAAATAGTAACATTTGCAACCACAACACGCACATCCTCGCAAATACTGATAGGTATAGCAGTTGATTTATCAGCCATTTGCAAAGATATTTCAGTAGGTTTCAACTTATTCAAATCAAGTCTATGATATAAAGAGAGAGGCATAACACTAACACCAGCTCCAAGATCACATAAAGCAGTTTTAACATAGTTTCTATTAATGGGGCCTGGTATAGTTGGTACTCCTGGATCTCCTAGTTTCTTAGGTATTCCACCTTTAAAAGTATAATTAGCAAGCATGGTGGAAATTTCATCTTTCGGTATCTTTCTTTTATTTGTAACAATATCTTTCACGTACTTAGCATAAGGACTCATTTTAAGCATATCAGTCAAACGCATACGCAAAAAGATAGGTCTAATCATTTCAGCAAAGCACTCAAAATCCTCATCATCCTTTTTCTTGGATGGTTTAGGAGGAAAAGCCATGGGTTTCTGAACCCATGGTTCTCTTTCTTTACCGTGCTTCCTAGCAACAAAGTCTCTCTTACCATAACGTTGATTCTTTGATTGTGGGTTATCAAGATCAACAGCAGGTTCAATCTCTAGATCATTGTCATTGCCAGGTTGAGCATCAACATGAACATCATCATTAACCTTATCACTAGGTTCATGTTCATTACCAGATTGTGTTTCAGCATCAGAAATAGAAATATCATTGGGATTCTCAGGTGTGTTAACAACAGGTTCACTAGAAGCATGCAAAGTTCTATCATTTTTCTTTTTCTTCCTCTTAGAAGAACAAGGTGCATCAACATTAGTTCTCTGAGAATCTTGCTCAATTCTCTTAGGGTAGCCCTCGGGATACAAAGGTTCCTGAGTCATTTTACCCCCTCTAGTCATAACTCTAATAGCATTATCATTTTTCTTTTAATTAATTGAGAAAATCATTCTGAGATTTAAGCACTTGTTCTACTTGAGTGGTAACCATAGAAGCATGTTTACTAATAAGTTTAAGTTCACCTTTAACTCTAGACATATAATCACTCAAATGTTCAATGATATAAGCATTGCGTTTCAATTGTCTCCCAACATAAGCATTGAAGTCTTCTTGTTTAACCATAAAATTATCAAACTCATCCAAGCATTTTCTAGCAGACTTATTACGAGGAATATCACCTTCATCAAATCTATAGAGAGAATTTACCTTTACTACCTGTGTCGGGTTATCAAGACCATGTATTTCTTCAATAGGTGGTAAATTCTTAACATCTTCAACTTTAATACCTTTTTCTTTTATAGATTTCTTTGCCTCTTGCATATCTTCAGGACTGAGAAATAGAATACCCCTTTTCTTCAGAGTTGGCTTAGGAGTTGGTTCAGGAAGTGTCCAATCATTTTCATTACTCAACATGTTATTCAATAGCAATTCAGCTTGATCGATAGTTCTTTCCCTGAAAACACAACCAACACAACTATCCATGTGGTCTCTGGAAGCATCGCTTAATCCATTATAAAAGATATCAAGTATTTCATTTTTCTTGAGAGGATGATCAGGCAAAGCATTAAGTAATCGGAGAAGCCTCCCCCAAGCTTGTGGGAGACTCTCTTCTTCAATTTGCACAAAATTATATATTTCCCTTAAAGCAGCTTGTTTCTTATGAGTAGGGAAATATTTAGCAGAGAAGTAATAAATCATATCCTGGGGACTACGCACACAACGAGGGTCAAGAGAATTAAACCATGTTTTAGCATCACCCTTTAATGAGAACGGAAACAACTTAAGGATCAAGTAATAACAAGTTTTCTCATCATTAGTGAATAGGGTGGCTATGTCATTTAATGTAGTAAGATGTGCCACAACAGTTTCAGATTCACAGCCATAAAAAGGATCAGATTCAACCAAAGCAATTAACTCAGGATCGACAGAGAAATCATAATCCTTATCAGAGATACAAATAGGTGAAGTAGCAAAAGCAGGGTCATATTTCATTCTAGCATTCAAAGACTTTTCTTTCAGCTTAGCTAACCGTTTCTTAAGATCATATCTATCATTGCAAGCTAAAAAGTCTCTAGCAGTTTCTTCATCCATAACATAATCCTCAGGCACAACAGGCAATTCATATCTAGGGGGAGAATCTTCATCATCACTTTCATCAATATTATCAGTTTCAATAATTTCATTCTCTCTAACCCTAGCAAGTTGTTCATCAAGAAATTGACCTAGTGGCATAGTATTATCAAGCATAGAAGTAGTCTCATCATAAGCATCATGCAAAGCAGAAGTGGCATCATCGATAACATGCGACATATCAGAATCAATAGCAGGTGTAGGTGTCGCAAGTTTACACATGATAGAAGGTGAATCAAGTGCAGAGCTAGATGGCAGTTCCTTACCTCCCTCGCAGTTGAGGGAAAAATCTTGGTTCTTTCATCTTTCAAGTTCTTCATAGTGATCAACAGATACAAATCCCAAGTGACTCAAAGAATAGAGCTATGCTCCCCGGCAACGGCGCTAGAAAGTAGTCTTGATAACCCACAACAGTTTTTGAGGGTAGAGTATTCAACCCAAATTTATTGATTTGACACAAGGGGAGCCAAAGAATATTCTCAAGTATTAAGAGTTGAGTTGTCAATTCAACCGCACCTGAAAGACTTAATATCTGCAGCAAAGTAATATGGAAGTAACGGTAATGGTGGCAAAAGTAACAGTATTGGTTTTGTAGTGATTGTAACAGTGGCAACGGAAAAGTAACTAAGCAAAGATTAATATGTGAAAAGCTCGTAGGCAATGGATCAGTGATGGATAATTATGTCGGATGTGATTCCTCATGCAACAGTTATAACATAGGGTGACACAGAACTAGCTCCAATTCATGAATGTAATGTAGGCATGTATTCCGAATATAGTCATACAGGCTTATGGAAAAGAACTTGCATGACATCTTTTGTCCTACCCTCCCGTGGCAGCGGGGTACTATTGGAAACTAAGGGATATTAAGGCATCCTTTTAATAGAATACCGGACCAAAGCATTAACACTTAGTGAATACATGGATGAACTCCTCAAATTATAGTCATCACCAGGAGTGGTCCCGATTATTGTCACTTCGGGGTTACAGGATCACAACACATAGTAGGTGACTATTGACTTGCAAAATAGGATCAAGAACTCACATATATTCATGGAAACATAATAGGTTCATATCTGAAATCATGGCACTCGGGCCCTAGTGACAAGCATTAAGCATAGCAAAGTCATAGCAACATCAATTTCAAAACATAATGGATACTAGGGATCAAATCCTAACAAAACTAACTTGATTACATGATAAATCTCATGCAACCCATCACCGTCCAGCAAGCCTATGATGGAATTACTCATGCACAGTAGTGAGCATCATGAAATTGGTGATGGAGGAAGGTTGATGATGACGATGGCGACAGATTCCCCTCTCCGGAGCCCCGAACAGACTCCGGATCAGCCCTCCCGAGAGAGATTAGGGCTTGGCGGCGGCTCCGTATCGTAAAACGTGATGAATCCTTCTCTCTGATTTTTTCTCTCCGAACGTGAATATATAGAGTTGGAGTTGAGGTCGGTGGAGCATCAGGGGGCCCACGAGGCAGGGGGCGTGCCCCCACCCTCGTGGATAGGGTGTGGGCCCCCTGACATAGATTCTTTCGCCAGTATTTTTATATATTCCAAAAATATTCTCCGTGAAGTTTCAGGTCATTCCGAGAACTTTTATTTCTGCACAAAAATAACACCATGGCAATTCTGCTGAAAACAGCGTCAATCCGGGTTAGTTCCATTCAAATCATGCAAGTTAGAGTCCAAAACAAGGTCAAAAGTGTTTGGAAAAGTAGATACGATGGAGACGTATCTGAGCGCCACCATCGAGCCTCTTCTTCAGCCTTAGGTACCGCCATCGCCCGCGAGGGGAGCCCTGTTGTTGACAACGTCGCTTTCGCTCGTGCCGTCAGTCGTGGTCGTGGGGTCGGTGGCGCCATCAGCCATGGTCGCGGGGTCGACGGCGAGGAACTTCCGCAGCAGGGCCTCCACCTGATCCTTCATGGCTTTGGCAGCGGCGGTGCAGCGCTCCGGGTCCACGGGCTCAAGCAAGGCACCAAAGTCGAAGTTGGGGTCACGAAGATGGAGGTGGCTGAAGACGCGCATCACAGCTGAGGTGGAGAGCATACGGTCTTCTCCTTCAACCATGGGGCCAACCCCAACGACAATGCCCTCGAGCACCGTGACGAGCTGGGGGAGCAACTCGGTGGGGCCTTCCTTCGAAGTCACCAACGGCCCTTCGACCCCCTTCCGTAGAGATCCTGTGGTGCCTTGAGGGACCTCTGCTCGAGGGAGTCAAAGGTGGCACGCCCCTCGGCAAGAAGTTTTGCCCTGGCCTCCAGCTGGGTCTTCTCCGCCTCCACCTCCTCCTTCAACTTCTCCAGGCAGCCGTGCTCCGTAGCCTGCTTTTGGGCCGCTTTCTCCAGCTCGGTGTCACGATCAATGACTGCAGCTTCTCGGGCCTTCAGCTCTTCCTCCCTCACATCGAGCTGACGGGCCACCGTGGCATTCCTATCACGGAGCGTCTTCAACTCAGCCTCCACCGCTCAGTAGCGCTCCTTAGCGGCCTTGGCGGCCTTCACCGCCGCATCGCGGGGGGCCGCGGCTAGGCCGGCTACCTGCTCGCCCTCCTCTGAGGCCACCACGGCCTGGCCCCAGGCCGCCCTCACGGACGCATCGGCCCGGAGCCATCCTGAGATCAGCACTAGGTGCCCTGACGCCCTACGCCGTTCATGCCCCTGAAAATCATCCCGAAGCTGACCCAACATGGAGAGGGCCTCCTCCAGAACACCGCGCTCAGCGAAAGAATCAAGGCCCAGCAGCGTGATGGACAGGGGAGGAGACGGCGCCAGTGCCAGGACCGGCGAAGCAGCAGTGGCAGAGAGGGCCGGGGGCTCCGAAGCCTTCGGGACCTCAGCAGGAGAGCTGAGAGCTGGCGCCTCCAGAGCTGGCCTGGCCGCAGGAATCGCCTCCTCCTGAGGCTGGGCCTCCAAGTCGGGAGGACGACCCAGCCACTGGAGCGTGTGGGCCGGCCCCGTCCTTCTATGTTGGAGGTGGCACGGCCGCGACAAGCTGCTTGGCCTCGGCGGCTCTGGCCCCCTCCTTCTTCTTCTTTGCCGCCAGCGTTGGCCTGGCCACGGAGGAGGCAAACGTCAAGACACTACGACAAGAGCAGGAAGCAAAGACAAGATGGCGCACTTACTGGTCAGTGGCGACATCATCCCTCGTGCTCTTCAGGAGTGCGAGGCCGGCAGGCTTCGTGGGCATGGGAGCCATCATGCCCTCAGTTGTATATGGGCACACGGCTGGCTCTGGAATGGTGGCGGCTGGCAACGAGGCAGAGGCATCGCCTCGGGAAAGCAGTGCCGACCTGCCCTTCTTCGAGACCCCCAGCTTTAGCTTCTTCGGAGGGGTGCCCCTGGATCTCGTGGTGACCTCGGCGGAGTGCGGGGACTCCTAACCGGGTACTCGCCGGCATCATCATCGTCGGAAAGGACGCGGAAGAGATTGGTCTAGCATGGGGGAGAGGTCTCTCCCGCACCTTCCGGGGTCGCCTCCTAGTCCGCCCCCTCCTCCCTATCGGACTCGCCGAAGGACACCGTCACCGGGGAGCCCGGGGGCCGGGAAGGCTCCAGAGGCACGAGCCCGCGCTCGTCAAAGACAGGCACGGCATCGGCAATCTTCTTCCCGTTAGGGCGACGGTACAGCGGAAGATGGTGTCCTGGGGGCAACCCTGGTCCTTCATGAGAAAGGTGCGCATGGCCTTGTTCAGCTCCTCATCGGACAAGTTGTCTGGGCGTAGCCGGAGGTCGCCTTCCGGCTTGCCATAAAAACTCCATACACTAGCTTCTTCCAATGTGGGTACCTGTGCTTAGACTCAATAAGTACCTCACTGATATAATAAACCGTCCGTTGAACCGGACACTCCTTCCCAGCTTCCTTACGCTCCAGCACAATAGCCACACTGACAGCCCGGGCATTAGCTGCCACATACAACAACATCAGCTCTTTATCGACCAGAGCAGCAAGAACAGGTGGCTCAGCTAGCTGCTTCTTCAAATCCTCAAACGCCGCATTAGCAGCATCACTCCAGACAAAATTGTCTGTCTTCTTCATCATCTGATATAGAGGGATTGCTTTCTCTCCCAAACGGCTAATAAACTGGCTCAATGCTGCAATACGGCCCGCTAGACGTTGAACATCGTTGATACACGCCGGTTTAGCCAGAGACGTAATAGCTTTGATCTTTTCCGGATTAGCTTCAATACCCCTGTTAGACACTAGAAAACCCAAGAGCTTTCCTGGAGGAACACCAAAAACACACTTGGTCGGATTAAGCATCATCTTATAGACCCGGAGATTATCAAAGGTTTCCTTCAAGTCAGCTATAACGTCACCTCCTTTCTTGACTTCACCACAATATCATCCACATAAGCATGGACATTGCGCCCAATCTGGTCATGAAGACAATTCTGCACACAGCGCTGATAAGTCGCCTGGGCACTCTTAAGCCCAAAAGGCATAGATACATAGCAGAAGGCTCCAAAGGGAGTTATAAAAGTTGTCTTCTCCTGGTCCTTAACAGCCATTTTGATCTGATGATAACCAGAATTAGCATCCAGAAAGCTCAAACGCTCACAGCCCGCCGTAGCATCAATGATTTGATCAATACGAGGGAGAGCAAAGGGATCAGCTGGACAGGCCTTGTTCAAATCTGCGTAGTCCACACACATCCGCCAAGTGTTGTTCTTCTTAAGCACTAGCACCAGGTTAGCTAACCACTCAGGGTGAAAAACCTCCACAATAAACCCTGTTGCCAAGAGCCGGGCTACCTCCTCACCAATAGCCTTACACCTTTCTTCATTGAAGCGACGGAGAAACTGCCTGACCGGTTTAAACTTAGGATCAATATTAAGAGTGTGCTCATCGAGTTCCCTTGGTACACCTGGCATGTCAGAAGGTTTCCATGCAAAGATGTCCCGGTTCTCACGGATGAACTCGATGAGCGCACCTTCCTATTTCGGATCCAGGTTAGCGCTGATGCTAAACTGCTTGGATGAATTGCCAGGAACAAAATCAACTAACTTGGTTTCCTCAACCGATTTAAACTTCAATGCCGGATCATGCTTTGTAGTTGGTTTTTTCAAAGAAGTCATATCTGCCGGATCAACATTGTCCTTGTAAAACTTCAACTCATCTGTTGCACAAACTGACTCAGCATAAGCCGGATCACCTTCCTCACATTCCAAAGCAATCCTACGACTCCCATGTACCGTGATCTTGAGCTGCAGATAAACATAACAGGGCCTTGCCATGAACTTAGCATAAGTCGGCCGTCCAAACAGGGCATGATATGGGCTCTTGTTTTTCACCACTTCAAACGTCAATGTCACTGATCTTGAATCTTGATCATCTCCAAAAGCGACCTCCAGAGCTACCTTACCAACTGGATACGCCAATTTACCAGGTACCACACCATGGAAAATAGTGTTCGACGGTTTAAGATTTTTATCTGTCAATCCCATGCGATGGAAGGTTTCATAATAAAGGATATTGATACTGCTCCCTCCATCCATGAGCACCTTGGTAAATTTATATCCTCCAAACCTGAGGCGCCACCACCAATGCTAGATGACCCGGATTATCAACCCGGGGTGGGTGATCCTCTCGACTCCACAAAATGGATTGTTCAGACCAGCGCAGATAACGGGGCACTGTCGGTTCAACAGAGTTTACTGCCCTTTTATGAAGTTTCTGATCGCGCTTGCATAAGCTAGTGGTGAAGACGTGATACTGCCCACTATTAAACTGCTTCGGATTGCTCTGGTAACCCGATTGCTGCTACTGCTGACTCCCCTGATGATTATAACCACCCTGGTTGCCCTGACTGCCTTGATTGCCATGTCCGCTTTGGTTCCCTTGAAATCCTGAACCGGAACTGCCTCCACCGTAACCCAGCCCATGCGAACCGCCTCCTGAACCGCCGGGTGGTCCATGATCGTATCGGAAAAGATCTGAGTTTTTGAACTCCCGCATTATAAAACAATCCTTCCAAAGGTGAGTGGTTGGTCTCTCTTGCGTCCCGTGCCTTGGACAAGGCTGGTTTAACAGGCGCTCCAGATTGATACTTGATCCTCCATTGCGCGGGGGCGGTTTACCCTTACGCTGCTGATTATTATTCTGTGTGTTGGTGTTAGCCACAAAATCCAAACGGTTATCCGCTTTACGCTTACCGTTGTTTCCATGACCCGCCGAGTTATGCTGCTACCCCTTGTTACTACCACTCTTCTTTCCCTTCCCCAGCTTTTCATCATCAGACTCGGGGTCCTTGGTACTATCAGAGTCAGCATACTTAACCAGAGCTGCCATAAGCGTTCGCATGTCATTGCAGTGACGCTTGAGCCGTCCCAATTTCAGCTTCAAAGGCATGAACTAGCAATTTCCCTCCAACGTTAAAACTGTTGTATCTGCGTTAATGAGGTCCGATGAATGTAAGATTTCCAAAACCCGATGCACCCAACGAGTTGTCGATTCACCCTCTTCTTGGACAGAGGCGGCTAAGTCTACAATTGACATGGGCTGCTTGCACGTGTCCTTGAAATTCTGGATAAACCGGGCCTTTAACGCATCCCACGACCCGATGGAGTTAGCTGGCAAACTTTTCAGCCAAGTGCGAGCTATTCCTTCCAACATCATGGTGAAGTATTTAGCACAGGCCGCATCATCCACATCCAACATCTCCATTGCCATCTCGTAGCTTTTGATCCATGACTCGGGAGGTAAATCGGCAGTATAATTAGGCACCTTTCGAGGTCCTTTGAAATCCTTGGGCAACCGCACATTACGTAGAGCCGGGACAAGACACAACACCCCCAAAGAGCTGGAGGTAACTCCTGGTTCCACCGAGTTGTTGGATGAACCAGAGTAAGGTGACGGGCTGCGTGTTGCGCCGCTAACTCGGCTTCTCGATGCGCTCTGCCCTGATCCACCAAATCCTGAACATTAGTACCACCTGCCGGATTATGCCCTCGAGGCGGGTTACGGTCTTGCGCACTTCTTGACATGGCCGGTTCATCAAAGTGCCTGCTGTAACTCCGACTTGGGCGGGGGGTGTAATGAATCATCTCGCGGCTGTATGAATACGCCTGCTGCTAAGTCAAAGCTGTCTGAAGGAGCTCCCTAGCCCGTCGCGTCTCAACCGCCACGGGGGACTCTCCTTCGACTGGGAGGGCTGCCAATCGTGAAGCGGCAGCGACTATGTTATCCAGGGGGTTGGAGAAATGACCCGGAGGTGTTGACACGCGCTGGGACGGGATATTCTGATGAGGCGGATCCACTATGCGCGGCTGAACCGGCGCCCCCGTTCCAGGTGCTTCTACCTAGTTTACCACTGGCTGGTTACTGGTTCCTACTCTTGGCATGTTAAAGAGATTCCTTGGCTCATAAACCGGAGGCAGGTGGGATCGGTACCTTCTCCTCATTACATCATTTGATGTGTTCTGATCCAGCATAAGCCGATACGCCTGTACATCCAACTCGGCCCGCTCCGTAGCCCTCCTGGTGTTCTCGGCTGCCAGGTCTGCCTTGGCTTGAGCTATCCGATCCTTCACTTTGACGACTTCTGCGTTATGCTGATCCTGATTCGCCACATTAACTTCAGCCGCCAGCAGTGTTGCCAAAGAGTCAAATAAATCAGACAAAACCTGAGCCAGCGGTGGAGTAGGGCCTCCTGCCCCAGCTGCTGTTGCTGCTGCTGAACCGGAGATCATCGCTGCTGCGGTTGAAGAATGTTGCACTGACTGCGTACCGGCCTTGAAGATCGCAACTCGACTCGGTGGATCAAGGGGGTCCGGAATACTGTTGCCATTGGGACAGCCCCCAATCCGGCCATCGTGCAATTGGTACAATGACTCGGTCTCTCCGGTGGACGACTCATCATCAGAGTAAATGACAGTTTCGCCCCTAGATACCAATCTATCCTCAGATTCCACTCCATCGATGACTCCCATGAAGGCACGCTTCACGACAGGCTGAACCCGGGCGGATCTCGCACGCTGAGCCGTTTCAACAATGTCGGTGCAGATGTCCGGCTCAAGGCCCGGTTCACCGATCTTGCCAATGAAGACGTGAATACCGCCGAAGGGGACCCGATATCCATACTCAATTGAACCGGCCTCGGGGCCCCAGCCTTCATCGTTGATGTAGAGCTTGCCGCGACGACTCTTGGTCATCCGACCCACAACCTATCCCTTGAGCCCTTTGAAGCTGCCCTCTAAGAACTTGAAACCATCATGCGATAGCCCCACGGTGGGCGCCAACTGTCGTGGGATTTTCACGGCAGATGTCCTAGTGTGAGGACTTAGTCATGGAGCCATCGCAACGTAGTTAGCTTAAAGGGGTTAAAGCGGATAAAGGACGCAAGGAGTTATACTAGTTCGGCCCCTTGCAGTGAAGGTAAAGCCTACTCCAGTTATGATGGGATTGTTATGGTTTCGATGACCAGGGAGCGAATCCGCTTTGCCTGGCTCTCGAGTTGTTGTTTCTTGTCCTTGAACCGCCACCGGGTCGTCCCTTTATATACACAGGTTGACGCCCGGCAGTTTACAGAATCCCGGCTGGCTCATAAACGTGTCCGGCTCGGTTTCTATACTTTCCTATCTTACAACACAAGTTACACGCCTTATGGCGGTTTATGTCTACGGGCCCTAATCCGCCTTTGGGCCCTGGGCCTTTAGATCTCTTATAGTAAAGCGCCATGCTCCTTGTCTTCATGGGCTTAAATATTGATAACTCCTTATGGGTATAACCCGACCCCTCATGGTGGTTTATACTTAGTAGTTATATCTCCAACACGTAATGTCATGTTGTAAAAAGTGGTCAGTAGATTGGACTCGTGGATTATTATATTCTCTCTGTGGTTGTGTGTTGTGTGTGTGTTACAGGTCCGAAAACGGTCAATACGTTCAAAGACTATCTTGGAGTTCGGAAGGAGGAACCCGCCTTGCAATGCCGAAGACAGATCTACGCGTCGGATACTTTGTCATTGAAGCCAGGTTCATGGGCTACTGAGGGAGTCCTGGACTAAGGGGTCCTCAGGCGTCCGGCCTGTTAGCCATGGACCGGACTGATGGGCTATGAAGAACACGAAGAGCGAAGACTGCCCCGTGTTCGGATGGGACTCGCCTTGGCGTGGAGCGCAAGCTTGGCGACCAAACATGTAGATTCCTTTCTTTGTAACCGACCTTGTGTAACCCTAGATCCTCCCGGTGCCTATATAAACCGGAGGACTTAGTCCGGAGAGATATTCATTATCATAGCCATACAAGCTAGACCTCTAGGGTTTAGCCATTACGATCTCGTGGTAGATCAACTCTTGTAATACTCATATTCATCAAGATCAATCAAGCAGGACATAGGGTATTACCTCCATAGAGAGGGCCCGAACCTGGGTAAACATCGTCTTCCCTATCTCCTGTTACCATCGACCTTAGACGCATAGTTCGGGACCCCCTACCCGAGATCCGCCGGTTTTGACACCGACACAGGGGCCTGAGTGCCGCCAAGGATGCAAGTGATGGCACGTGGCTCTTGGAAGCCCCCAGCCCCTCGTCCTGATGGTGGTCATCATTCCTTCTCGATGGTGGAGGTAGCGGAGGAAGGCTAGCATCGCCCTGAGGGTGGTCCTCGTGAGGCTGATCGTGTCAGGCACCCTCACGACGCTAGCCCTGCCAACGGTTCTCACGAGGCTGGTTGCGCCACTCCTGGTGGGGGTCGCGACCGTCCCAGCGTCCTCCGCCTGGGCCACCTCCACGGCTGTTGATACGTCTCCAACGTATCTATAATTTATGAAGTATTCATGCCATGTTTACAACAATTTTATATGGTTTTGGTATGATTTGCATGGAACTAACTCGCACTGACGTTGTTTTCAGCAGAACTACTGTCGTGTTCTTTTTTGTGTAGAAATGAAAGTTCTCCAAATGAGCTGAAACTTTTCGATGATTTTTTTGGAACAAAAGAGACCCCCGAAGCTTCGTGGGAGGGCCGGAAGAGCCATGAGGAGGGCGCAACCCACCAGGGCATGCCTGGTGGGCCTGGCTTGCCCCGGTGGGTTGTGCTCACGTCGAGGCCCATCTTCGCATGAAACTAACGCCAAAAAATCCAATAAATAGAGAAACCATCAGAAATAACCCTAGATCAGAAGTTCCGTCGTCGTAAGGCTCTGTAGCCACTGAAAACCAATCTAGACCCCGTCCCAGCACTTTACCGGAGGGGGAATCATCACCGGTGGCCATCTTCTTCATCCCGGCGGCCACCACGATGAGGAGGGAGTAGTGCACCCTTGGGGATGAGGGTTTGTACCGGTAGCTATGTGTTTAATCTCTCTCTCTCTCTCGTGTTCTTGAGATGCCACGATCTTGATGTATCGCGGGCTTTGTTAATATAGTCGGATCATATGGTGCTTTCCCCTCTTTATCTTGTTGTGAATTGAGTTTTCCCTTTGAGATTTCATTTTATCGGATTAAATATTTTTTATGGATTTGAGAGCAGTTGATATATGTCTTGCATATGAATACCCGTGGTGACAATGGGGTATTATATCAATTCACTTGAGATATGTTTTGGCACTCAACTCGCTGATTCCCGAGGTGACATTGGGGTAATCTGTGCATAGGGTTTGATGCATGTTCTCGTCTTTTGTTTCTCCAGTAGAAATCTTGGGGCACTCTTTGAGATTCTTTGTGTTGGATTGAGTATTATGAATCTGAATTTTCTTTGGTGTTATTTTAGTATGAACTCTTGATAGATCGATCGGAAAGAATAACTTACTGTTATTTTAGTACAAGCTCTTGATAGATCGATCAGAAAGAATAACTTGGTGTTATTTTAGTACAAACTCTTGGATAGATCGATTGGAAAGAATAGCTACAAACAAATTCTTCTTATGTTCTCCGCTACATAGGAACTTTGGAGTGATTCTTCATCGCACGTTGAGGGGTGGTTATATGATCCAATTATATTAGCATTGTTGAGAGATTGCACTAGCGAAAGTACGGACCCTAGGCCTCATTTTCAAGCATTGCAATACCGTATGTGCTCCATTTTATCAATTGCTACCTTGCTGTTTTTTATTGTTCTTATTACAAAAATCAATATCGCTACAAAAAAATACACTTCCGTGATGATACGTGTTTGTCACAGTAGGTCACATTTTCTGTCATGCATGTACATCCATGACGATTTTATGACAGAATCAAGATAGTCATACATGTGCTGTCGTAGAAGTGTTCCATGACATTACCAAAATTATCATCACGGAAGTGTCCCTTCCATGATGACAAATCGCGCGTCATAGAAGTGCTTTCGTCAAGGGTGACCGACACGTGGCATCCACCGTAACAGGTCGCCGTTAAGCTATCGGGTCCGGTTTTGGATCCGATAACCCGTTAACAGCCCGAACCGATGGGGATTTTCCACGTGTAAAATTCTCATTGGCCAGAGGAAACACGTGTTGGCTCATCGTTGGGACAGATCTCATCCACTCATTGAACAGGAGGCGCCTATGATACGTCGACATGTGGCATGGCCCGACAAAGGCCCATTCCGGTGAAAAGGTCGGCCCGTTTGACTTAGTCAAAAGGTAACGGGTCGGCCCACGGAAAGCCTATTGACGGCATGTTCGTATATAGCCCATTTACGGCCCGCTAAGTACCGGCCCGTTATGGCCTATCAGAATTAAGCCCAGTAGCTTCATCTAGGCCGTCCAATATGATTCCAGCCTATTGTAACTTCCGGCCCATGTATGGTCCATGATGTCTTTCGGCCCATTGTAGGCCCTTTGTAACTCTCGGCCAATTAAAGGCACGAGATGAAACTGGCCCATAATGAACAGTGTATCGCTTTATACCCATTAACGGCCCATTATTCAGTCGGTCGTTTCCAGCCCGTGTTAACTTTCGGCCTTCTAAGGGCCCATTTATTCTTGGGCTCATTTCTAGAATTCAGTTAGATACGGTCCGTTACTGGCCTACTCCGTTTGTGGGCCAAATACAGCCTGTGGTTACAATCGGCCCGTTTGTAGCCTGTTAACCAGTTGGGCTGTTTTCATAGCGTTATCAAATACGGCCTATTAACGACCCGTTATGGTCCATGAAGAGTACGGCCCATGTTTGGCGAAATGATTATACACCCCGTAGAAGGCCCATGGATCCTACGGCCCGTGGAAGACCAATGGATCCTACAGTCCGTAGAAGGCCCATGGATCATACGGCCCATAGAAAGTCCATGGATCCTACGGCCCACAAAAGGCCCATGGATCCTACGGCCCGTAGAAGGCCCACGGATCCTACGGCCCGTAGGACGCCCATGGTTACAACAGTACGTGTGTTGCCATGATTATTGTGGCCTAGTTACCAAAAATAGGTTATTGTGGCCACTAGAAAAACGCGGAAAAAGAAATGCAGTGACTACAAGCAAACAACTAAACGAGACAATAAGGAAATAAATAAGCAAGCAACTAACGCTAGCCTATTACAGCTATTACACATATTACATCCACTGGGCATCAAAGTTCGCCACCAGTGCAAATATAGGGAACAAAGCAGCATATTACATACATTGGTCGTCAAATTGGCCACCAGTGCAAATAAACGCGGAAGCAAAACAAGTCCATAACTGAAACAACTTCAAAAGAGCTCAAGAAACATTATCCTGGGTATCCACCATGCTGGCAATAAGCTTAGCAAGCTTATTAGCTTTGTCCTGTTTGGTGTTAAAATCCTCCAATGCTTGTTGTTGCACCAGAAAGTATGCATCTGAATGCTCCAGGGACTTCCGCAGTCCTTCCGCTTCTTGTCGTAGCACAGCTGATCGATGTCTTTCAGCTTGTAGTTGAGACTCAAGAAACCAAACTGATTCAGACAGTGAGTTTGAATAGCTTGTGCAAGCGGTAGTGGCCAGTAACTCGAACAGTAAACCAAGATAGGACTTTGGGGTTGCCTCACTGTCTTGAAGATAGTTTTCCTTAGCTGTTTTATCAGCTTTGTTGGAGACCAACAAGGATGTCTCATGATCCTGAACCTTATCTGCATTACTTCCTTTATCATTGCTTAATAAGGCACTCTTCCCCAATATTCTGTCAGCATTCTAAAAGAAGAAACAAGCAGACACATAATAGGTTTAGCATGTACTAGTATATGAAACTCATTTCGGTGAACCAGTTCACTAGTAAGGTGGACAAGATTAAACTACCAAGTCTTCTATTGCCAAGCAATACATTATAAAAGCAACAAATAAACATATATATATGTCCTATGGTCACTGCATTGTCTTGCCAAATCAAAATAGAGACACGGTTCAAATCATATCAGTTCAAGAGAAAGCAGCACTGAAAGAATACAGAGTGTGGGAAACTAAACGCACAACAAGATTTCAGATGGGTACCATGGGTCTACATGTACAACAACACTATTGGCCATGTTATGATGCTAGTAATGTGCATGATATGAGAAGTCAACTGTATACACAATTGAAATTGAAATCAAGAGAGCTATTTATAAGAGCAAACCTGTTAAAGAAACATGTGTAAACATACCTGTTGTGCCATTAGAGTTTCCATTGGATAGTTCAATTTAAAAATAAGTTTGTATGAGTAAATACAGTTATACAAGAGCAAAGCAGTATGCACGATTACAATGGAATCTTAAATGAGAATAGTTGTTCTTCAGGTTTACGCACTTGTTCTACATGAAAAGAGTACTGTGAGTGTCAAAACCGACGGATCTCGGGTAGGGGGTCTCGAACTGTGCATCTAGGCGGATGGTAATAGGAGACAAGGGACACAATGTTTTTACCCAGGTTCGGGCGCTCTCGATGGAGGTAAAACCCTACTCCTGCTTGATCAATATTGATGATATGGGTAATACAAGAGTAGATCTACCACGAGATCAAAGAGGCTAAACCCTAGAAGCTAGCCTATGGTATGATTGTTGTTCGTCCTATGGACTAAAACCCTCCGGTTTATATAGACACCGGAGAGGGCTAGGGTTACACAGTCAGTTACAATGGGAGGAGATCTACATATCCATATTGCCAAGATTTCCTTCCATGCCAAGGAAAGTCCCATCCAGACATGGGACGAAGTCTTCAATCTTGTATCTTCATAGTCCGAGAGTCTGGCTAAAGGTTATAGTCCGGCTATCCGAACACCCCCTAATCCAGGACTCCCTCAGTAGCCCCCGAACCAGGCTTCAATGACGACGAGTCCGGCACGCACATTGTCTTCGGCATTGCAAGGCGGGTTCCTCTCCAAATTCCGTGTACATGTTTAAATAGTGTCCGGCTTCTTGTGAATGGTGCGCTCCTTGGCTTCCACGCCCAATAATGGCCACTTTCCACGTGTCGAGCGAATGTGAAAAGCCAGGATGTTTTTACATTTACCCCCCTAGCTGTGTGAATGAGCTGCCTATTAAAGAGACGAGGATTCAGATCCAAATCACACCATCCTCCCTTGGCGAGCCTTCATCGGAGCGCACCCGACAGAGATCGATTCCATCATGGCCGGTCGACGCAGCTCCTCCTCTCGCTCCCCTAGCCCCAAGCCTGGAGATTGGGAGAGATGTTCCGTCCCGCACAGCAAATTAGTGATGCTTCAGACCAAGGGATTTCTTCCCCCAGCATACACGGTCCCGGTTCGAGCCGGGCTCGCCACCTATAATGGCGGAGAGCAAGCGGAGAGCCTTCCCAATCCCTCCAAGGGAGAGCGGATATGCCTTGTCCCTCATTTGGTAAGAGGGCTCGGATTTCCAATTCATCCGTTTCTCCGGGGGCTCCTGGAGTTCTACGGCCTCTAGTTGCACAACCTTACGCCTGCCTCCATATTGCATATCGCGGGCTTCGTAGCCCTTTGCGAGCTGTTTTTGGGCTGTGAGGCTCATTTCGAGTTGTGGAAGAAGTTGTTCTGCCTTGTGCCCCGTTCTCAGGAGGGGTCAATATATCAAGTGGGCGGAGCCGAAGTGTGGCGTATTGCCGGGACCGGATATCTATCCGGAACCCCAAAGAAGATGTCCAAAGACTGGCCTTCAGAATGGTTTTATATAGAAGACGTCCCCCTCCCGGACCCTATTCGAATCGGCCTCCCTGAGTTCGACAACGCTCCTTTGAAAAAGCGCCAGAGCTGGCGTCCACGGAGCCCCCGGGAGGAAGATGACAGGGACGTTCTTTCCCTGATGAGCCGGATAAGTTTGTTAGCTCGATCCTGATTGACCACGATCGAGGTCATGGCCACATGAATTATGCGGGGGGTGCAGCCGCTTCAGTATAGAGGCCACCCCATGTGGGATTTCGACGGGGAGGATGACATCACCCGCTGCGGCCGTAAAGGGACAGAATCGGTTGCTGCTCTAATAAAGATCTTATCCACTTTGTACAAGGGAGAAGAGGAGGAGTTCCTCCGCGTCAACCCGCAGGGCGGATTTTCTATGTACAATCCTCCCAGCTGGGTAAGCGGACACTCTTTCTTGCCCATCCGTTTCATATTCCCATAGTTAAGTATTCACTCTAGTGATTTCAATGCAGGAGCTACGCCAGGCTGTAAGGGAGATAAACAGCCCTCCTCCACAACCCGAGGACCCAGAACGGTCCCTTGACCCGGCCTCCCAAGAGGATCCGGACATATCTGTGGAGCTGATCGATGGGGTATTTTACCAACTGAGCAATGACAACGCCTTGGTGGCCATTACGGCCGATTATCCTGGGCTACTTCCAGCCTCACAGGTAACTGAGACCGAGGTCCCAGCACTTTGAAAAGGGATCCGTCCTTTCGTGTTTTTGATTACCATATAACAACCGTGTTTTGCAGGGGAGGTCCTCGAGGCGGAAGGCCGAGCCTGCGGCGACTAGCCAACAAGGGGCCGCGAGGCCAGGCAAGCTGAAAAGACACGAAATCTGGATTGAGACACCGGCGCAGCGGTACGACGCGTCGTCTTTATTCCAAGATATTATTCTTAGAGGCATACTAACGCTCATGCCTTCTTTTTAGGAAAAAGAGTGCTCGCCGGACTATATCCGGAGAGGCTACTTATCGTGCCTCCACCAGCCAGGCTCCAAGGCCGGATTCGGAGGCAGGAACGAATACGAGGCATGCGCCGGGTGCTCCTCGGACAGAGGATGCGGACAGACTGTCCGCCACCAATTCCGAGGTGGAAAGTGCCATGAACCACAGGCGTCGCCGGACTGTTCTTCGTGACACTTGTTTCTCCCAAGAGGCATTGGATGCCTTCAACTCGGGAGATGCGTACCTCCGTGCCGCTCAAAATGGTCTAGCCAGAGCCACGGAGCAGTATGTAAAAGACATACGGGTGAGAAAATTTGGTGATTATATATATCGGTAGCCCCTCAGACTTGAAACAGTTAGAATAACTGATTTAAGGATCATTTGTTATGCAGGTTCTTACAGAAAAGAATACCCAACTGTCCCAGGAGTTGGAAGAGTGCAAAGCCCAACTTCAGGCCGCACTAGCCGCAGCAGGGGAGCCAAAAGAGACCCCCTCTGGTAATATATCCTTCAAATGATAAGTATCATATAAAGTGCAGCGTATATGCAGATCTGATGGTAAAATTGTAGATGACGCCGGAGTAAATCCGGATAAGCAACAGCTCCTACGCCAGCTAAAGGCCGGTGAGAGCGTGCTTACAAGGGTGAGGCAGGAGAAGAATGACCTCCTAGATGCCAACACCAAGCTGGGCGTGGAACTAAAGGATGTTCGTGCCCAACTGTCGGAATCCGTTAAGGAGAATCGGCGGCTTCGACGCGGCATATTTAGTAAGTGCTTGAACGAACTTTGAAAAAGAGTTCGGCGAGGAAGTTGGCTGACAGAGTTATGTCTGTAGGTATGCTAACAGGTCGTCCTGCAGAGGAAATGCCCGGTTCTATGGGTGACCTTCTTCCCGAGCTCTCACAACTGCACGAACGAGTTCGGCAGGTGATGCAAGGCGTCGCCCAGGCCTTGTGGCCATCCGTCTCCATGCCCGAAGGCCTTGGAGAGCTTGCAGAGAAGCTAAAGGGAGCGTGGTGGCGCTTCCGATTATGGAAGATATCGGCCTGCCGTCAGGGCGCCAGGGAAGCTTGGGCCATGGTGAAGACGTGGTACACGAAGGCTGACCCAAACCACATGGCCGAGGACCGACCTGTGGGGCCCGATCGGAAGGAGATCCCTGTGAGCTTAGTGTACGGCCAAGTAGAATTGGCTGCAAAGTATTCCCAACAGGACTGTAAACTAGACAGCCTGTTGGATGGTATTGAAGAGGAATTTACCCAGTCAAATTGACTATGTAATTGAAGGTGACATGTATAATGCCTTCTAGCCGGATTGTAGATCGTTTGTCGTGACGGACCTTTTTGCTTCAACCTCAGGACCCGACGGTCCAGAGTGTATCCGAATACCCTCTCGGTTATGTAAGAACCGGGGCATGCATGGAGACCAGGCGTAGGGGTCATTAGTGCTTAAACAGACAAGTGCCCAACTAGTTATGTTATATTACATGGTTAGTAAGAAACATCTTCCAGGGAGAATAGTTCCGTTAAGGGTTACTTTCCCTAGGAGGCATGTCCTAAAGTGCATGTCCGGATTGCGAAAAGAGACGCAGAAAAAAAATCTGGGGGCGTATAAGTAAATAAGTGAAAAATCATCTTTAGTTCACCGATCGAATATTCCCTTAAGAACGCTAGCTTTCGGCTTCACCCAGTCTGAGGTACACATCCGGCTGACCCGGCAGTAACAATCGCAGAGGTGCTCCCCTTATGCCCTAGCCGAATTAACGGGAACATAGGGCATAAATACAAGAGCCAGGCAACCTAGCTTGGCCAAAACTTAAGTCATATCGATGCATATAATGGTGAATAAAGGGTACATGTGGAAGGATAAGCTTCTGTTTAAAGAAGCCCCCAGGTATGATGAGCGCGGATAGCGCGTCAGTTGCGTGCAAACAAGGCACAAATGGGCCTTTAAAGGCTGTGAGAGAAAAGAAGGGGAGAAGGAGAAAAATATAAGACAGATTGTGTATAAAAAATGGACCGAGGAAGGAGACGAACACAGAGTCTAGCGCTAGGCATAGAATCTTCGGAGTTGGGCTGCGTTCCATGGGTTCGGCTCAAGTCGATTATCCGATGCATCCCGTAGATGGTACGCTCCACCAGTCAGGACTTGGTCAATAATGAAGGGACCTTCCCACTTGGGCTTGAGTTTGTCCTTTTTCTTATCCGCCAGGCGTAGAACTAACTCGCCAAGATTGTAAGTTTTGGCCCGTACTTCTCTGCTTTGGTATCTTTGAGCCTGCTGCTAATAGAATGCGGAACGGGCTTTTGCCACGTCACGCTCCTCCTCCAAGGCGTCCAAACTGTCCTGCCGATCGAGCTCGGCTTCTCTTTCTTCGTGTCGGATTTCGGGTTCCGGCAGACCCTTGAGGTTCGAACACTGGGGTGCGTGTGAAGCTTTCGTCTCCTACCTACCTGCACCCCTCCGCCTTGCTAGGATCTAAACTAAGGAAAGAACAACACAAGAGACACAGGGTTTATACTGGTTCGGGCCACCGTTGTGGTGTAATACCCTACTCCAGTGTGTGGTGTGGTGGATTGCCTCTTGGGCTGATGATGATGAACAATATAAGGAAGAACAGCCTTGCGAGGGTCTGTTCTTGGCTGGGGCGATGAACTGCTGGGAGGAGCTTAGTCGCCCTTCTCTCTCTCTCTCTCTCTTTGCCCTCGGTCCTCTCTCTCTCTCCGTCCGTCCTCGGTCCTCTCTTTCCGTCCGTCCTCTCTCTAGCGGGTGGCTGGTCCTATCTATAGGGGCCCTGGTCCTCTTCCCAAATATCGAGCGGGAAGAGAGCCAACAATGGCAGGCTAATTTGAAGGGGGACAGCTAGTACTAGCTATCCTGACAAAAGTAGTCTTCGCCTGCGCAAAGCTCTGGTGATGACGCCGTCTTGGGCTCCACCGTGACCTCCGTCTCGTAGTCCTCATGGTCTTGGTCTCGCTGCACCGAAATGGCAACCTTTGCCTGATGCCTCGGTACTCCGTGGCTGCGCTTGCCCCCTTTGCACCAAAGAGGAAAGTAGGACACTGCGCGCGCTGGCACCCGCCTGGCGCCCTCGGTCGTCATGGCTTGCGTCACGGGCACCTCGTGAGGTACCCCGCCTTGATCTCTCCACCTCCTCGTGAGCCAGCCTAACAAGGCCGTGCCTGAGGAAGCTCCGCGTCGTCCGCCCCGCGAGGCTTGGCCCCTCGCGAGGGTCTTGGGTTTGTGTTGGTGAAGATGGGCCGCGCTGGGCCCCCTTTTGAGCCACGCCGCAGGCCGTAGGCAGGCAAGTCTGGGGACCCCCGTTCCCAGAACGCCGACAATAGCCCCCGGGCCCAAGGCGCGCTCGGACTTGGCCGTGCAGGGAGGCGGAAGGGCAAGAGCGAAGCGCCGCGGGCCCTAACAGTCTGCGGCCTTAGGCGCCGCGTGGCGGTTGATTGGACGTGGGCGCCTTAGCAACCGCGTGAGTTTATTAAGGAGCGACACCCACCTAGGCTTTGCTCCTTGCTTTCCCCGGTTGCTGCTCAGGTCCCCTTTCTTGCGCCTCTCCTTGCTTCCTCCGAAATTTCTAGATCTGCTCCGACCGTGTGACCTAGGAAGCCATGGTGCCTCGCCAGCCCCCGGCCGTAGCTTGGTACTCGTCCGCCCTGGACCCGCCGAACATGTCGGAGGCGAGCCTTGCCCGGTTGCGCCTAATGGCGACGGCGCAGGGCGTCAACGGGGCGAAGATGTTTAAAGCCGGCACCACCACCCCTGAGGGTCAAGGGAGCACCTTCTATCCGCTCTTCGTAAGTGCCATTGCTGCTGGCGTGGTGCCTCCCTTCTCCGAGCGATGATGACGAGGATGACGACGAGGATGATGACGAGCAGGATGGCGGGAGCTTGCCCCCGATCCCGAAGAAGGACAGGACCGGGCTGATCTCCCACGGGCCTGCCCCGGCCCCGGGGCGGACCGCACCTTCCGCTTCCAAGCTTCCCGAGGTTGACCCTTCCAGCCGGCTTTCAGGCTTCAAATTTGGCCGGAGGCCGCTTGAGCTCGCTGGCGACGACCCGTAAGCATTCGATTCCTGTCTTTATCTCTTGCTCTGCTGCTGAGGCTTGACGTCCGCATCTCTTGGATAGGCTGGCGCCCGCAGTAAAGAAGCCGAAGGGGACTCCCGAGGTTCCATCTGTGGCAGCGCTCCTGCCCGCGAAGGAGGGTGACCGCGACGCACAGGCTTCTCCTGCCCGGTCGTCCTTGTGAGGCCTGGCTGAGCCGGCTGGGGCGAGCTCAGCCCCACGGCCCAAGTGCCTCCCGAGGTGCTCTCGCCTGCCGCCGCCACCACTGCTGTCGGGGCGCGGCAGACTCCGCCTCAGGATGCTGCGGCCGCGCTGCCGCCTTCTCCTCCTACTCCACCGGCTGCTGTCTCTCTGACTCCTTCTGCCGTTCTGGATCGTGCTGTTGCTGAGCTGGACCGACTGCGGCAGGATCTTCTTAGCGCCGACCCCCGCTTGGTGGCCGGGCGCTTAGAGCTGGCTTCAGGATGGGTTCGCTCCGACGCTTCGATTCGGGCGGCACTGGTCCAGGCCTCGACGGCATGCGACGAGGAGAAGCAGGCCGTCCTTGAGGCGAAGGCTGCTCATGACGCAGCCCTAGGGGAGGTGGTCGTCGTCCGCGGTCGCTGCAAGGCGCTGGAGGACGAGTTGTAGGGCCTGCGGGACCAGCTCGCGAAAGAGGTCCGCCTTCGCCTAGAGCAGGAAGAAGGTGAGAAGGCTCGCGAGGCGGCCGTCACGGAGAGGGAGGTCAAGCTCAGGAAGCGCCGCGACTGCCTAGGCGCGCTGGAGCAGGAGTTGAGGGCGAGGAAGGCCGAGCTGGACGACAAGGCCCTGGTTCTTGCCGAGGACCGCATGGCCTTCACGAAGATGGAGGCGAAGGCTCGCTCCTCACAGAGGACGCTTTATGACAGCGGCCTGGAGAGCCCACTGACTGGCGCCGAGGACAGCCCCGCCAAGCTGCTTCCCTTCCTGGTTCGCGCTCTTGAAGATGTCGCCCTTGGCCTTGGCCCCACGGCGGAGGCCAAGGCGCGTGTCCTGTCTTCTGCAGCACTGACGCGGGTGCTCACCCACATCTACCTTCGCGATCCCGACGTCGACCTCGACAGCCTGCCAGAGCCAGTAAGCGGCGAGCATGCCGCTGCCGCTGCCGAGGCCGTGAAGGGTCGCGCGGAGGTTCTACTTGGGAAGTTCCGGGCCTTCAGCACCAAGCCGAGGCAAGGCGCTGCCGACCCCGCTGCTCCATGAGGCGAAGCCACTCCGCGCTGCTCCACCGCCAACAAGTGGCTCCGCTGTGGCTCCTGTCCTGCTTTTAATTCCTGCACATGTATCGTGCCTCGAGGAGGCATTTAAACTTGCGTTTGGTATCAAGATAATAGTGTGGACTGTAATATTTGCTTTGGAATTCCTTGAAATTTGCGCTTTTCCTTCCTACTTGCTTATGTTCTATGCCGGCAGAGCCCGGCCGCGCGTGTACCTCACCCAGCATTAGCCCCGACCGGAAACCAGGACGGGACCAAAGGAGTGAGGGGCTACGTGACAAGTTAGGCTCCTGAGTCGCGATGCTCAGGAGTCCCCCTTGGCGCACGAATAGCAAGTAGGGAGGTGTGATGTAGGTGGATCCACCGTTCTACGTCTGCAGAGCCCGGCCCCGCGCATACCTCACCCAGCATTAGCCCCAACCAGAAACCAGGACGGGACCAAAGGAGTGAGGGGCTACGTGACCAGTTAGGCTCCTGAGTCGCGATACTCAGGAGTCCCCCTTGATGCTCAAACGGCCTTCGTACCTTGGCTCTGCTCGGGGAGAGACGCGCGACGAACCAGGCCAGGGGGGCCTGGCTGGGTGGCGTGCGTCTGGGCGTGACCCAGGCGCAGCCCCCGTGCCCAGCCCCCTCGCGCGGCACTCCCGAGGGGAGGCGTTGCGATGAGGCTAGACACTGAGCTCTGGGCTCCCTGAGGTTGATGCGGCCCGGGGGGCCACCCTCAGTTGTTTATCACCAACGCGGAGCATAGCGCTTCCGTATGTGTACGGGCATAACCGCTCCTCGGCAGTGTCATCAGCCAGCGCGGAGCATGGTGCTTCCACTGGTACGTGGGAGGGGGCCCCCCTTCGGGAGGAGCCCCCAGGGCGTGTACAGCCCCGCCCTGACACGTGCCTGGCACGGTAGGGCCTGGCGAGGTGTATCTGGGCACCCGTGAGCCAGCGCGGGACTCACGGGGCCCTACCTCTAGGCGGGTTGCGCCTGGCACTGGGCCTTATCTTGTGATGCGTTCCTGCAAATTTGGTTAGATGTCGGCACTCTACGTCCTCGGGTCCCGGCCCTCGAGCTGGTCTCAGCCGTCGCTGGTATGCCAGGTCACGATGCCATGGACAAGGCTAGAGGGTGAGGGCTGGAGAGCCAGTAAGAGCCCTGAGTCGCGATGCTCAGGTACCCCCCCTTTAACGTGCAAGTGGTCGGCATGGAGAAGAAGAGGTGTCGTGGACCGGCATCAAATAATCAAGCATGGTGGGTCTAACGCATAATCGGAAATAAACGTGAATGGGATACATGCCACTGGGCCTGGCCCGAGCGGCTTGGGGATCATGCAGCCTGAGGGGTGCCCCCAACAAGGTAAGCTAACAACATGGAATAAAAAAGGAATACATGCCGCAGGGACGGACCCACACGGCCTGGGAATAATGCAGCCCTGGGGGGCGCTCCCAGCTGGAAGTAGAACTAGAAAGGTGTCACCTGATGATGTTGAGGACGAAGGAGCGTTGATGTAGCAGGCTCGGTGGGCTGCGGGAGCCGATCCTCACGAGCCCCCAGGCCCAGGGGCCTCGGGAGGCTCCGGAGGCGCTGGAGGCTCCTCGCGGGCCATCTCCATCCCTGCTAGGGCAGCAGAACGCCTGGCCTCTCGTGCCTCCGTGATGCCCCTCATGAGGCGCTGGAACGTGTCAGCCGCGCTCGGCAGGCCGTAAGGCATGCGAACGTAGCTGTGGGGTGGGCCTCTGCAGCGCCCCACTCGCGTGGGCCAGAGGCGCTCCAGAGAGGCGACTCGGTTGAGCCCTGGTATGTCGATGCAGACGCGCAGCCCACCATCCTCGCCTGGATGGGGAGCCACTGCTGGTAGGCGGCGGCCGCCTTTCATGACTCTTGACTCCTGTAGCTCCTGAATGGCCTTGCTGATGAACTCCTGAGGGTCTGGATCTCCTTGCCTTGCTCCTTCTTGAGGGAAATGTGCTTCAAAGCACGCCTCCATGTGGTGCCCAAGCGCCTCCCTCGTGACCCTAGCCAGGTTGGTGGCCCTCCAGGGGAGAGCCCCCGAGCCCTGCCTGAGGAGGGCGCTGGGCGCGCTTTCCTATGCGATGGAAGGAGGTTCCCCCTGGGCAGGCGCGGGCCTAGAGGGGCCTGCCTCCTGAGTGGTCGGGTCGGACGATGTCTTCTTCTTAGGGGCGGTCTCAGGAGGCCTCCTGCTTCCACGATCCGGGTATTCCAGTGACGCGGCCTGAAAGGCTCGTTCCAGGGAACACACCGCGTCCTTCTCTTCACAGGGCACCGTGATGACTCCGCCACTTCCTGGCATCTTGAGGACGTTGTAGCCGTGGTGAGTTACGGTCATGAACTTGGCCAGCGCTGGGTACCCAAGGATGTCGTTGTACGGCAGGCGAATGTGAGCAACGTCGAAGTCGATGAGCTCGGTGCGGTAGTTGTCGCGTGCCCCGAAGGTGACAGGGAGGCGGACCTGCCCAATCGAGACCGTGGAGCCGTCGGTGATACCGGAGAAAGGCTTGGTTGGCTGAAGTTGGTTGTAGGGCACTTGGAGGTTGTTGAATGTTTCCACGGAAGGGACGTTGAGCCCTGCCCCGCCATCGATGACGGTCTTGGTGACCACCACGTTGCTGATGATTGGGGAACAAAGCATCGGGAGGACTCCGGCTGTAGCCGCACACTTGAGCTGATCTGCCGAGATGAACGTGATGGCGCACGCCGACCACCTGAGAGGGTGCGTGGCTTCGAGCCTGGGGAGGACTGCGTTCACTTCGCGGGCGAACTTCTTGAAGATGCGCTGAGAGGCTGGGGCTTGTGCCCCGCCCAAGATGCAGGCGATCGCGCGCGGCTCCTGGAAGCCCCCAGCCCCCTCGTCCTGGTGGCGGTCTTCGTTTCTTCTTGGCTGCGGCGGCAGCGGTGGGAGGCCTGCGTTGCCTTGCGGGCGATCCTCGTGAGGCTGATCCCTCCAGTGCCCCTCGTGAGGCTGATCCCTCCAGCCTCCCTCGCGAGGCGGGTCTTGCCAGCGATCCTCGCGAGGTTGGTCGCGCCACCCTTGGCGTGGGCCACGGTCTTCCCAGCGTCCTGTGTTCCTTCCTCCTCCTCAGCCGTAGCCCCGGTCACTGCGGTCAGGGCGACGGCCGATCCTTCCTTCTCGCACGGCTCGGAGCTCTTGACATTCATTGGTGTTGTGGGTGTGGAGGTCGTGGTACACATAGTACCGGCCGCCCTTGGAAGGTTCGGGCTGATCTCTGCCTCGCTTGGTGTCTGGTTCTGCCGCGAGCACGGTAGCCCCCTTGCGCTTCACATCCTTGGTCTTGGGCTTCTTCTCTTCTGGGTCTGCGGCAGGCAGCTCGAGGAGGGAGAGACGCCCTTCCTCGGCCCTGGCACACTTGGTTGCCAGGTTGAACAGCTCCAAGGAGGTGCACAGGTCTTCATGCATCGCCAGCTCCTCCTTCATCTTGATGTCGCGCACGCCGTCGGAGAAGGCCGAGATGATGGCCTCCTTGGTCACCTTGGAAATCTTGAGGCGCGCGTTGTTGAAGCACTGGATGTACTTCTGCAGGGTCTCCCCGGGCTGTTGCTTGATGCGGCGCATGTCGCTTACGGCGGGTGGCCGGTCGCGAGTACCTTGGAAGTTGGCGATGAAGCGGGTGCACATCTCGTCCCAGGAGGAGATTGTGCCTGGAGCCAGGTTCAGGAGCCAGGTGCGGGCCCCGTCCTTGAGTGCCATGGGGAACCAGTTCGCCATGACCTTCTCGTCTCCATTGGCAGCTTCGATGCCCATCTCGTAGAGCTGGAGGAACTCCGCAGGGTCAGCCGTGCCGTCATAGCGAGGAGGCAAGTCTGGCTTGAACTTGCCAGGCCACGCGACGCTGCGTAGCTCGGCGGTGAAGGCGCGGCAGCCTGCTGTGGCCACGGGAGGCCTTGGATGACGGGGAGCTTGGTCTTGCATGTCCCCACGCGCTGCAGCTGGGTGCAGCGCGGGGTCTTGACGCACGGGAGTAGGAGCATGGTCGCGACATGCTGGAGCAGGGAGCGCCCGGGCAGCTTCTTGCGGGCGAGGGACTTCTTGACAGCTCTGCTCTTGCTGCGCTGGCGCCTGCCGGAGCGGGTTCCGCCCAGGGGCCACGCGCCTTGGATCCATGGCGCCTTCCTGAGGAGGAGGTGGTCGGGGCACCGCCGGAGCTTCATTGCCCGCGCGGGGCGGGGTGCGGTGCAGCGGAACGGACGGCGCAGGAGAGCCCCCTGCGGCGCGGATGAGCTCGGCGACGCGGTCGAGCCATTCTTTGTAGACGTCGTCGACGGGGTGGTAGCGCAGGAGCTCGTTCGCCGCAATGAGTGCAGCTCAAGCCTCCATGGGCGCGCGGAGTGCGCGGGACGAAGAACCAGCTGGGGTGAGCGAGGGAGTTGCGGTGCGGACGTCTTGCCGCACGGACGGATGCTGGGACAATGCTTTCCGCTCGTCCCCCGCCGGGCCGGTGGCGGCGTTGACGGCAGGTGACGGGGAACGACGAGGGCGCCTGCCGACAGGGGCCGTTTGGGCGACGCGGGAAGCGAGCGCGGCCCAGCGCTCGGTGCGGGCCCGACGAGCGTCAGACATGGGCGTGATGGTCGGAGGAGAATGGGGTGGTAGAAGACGAATCCCGGTGCACCCCTACCTGGCGCGCCAAATGTCGGATTCGGGTTCCGGCAGACCCTTGTGGTTCGAACACTAGGGTACGCGCGGAGCTTTCGTCTCCTACCTACCTGCACCCCTCCGCCTTGCTAGGATCTAAACTAAGGAAAGAACAACACAAGAGACATAGGGTTTATACTGGTTCGGGCCACCGTTGTGGTGTAATACCCTACTCCAGTGTGTGGTGTGGTGGATTGCCTCTTGGGCTGATGATGATGAACAATACAAGGAAGAACAGCCTTGCGAGGGTCTGTTCTTGGCTGGGGCGATGAACTGCTAGGAGGAGCTCAGTCGCCCCTCTCTCTCTCTCTCTCTCTCTCTCTCTCTCTCTCTTTCTCTTTCTTTTTTCCCTCGGTCCTCTCTCTCTCCCCGTCCGTCCTCGGTCCTCTCTTTTTGTCCGTCCTGTCTCTAGCGGGTGGCTGGTCCTATCTATAGGGGCCCTGGTCCTCTTCCCAAATATCGAGCGGGAAGGGAGCCAACAATGGCGGGCTAATTTGAAGGGGGACAACTAGTACTAGCTATCCTGACAAAAGTAGTCTTCGCCTGCACGAAGCTCTGGTGATGACGCCGTGTTGGGCTCCACGGTGACCTCCATCTCGTAGTCCTCCTGGTCTTGGTCTCGTTGCACCGAAATGGCAACCTTTGCCTGATGCCTCGGTACTCCGCGGCTGCGCTTGCCCCGTTTGCACCAAAGAGGAAAGGAGGACACTGCGCGGGCTGGCACCCGCCTGGTGCCCTCGGTCGTCATGGCTTGCGTCACGGGCACCTCATGAGGTACCCCGCCTTGATCTCTCCGCCTCCTCATGAGCCAGCCTGACGAGGCCGTGCCTGAGGAAGCTCCGCGTCGTCCGCCCCGCGAGGCTTGGCCCCTCGCGAGGGTCTTGGGTTTGTGTTGGTGAAGATGGGCCGCGCTGGGCCCCCTTTTGAGCCACGCCGCAGGCCGCAGGCAGGCAAGTCTGGGGACCCCCGTTCCCAGAACGCCAACACTTCGTACATGCGCACTCGAGGTGAGTCATGTATTATGTCATAGGGCAGAACTGCCTCTGCGCCGTATACCATGAAGAATGGTGTGTATCCGGTAGTGCGGTTCGGCGTGGTCCGCAGCCCCTAGAGTACGGAGGAGCTCCTCTACCCAATGTGTGTTAGATACCTTGAGGGACCACACTTACCTAGGTTTGATGCCGCTCATGATTAGACCATTTGCTCTATCGACCTGACCGTTAGTTTTTGGGTGATAGACTGAAGCATAGTCGAGCTTGATGCCCATGTTTTTGCACCAGAGTTTTACCTCGTCGGCCGTAAAGTTCGTGTCATTATCAGTGATGATGCTGTGGGGGACGCCGTAATGGTGTACGACCCCGGATATGAAGTCTATCACCGGTCCGGATTCGGCCGTTTTAACAGGCTTGGCCTCTATCCATTTGGTGAACTTATCCACCATGACTAGTAAGTATTTTTGCTTGTGGGTTCCTCCTTTAAGGGGTCCAACCATGTCAAGCCCCCAGACCGCGAAGGGCCAGGTGATGGGGATAGTTTGGAGGGCAGTGGGTGGCATATGGCTTTGGTTAGCAAAAAGCTGGCAACCAACGCATCGTTGGACTAAGTCCTGAGCGTCTGCCCAGGCCGTTGGCCAATAGAAGCCTGTACGGAAGGCCTTGCTTACAAGGGACCGACATGAATTTCAGCCAGAAGATTCCGCCCTTCCTCTTCGGAGATGCACCTTTGAAGGACTCCGGTGGTGCTTTTTTTATAAAGCTCTCCCTCATGGACTTTATAGGCTTTAGATCGCCGCACTATGCAGCATGCCTCGTTTTGGTCCTCGAGAAGTTCCTGCTTAGTTAGGTAGGCTAGGAATGGTTCTGTCCACGGGGCGATGACTGCCATTATTACGTGGGATGAAGATGTTATTTCATTGGCAGAGCCTCCAATTATGTCAGAATGTTCAGTGTCGGGCAGTGCGGTTGGGTCCGGGCTGTTATTTCCGGGTTCCCCTTCCCATACTACGGATGGCTTGAACAGCCTCTCCAAGAAGATGTTGGGATGGACGGCTCGCGTTTTGCGCCGATGCGTGCCAGGACTTCTGCTGCCTGATTGTTTTCTCGGGCTATATGGTGAAATTCGAGCCCCTCGAACCGAGCTGACATTTTTAGGACGGCGTTGCGATAAGCTGCCATTTTCGGATCCTTGGCATCAAAGTCTCCATTTATTTGGGATATCGCGAGGTTCGAATCCCCGCGCACCTCTAGGCGTTGAATGCCCATGGATACTGCCATCCGGAGACCATGTAGAAGGGCCTCATATTCGGCTGCGTTGTTGGAGTCCGTACACATTATGTGGAGTACGTATTGAACTGTATCTCCTGTTGGGGACGTCAAAACGACACCAGCCCCCAGACCAGCCAACATTTTGGAGCCGTCGAAGTGCATGATCCAGTTGGAATATGTGTCGTACTCTTTAGGGAGTTCGGCTTCCGTCCATTCGGCGACGAAGTCGGCCAAAACTTGCGACTTAATAGCTCGCCGTGGCTTGTAAGTTATGTCGAACGGGAGGAGCTCAATGGCCCATTTGCTAATCCGGCCCGTCGCGTCACGGTTGTTTATAATATCGTTAAGTGGTACTTCCTAGGCTACCGTTATCGAACACTCTTGAAAGTAGTGTCGCAGCTTCCGGGATGCCACAAATACCGCGTACGCTATCTTTTGATAATGCGGGTACCATGACTTGCATGGAGTAAGGACAGTGGACACATAGTAAACCAGCTTTTGAAGGGGGAATTTGTGTCCGTCCGTTTCTCGTTCGATGACGAGCACTGCGCTTACAACTTGATGAGTTGCCGCAATGTATAATAGCATTGGTTCGCCAATGTTTGGCGCGGCCAGGACTGGGTTTGTTGCCAATATGGCTTTTATTTTGTCGAGTCTGGCCGTGGCGGCATCCGTCCACTCGAAGTGTTCGGTGCGCCGAAGGAGGCGATAAAGGGGTAATGCCTTTTCTCCCAAGCGGGAGATAAAGCGGCTTAGAGTCGCCACGCATCCGGTCAATTTTTGTATTTGTTTGAGGTCCTTTGGGATGTCCAATTGTGACAGAGCTCGGATCTTGGCTGGATTTGCTTCAATTCCTCTGCCGGATACAATGAACCCCAAGAGCTTTCCGGCTGGTACGCCGAAAGAACATTTTTCTGGGTTGAGCTTGATGTCATATGTTCGGAGGTTATCGAATGTGAGCCTCAAGTCGTCTACTAGAGATTCGACATGCTTGGTTTTGACGACCACGTCATCTACGTATGCCTCCACTGTTTTCCCAATCTGGTTTGCCAGACATGTCTGAATCATGCGTTGATATGTTGCGCCGGCGTTTTTGAGCTCGAAGGGCATTGTGTTGAAGCAGAATGGGCCGTATGGTGTGATGAATGCTGTTGCGGCTTGGTCTGGCTCTGCCATCTTAATATGATGGTAGCCCGAGTATGCGTCGAGGAAACACAATGAATCGTGTCCTGCAGTAGCGTCGATAATTTGATCGATGCGGGGGAGGGGGAAGGGATCCTTTGTGCAAGCCTTGTTGAGGTCCTTAAAATTGACGCACAAGCGCCAGGATTTATCCTTCTTTGGTACCATCACCAGGTTTGCTAGCCAGTCCGGATGTTTTATGTCTCTAATGAATCCGGCCTCCAATAGCTTGGCTAGTTCCTCTCCCATGGCTTGTCTCTTAGGTTCGGAGAAATGCTGAAGAGCCTGCTTGACTGGCTAGAATCCTTTTAGGATATTTAGGCTGTGCTCGGCCAGCCTGCATGGGATTCCTGGCATGTCTGAAGGGTGCTAGGCAAAAATGTCCCAGTTTTCGCGTAGGAACTCTCGTAGTGCGGCGTCTACATCAGGGTTTAATTGTGCCCCTATGGAAGCTATTTTTGTAGGGTCCGTTGGATGGACTTGGAATTTGACTATTTCGTCCGCCGGTTTAAAGGAGGTGGACTTGGATCTTTTATCGAGTATCACGTCGTCCCTGTTCACCGTGGAGCACAGCGCAGTCAGTTCCTCGGCCGCTAGGGCTTCAGATAGTGCCTCGAGGGCCAGTGCGGCTGTCTTATTTTCGGCGCGGAGTGCTATGTCCGGATCACTAGCAAGAGTGATGATTCCGTTGGGCCCGGGCATTTTGAGCTTCATGTACCCGTAATGGGGTATGGCTTGGAAGACTGTAAATGCCTCCCGCCCTAATAGAGCGTGGTATCCGCTACTGAACGGGGCCACTTGGAACGTGACCTCTTCGGACCTGTAATTATCCGGCGTGCCGAACACCACATCTAGTGTGATTTTTCCTGTACAGCGCGCTTCCCGACTGGGGATTATTCCTCTAAAGGTTGTGCTGCTTCGCTCAATGCGGTTCCAGTCTATTTCCATTTTTCGAAGGGTTTCCTCATAAATGAGGTTCAATCCGCTGCCACCGTCCATGAGTACCTTGGTGAGTCGAAAGCCGTCCACTATTGGACTGAGGACCAATGCGGCTGGTGCTCGGGCTATTCGAAATTTAGGTTCGTCACTGGCATTAAAAGTAATAGCCGTGTCACTCCATGGGTTTATTATTGCCACGTGGTAGACTTCGGCAAGGCTGCGGAGTGTTCGTTTTCGCATATTATTTGATGCGAAAGTCTCGAAGACTGTTAATACCGTACTGGTATCCCTGGGCTGGTGCTCTGTGGCTTCTGGGGTTAGAAGATCTTCGCCACTTTTGGCCACCTGCCGGAGTATCCAACATGCTCTAAGGCTATGAGTTGGTGTGGCGCCCTCTGCACTATGAATTTTACAGGGTCCATTGAGCCATCCCTCCAGTACGGTTCCATGCCCTGTAGAGGGTTTTTGCTTTTTGGTTTTTAACCCGGGTATCTGGCGATAATGCACCCTTTTATTTCGGACTGGGTTTGTATTCAAGGCCGGATTGTCCCAAAATTTTATTTCGGTTTTCCAGGCGCTTTCCATCGCACAGTACTTTCGTACTATGGACGCCAAGTCGGCAAAGCGTGTAATTTCACGGCGACTTATGGCGTTGAGGATTCACTTGTCCGTGCAATTATTGCAGAAGAATGAAATTGCGTCTTCCTCGCGATAGTCCTTTATCCTGTTCATGACCAGGAGGAATCTGGCCCAGTAATGGTGTACTGTTTCTTTGGGCTCTTGCCTAATTTGGGATAGATCACTTATGTTTCGGTGGGTGGGTGGAATTGAATCAGAAACCTCACCTAATCTGAGACTCAGGGGCCAAGGAGTTTTCAAACTCGGAAGTTTGGATTCTTGGATGTTTTCCACTGAATCTAGCCTGCTGCCTGACTCTAGGTTCAGGTCTTGAGTGACGTCCTCCCCTCCGCGGGTATCCGGCTTGGAGGGATCGGGAATCTAGACATAGCTAGTCCTTAAGATAGATGAAGGGTCGCCGCATTGTTCCTCCACCACTGCAACGTGATGGGTGACCTGGGGAGAGTTGATCTCTCTCAGATCGGGTTTAGGCCCAATCTGATCATAGTCTGTAGCGACTCCCAGGGCGGCGATGCGATCCAAGAGCTCGTTTAGGGAAGAGAGCTCAATTGGATCTAACTGCTCGGCGAGTTCCGAGTTGACGTGAAGATTGCTTTTGATGACCCGAGAAGTCATCGTTGGCGCAGCGGCCGAACAGGCGGTCATAAGAAAACCACCTAGCCAGAGAGTTTGGCCGACAGCCAAAGCTCCCTTAGCAACGGTGCCATCTTTAAAGATGGGATGAGGCATCCTTCCTGATGACGACGGCACAGCGGAACTCTCAATGAAAGCACCAATGTCGGTGTCAAAACCGGCGGATCTCGGGTAGGGGGTCCCGAACTGTGCGTCTAGGCGGATGGTAACAGGAGACAAGGGACACAATGTTTTTACCCAGGTTCGGGCCCTCTCGATGGAGGTAAATCCCTACTCCTGCTTGATTAATATTGATGATATGGGTAATACAAGAGTAGATCTATCACGAGATCAAAGAGGCTAAACCCTAGAAGCTAGCCTATGGTATGATTGTTGTTCGTCCTATGGACTAAAACCCTCCGGTTTATATAGATACCGGAGAGGGCTAGGGTTACACAGAGTCGGTTACAATGGGAGGAGATCTACATATCCGTATTGCCAAGCTTGCCTTCCACGCCAAGGAAAGTCCCATCCGGACACGGGACGAAGTCTTCAATCTTGTATCTTCATAGTCCGAGAGTCCGGCCAAAGGTTATAGTCCAGCTATCCGGACACCCCCTAATCCAGGACTACCTCAAGTACAGTAAGACGCAAGCATATAGTACTTAAAATAAAATGAGCTCATGGACCTTACCACATTCTTGGTTCGGGACCAATAAAGAACAAGGCGTTCCCAGTCATCGTCCAGTAAATGTGTCTCAGGAGAACGTAAGGGAATTTGATGAGTTTCTTTGCCAGTGAAGTACGTTTTCTTCAGGTAATTCCGATACTGCCACCAAGCATTCTTGAAGATAGCAGAGGTATTAGCACAGGTTACCTCATCCTGAGTTTCCAAATCGGTCCTTCTCTATAGAGAAAAATGGGAAAATTGCTATATTATAACCATCATGGAGGTAGAATGTATGGGACAAAGCAAAGTAATTGCCATGAATAACATTACTTACACATAACTCTTGGACAAACACCTGCAGCTGGCATTTTCCTTCATCTTCAGTATAATATATCCATGATGGGAAGATACGCACATAGGATTTAACGACATCAAATGTGATAGATGCTAAACTATGAATGGCCAGTTGTGCTTCCTCCACAGGAATAGGTGTACTAACTGCTAGAGTTGGGGTTCGCCGTGGTAGTATTGGCGCTTTGGGCACTGGAGCTGCCTTACTAACTGCTCTTGTTTGGGAGCTTTGTGGTGGAGATGGTGTTGTGTCAACAGGAACTGGGTTACTATCTATTGGGGTTGGGGTTAGATTGGGTGAAGCTGGTTCTCTGTCCATCGCAGTAGGGGTAAAATCTGCGAGAGTCTGGGTTATGTGTGGTAGGTCTGGTTCTCGTGCATGTACAACTAAGGTGCTATCTACACCATGAGGTAGCATTGTTTTATTTGAAGACCGTGTTTTTACTCTGCTAGATACTGCCATCACCCGCTCCAATTCAAATGGCTGATAAACAGGAAACATAGTTGAATGTACAGACATTGTATGAGAGACAGATGCAATAGATAGTGTGGAAAAAGAGGGCATTAAATAATTGACATGTATATTGTTTAACTAAAATGGATAGCATGACATAATTTCACATATATGATGTCTATCTAAACTGGATAGCATAGCATAACATAATTCAAAGATATGATGACTAACTAAACAGGATCACATGACATAATTCACATACATGTTATCTAAGTAACCAAGATTGCATGATTTAATTCACATATGTGATTTATATGCTAAGCGGAGGGCATTCGCATAAATGATGTCTGAACTAAGAACATGGTGTTGAATATTGTGTATATGATGTCTAAACTATCCAATGTAAGACACCATATACATGATATGAGCAATAGAACCATGCCAAGTTAGAGCATACACCTCGGTGGGGGAATAGGACGGGTCTTCTATCTTTGAATCCTTGTTTGAGGAGCTATCAGGACCCAACAAGAGATCTGCTTCGACAGGTAGAACTATCTGCTCTGAAGGCCTTGTTTTCACTCTAGATTTTTCCATCACCCACTCAAATGGCTGATTCACAGGAAGAGTAGTTTAATGTACAAACATTGTCGACAAATGGAAATTTAATGAAGAAAAGGATGGCCTAGATATCATTCAAATATATGATGCATGGTTAAACAGGATGGCATTGCACATTTCACATATATTATGGCTGGCTAAAAGATATGAGACTGCATAATTCCCATATATGATATTGAAACTAAACAGGTGGCATTATAGAACATGTCTAAACTAAGCAGATGACATATATGATGTCGAAAGTAGGCACTGCAAGGCAACATATGCATGATATGACTAACATCATCATGCCAAGTTAGAGAAAACACCTTGGGGGGTAAATAGGAGTGGTCGGCTGTGTTTGAATCCGCCTCAGAACAGATATGTTCCTCTGGATTACAATCTGGAGAGGGGGAGGGTTTGCCATTGAACCCACCATGGAGCGATTCTGCATGACATTGTATTGCCGCGCAAAACTCTGCTCTTTTTCTCTGCATGTTCAGCATGACTATGTACAATATCTGACATGCATACAAAAAATATAGTGAGATTATGTAAGGAGAGCATGCAAAAATCTAGAGTAATGGTAACAACCAGTGGATGGATCCAAAAATAATGATAGCAGGCTGATGATTGCTTTAATTTGATAAAAAAAATAGATGATGATTGCTTTACTATTTGTTTCCCACCCAAGATGAACAACATAGGCATACCCTAGGTGAACCAAATATTAGACAGAGATACTATTCATTGCTACCTCGATATGTGCCCCACAACTAATTTAGAACTCAAGTTTGAACATCAATTTGGACCTGACTTGGAGTCTAAGAGGTGAACAAGACAATAAAGTAGCAGGTAATATTAAGCAATGCATAACATAAGCAGAAACAAAAGAGTGTGACCTCTCTTGTGGACCCATGTACTCCTCAGGTTCATCTGTTGAGTCGATGATGGTGATGCCGTTGCGGTGGGTGCCGGCGGCATGAAAGGAGATCTGAGGCGGCGAAATACAGTCACGAGTCGTGATTTCTGGTTTGGTGGATGCTTCTATCGATGGAGCAGCTCAGGTGAGGTGGACGACGTCGCGGTAGGAGCAGGACAAACCACACAAAGTTTTCTTCGACACCTACCTGTAATTGAAGTAATTCTGTAAGGGATCATTTGGCTTGCATGATTCTAAAAATGCAGGGATAGGAGGAAAAACACCAGAATAGGGTAGGAATGCACATGGGAAACAGAGCATTTGTGAACACAGGATTTCTGTCAACTTGGGTGTTTGGTTCACAGGAATTGGAGGAGCAGAGGAATGCAAAGAAACATGGCCAAAACAAAGTGAAACCATATGAAAGCGTGTACAGTTAGAATGTTATTCTGCCACTAATGCACTTGGTCTTGTTTTCATGCATAGGATTGGTCGCTGAAGAAGTTGAGGTAGAGGTGGCTCTGAACTTGACATGAATGTAGAGTAATAAGTGATGCAACAAGTGTACAACCTCTTTGCCATAGCCATGTCGACCTCAGCATCATTGGGTTGGTCGCTGAAGAAGTTGAGGCAGAGGTGGCTGTCAGAGGTGTGGAGGAAGATCTGAGGAATCTATAGATGGCATCCAGGGCATTGCTCTGTTGTGATGGATCGTTCCGTCGTTGGAGCAGCTCTGGTGAGCCGTAAGACGTCAAGGCTGAAGCAGCACAAGACAGACATCATTAATATCAAGTGGGATTCTAGTAGCATCTCCAATAGATGATGTAAAATGCATTACCAAAAACCGATAAATGTAAAATTTACATCACCAAAAACCACCTGACTACAACAGATGAGGTAAAAACTGTTGACTCTGAACTTAACTGTCGAAACTGAAATTTACTATGGAATATGAATGTTACTGTCGAAACTAAACGCAATGGTAGCAGAGGCACTTCACATGGGATAGTTTAGGGAGGGCATGCAATTCATCTTCAACTTGCACCCCCTGAGACGCCAGCCACCACTGGCCGAACCCCGCGCCGCCTCACCGCCTCGAAACAACTCCCCACCATCGGTCCGCCACCGCCCCGAAACAACTCCCCACCGCCGGTCCGCCGCCACCTCGCCGCCCCGAAACAACTCCCCACCGCCAGTCCGCCGCCGCCCTAGCCAGCCCTCTAGCCTCCCCCCTGTGCCAACTTTTTCTCCGGCGATCCCCACGCCACCGCCCCACCACCGCGCCCCCCACCACCGGCGAGCAGCACCCCACCCAGAACCCTAAGATAGATAGTGGGGTACCTCTCCGGTGAGCCCCCCTCCCCTCTACGGGTGGTTCTTCCTTAACTCCGGCGAGACCCCCACCCCCTGAAAATTGACTGACCCAAAAGTCGATTCAGTCGACTGAAGTGTAGCTAAATCAGAGCAGAGTAGCAGCATGAGCAAGAGGAGGGAGCAGCAGTGTGACCGAGTGAGCGAGAGCCAGACCAGCAGCAGCTGGGTGAGCGAGCGAGTGGGAGCCCGAGCAGCAGCAGCAGCAGCAGCACGAGCGAGCGAGTAAGAGCTGGAGTAGCAGCAGCTGGGCAAGCGAGTGAGAGCCGGAGCAGTAGCAGCAACAGCAGTGCGAGCGACCGAGCGACAGCCGGAGCAGCAGCAGTAGACCCGGAAGGTATGGACGCCACCACTGAAGGGGCCTCGCACTTGGGAGAGCCACCATGGAGATGTCGCCCGTGGCGCCGGCTTTGAGGTAGCGACTCCATGGGGGTGCGAGATGGAGCGTCGTCGGCGCCGGGAGGTCGGGTTAGGAAGAAGGTGTGATGCGATGAGTGTACAACCTCTTTGGTGGCGCCAAGTACGCCTCGGCTTCGTCCAAGGAGTCGGTGAGGATGCTGCGGTTCCGGTGGAGCAGGTTAAGGCGGTGTTGTGGGGATGGAGCAGCCGCGATAGACGAGGCGATCATCGGAGCAGCTCCTTGGAGGTGGAGGACGGGGCGGCTGAACCGGTGGGACGACGGGATGGACGACGGATCCTCATCTAGGGAGGCGGATGAGGGACATCGACCTGTTGCAGTGGACGACATCGTCGGGGAAGAGGCTCTGGCTAGGCAGCGGTCAGGTGGCGGACGGAGCAGGGTGGGGTTTTGTGGCTGGAGCAGAGATGTTATGGCGGCCAGATTTCGAATGGCGAAAAGGAGGCGATGGGAGGGGGAACCATGACTTAGGGACGCGCTTGTCCAAAATGTAGGGTGTGTTACAAAAGTACCCCCACCGATTTGAACTAGCGGCCCTTTCGGCTCAGGGTTAGAAGGGGGATTTCGTGTGTCGGGATTTGGCAGCTGAAGGGAGTTTACGCGCACGTTGTAATTTCGCGATAGCAAGGCGCGGGTTGTGAAGGCGCCAGTTTTGGGAGCACAATATCTGAATTTTAGGGACAAGCCTAACGTGTAATATTGTACTTGTAGTACGTACCAAATCAATTCGCACTTCCCTCGATGAAAAAAAACGAAAAAATAGAACTATTCACACCACACAAAGTGAGAGTCTTATCCCATTTTACTATACAAATGCTATTCAAAGCTACTCCCTCCTTCCATACATATAGGGCCTAATGCGTTTTTCGATGCTAAATTTGACCAACCAAATATTAGAGCAATAATATATGACATGCAACTTACATAAAGCACACCATTAAATTTGTGTGTGAAAGTAGCTTTCAATGATATAATTTTCACATTTTGTATGTCATGTACTATTAATCTTGTCAATAGTCAAAGGCGGTCTTAAAAAACACATTGGGCCCTATATAGATGGAAGAAGGGAGTATGGATCCATGTTATGTCCAATTAAAAAAATTTGCTGGCTGTATAATGCATGTAACCTACTCATGCCAACATTTTAGCGCATTCCAAATGTCTATACTACCGCTGCAATTCGAACTGAATTTGAATTCGTTTCTCTATTTCAATAAGAATCTACAATCGTGATTGTTGCCAACTTCAACCATCATTCGTGTATTACCTTAACAACACGCCACATTATTACTATAGAGATATATATGAACTATGTATACTATATGAACTCGAATTCAATTTTTTGAATACACTTGATGTTGATTCCAAATAATAGTACATTTGATGTACTAACTAGATATTCATAATCTAAACCATGTTCCATACGTACACCATGTTTATCACACAAAGTATAGTGCCCCGCCCCCTACATTATGACAAGTATTTAGCCCCGAGCTGCAAAATTCACACATTAGCCCAAATTATAATCAATGTTCTACATTATGATATCTTCTTCAAGTATCCGTATCCACTTTTTTATAATGAATTATGATCTATGTTCGTCTTTAACACCTTCACGATCCTCCTCTTTGTAGCTAGCTAGCGCTAATTTTGTATCGTGCATGCACACGCCCGTCCCCCTCTCACCCTCCCTCAGCGTCCCCTCCATGACGCATGTTTGTTATTTCTCTTTAGGTCGTTCACCCGCGGTGTGTGTAGGCCCCCCGACTCCTTCTTTCCGGCACACACCGGTCGATATACCTCTCTAGCCAAGTGTGCCTGCCACAAACACATACTTCCCCACTTCTCTTCTCACCGTCCATGCCCCCTATGTCCAATACGGTTCCATGCAGGTGCAGACTCCCGCTCCTCTTTTCATCGATCTCATACTCACACACTCCACCCCCCTCAACATAGTAGGCCTCTCGCACCACCTCCTAGCCGCACCCCTCTCCCACTGTCTGTCTCTCCAGACCTTATTTGCTTCTAACACATGCATGCATGTATACGTACTGATCTCCCTACATATAGCTAGGTCGACTATAATTCTTTTTCCCCACACACCGATAGACTTACCTCACTAGTTATGTCTCTCCCTTTCTCGGACACACGACGGTTGATATTCCTATGTAGTTACATATGCTTACCACAACCATATCGTCTCCCCTCATAATCCTTGCATACCTCCCGACCCGTCTCCCACACGCACGTGCATAGACAGACGGACATCCCCGCCCTCTCTTATTGATATTGCACTCGTACCCTCCGTTTGTCTAGCAGGCCTCTCCCACCATTTGTGAGACGCCACTCCACCACCAACCCTCTGACACTCTACCTTTGTCTTCTCCCAACCTTATTCCTCTGCTACACATATCCATGGATGCCGATCGATCTCCCTCTATACATAGCTAGGTCTCTCTCCTTCTCCACACATATACTAGTCAATCTACCTCTCTATAGTTAGGTCTCTGCCCCCTTCCCCCCCCCCACCGATAGTCAAATGTTGTAGGTAGTTATCCATGCCATAGAGAAAAACTGCACCTATGCCCTCTCAAATTCTAGTAGGCCAGTCGCCATGTATCTTTGACGTGGGCAAACACAAATTCGACGGCACTCTTTATCGATCGCGTAGCCACACACTTCATCCCTGTTTTTGATTCTATCGATATCTCACGCCGATGATCCCTCCACTCTCTTCTCGTGGATTGCTCCCTCTATATATGATATATCCATGACTCTGTTTCACACACATTTCATATGTTACGTTTTTTTGTTTGATCAACTATATATTTTTCTTTATTTGTACACCTTCTCACAACTTTGTCTTCACTTGTGATGTGAATATTGGCGCTGATCTGTGAACCATTGTGATGCATTAGCAGCCATGGTAGTTTCATTTGTATCTGATGGAATGTTGTAACGAGATAATCTTGAGGCAAGAGGACACATGAATCCTAAGTTGAAACCTTTTTTTCCTGCGGGAACCAAAGTTGAAACCTTCATATCATCACAGTACAATTTCATTAAAATTATGCGTACATATAGACAAATCCTGAAGGATTGATAGCAATGCCAGAAACAATTCAACTTCGTTTCGCTGACATGTGGGACATCCTTCATCCGGCTCCACCTGTCGTGCAGCAATATTGAGTGCACAACTGCAGGGAAAGATTCAACCTGGTCGTTGCGCCGCATTAGTAATGACTAGTGAGCAGCCAAATCACAAAGCCCCACCTTCGCCACAGTAAGTTGCTCGGACAAAGAAACCATCATTTCTTTGTTCCTTGAATCTGCTGGTACTCCCATATTCCTAGAGTAATAAGTTGCTCGGGCGAAGCAACCATCACTTCACCTTTCCCACAGTAAGTACCTCCTTGGTCCCACTGAAAAATCACTTTTCTCTCTCCATCAAGTGCATTTATTGTCAATCTAACACTGTCACCGAAACACCTCTTTGCCTATAGTTAGTTCAGAGTTAGTCATGAGTTAGTCTAACCTCTAGCTAAGTTAGAGTATCCAAACAGCAACAGTATAGGACATGCAAGTTGCTCAAAGCATATAGTCAAATTCATACGTGAAAGGATCTTTTTTCTTTTTGAAAATGGAACGTGAAAGGATCTTCGAATGATATAATTTTCAAATTATATAAAATCTTATCAATAGTCAAAGGCATCCTCGAAGAATACATTAGGCCCTACTCCCTCCGTCTAGGTGTATAAGTCACCTTACGAAAACCAAATAATCCCAAAATACTTAGGTGCGGTGCATTAACTCCCACCTCATTTCTTGTTTCTTGACATATCCACCAATAAGAGATGTGGGGCGTGCATGTTTTCAATGACTTAGACTACCAAACACGACATGCAATGGTTAGTTCATTGCATGCAATGCTATTAATTAGCAAATAAATATTAATTTCTCTCGTTTTCCCCTCTTCCTTGGTCACGGTGCTCAATACGGAGGGAGTATATAAAATCTTACCAATAGTCAAAACCAAGTGTTACTACTACACCAAACAAGTTCAAAACGAGAAACTGGACCCACTCACGGCACGACATGCCTATCTCATTTGGTCCCTCGGTCAAAGCGCTTCCTCTTCTTGGCATAACAATAGAGTACAGTATTTTTTTAGAATGCTCTTGTCATGTCGCTAACATGTGATGAGTTAACCGACCTTAATAGACGGCAAAAATGCCAGCCCGCCGCACTTTGAGAGAGACGAGGAGCGAGAAGCGATACGGGCTGGTGGATTACTGGAGCTAGGTGTCACACGGAGGCCAAGAAATATGGTGATAGCATGGGTTGGCCACGTACAGTATGGTGTAACTACACTGGGCTGCTGTGTTTCGTACTCTTCCGGTCTACTGTGGAGATGAATGGTTGATTTTATATCGCTAAATAATATAAAATATTATGAGTGCAGACGCTCCACCATGAGGTTCCTTGCTCCTTCTCGGTCGTCGGGAATCTATGTTCTTCCACTCTTTTTTGACGTGAGCTTTGTTCATCCTTTTGCCAACATGCAGGACATCTAGCATCAAGGTGCACGTGTCATGCAAGAAAATGGAGATAAGCAGTGTGTAAGTGGGTCGTGCACTATGATGGCACCTAGTACTACGTAATATTTTTCCTCCTCGATGGCACGTGAATTGTGCATGTACTCAATGACGGAGCACGGGATGGTAGCCATGGACATGGTCGACCCTTTTTGGAGAGAGTACTAAATACATATTAAATTTGATGTGTCCCATCAACTCGCAGAACGACAAGAAGCACACATTGAACGATGGAGCACGGGATGGTAGCCATGGACATGGTCAACCCTTTTTGGAGACTACTTTTGATGTGTCTACTCTACTCGCAAACGAGGAGAAGCTTTGCTTACTAGTAGTACACTATCGACTGTAGTACCATCATCATTGTTCGACTTTCGGAAGAGGCGAAGAGCCAAGCGCACGGTCACCTACTCACAGTATAACCGCTCGTGTTTGCATTAATTTTTTAACATAGTACCTGAGTGTATTGCTCCAGTGGTCATCACACGTGAGCCAATCGATTCGCACCCCTCCACGCTCCATTTTGTATTGCGTTCCTTCCTCCATCCAGCACGCTGACAAGTGGGCCCAATGCTCATGTATCCCAACGTGGTAGTTAATTATTTTGCAAGAGTCAACTATCACACCCTTTCGATGCCACATCAATGTACCCACTAGAAACAAGTTATACTTGTTCGGTTCAACCACCTCCCTAGGTGTTTGGAGAGGAATTGGCCTACGCCGCGTGCCCACCTATGGAACCACCTCGCACTTAATGTTTATTTGCTAATTAATAGCATTGCATGCAATGAACTAACCACTACATGTCGTGTTTGCTAGTCTCAAGTCATTAAAAGCATGCACACCCACATCTCTTATTGGTTGATATGTCAAGAAACAAGAAACAAGGTAGAAGTTAATGCATCACGCCTAAGTATTTTGGGATTATTTGGTTTTCGTAAGATGACACCTAGACGGAGGGAGTATTATACTTGAAGCCTACAAGGTTGACTATAGATGACGTGGCAGTGTCATGTAGCCATCAGCTGGTTATACTATTAACCATGCTCTTATAATACTCCTATATTTAGGAACGGAGGGAGTAGTTGGCATGCATGATACTACCTATAGTACTCCCATTACAACCAGCCTAGTAGAATTAAAATACCTAATCTAAATGGTCATCGCTCGATCTCTTTGTCCTCCTCCAGCATCCGGCAGAAGAAGAATCGAGCAAGACACCGGCTGTATTCGCCGGCGTTGCCTCGGCGGTGGCCTTCATGGGATACAATCGGTGGCGGCCTCCCGTGTTCTACTTTTCCTCGATCATGGCGGCGGGCGGGGACGTGCTGCCCATCACCTCGTCCACATCCGCGTAGCCGCATCACCTCGTCGACATCCGCGGCGGCTTCTTTCTCTACCTGCATGTCACGGTTACGCGCGCGTCGACGGTGGATGGCGCAGTGGCAGACACTGGAGGCGTTGTATGACGAGGCGGCACCGAGGGCAGCAACGATGCCCGTGCCACCGTGCTCCCCGACAAGCCAGCGTGGAGCAAGTCGGCACTCTTCCTCGAGTTGTATTGGAGAGGCCAGCTGCGGAACCACGCGCTGGTTTAGTGCGGTAACTGCCTCCGACGGGCTAGGCAAGGTAGCTGGAGAAGCGAGCTGCCGGGCTCGGCGGGCCACCCAGACGGCTTTTATGCCGGAGAACCGCTCTTCCTTCTCGTCGGATGCCGCCGAAAGAGTGGACAAAATGGTGGAAGGAGGAGCTTGGCCGGCGTCCTACTCCTGAACGGACATGTGTGGCTGGAGTTGGTTTCTCGCATTCCAGGCGGGTTTCTATATCTATACTATCTTCTTCTTCTTCTATTATTCCATTCCATATATAGTGTACCAATTTTAATTAGGACTACGAACATCAATCATAACTTCATACGTTCACCGTGATGCAAGAGGTGCGAGCCGAGGAACACTGTTGGAGACACCCCCCCCCCCATAATTTTCCTCATCATCATCTGAGTTCTAGAAGATCTCACCCACATCATCATTAGGCATGCAACCGCCTTCATAGACAACATGCGCAGAAGGAGTAGAGGCGACTAGGGATGCACCACGTCGTGGGCACTCCGTACGTGCTCGTGTGCGTGCAGCGTGCCTGCTTTTCCATCGGTGCTAGCTCTAAGGCCGAGGTTGCGGTCGTCTTCGTCTCCGGCTAGTCGTTGAGCAACGACGGCAAAGAGGTGTTGCAATAGATGCATAGGCGCCGTTGTGTGTGAGATTCGCCATAGCACGACGAACCGGACGTCGCCACAGATGGCGCACGCCTCCATGCAGCCGCGTGTGTGCGCATGCATGTGTTATTCACGTGCATTCTGCGGCCGAGTGTGCATGCATGCATGTGTTGTGTACATGTGTTGTGTGCTCCATGTTGTGCGCGTTTGTGCATGAGTTGGGTCGGCATGAGTTAGTGTGTCGGCGTGTGTACATGCGTGGCTGCATGCGTCCTATACATGCGTGGCTTCTTGCGTGGTCATCAATACTTCCTCCGTCTCGGTTTATAAGACATGCGCATCGTTCTAGGTTGACAATTTAACTAGCTAGATATGCATCATATTGGATGAAAATATATGTTTAGAAACTACATCCACTTAAGAATCTAATGATATACTTTTGGTGACACATAACTCATATTTAGTTAGTCAAATCGATGACCTAGAACTACATGCACGCCCTATAAACTGAGACAGAGGGAGTATAAACTAATAAAATATCTTCAACTTAGCATCTTGATGTATCGTCTCTAGTGGTTAGCGAAGAGTTCATGTTCTTTTATTTATTTATAGGTGGGTAGGCGGCAAAAACAGGGGAAAACGCGCAAGGTTCCTTGCTCCTTCTTGGTCGTCGGGAATCTATTTTCTTCCACTCTTCTTTTTTACGTGAGCTATGTTCATCCTTTTGCCAACACGCGAGACATCTAGCATAAAGGTGCACATGTCGTGCAAGAAAATGGAGATAATCAGATAAGCAGTGCGTAAGTGAGTCGTGCACTTCGATGGCAGCTACTCCTACTATGCAATATTTTTTCTCCTTGATGGCACATGAGTAGTGCACGTACTCAACGACGGAGCACGGGATTGTAGCCATGACATGGTGAGCCCTTTTTTGGAGAGAGTACGTACTAAATAACTTTGATGTGTCATGTCAACTCGCAGAATGACGAGAAGCTTTCTTACTACGCCTTCTCCCTCGCCAACGCATGCGCGGTGGCTCGCAGCATGAGGAGAAACTTTTGCTTACAAGCAGTAGACGTGCAGCAGTTCATTTGGTGTTAGATTGCCAGAAGTACTACCATTATTGTTCGACTTCCGGAAGAGGCGAAGAGCCAAGCGCAAGGCTAGCCATAGTGGGAGTAACATAAGTATGAGTACCTCCTTTTTTATTCTAGAAACAACCACACGCAAATATTGGATGGTAGCAGCACAGCAACTGAATCAAAAATCTAAACCTTCCCGCCCGGCGCTAGCTGAGCCCGCCGCTCCACATTGATGGCAAGTCAGGGCGACGCAACCTCTCACTGCTTCCGCCGTTGAAGCGGCACGCCGACCGAGGGCACCGCCCACTTCACGCCCGGCATTTCAGACTACACATACTTTGTGAGACAAAAGGTGGGCCATTATTAATGATATAGTATTATACTAAAGGGACTAACTATTGTAAGCAGGCTACGTATTAGGTTGGTTCTAGATGATGTGTCAACTTCATATAGCCGGATGTTGGCTATACTATTAACCATACTCTAAGTGTGGTGTGAGTCGGAAAATTTATCAAGTCATTAATTAATAATTAACGGACGCCTTAATTACTCAGTCGTTTCTGATTCTTTTGGATAGTGGGGCTATTATTGACTTGGACGTGGGGTTTGGGCCAAAGGCCTACTATTATGTACTACTTGGTCTTACTCGCACGACCGACCTGACAGGCTCTACCCTAGCCGCCGCTGTATCATATGGTTTCGCACCATTCCAGATCTTAGCGCCGCCACACAATTCTTCTCCATCCCTCCTTCCGGCGTGCACCGGGAGAAGGGACAACACTCCTCCGAACCCCACCTTTCGTGATCCTATACGAGAGAGGGGCGATCAGGTTTTTGGGGAGCACACTCCTGTGACTACTGCCAGTAATGACTTCCTCAACGACAGCCTTCTTCCCCGACCTCGGTAACCTCTTCATCAACGACATGAGTGACAACATCAACCATAGCGGTTCTGCTCCCGCTGTACAGTATGTGATTCTGTCCTCCTGGTTTAGTCCGCATCATTACTTTGATCTTTGCAATTGTCGTCATGATCTATTTACTGTTGATTCGGATTACATCTCATAGTAAATTGCTCATATATTCAACAATCCAATCCAAAAACCTGATTATAGGCAATTTACTCTGAGTGGTTTTGCTGCGCTTTTGAAGCTACCTACTTTTAAGGGGGTGCAATATAAAAGGTGGCGCACAAGAGCAGTATATTGCTTTCAGATCATGTACTGCTATGACGCCACTAAGGGTAAGCCTAAGGGCGATCTTAATCCTACACAGCAGGAAGCTTTTGAGAATATCGATACCCTCTTCAAAGCCGCCCTGCTGAGTGCCCTTGACAATTCCATTGTGGATTCATATATATTGTTTGACAGCGGCAAAGACATGTGGACTGCGCTCGAGGCCATGTTTGGGGCCTCGGGCACTGGCAACGAGTTGTACATCATGGAGCAATTCTGTGACTACAAGATGACTGATGAGCGCTCTATTGTTCATCAGACTCATGAGATATAGTCACTCGCTAAGGAACTTGAGTACTTCAAGTGTGTGTTGCCAGACAAATTTTTTGCTGGAACCATCATTGCCAAGCTTCCACCTTCGTGGAACGATTTTGCTACTTCTCTGAAAAACAAGAGACATGAGTTTTCCATTTCAGATCTCATTAGCACTCTTCATTTTGAAGAGAAGGCGAGAGCAAAATACACACGTGCTTGGGTCGCTAAGGGAGCTTCTAGTGCCCACATGGTACATGAGAAGAACTTCAAGCCCAACCGGCCCCAAAACAACAAGAACAAATCTCAGGGGAAAGGCAAGTTTGATGCAAAGAACAAGCTGTCACATTCTACCAACTTCAAGAAGAATTCTCATAATGGGAAGGGATACAAACCTCAATTTTGGTTGCACCACACAAAACTTATATGGCTGCATCTACCTGTTGTCAGCTAACCTCATGGTGCTCCAGGTATTCCTACATTCGTAACTAGGTACAATCACCACCGCAAGATGAAATAAGCTTATTCGTCCGTTGACTTGCTGATTGCAGTGCAGAACGATCCTGTCATGTGTGAAGTAGAAAACAAGCAGTGCAGCCGAAGGTGGAAATCAACCAAGGACTTATGACATTATATATAATCTTCCTCAGGCAGGTCAGTATCCCCTTCGTCTAGATGATCATGTTTGTCATGCCGAGCTATTGATATGTGCTACTGTTTTGCAACACCGTTTAAGTATAGCTATTGTTTTCCTATCTTTTCAGATTCAGGACAATGAAGATGATTTTAGGGGAACTGCACAATATGGACTCATGTTGAGTCATCTCTATTGCCTCATGTGTTTGCTGCAAATGTGTCAGCATTAATTGCAAGATGAGGCAACTAGCTAGCTATGGAGTTGCCAACATGCTCAAAGTGCTCGCAACATTGAGAAGAAACAAGCATGCCTAGGAAATTAATGCGTGCGCAGGGAGGCCCTTTGCTCAGAGAAGCATCGACCGATTTTCTTTATTTCCACACCTTCTCACAACTTTGTATTGGTTATAGTATGGTGAATCATTGAGATGCATAAACATGCTGAACTTTTGTTCTTCTGAATGTTAGTATGCATATCGTATCTTCTGAAGCTTAGTATAATGTAAATGTTGACTAGCCTATGAACCTTCACAATCTAGTAAGTATATTGTAGGCCTGTTATTTGACACCTCACTTTGCCGCGCTACGCGACCAGTGTGAGTGTCTGCATCCAGTACCGCATCCTCTAATTTGGTGGATGCCAAGTTGAAAAAGGTTACTGATGAGTAGCCATAAGCTGGAGGCGTCTCTTTTTTTCTTTTGAATGGGCAATAAGCTGGAGAGTGTCTCGGGATGCCTCTGGCACAAGGCCCTCCAGTACGAGACACAGGCAGCCGACTGGGACGATACAAAAGCCTATCCATCTTAAAGCCCATTTGTTTTTGTTTTTTGCGAGGAGAAGCCCATATTTCTTGAAGAGGGGGCGATCCCAAGAAAACCCTCCTTCCTCCTCGCTTCCACTTACGCTTCCGTCTCGCCCCAATTCCCCCCACTCCTCATCTTCCTCACTCTTCCCAAAAAAATGCTCACCTTCTTCCTCACTCGTACAGAAAATGCCTGCTCCTCTTCTTCCACTCCTACAGAAAACCCCAGCCCTCCTTCTTCCCCACTCGCACTGCCACTAGGCTCATTCTGGCTACTCTGCTCAAACCTGTGAGCTCGGCGCGAAGCCCACAAGGAAAATGGAGTCGGCTGGCCCCATCGCCAAGAAGATGAGGCTCCCGCCAGCAGAGACGCCGGTTGTAGATGCTGCACCTGGCACCGCGGGGAGAAACAGCGAGCCCCCCCAACCCGGATCTAAGGAACCGGTAGAATCTGCGGTGGACCGCATTAGCGATCTCCCGGACGTCATCCTTGAGGAGATCATCTCGCTTCTCCCCACCAAGGGTTGCTGCCGCACACAAGTCCTCTCAACTCGGTGGAGCCCTCTATGGCGCACCGCGCCCCTCAATCTCGACTGTCGTCAGATGTTTGTCCTTCCTGAATTTGATCTCCTTAGAGCCATCATCTCCTCTCACCAGCAGGGCCCCGTTCAATGCCTCTGCATCCCGACACGCTACCTGCTGTCCATACCCGGCATGGTGGACGCTTGGCTGACATCCCCTGAATTTGAAAAACTCCAGCAGTTTGAGTTCTACCATTACAGCGAAAGTTTCATACCACGAACATACCAAGAATTCGTGCCCACACCACCGTTGTCCATCTCGCGGTTTTCCTCCTCTCTCTCCACACCGCCACCTTCGCCCGGTTCCATCTACTAGACAATCTGGTACAAATGCTTCGACTCCCACTGCTAAAAAACTTTCGCTTGTGGTGGTTTATCTGTCAGAGGCCTCACTACACAGCATCATCCACTCCAGTTTCCCTGCCCTGGAGCGCTTGCTGATTGTTTTGGGAATATAAATCCCTATCAGTTGTCTCCAAATAAAGTCGCCTCACCTTAAAAGCATTGGAATTTGTTTTGAAGGACAGCAGCTCATCATCGAAGATGCCCCTTCACTTGAAAGGTTGCTCCTTGATAATTGTTATAAACCTTCGCAAATAACTGTCGTCTTTGCGCCCAAACTGGAGACCTTGGGTGTAATTCATGATCTGTTTAATGATCACAAGAAGTTGGTGTTTGGATCCTCACTTTTTCAGGTACCATATATTATCATCTACAGATTAGTAATCATAAGCTGCATTTTTCATTTGTGTGCATAAGTTTTATATCATCTTGGAGTACACTTTGGGTACTAATATTATGTTATATGCTCAATGAAGAGTTCGTCCATGGATAGCCTATCAATGCTGCTGGATTCTGTCAAGATCTTATATACCAGAATGTATAGTTATGATCTGAACATAATTATTGGCTTGTTGTGATGCTTTCGGTCTCTGGTGAATTTTTATATGGAGGTGATGATTTCATGCACATTGAAAGACTATATATATTGTACTAGAATTAACCGTTCAGTTGTTGCTCTTTCGACATACTCCTTTTTCAGACCTTAACTGTTTTCAAATCTTCATGTCTACTTAGGTACTACAAGCACATGGACAAAAACGTATAACCAATCGGTCGCGTAATAACAACCAGGATTTTCTCAGTTCTCATGACGTTTGTTTGAGGACAATAACGATGGAAGGATATGCATCCAACCAGGCAAACAGAAGCTTTGTCACATTCTTCATGTTGAATGCGAGGTTACTATTGTCCATGAGGCTTAAGTTTTACCACAAGAGATTTCTCACAGACGGACACATTGAAGAGCAAAAAAAGAAGTTTCAGGTGGACAAATGGGCTTCTAAACGTGCTCGGCTTCTATTTACAACAAGTTGTAGTCATCGTGCAATAAATTTTTATGCACAGGATGTTGATTTTATGGATCAGACTGATCCATTTGTTTGTGACTGCGAAAAAGAGTGGTTGGGTTAGATGTTACTGCCATGTTCAATTTGGGTTTTGTCTAAAAATTTGATGAACAATTAATCCTTGGGCTTTTTGTACCGTTTGTAAGCTTGAGTTGCATGTTGTTGCCCTCGTACTCCCCTCCACCTGCCACTATACTGCCACATCTTCCACGGTTGCTGTTCCTTCCCATCCGAGGCCTCACCGTCGTTCTCCGCCTTGGTTCGCTCGCTGTGCCCGCCTCCGTATGGCATTGTCAACATGGTCAACAACCAAGATGAATCAGGAGATGATTGTACGTGGAGAGGCTGACAGTAGGGACCCACCAGGGTCATTGCATTACACAAGCAGGTGCCTCGTTATTACAAGCCAAAAAAATACTTCCTCCTAATTCCTCACTGCTAGAAAATCACTTAAATGTCTTAAAAGGTCAAATGACCCCTGAAATTTTCCAAAATTTGACATGACAGTTGTATTAGTACTACAAAATTTCTCGTTCATTTAAAACACCATCTGTTGCCACTTTACTCCAAATTCGTCTTTCACAGCTAATAAAAAATATGTAGAACATCACACACGGTTGTTTTCTAGGAACCATTTGCGATGAAAATATCTGGGTCTATTTAAGTCTTCCCCTTAAGCTTCGCCGGCTCGTCTGCTCCATTGCCGGCAACCCCCGAATCCATGAATCCTAATCCCCATTCCCGCACCCCCTTCTTGCAAAGACAATGCCGTGGAAACACTTCGTGAAGGCCTGTATGATGGTCACGTCCCCCCCCCCCCGAGCATCGTCGCCTACGCTGAGAATGCTGCCGCATCCGCATTGAGCGCAGCCGCTTCCATCGAGAGGGAGTCTACAGCAGCCGACAGGGCAGCCGCGGCAGCCGAGACGGCTGCAGCTGCTGCTGCGACGGCGGCTACAAACGCCGAGAGCACTCGAGCTGCTGTCCGCGCCGCCGATGTCGCCCTGGCCCGGGTCGAGGCCATCCACGCCAAGATCGAGGATGCACATGCCAAGATATTCCAGGCCACTTCGGACTCCAGCATGCAACCCACGTCTGAAAAGGCGATGGTGGCCATGGAGCACATGCTTCCTCATGAGGTCGTCGAGGGGAGCTGGAGATGCAGGAGGCGGCGGAGATCGAGGAGCGCCGGGAGGAGGACTTGCGCGTGGCCGAGGTCGAGGTAGAGAAGAGTCTATCCGTTGAGGAATCGGCGGTGGAGTACCAACGCTAGCTCTGGCGCAGCCACTACTACGAGTAATACAACCTTGAGGGTGGCACCGAGGACGAGGACGCGGTCGACTTCAGCAAGGGGGACGCGGAGTCCACCAATGGCGGCATGTCGCCAGGACAAGTCATGGACGTCTCATCTCACACCGGTGATGCATAGGCCAGCGCAGCGGCGAATTTGTTAAAATTACACAACGAGCGGATAACACCAGGAACCCAGCAGCTTGCCCAGTTGTTTTTTTAGTTTTAGAGACGGAGCTTGCACGCTGTGCAGGGGCTGTGGCCCGTCTAGCCCATGCTTATGCTTTTATTTAAGCACATGACGAGCCCAGTTGATATCTTTTTTCTTTCTAAAAATGGCTAGCCCAATTCTTTTTTTTAGAACACCAAAACTGAGGCCTACTTGCTTTTCTCAGCCCTGCTGGGCAGCAAATCTTTCAAGACGAGGAGGGAGGGATGTAAAGTAGTAAGAAATGGGCTTCCCCAGAAAACGGGCTATAAGTTGTAAGAAATAGGCTGTAAATTTTTAAACCAAAGCCAACCGGCAATTACATTAAAATATCATTTTTCTAGATTTCTCTACTCTCTACTCTTATGAAAACCAAAGCCAACTGGCAATTACATTAAAAGATCATCTTTTCTCCCACAAGATAAACTACTCATACAAATGCATCTTCATCATCTTGCTAGTGAAGATTTTAAATTTCATTCATTTTTTTGCGGAGAATTGTTTTTTGAATTTTATTTTGATATATTTTTTAAAAATATATTTTTAATGCGACTCGAAATTTCGTGATTAAAAGAGTTCAGACCCCACCGAAATATGAAAATTTTCGTTGAATTTTTTAGCAGTGCCCAGAATATATGGTCTGTAATGCTAATAAAAAGAATATGGGCTTCAAATATCCTTAAGAATTAGAAAATGGGCTGTAAATTATTGAAAATAATGGCTAATGGGTTGTATGTTGTTTTTCAGATTTGGAGACTAACTTCTGGGCCTACTAGGTTGACGATGATGTTGTCCTAAATTATTTTTGACGCGTACGCAAGGCTTTGTAAACTTGGTCAACACAGAGTAGTGATTGTTGGATGTCCATCCAACGGCCACCGTGCTTCTTCAATATCTGATCTTCCTGCTCCAGCCGCCCAAACCAGCGCCGGCAAGACTGCCTGCTCCCTCCTCCTGTGGCTGGCTGTGCTGCCGCCAAGCCATCCCTCTACCCACCCGCACATCCTGTTATTTTTCAGCGATGTCGACCTCACCCCGCAGCCGACCAGTCAGCACTCGTACACCCCTCAGCGTGGGCATCCGCTGCGGTGGCTTCACCGGCTCCGGGTCGTTCCCGTCCTGGGCCTCGCCCTCGTCCACCGCGTTTGTGCTCTCGACGCGCCGAGGTCAACATGGTCAACAAACAATAGCCATCGGAAGAGGCTGACAATAGGGGTCCACACAAGGAAATGCCTCCTTATTACGCGAGAAAAATGATTCCTCCACCTGACAGTTGGGACCCACCAGAAGGGCCTCTGTATTTCTTGAAAAAAATGTTCCCCCCGATGTCAGCTCGGACCCACCAGCTATATCTTCGCACACAAGGAAGTGCCTCCTTATTACGCACAAAAAAATGAATACTCCCCCTGCTAGCTGGGACCCACCATTGTGGGAGGCTGACCTGTGGGCCTACTAAGATGACGGGGACGGAGGGATTTGTCAACTTAGTCAATATGAACGATTCTAGCTCCAGTGACCGTACGATGTACATCCAACGGTCGTAGTGCTTCTTCAACCTCTGGTCTTCTTGCTCCAGCCGCCCAAACAAGCACGCCGTGCCGCCGGCTCCTGCCTCCCATGTCCGGCTGTGCTGCCACCGCTGGCCAAGCCATCCCTCTATACTTACCCAGACCTCCTGTTATTCTCCAACGACAATAGCCTCACACCGTAGCTGAAGCAGTCAACCCACGTACTCCCCTCCGCGTGGGCATCCACTGCCGCGTCTTCCCCAGCTCCGCATCGTCCCATTCCTAGGCCTCGCCATCTTCCACCGCCCTGTTGCTCTCAGCGCGGCGTGGTCAACGTGGTTAACGAACGACTTTGATCGGAAGAGTACTGTACGTGGAGAGGCTGACAGCTGGGTCCACGGCCATAGCAAGGAAGTGCTTCCTTATTAAACAGAAAATAATGATTCCTCCACCTGACAACAGGGACCCATCGGATGGGCCACCGTATTTCATGAAAGAATGTTTCCCCCCTGACTGCTAGGACCCACCAGCTACATCTTCGGACGCAAGGAAGTGCTTGACAGTCGGGACCCACCCGTTTGAAGCGTACAAAGCGTTGTCATTCTGGTCGTGAATGTGTACATACATATGATCAGTCTGTCTGGAGGTTGTAGCGATGCCATGGCCGTGTAAGGAAGGGCACGTGTCGTAGTAGAGGTGCCCATGTAGCATGTACACGTACGTACAACGGCCAGGGTGCAAGAAAGTAAATACAGCCACATACGTACATACGAGCTGGGTCTCGAACGCCTACTCGCGCATGCGTAGTCAAGGCTCGTGTACATGGTTGTGGCTGGGTCAGAACGGAGAAAATGCGTCGTCGTCGTGTTCATGGGGAGGCAACCGGAACGCGTCGTGTTCATCGGGAGGCAACGAAACGCGTGTTGTTCATCAGGAGCCAACCGGTTTGGACGGAACAGCCGATGGAAACTAGGCCTGGCGTACCACAGAACAGAGGAAACGGCCTTGTGTTCGACCGGCCACGGTCGAAATGGGATCCTGTTCATCGAGAGGGGTCTGGCGTACTGTAAAACGGAGGAAACGGACCTCCTACGGTCAAAACGAGGTCTTGTTGATCGGGAGGGTGTGGCATACCGCAAAATAGAGGAAACGGACTTGTGTTGGAGTGCTATGGTCGAAACAGGGGTCCTGTTCATCGGGAGGTGTTGGGGATATTACTACTGGAGGTAAACCGGCCTTATGTAGCCGGGTTGACTCCTTGAAGATTAGAAGCCCATGAAGACGTAAAGATGCTAGCGCTTTACGGAGGGCCCAAAGGCGAGTTACAATATGTAAATGTAAACCGGCCTAGTCATGTAACTTGTATAGTAAGATAGAAAGAAAGAGGCCGAACCGGATACGTTTATGAACTGGCTTCGGGACTCTGTAGCCCGGCGGGCATCAACCTATGTATATAAAGGGACGACCCGGCCGCGGTTTAGGGATAGACAACAACAACTCGAAAGCCAGACAAAGCAGATTCGCTCCCTGGCCTTCGAAACCCTAGCAATACCAATCACAACTAGACGTAGGCTTTTACCTTCATCGAAGGGGCCGAACTAGTATAAACTCTCGTGTCCCCTTGTCCGGTTTAACCCCTTTAAGCTAACCCGTTGTGATGGCTCCACAACTAAGTCCTTTCACGAGGACATCTGTCGTGACAAACCCACGATAGTTGGCGCCCACCGTGGGGCTATCGCACGATGGTTTCGAGTTCTTGAAGGGCAGCTTCGATGGACTTAAGGGATACGCTGTGGGCCGGATGACGAAGAGTCGCCGCGGCAAGCTCTACATCGACAACGCAGGATGGGGTCCCAAGGCCAATTCAATCGAATACGGGTACCGAGTCCCCTTTGGTGGGATTCACGTCTTCATCGGCAAGATCGGGGAACCGGCCCCCGAGCCGGACATCTGCACCGACATCATCGAAACGGCTCAGCGTGCAAGTACTTCGCCGGTTCAGCCCGAGGCAAGGCATGTTTTCGTAGGTGTCGTCCATGGATCAGGGCACGAGGACGGACCGGTGTCCGAAGGAGAAACCGTAGTCTGCTCTGATGACGAGTCTTCTCGAGAAACCGAATCGCTTTACCAGTTGCAGGAAGGCCGGATTGAGGGAGGATCCGTTGGCAACAGTATTCCGGATTCCCCCGGTCTGCCAAACCGGGCCGCCATCTTCATGGCCGGCACACAATCGGCGCCTCATTCATCTACCGCTGCAGCAATGCTCTCCGGTTCAACAACGGCCACACCAGCAGGGGCAGGAAGCTCGGCGCCACCTCCGGCCCAAGTCTTATCTGATTTGTTCGATGCTCTGGCAACATTGATGTCCGCGGAGGTAGACGCAGCAGCCAGGGATCAGCACGATGCGGAGATTGCAAAGGTGAAAGATCAGATAGCCCAGGCCAAGGCGGACCTGGCGGCAGAGAACACCAGGATGGCTACGGAGCGGGCCGAGTTGGAAGCACAGGCTTACCGGATTAGACTGGACCAGAATGCTTCAGAGGAAGTCATGAGAAGAAGGTACCGATCACGTCTCCCGTAGGTTTATGAGCCGCAGAATCTTTTCAACACGCCAGGCACAGGAGCTGGTAACCAACCCACACTAAACCAGGCGGGGGCGCCGGGAGCAGGAGCGCCGGTTCAGACGCGCACGACGGACCTGCCTCGCCAGAACAACATTGTACCATCAACGCCGCCCGGGCATTATTCCAACCTGTTGGACAACATTGTGGCCGCTGCGTCACGCCTGGCGGCCCTCCCAACCGACGGCGAGTCACCAATGGCAGTGGAAGCACGTCGGGCCAGGGATCTCCTTCAGACAGCACTAAATCAACAGCAAGCATATTCACACAGCCGTGAGAGGATTCACTCCACTCCCCGCCCAACCGGAGTTATAGCAGACACGTGGAAGATGAACCGGCCGTGTCCAGTAGTACACGCCGCCGAAATTCGCCACGAGGGAACAACCCGGCTGGAGGAGGTGCCAATGCACAAGATGTTGTGGATCATGGCCGCGCACGTCGAGAGGCCGAGTTGACAGCTCGACACGAGGCGCGACAGCATACTCCGGTTCACCCCACTGCCTCCGTGGAGCCAGGGGCGATGTTCAGTTCCTTAGGGGTACCGTGTTTATCTCCTGCTTTGCGTAATGTGCGACTACCCAAGGATTTCAAGGGACCTCGTAAGGTACCAAATTATACCGCCGATTTGCAGCCAGAGGCGTGGGTGGGGAGCTATGAGATGGCAATGGAGATGTTAGATGTGGATGAGGCGGTGTGTGCTAAATATTTCACCATGATGTTAGAAGGAACAGCTCGCACTTGGTTGAAGAGCTTGCCGACCAACTCTATTGGATCATGGGCCGAATTGAAGCACCGATTTATCCAGAACTTCAAGGATATGTGTAAGCAGCCGATGTCAATTGTAGATCTGGCCGCTTGTGTCCAAGAGGAAGGGGAGTCCACGACCCATTGGGTCAAACGGGTCTTGGCGATTTTGCATTCGTCAGATCGTATCAACGCAGACACCGCAGTGTTAACGTTATAGGGTAATTGCGGTTTCAAACCGTTGAAACAGAAGTTGGGAAGGCTCAAACGTCACTGCACATGTCAACACTCATGGCTGATTTGGTTAAATACGCCGATTCAGATAATACCAAGGATCCGGATTCAGAGGAGGACAAACCGGAGAAGGGTAAGAAGACCGGCAATGCCAAAGGCCAACAACACAATCTGGTAGGCCATGGAAACACTGGTAAGCGCAAGGCCGACAGTGGTTTGGACTTTGTCGCAAATACCAACGCACAGGAGAATGGCCAACGCCATAAAGGCAAGCAGTCCTAGAGGGGTGGAGGTCCAGGCAACAATTTGGAGCGTTTGTTAAATCAGCCCTGTCCAAAGCATGGATCAAAGGAGAAACCGGCATCACATCTCTGGAAAGATTGTTATATCATGCGGGATTTCAAGAATTCCAATATGTTCCAATATGACAACGGCCCGCCCGGCGGTTTAGGAGGAGGTTTCCACGGGTCGGGTTATGGAGGCGGTGGTTCCGGTTCAGGGTTTCCAAGCAATCAAGCCGGACATGTCAATCAAGGACACCAAGGCAACCAGAGAGGTTACAACCATCAGGGGGGGTCAACAGCAGCAGCAGCAGTCGGGTTATCAGAGCAATCCCAAACAGCTGAACAGCGGGCAATATCATGTCTTCACTACTAGTTTGTGCAAACGTGACCAGAAGCTTCACAAAAGGGTAGTCAACTCTGTTGAACCGGCAGTACCTCAGTATTTACGCTGGTTGGAGCAACCTATTTTGTGGAGCAGAGAGGATCACCCGTCCCGGGTTGATAATCCAGGTCACTTGGCCTTGGTGGTAGCCCCTCAAGTTGGGGGATACAAGTTCACTAAAGTGCTCATGGATGGGGGAAGTAGTATCAATATTTTGTATTATGATACATTCCGCCGTATGGGGTTGACAGATAAGGATCTTAAACCATCGAATACGGTATTTCATGGTGTGGTGCCTAGTAAGTCTGCATATCCTGTTGGTAAGATAGCTTTGAAGTTAGCTTTTGGAGATGACTACGATTCAAGGTCAGAAACAGTGACATTTGAGGTGGTGAAGATCAAAAGTCTGTATCACGCTCTATTTGGGCGGCCGGTTTATGCTAAGTTTATGGCAAGGCCATGTTATGTTTACCTGCAGCTTAAAATGCCAGGTCATAAGGGGATTATCACAGTACATGGAAGTAGAAAGATTGCTTTGGAGTGTGAAGAAGGCGATGCGGCTTATGCTGAGTCGGTTTGAGCCACGGACGAGTTAACATTCTATAAGGAGCAAGTTGATCCGGCAGACATGACCTCCTTAAAAAAGCCAACCATGGAACATGATCCAGCATTGAAGTTCAAATCAGCTATGCACTAAGATGGTTGACTTTGTCCCTGGCGATTCATCCAAATAGTTCAGCATCAGCGCTAACCTGGATCCCAAATAGGAAAGCACGCACATCGAGTTCATCCGTGAGAATCGGGACATCTTTGCATGGAAACCTTCTGACATGCCATGTGTACCGAGAGAACTCGCTGAGCACACACTCAACATTGATCCGAAATTCAAACCGGTCCGACAGTTCCTCCGCCACTTCAACGAGGAAAGTCACAAGGCCATAGGTGAAGAGGTCGCCCGTTTGTGGGCTGCTGGGTTTATTGTTGAAGTTTTTCATCCAGAGTGGTTAGCCAATCCGGTGCTGGTTCTTAAGAAAAACGGCACTTGGCGCATGTGTGTGGACTACACAGATTTAAACAAGGCTTGCCCTGCAGACCCCTTTGCTCTCCCTCGCATTGACCAGATAATTGATGCTACGGTGGGTTGTGACCGTTTGTGTTTTTTGGATGCTTACTCTGGTTATCATCAGATCAAAATGGCGGTTAAGAACCAGGAGAAGACAGCCTTTATAACTCCCTTTGGAGCCTTCTGCTATGTTTCCATGCCCTTTGGACTCAAGAGTGCCCAGGCAACTTACCAGCGATGTGTTTAGAATTGCCTTCATAATCAAATTGGGCGCAATGTCCATGCGTATGTAGATGATATTGTGATCAAATCCAGAAAGGAGGAGACTTTGATAGATGATCTACAGGAAACTTTTGACAATCTCCGGGTCTACAAGATGATGCTCAATCCGGAGAAATGTGTTTTCGGTGTCCCGGCAGGCAAGCTCTTAGGCTTTCTGGTTTCAAACAGAGGCATTGAGGCTAATCCGGAAAAGATTGCAGCAATTACGTCCTTGGCTAAACCGGCGTGTATTAACGATGTGCAATGTCTGGCCGGCCGGATTACAGCCTTGAGCCGGTTTATCAGCCACCTTGGAGAGAAGGCCATTCCCATATATCAGATGCTCAAGAAAACGGATAACTTTGTCTGGACTGAAGCAGCTGATAAGGCGTTTGAAGATCTGAAGAAACAGCTCATGGAACTGCCCGTGCAGGCAGCACTGATCGATAAAGAGCCCTTATTATTATATGTGGCTGCTAATGCCCAGGCTGTCAGCGTAGCCATTGTGGTAGAGCGCAAAGAGCCTGGCAAAGAGTATCCGGTTCAACGGCCGGTTTATTATATCAGTGAGGTGCTCATTGAGTCAAAACAGAGGTATCCGCATTGGCAGAAACTGGTGTATGGGGTGTTTATGGCAAGCCGGAAGCTCAAACACTATTTTCAGGGCCATCTGAAACGCCCTCGATGCGGCTATAGCTCCCACGTGTCGAGGCACGACTTAGAGACATAACCGCATTGAAAGCAATGTCGCAAGTCAGGCAATCATTACAACATCCCATGTAACATATAACAAAAGGGGGAGATACATAGTTGGCTTACACTCGCCATGTCACATCAAAGTACATAAATAACATCCATCATACGAACACTCATGGCCCGACTACGGCGCCAAAATAGAAGAAAACCCAACATGCGACAAGGCCCTGAATCAAACCCCAACTAGGCACCACTACTGATCATCAGGAAAAGACACGTAGTAACGCTGAGAGTCCTCGTCGAACTCCCACTTGAGCTCGTACTCGTCACCTGGAGCGGAATCACCTGGACCTGCATCTGGAGTTATAGTATCTGTGAGCCACAGGGACTCAGCAATCTCGCACCCTCGCGATCAAGACTATTTAAGCTTATAGGAAGGGTAAGGTGAAATATGAGTGGAGCTGCAGCAAGCGACTAGCATATATGGTGGCTAACTTATACGCAAAGGAGAGCGAGAAGAGGAGGCAAGCACGAGCGAGAAACTAGAGGAACAACCTGCGCAAACATTACTCCAACCTGCGCTAACTCAACTCTGACTAATGCAGGCATCGTAGCATTGGCATAGCAAAGAGCGAGCAAACTAGCATAGCAAAGATAGTGGTGATTTCAAGGGTATGATCATCTTGCCTGCACAGTTGTCAGAGTTGACTGGATCCTCACAAGCAAACTCAACGGGCTCCTCGGTAGCGAACTCATCTCCCCTCTCTACCCAAACAAGACAAACAAGCAACAAGGATACAATCAACCACGTGCAAGACCAAGCAATATGATGAAATAAAGATATGTTATGCGGGATGCGATGCGGGATGCAAAATGCAAGATATGACAGGAAATGCATGAACCTGGCCTCAACTTGGAATTCCAAGGGTTCCACCGGAAAGATGAGATGAAATCGCTTGAAAACGATATAAAGATCATCGGAATCGGAGTTACGGTTTGGAAATGGCAAGCGTTTTAAGAATGACACCGGTCTGCGATTTACAGCAAGTAGGAATCTAAATGCAATGAAATGAACATGCTACAGCCACCAAACATGACAACAAAATACATGGCAGGGATGCACACAAGATGCTTAACAAAAGACTAGCACTGAGCCACGTCCAATTCATCCATTATGAGGTTCAAACAAGCATGGCAAAAACGCAAATGCAAAACACATTCCAGACTTGGTGAAATTAACACTTGTCTGAAATTTCAGATCACGAAGCCCTCTTCGGAGCAGCAAAACAACATGATACATGACCTGATTAAGACAAACAAGAACATGGCATGGAGCTACTCAACAAGCTTAACAAAAGTCCCTAAGTGACCTGGGGCCAAAAGGGATCACAAAATATATAACGGGCACACGAACATAGCTAAAGCACAATCAGTTTTGAGACTTAGTGAAAACTGAGACATGCTGAAATATAACTCACGAAGGCATGTAAACGAGCTCGATGCACTCACCACGGTGCAATTCATGGCAAGACAATCATACATCCATAAATAAGGCACAAAATACAAGCTAGACATGGCAATAACAATGGCATGGCATGTACGGATCAACTACAATAACATCGGCAAAATCGCAAACTAGTTGACGATCTGCCCAGATTCACAACGAAGCAAAAGTAGAGCTCTATTGACTCAAGCTAGGGTGCTCCATAATTTCAAACAAAGACATTGATGGATAGAGCATAACATGATTAACAAAACTCCTTTACTGATCATCCTCAAAAGAGGCACGGATCACTAGGAAACAAGCTGAACATATGGCATCATGGACTAAATAATCCCAGACTTAGTGAAAACAACTAAGTCTCTGAAAACAGATTTCCCGGGTGCCTCACTTTGCAAGCTTGCACAAGTCACCACACAAATCCTAAAAATGCATGGATTGCACCTCTGGAAAGAAGATAAAATCCTTAACAAAACATATGAAGGACTCACAGGCATAGCATGCACACAATAATCATGGCAAAAATGACAAAAGTCTAAGATGAACTAGCAGATCTGACAAACTCACGAAGCCTCCTTCTAACAGAATTTTGGGCATCAAGATGAGGTCAAATGAAAATGATGCAATGGAATGAAATGATGTACTCATCGAGACAAACATTTTGATATACTATACATCCAAAACGGAGCTACGGATGCAAAGTTACGGGGCCACAAACATGAGCATATGAAGCAAAAATTCTGGGACTTAGAAGAAAAAACGAGGGTTAGGGTTTACTGTAGCTCCGGTCCAGATCTGGATCGCGCGGAGCCCGAGGACACCGGATCCTAACCGGAGCTACGCTGGCGACCCGGTCGGCGACGATGGACGGAGAGGAGGCGCGGGCTCACCGGAGCACGAAGAGGCGGCGGGCGGCGGTGGTCCGGCGGGCGCAGACGCGGCGGCGGCGACGACGTCGGCGGGCGGAGGCGGCGGGGTCGGCGGTGGCGTGGCGGATGGCGGCGGCGGCGCGCGGCACGGAAGGAGGGAGGAGGCGGCACGGGGCGGCTGGGCCCGGAGGGCTGGGCGCGGGCTCCCGGGCCTCGGCGGCGGCTGGCGGCGGAAGCGCCACGTGGCGGGCGGCGGATGGCTGGGCGCGGCAGGGCGGACACGTCCGGCCCGTTTCGGACGTGTCCGTCGGGAGGGGGGAGCGGCGGATCTGGAAAAATTAGGGTTTCGAGGGGGGGAGAGATCCGAAAAACGGGGGGGCTATTTATAGGCATAAGTGGAGCTAGGAGAGTTCAAATGAGGTGCGGTTTTCGGCCACGCGATCGTGATCGAACGCTCTAGGACATGGAGCAGAGTTTGGTGGGTTTTGGGCCAAATTGAAGGGATGTTGGGCTGCAACACACACGAGGCCTTTTCGGTCCCTCGGTTAACCGTTGGAGTATCAAACGAAGTCCAAATGATACGAAACTTGACAGGCGGTCTACCGGTAGTAAACCAAGGCCGCTTGGCAAGTCTCGGTCCAATCCGGAAATGTTCAATCCCCACACACGAAAGAAAGCTAGAAATGACCACCGGAGGAGAACGAAGCGCCGGAATGCAAAACGGACAACGGGGAAAATGCTCGGGTGCATGAGACGAACACGTATGCAAATGCAATGCACATGATGACATGATATGAGATGCATGACAAAGAAAACAACACACGGAGACAAAGACCCGAACCCGAGAAATAAATATAACTTAACGCCGGAAACGGCAAGAGTTGGAGTATAAATAGGGAAATTTACATCCGGGGTGTTACACCATCCTATCACAGTAGTCAGTTCAGCTCCTCTGGGTGACATCATTCAAAACAGAGAGGCAACTGGCCGGATTGCCAAGTGGGCCATTGAGCTCAGACCCCACGGGCTCAGATATATACCCCGCACGGCGATCAAGTCCCAGGCACTCGTAGATTTCATCAACGATTGGACGGAGTTATAGGCACCCGAGGAGAAACCAGATAATACATATTAGACTATTCATTTTGATGGGTCCAGACAGCTAGAGGGTTCGGGGGCTGGAGTCATATTAACTTCCCCACGAGGTGATAAGTTTTGTTATGTCCTCCGTTTAATGTTCCCTTGTACTAATAATGCAGCTGAATATGAGGCTTTACTCCACGGTCTTCGGATGGCTAAAGAGATGAATTCAAGCCGGGTTAAGTGCTTCGGCGATTCAGATCTAGTGGCTCAGCAAGTGTCTGGCACTTGGAATTCTAAAGACCCACTCATGGCTGCATATCGGTGAGAGGTGGACACAGTGGCTAGTCACTTTAAAGGTTATCAGGTGGACCATATAGACCGGCGGAAGAATGAAGCGGCGGAGGCTTTAAGTCATCTTGGTTCCCAACGTAAACCGATTCCGCCCAATGTCTTTCTTGATGTGTTGCATAATCCGTCAGTCAAAATACCAACCGAGGAAGATTTGGATGTTCCTGATCCAGAGGCTCAATTGGTGGCAGCTTTGCATGCCATACCGGATTGGACGATCCCATATCTGGATTACATGAACCTGGGCGAGTTACCAGCTGAGGAAACGTTGGCTCGACAGATAATCCAGCGTTCCAAGTCCATGACCATACTCAATGGGGAGTTACATCGTTACATGTTTCAGGAGCGATTCAACGATGTGTTTCTCCTCAAGAAGGTTGTGAGATTTTGCAAGAAATTCATGAAGGGGATTGCGGTCATCACGCCGGTTCAAAGTCGTTGGTTGCTAAAGCTTTTCACCACGGTTTTTACTGGTTGACGGCGCATGCTGATGCGGAGGATTTGGTCAAAAGATGTGATGGATGTCAAAAGTTTGCCCGTCGTGCGCATGTTCCGGCTCAAGAGTTACGGATGATTCCAATTATGTGGTTGTTTGCCAGTTGGGGGCTGGATATGGTTGGACCCTTCAAGCGCTCCAAGGACAAGAAGACCCATCTATTAGTAGCAGTTGATAAATTCACTAAATGGGTAGAGGCAGAGCCAGTCAGCAAGTGTGATGCAGCCACAGCGGTTCAATTCATCAAAAAGGTGATATTCCGGTTTGGCTTTCCACATAGCATTATAACAGATAATGGCACTAACTTGTCAAAAGGAGAGATGGAAGAATTCTGTCAACGTGAGCATATCCGGCTTGATCTAGCATCAGTGGCTCACCCCCAATCTAATGGTCAAGCGGAAAGGGCAAATCAAGAAATTCTGTGGGGTATCAAACCAAGGGTTATGGTTCCCTTAAAGCGGACGCCGGGTTGTTGGGTCGACGAGCTACCTTCTGTGTTATGGAGCATCAACACCACGCCCAATAGGTCTACGGGTTACACGCCTTTGTTCATGGTTTATGGAGCAGAGGCGGTTCTTCCTAGTGACATCCGTCACGATTCGCCCCGTGTGGCAGCTTATGTTGAAGCTGATAATGAGAAGGCACGTCAGGATTCTCTGGACCTGTTGGATGAAGAGCGGGATCTTGTAGCAGCGCGTTCGGCGATTTATCAACAAGATCTCCAACGTTATCACAGCCGCCGGGTTAAAACTAGAACCTTTCAAGAAGGTGATTTGGTGCTCCGGCTCATCTAGGATCAGACTGATATGCATAAGTTATCCCCCCTTGGGAAGGACCCTTTGTGGTCAGCAAAAATCTGCACAACGGATCCTACTACCTCATTGATGTTCGAGAGCATGAAGACTCACGTCAATCGGAGGAGGAGACAAAGCGGCCATGGAACATAGCTCTCCTTCTGCCTTACTATACTTGAAGCCATAGGCTTTTTCACCTGTACATATTTATGACAGTGTATATACCATATAATAAACCGGAGCCTCCGTTATAAGCGGGGTATCTGTTCTTTCTTATATCATATGTGTGCTTTTACAAGTTAACGGTCAAAGCAGAGTCTTTGTTAAATCGGATTTAGCAACTGCATAAAGATAAAGAAAATCACTAGGGGGCTTGGTCATGTTTGAACCACAGCTACACCTCTTGATAGGCATTTCAGCCACACAAGGAAAAAATTGTGGAGCCAAAGAGAGTATTATACACTGTACAAACTCAAACATAGGCACACACTGAGCATCGCTCACAAAGTTACTTGGGGGCTCTTTTTTGCAAAGCAACAAAGAGTTTGAAAGGACCCTCGTAATTGGCTATCAAGCCACGGCTTGGAAGCCTGGTGTATTCACCTAAAACTCCGGGTTAACCTGCCTTCATCAAGTAAGCCACTCCTATCCAGGTAATCCTGTCATGACCCATCGAACGTATGACAAGTCAATCTTTTACAGACCTTGAACTTGTCATAGTTAAAACGGTGATTGGTTAATTGGAGGCCCATCTTAAAAGGCTTTGTTAAATGGTTTAACTCAGAGGCCTGGCAGCCCATGAAAAGCCTCGATTTGGAGCCTGGCAGCTCATAAAAAGCCTCGCATATTTTCCTATTTGAATTCTGTTTGTTGACAATCTAAGTATTTTTTGATAAACCGGCATCCTTGATCCGGCTTGCTTTCCAACCACCAGCTATTGGCTCGTGATCAGTTATAAACCGATGGTCACTGACCCGGTATGGTTTGACTAAATCACCAGTGTTATGAAGAAAATCCGGTAGGTATACCGGTCCGGTTTAATAGATAGACCAGCATTATGAAGATGAGATTATCAAACGTATCGGGTTGGTGTTAAACACCTTTCCTGTATACATGTTTGCTCACTCAATGAGGTATGTTCTGTACATTATTTTTTTGTACAAACACTTGATTATTCAGCTCAAGTACTATATACTTCTTGGATATTATGACATGTTTAGCGGTAAACCGCTAGACACTTTTAAGTTTTTTGTACCCAGGAAGGCAAGTCATCATAGACTATTCATAAAATATATCCTGAAGGGCAGCACAGATTGTCACAATGGGCTATGAAGCATGCTCGATGGCATGGCAGATAAACAAAGTTTCAGCTATCCTATTACATGAAGCTTTAAAGCGGCTCAATAGTGCCATTGTTTTTCACAGTAGCCATATAAACCGGCGACCGGATTAGGACTCTTCATCACGACGGTTTGACGGTTGCGGATCAGTTGGTGTACACACTTCTTCATCCCTCCCCAGCCGCTGGAAATCAGCCGTTGACCAATCGATTTCGATTAAAGCTTGGAATACTGCTTCTTCATGGATAAGATCGGAAGGGTTAATATCAGGGGCATAAGTGTGCTTACGAATCGGAGGCACAAGTTCTTCGACTTCATGGATCTCGGCCGGTTGTCTTTTCCCTTCTGCATCATAAAACAGATGAAAATGGGACAAATCGGTGTCTTCAGCTAATTTGCTGGCCGCTGGCCGCATCTCTTTGGTCAACCGTCGAAGATCATCATTATCAAAGTTTGAACCGTCTTCTTTAACGCCTGGATACCCTTTAATGATATCCTCCGCTTCAAGATCTGGAATCCAGGCCTTGGCTCAAATAAGGGCAGTTAATGCTCTGGCTCTTGCAGCGGCTCTTTTCAACTCGGCAATACGCGCCGGTAACATGCCCAGCTTCTCAAGGGTTTCCTTAATCAACGTTGGCGCCGGTTTGTTATAAGCCGCTGTACTAATGGCTCGCTGAGATCCAGAGTATAGCTGCTCAACCAATGTGTATGCCGCTTTGAGCTTCATCCGCATATCTGCACCAAGATGAGTGATCCGAGTTCCTGCCAAAGATTTTTTCAGCACCGTGGTCAGTTTTAAGATTCATTGACTGATGCAACATACATAAGCAGATACTTACAAAAGATAGCAGAGGTCATAGCGTTGATTTGGCGCTTCAAACCGGCTAGTTCTTCAGCCACCGGTTTCAGGGCTTCCTCGGCATCTACGGCTCTTTTGGTCAAACCGGCTTTTTTGGTTTCCCATGTAGCACGATCTTGATTGAAGGATTCTTTCAATTTTTCCATTCCGGCCAGGGCCTGGGTCAGCTCCTCTTTGGCTTTTGCAGCTTTGGCTTGTTGTGACTTCACATTTTCTTGCAAGTCAGAGTTTTTGGCATCTTTGCTTCTCAGTTCAGCCTGCAACATTGAAGGTGTCTTCAACAAAACAACATATATATGCACTAAGTATAAAGCATATAACAAGTTATCCACTTCATACTTGGGGGCTAATTCTTATTTGCTCTCAAATACTACCTTCTATGCAAGTCTCCAGAACAATGCAAGTATTATCCTTGACACTTGGGGGATAATGTACGTTTGTTCTACACTAGCGTTGTGGATTAAAAACCGGATTAACTTGCCAAGTTAAACCGGCCTTTGGGGGCTATGCTACAGAACGCTATCTAAATTTTCAAACATGAGTTTTATCTATGATTGAAGACACGCCTTGGCAAGGATTAATGATGGGATGCTTAAAGTATTACAAAAACCCGGTTTATGATTGACAATCATAAAATGGCTCTTGGGGGCTACTTAGAATAGTATTTCAGCTATAAATCAATGTGCAAGGGAGAAGAATTTACCTCATATTGTTCTTTCATCAAATTCACCAAACCGGCTTCATAATCCCGGTTTGAGTGCAGACGGTTCAAGAAGCTGGAATGAAGCTCATCAGCATTAAGATGAGCATAATTTGATAAGTCGCTGCTCCATTTACCTTTATCCCTGGCAATTTGCTCTTCTTTGGCACTATGTTGAGCCAAAATGACGGGATGACCAAGAGAGTTGTGGCCTGCTCCAGTAATAATAACGTCATCGCCTTGGCCTTCAGGATTTTGGGCGGATGATGATGGAATTTTAGTGTCTTTCATTCGATTAGCCCGGTTTGGTTCTGCCGGTTCAGCATCAGGGGTGGCAGGCTCAACATCTGTGGGTTCGTCAGTATGTTGGCCGTCAAGGGGCTGATCACCAAAAGTTGTTTCAGGATGGAGGCCTTTCGGTTCACCTGTTTGCTCCGGTTCAACTCTTGGTTCTTCTTCTTCAGCAACAGGGTCTTCTGGCGGATTGGTGACCCGAGATTTCTTGCTAGGTCTGGCTTTGGCCCTGCAAACAGAATAAAAAGGGTTAACATCCTGTTCAAAAGATGTAGGGCGCATTGAAAGGAAAGGTTTTTCGTAACTCACCAGCCACAGTTTTCAAAGGGGGGAGTTGAGTTGCTGTCGAGTCACCAGAAGAGGAAGGAGGTGTCACCTGATAATTTGAGTCGGACGGATTAAGAGGCTGTCTGAAATAACCTGCCTTGGGGTAAGAATGGTCAGAAGTAGGAGAGACCTCAGACCGACGCTTCGGAACCGGAGTATCAGGTAAACCGGTAGAGGTGACCTGTTGGCCACTGTGCCGAGTTGTCCGGCGAGCCTCATGCTGTTGAGTCTTCAAAATAAATGTTGGATCCAAGTGAGCAAGAGGATGAGAAAAGCTTACTTTTCGGATTGTTTGGCGAGGTTTTTGTGTTGGCATAGAGTCTGAACCGGAGGAAAGGGTAATTACCTCTACATCCTCAGCCTGACTAGCTTCGGCCTCCTCCTGAGGAAGATCATTGTTAACAAGATGCATAAAAAGAGAGCCAAGTGAGTCAAGTTCTACCTCAGCTTCTGGGTCATCAGTATCATCATCAAGCTCCATATTAATCCGGTCAGCCGTTTTCCGCTTTGACGTCCGTTTTACGGCTTTGGTCTTCGGGCGGGTTGGCTTGGCCACTTTGTCTCTAGTTGGCTTTGCCGCTTTCTCTATGGATTTCCGTTTCCAGAAGGGGTCATCACCCTATACATATAAAGAAGAAGGATTACAGCTTGTATAAGTCAAAGGTATTAGAGATGAAGAGGAAGTGTAATGCTTACAGCAGGCGGTTTGTTCTTGGTGTAGAAGGGACTTAGACCGGTTTGACTACAGACCAGTTCCGATTCATTCAGAATCTTCTTTACACCTTCAGTGACTTCTTCCTCAGATAATTGGATGTTGCAGTGGCGTTGAGGATCGTCAACCTCATCGGTATATTCGCACATTAAACCGGGATGCCGGCTTAGTGGCAAGATACTCCAGGATATCCAACAGCATACAAAATCCACACATGTTAAACCGTTTGCCATAAAGGCCCGGAGCTTGGCGATTTGAGGAGCATGTTTTTCCCTTTCTGAGGAGCTCAGGCGTTGTGGCACTGGGTGAGTATTGGATAATCTATGATCTCGGAAGCCGGGGAGGGGATTCTCATCTTCAGGCGAAGTGTCTCTGCAATAGAACCATGTTTGGTTCCATTCCTTTGGGTGGCTATGGTGTTTGGCATGAGGAAATTCCACTTCTTTCCGCTTTTGAATCGAAACACCACCAAGCTCTGTATTCAGGCCATTCACAAACTCTGTGCGCCGGTTTAAGTGAAAGAAATCCCGGAACAATTCTGCAGTTGGTTCTTCCTGTAAATAGGCTTCACAGAAGACTTGGAAATTGCATAAGTTGGAGACTGAATTAGGACCAATATCTTGTGGATGCAGTTGGAAGCTGGCAAGCACATCTCGATAAAATTTTGACCCTGACGGTTTGAAACCACGACTTATATGGTCAACAAAGATTACCACTTCGCCTTGTCTTGGGGTTGGAGGATTCTCAGTTCCTGGGGCTCGCCATTTGATCTCCGTTTTCTTAGGCAGAGAGCCAATGCTAACCATCTCATCCAGTTGAGCCTCAGTAACCCGGGAACGAGCCCAGTTGCAGGCAGTGAATTGTTTGGCCATTGCAAAGCGAACAAACTGAAAATGAAAGGCCGTTTTATAAATTATGCATGATCATACACAAGATACAAGGGAGTAAGAAATGTACTAATATAATAAATGGTACAACCCGGAGACTAGTATAATGAGAAAGAAGGTAATGCTAGCACGGGATTGATCAGACACTGTTAAACCGGAGCGTAATTATGAAGGTAACATGCTCTTCCGGTTTACCAGAGGGCTAATGGCATAGACTATTTATCCAATGTCAAATCGCTTATATTGGTGCGAGGAGAAACAGATCTCACAGTGATGTATAAAACTTTCGGATCTAGAGATAAGACAGAAAAGCAAAAATAATTGGATCTTGAAGGGGTGCAGAACTGAAGCAATTTTTGACTGACAAATCAGTTCTTTGCGCATAAAGATTTGTGATGATCATGGTAAGTAAGCTACGGTAAGAGATGTATCAAGCATGAAGTGTCCATCTATTAAAGGAAGAACATGGAAGAATAGCACTGATGAACTTCGGAAGAACTGCGAGGAATATCAAAACCCTAGAACAGATCTATGGTGAAAAAAGCAGAGAACTTACCGGAGCTAGTGAGGAAGCGGAAGGGCACCGCAGTTCTCTGGTGCGTTCAGGGCGATGCAGCGGCCCAGGTCAGAGCAGAAACGACGGTCGACGGTGACGGCGGAGTTCCAGAGGCTGAGCGGCGCGAGGAAGACGATGCGAAGAGGCACGGGGGGAAACAGTAAAAATGACCCCTCGGTCCTATTTATAAGGCGAAGTGAAAAATGGCAAGTGCGGGAATTGAGGAGTCCAAAATATGGATAAGTTAATAAAGGTGTCGCCTCGACAAATGGATATATATTAAATGAAGGAAATCTCCGATATCAACGGACGGATGACGTCAGGACGGTTTATCGTAATTTTGAAGTATGACGTCACGGCGGTTTACAAGATCAAAAATGAAGACAAGAGAGAAGATTTTTTCTAAAGTGTGGAAGATTGACATGAACAAGTTCAAACCAATCTGGGGCCTAATGTTGGGGATATTACTACTGGAGGTAAACCGGTCTTATGTAGCCGGGTTGACTCCTTGAAGATTAGAAGCCCATGAAGACGTAAAGATGCTACGCTTTACGGAGGGCCCAAAGGCGAGTTACAATATGTAAATGTAAACCGGCCTAGTCATGTAACTTGTATAGTAAGATAGAAAGAAAGAGGCCGAACCGGATACGTTTATAAACTGGCTTTGGGACTCTGTAGCCCGGCGGGCATCAACCTATGTATATAAAGGGACGACCCGGCCGCGGTTTAGGGACAGACAACAACAACAACTCGAAAGCCAGACAAAGCAGATTCGCTCCCTGGCCTTCGAAACCCTAGCAATACCAATCACAACTAGACATAGGCTTTTACCTTCATTGAAGGGGCCGAACTAGTATAAACTCCCGTCTCCCCTTGTCCGGTTTAACCCCTTTAAGCTAACCCGTTGCGATGGCTCCACAACTAAGTCCTTTCACGAGGACATCTGCCGTGACAAACCCACGACAGGAGGGGTGTGGCGTACCGCAAAACGGAACTCCACGGGATATTGTTCATCTCCACCGTCGACTGCCTCCACGGGCTACTGTTCATCCACCGTCGACTACCTCCATGGGCTACTGTTCATCCCCCGTCAACCTCCTCCAGCCTCCACCTGCGACTGTTCATCCACGGGCTCATGTTCATCCAGCCTCCACCGCGCGCTCCTTCACCGGCTACTGTTCAACCAACCCTCTACATTTGGTCCTGTTCAACCACCCCTCCATGGGCTACTGTTCATCCAACCCTCTACCGGCTACTGTTCAACCAGCCCTCCACCAGCTATCGTTCAACCAGCCCTCCATGGGGTCTTGTTCATCCAGCCCTCCACGGGGTCCTGTTCATCCACCGGCTCGATCGATCGGGGTCCTGTTCATCCAGTGGCAATGGCCTCTACTACCACGGGGTCCTGTTCATCCAACCCCCCATTGGGAACTGTTCATCCAAACCCCCAACAACGCTCACTGTTCATCAAGAGGCAGCATCGATCGGCTTCAGTTAGCAGCAGTAGCGAAGGAATCACTCGGGTTCAGTTAACAGTAAGGGATCGATCGATCGCTCGGGTTCAATAACACGTAGCCTATAGTGCAATCGCCCGAGTTCAGTTAGAGCGCAATGCCTCGCACACACGCGCGTACGTACGAGAGAAATGCGCATCGCTCGGCTCCCGACCACCCACCATAATCGGGAACTCCCCTGATATTTTCCTCGCCCTCGCTTCTACCACGGTTTTCTCCATCATGGACGGCCCAAAGAATGTCATGCAGCTGTGTCTCCGGCTCGCCCAGGACGAAAAGCCCATTTTCTGTCATGCTTTTTTGTCATAGAAGTAGGAGCCCACCACATCTATGATGATACCGGGTTTTGTCACAATTATCGTCATAGAAGTGTCATAAGCATGACAGAAAAAAGTTCGTTCGGCCCAAAATGTCACGGATGTGTCTTTTTTTGTAGTGTATCTACTATCCATATTACACTTGTATCATCATCTCTTCGCCGAACTAGTGCACCTATACAAATTACCATTGTATTTGCTGTGTTGGGGACACAAGAGACTTTTTATTATTTGGTTGCAGGGTTGTTTGAGAGAGACCATCTTCATACTATGCCTCCCACGGATTGATAAACCTTAGGTCATCCACTTGAGGGAAAATTGCTACTGTCCTACAAAACTTTGTGCTTGGAGGCCCAGCACGTGTCTACAAGAATAAAGTTGCGTAGTAGACATCAAGCTCTTTCTGGCGCCGTTGCCGGGGAGGTTAGGTAAGCGGCACTCACATCCTGTTAACGAAGATCTTTTCTGGCACCGTTGCCAGGGAGGTGAGTGCTTGAAGCTATATCTTTAGATCTTGCAATTGAATCTTTTAGTTTCTTGTTTTATCACTAGTTTGGTTTATAAAAGAAAACTACAAAAAATTGGAATTGAGGTTGCATCATATTATTCATCTTTATAATGTATTTCACAAAAATGATGGAAAGTAAAATTGTGCTCAATTAATAGAAGAAGAATTCAATAGAATGTTTGGTATAAATGATGGGCAAGATTGCAATGTTGTTAGTATGAATTCTTTGAATATCCATGATGCTAATGATATGCAAAGCCGTAAGCTTGGGGATGCTATGTTTGATGAAGATGATATTTTTAGTCCCCCAAGATTTGATATGAAAATTTGTTATAATGATTGCATGCCTCCTATTTATGATGATTATAATGATGAAAGTGGATTTGGAGAGGTCATGACTTTATTTAGTGATGAATCCACCATTTTGGATGAGGCTTCAATTGATTATGATAACAAAGTTGCTATCTATGATGATTATGGTGATGACATGTATGCTATAAAGAATAATGATAACCATGAAACTTGTCATCATGATTTTAATTTTCACTCTCATGATAGATATTTTGTTGAGTTTGCTCCCACTACTATTGATGAGAATAAATTTGCTTATGTGGAGAGTAACAAAATTTCTATGCTTATGCATCATGAAAAGAATGATTTATGTGATGGTTATATTGTTGAATTTTTTCATGATGCTACTGAAAATTATTATTATGGGGGAACTTATGCTTGTAGGAATTGCAATAATATCAAGTTTCCTCTCTATATGTTGAAAGTTTTGAAGTTGCACATGTTTTTCCTTCCTATGCTAGTTGATTCTTGCCCCATAAATTATTTGCTCACAAAATCCCTATTCATAGGAAATGGGTTAGACTTAAATGTGCTAGTCTTATGATTCATGATGCTCTTGTTATGTTTGAATTCTTATCTTTTATGCGAGCATCATTGAACTCGTCATGCCTAGCTAAAATACATTAAAGAAAAGCGCTTGTTGGGAGACAACACAACACTTTTACCTACTGTTTTTGTGTGTTCACATGATTACGCTACTATAGTAATCATGTTTTATTGCTTTCATTTCAATAAAGTGCCAAGTAAGACCTTTGGGGTGGCTTACGGTGATAGTTGATTTGATATTGCTGAAAAACAGAAACTTTTGCGCTCAGGAAAACTATTCTCATTTTTAACAGATACGTGATAAAATGTTGATTCTTTTTGCAGAAGATTAATAGACAAATTTCCCAGGTTTTCCTAATTTTTCAGAATTTGTGGAGTAGCATAAGTATGGTTAGAGTACAGATTACTACAGACTGTTATGTTTTTGACAGATTCCGTTTTCAATGCAAAGTTTGCTTGTTTTCTAGTTTCTATGGCTTATATTGCTCAATAATTGTGGAAATGGTATTCTTCAGTAGGCATTGTGTGGAAACAATTATGAATCTTGTCTTTGACAATAACAAAAGTGAAATGGTTTGCTTTTTATCATACTAACCTATCTCACAAAGTTCCGTTAAGTTTTGTGTGATTGAAGTTTTCAAGTTTTGGGTGAGATGTCGATATGAGGAGAATAAGGAGTGACAAGACCCTAAGCTTAGAGATTCCCAAGGCACCCCAAGGCAATATTCAAGGAAGATCCAAGCAACTAAGCTTGGGGATGCCCCGGAAGGCATCCCCTTTTTCGTCTCCAACATTATCGATAATCTTACTTGGGGCTATATTTTCATTCGTCACATGATATGAGTTTTGCTTGGAGCATCATTTTATTTTGTTAGTATTTGCTTTATTTTATTTAGAGTAATGTTTTACACCTTTTATTTCAATAAAAGTGGCAATGGTAGCCTTTACCATGCTTATTTTGCAAGCCTACATGTTGCTGTCTGAAAACCGAAAGTTTACCGCTGTTGCAAAAATTCCCTAGAAAAGTCAGAATGTGATAAAATGTTGAAAATTTTTGAAAAATAAGATCTGATAAATTTTCTACAGTGTGGTAAATTTTCATAATCTTTGGAGTTTAATAAGTATTGATAATCTTGCATTCTTTACAGACTGTATTGTTTTGGCAGATTGCTGTTATGTTGGCATCGTTTGCATATGTTTGCTTGTTTAATGATTCTATTTGAGGATAGGAGTATTAAATATGCAGAGGCATTTAGTATGAAATGTTGAATAATAATTTTAGTGATTTGCTACAGTATAGAATGATAAGGTTTTGCATTGGTTTATACTAACTTATCTCACGAGTTCTTGTTGAGTTTTGTGTGGATGAAGCTTTTGAGATTTAGAAAAACCGTGATATGAGAGGAATTAAGGAGACGCAAAAGCTCAAGCTTGGGGATGCTCAAGGCACCCCAAAATAATATTTCAAGAAGTCTCAAGCATCTAAGCTTGGGGATGCCCCGGTAGGCATCCCACCTTTCTTCATTAACAATTATCGGTTAGTATCAGTTGAGCCTAAGTTTTTGCTTCTTCACATGATGTGTGCTATTCTTGGAATGTCATTTTATTTTGTTTTTGCTTGCTGTTTTAATAAAATGCTTAGATCTGAAAGTTTTTGAATAAGAGAGAGTCCTCAAATAGCTACATATTTACTTAACCACTCGCTTGATCTTCACTTATATCTTTCTGGAGTAGCTTGCCATTTGCTCTAGTGCTTCACTTATATCTTTTTGAGCATGCTGTGCTTTAGTATTTTTGAAGAAATTCTCTCTTGATTCACTTAAATTACTTTGAGATAAATAAATAGTATGCTCATGATCTTCACTTATATTTGTTTGAGATTATCAAAAGCAATACATGAAAATTAGTTCCAAAGTGATAGATATCCAAGAAGGATATAATAAAAATTTCCATGAAGATCATTGGACAAAATAAACTTGATTCCTCGTAATAGTTTTGAGATATGATGATGTGATATGTGGGTCATGTTGATGGGTAATTATGCTTTAGTAAGAATATTGGTGTTAAGGTTTGTGATTCCCTATGCAAGCACGAAAGTTAATAGTTGTGCAATGAAATTACATCCTACTTGTGGTGCATTATTCGGTGTTAATTATGCTCAATGCTCGCTTAAGAGATTATTCATTTCTTGGTTGGCCGCTTCCCAATCTTTTGCTGCCTTCATTTTGCACTAAGTATGATCACTACTTGTGTATCCAAAATCTTTTAAACCAGTTTTGCCACATGAGTCCACCATACCTACCTATATGTGGTATTCTTTTGCCGTTCTAAGCAAATTTGTATGTGTTATCTCTAATTTTCAAAATAAATTTCTCTTTTGTGTGCTCGTACCGCTCGCGAGGCAGTGAGGGTGGCCAATATTTTCCATGCTAGATGTGTTATTATCACGATGAGTGTTTATTCACTTGTCATTGCACGAGAGTAAGGCAAAGGTATTAGGGATGCCCAGTCCCGAAATAAAAAATGAATTTACTTTATGTTGTCAAATAATAAATTCCTTGGAAAGTGTTGGTATGGAAGGCACCCGTGGATACGGTTAGCCATGGAAAGTGAAAATATGGTTGAAAAAAGGAATAAACTTCATTTTCTGTTTGGGAACCGCCTATGATATATCTAGCATGGAAAGTGTTGGGAGTAAGTCATTTTTGTTGACAGGAAAAGCATGGGGAACGATCCTATTCAACCGGCTGATTTCCACTGCTCCATTAGCCGCCTTTGGTGTTCGCCACGTGCCCCGGTGGTCCCGGCCCAACCTTGTCCATCCTTTCCATCGAGAATTTTCATCCTTGTCTCTTCTTCTCCTTTCTCTCGTGTACTCGCTGCCCCGCACTCAACCAAAGACCCCTCTCCATCAGTCGTCTACCACGGCTGCTGATGCTTGCTGCAACTCTGGCCCACGTGTTCCCAGCCTGCCGCTTCTGCTTCTACATATAGCATTGCTTCAAGCGCAGTTGAGAAGCACAACATCGACCCCGCCTCCCGCTCCGCCGTTGTCGCAACATCCGCCAGTGCATCGCACCTTTGCCGGAGTCGCCGGAGCCATTTCTGAAACTAAGTTGTTGTTTCTGAAACAGAGCTACTGTTTCCGAAACAGAGCTATTGTTTTTTCACGCAGGTGTTCATGATTCAGAGTGGAACAGAGCTAGTGTTTCAGAAACAAGAGCACATCGAATATTGTTGATGGGATTTGCTAGTTGGAGCTTCAGGAAACAAGAGCATTGTTGCAGGAAATCAGAGAAGACTAGATCTTGCAACAAGAGCATTGTTGCAGGAAATCAGAGAAGACCAGATCTTGCAACAAGAGCATTGTTGTAGATCGGGCAGCTATCAGGTCGGGCATCCAACGGTCGTCGAGGCGACAGATAAAAATAGAAAATCGGTCGGTGGACGCGTAGCTTCGCCCAAAAGCATGCCACCAAAAATGTTTTTATCTCTATCTTTTTCGCTTTGAGCTCTGGCACCTCTACAAATCCCTACTTCCCTTTGCGAAGGGACTTTCTATTTACTTTATAAAATTTTTATTTTTATTTGAGTCTCCATCTTCTCTTATAAAGCACCAACTAGGGGGCACTATGATCGTACTTGAGTATTGGGTGTAGCTAATATGCGAGTGTGTTTCATGAATGGATCAATGATTGAGCATCATGGGCTAGGGATAACTTATTTTAGCATTGATATTTTGAAAAGACATGGTTTCTTGTTGGTACGCTTGAGTATTTAAGTCCTCATGTCAAAACTAGACTATTACTTTGAACCATATAAAAGTCCAAATGTCCATACTACAAAAGAAAGAATATGTGATGAATATGATAGGTAGCTTTCCACAACAAATATTCCATTTTCAATTGCTACTTTATCATGATAAGTTTTATGAAAAAGAATTGATGTTTTGATGCTAGGAAAAGTGATTGAAATTATCACTGATCAAACTTATGCACTTTGCTAGCATTCACACTTCATAAATTATTTCTTTTATCATCTACCTACTCGGGGACAAGTAGGAATTAAGCTTGGGGATGCTAATACGTCTCCAACATATCTATAATTTATGAAGTATTCATGCCATGTTTACAACAATTTTATACGCTTTTGGTATGATTTGCATGGAACTAACCCGGACTGACGCTGTTTTCAGCAGAACTACCGTGGTGTTGTTTTTTGTGCAGAAATGGAAGTTCTCCAAATGAGCTGAAACTTTTTGATGATTTTTTTGGAACAAAAGAGACCCCCGAAGCTTCGTGGGAGGGCCAGAAGATCCACGAGGAGGGAACAACCCACTAGGGCGCGCCTGGTGGGCCTGGCTTACCCCGGTGGGTTGTGCTCATGTCGAGGCCCATCTTCGTGTGAAACTGACGCCAAAAAATCCTATAAATAGAGAAACCGTCAGAAATAACCCTAGACCAGAAGTTCCGCCGCCGCAAGGCTCTGTAGCCACCGAAAACCAATCTAGACCCCGTTCCGGCACTCTACCAGAGGGGGGAATCATCATGGTGGCCATCTTCATCATCCCGGCGGCCACCACGATGAGGAGGGAGTAGTCCACCCCCGGGGCTGAGGGTTTGTACTAGTAGCTATGTGTTTAATCTCTCTCTCGTGTTCTTGAGATGTCACGATCTTGATGTATCGCGGGCTTCGTTAATATAGTTGGATCATATGGTGTTTTCCCCTCTCTATCTTGTTGTGAATTGAGTTTTCCCTTTGATATTTCATTTCATCGGATTGAATACTTTTATGGATTTGAGATCAGTTGATATATGTCTTGCATATGAATACCCGTGGTGACAATGGGGTATTATATTGATTCACTTGAGATATGTTTTGGCACTCAACTCGCGGATTCCCGAGGTGACATTGGAGTAATCTATGCATAGGGGTTGATGCACGTTCTCGTCTTTTGTTTCTCCGGTAGAAATCTTGGGGCACTCTTTGAGATTCTCTGTGTTGGATTGAGTATAATGAATCTGAACTTGCTTTGGTGTTATTTTAGTATGAACTCTTGATAGATCGATCGGAAAGAATAACTTACTGTTATTTTAGTATGAGCTCTTGATAGATCGATTGGAAAGAATAACTTGGTGTTATTTTAGTACAAACTCTTGGATAGATCGATTGGAAAGAATAGCTACAAACAAATTCTGCTTATGTTCTCCGCTAGATAGGAACTTTGGAGTTATTCTTCATCGCACGTTGAGAGATGGTTATATGATCCAATTATATTAGCATTGTTGAGAGATTGCACTAATGAAAGTACGGACCCCAACAGAGTTTATTTTAAACTAAATTTAATTAGCGGTAGGGACCCACGTGTCAGTGGGTCAGCGGGGTGGGTTAGTGTAACAGGCCACTCAGGCCGGCGGTTAACACCGGTGGCCAGAGAGGCCACAGCGGAGGGCTGTGGGGAGCAGGGCCCGGCGTCAGCGCAAGACCACGGAAGTGGCATGGTGCGGCCACGCGCGGGCAAGGGCAGGCGGGCGACGCCAGCAGCAGGTGGCAACGCTTGCGGCGAGCGTGGTGCAGGGGCGAGCAGCGGCGGGGGTGCACACAGGACAGGCGCGGACGGCCGAGGCGTGGCAGGGCTTGCGGCTAGGGGCCGCACGACAAAGGCGGGTTCGGCCGGCGGCGGCGGGAGTAGGAGGCGAGCAGAGCCGCATGAGCAGACGGGCATGGGTGTGCACGTGCGACAGAAGTGAGGGCCGGTCGGGGGCGGCAGGGGTGGCGCAATAGTAAGAGCAGCAAGACAACACATGCACACACAGGAGCGAAGCTCCCGTCCATGGAGGACTCGTCGGATGCGGGCGACTACGGCGACGGGTCAAGGTTGAGGAATGGGAGGTCGGAGGAGGAGCTCACAAGGGGGGCTCGCAGACGTCTCGGTGAAGCCAGAGGGGCTCGGGGAGGAGCGCATCGACAACAATGGGGGGTGGCGTCCGAGGTAGAGGAACGAGTCAATGACGACCGCTCGGCGTAGCCTTGCTTGAATCGGTCGTCGTAGGGTACGGGGTCGACGACGGCGCACCCCTGGGACACCACCTTGTGGCTCGGGGAGGCTCCTGTCCACACGGACGATGAGGTGGCGTCGATGAGTGCACTCGGGGGTGGAAGAAACAGTCGAGGGAGCGAGCGAGAGAAGAAAAAATCGCGTCTAGGGTTCGAGGGAAGGTGAGGGTGGTCTTGTCCATTTGGCGGAAGCCGCGGGATGGGCGACAGGTAGCCCCGGCGCTATGGATGGCCGCCACGGCATCTGCCCCCTCCTGTAGCAGGAGGTAGAAGGAGCCCCATGTTGGGCTGGGCCTTACTAGTCCACCATGCTTAAATCGTTTTCTTTTCTTTTCTTTTTCCATTTTGTACTTCTGCCGTTGTTTTGCATTAAGTTGGCCCACCAACCAATGTTTGCTTTGAATGAAACTTTGCAAATAAATTACACACAATATTACTAGACCACACACAAAGTTCCACAATGTTTGGAAAAGCATAAGTGTTTGTTTTATTTTGAAAAGGCCAAAATATCTGCTGGTGGACCATTTATTATTTTTCCTGAAATTTTTTTGTGGGCCAAATGATGTTGATTTCTACATGATAATTCCTTAGTGATTATTTGCAACGTAACCAACATTTTTGTATTATTGATTGAAGAAATAATAATTTGACTTGAAATTTGAATTTGCTTTGATTTTTATCAAGTGGCAATTTGGCTTAGTTAAACTTGATGATATGGCACCATTAGTGTGAGGTCACTATAGCATGACACTGGGGGTGTTACAGGAAAGATGGCCTAGCACCACCATCGGAGCAAGCCCGCAGCGGATCCACTAGTCGGGTGCCTTATCTGCCACTTCAGATGGCATCCATTGGTGCCGTCGCCTCCAACGTAAGCTCACACCGATTGTCCGTGTTGTCACTGCATTAGGCGCCCAATGAGAGGAGGGCCCAACTCGCCGCTAAGAGAGCATCCGAGGATGGCCTCTTGGGTCCTTGTCCCCGCGACGTCAAGCTCGGAGTCGGAGGCCAATGCCAACAATGCACAAGGGCACAGATGCGCCGGATGTTGCCATTGTAGCGACACAGCCGGGGTCAAGGGACAACGTTCCCTCCGTGAAAGGAAGAAGGTGTGCCTTGCAACGACGATTGGCTACAAGGATGCATGTGTCTGGATCCGTGCGAAGCGGAGCTGGGCCGCCGTTGAGCTCACAACGGAGCAAACTCAGGCCGTCTGTGCCCCCCGAAGAAGGATGATTCAGGCCTTGTATGGATTTGAGGGTTTAGATATAAGGGGACAACAGCGAATGCGGGCAAGGGCCGACGTTGTGAAGTCTAGAGCACCTACAACCGTAATACCCAAAAGCCGACCCCCAAGCGCTTGCGAACGCCCCCGAACGCGTCAGCGGACAGTGACCGAACACCACACCAAAAACGTCCTCCACAACCATAAAACTCAAACTCCATACATCAAATTTATAATGCCCATGCAAAAAAAGACCTATGTATTACATACATAGGTAAAATTACTCATCGTTAGAGATATCGATGATCTCCGTGCCCGATACCGGGTAGACGGGCAAGTGCAAATGCTCATGCGCCTGTGGAAGCTCCGACATCTTCCCGGACTCTAATTTGGCGAATAGCGCCTCCGTCGTCGCCTGTTCTTGCTGGATGAACTGCCGGTTGGCCTCGACGTAGTCCTCATCTTGGGTGGACTCAAGGATGGCGGTGTGCTGCGCCATCTCCATCATTTGGGTGGCCTCGTACTTTGCCTCTGCGTCCGCCATGGCGAAGCCCGCAACCAGCAACGCCTCCTCCAACACCTCCTCCTCCATGGGCTCTGCTTCTGGCGGCTGCTCCCCCTCCTCCTCCCTCGCCTCCTCCTCCTCTTCATCCTCCGATGGGTTTAGCAAATCCAGAGGAAGGCCAACGGCGAAACGAGCAACCCGCCTCGCCTGGATCTGCTCCAACAGTTGCACCCTCAGCTCCCGAGAGAGCATGATGTAGGTTGTGATCCGACGCCTCAACATTGCAAGCGGTGGGTGGAAGTGCAAGTGCCGGCGGTGGAGAGGAGAAAGGGGAAGAAATGGGTGGGCTAGGGTGCTACTGCCGTCGTCCGGCTTAAATAGCCGGCTTCCTCCCTCGGTTGGCATGCCAGAGCGGCGCAAGCGGATGAGGCGCCCGTAGGACCAGCAGTCTCTCTACATGACCGCGTGGGCCCTATCTGTTACTCCTATGTGGTGGGCGGGCCCGGACAAGTCCAGGCCTCTCTAGTTGGGTGGCTATGGGAAGCCCAGTTGCCGGCTATGGGGAGTGTCGGTCAGTCCGAGTGTTTGATCCAAATATGGGAAGCCCAGTTGGGTGGCCAAAACTCGCTCGGACACTAATCGAACGTTTAGAGCAAGAATGAGGGATTCGGTTGTAGATGCTGTTAGTGGGTCAAAGTAAACTATTTAATCTAATGTTTCAATTACTTCCGAATTAGGGGTAAATACTACTCTCCGTTCCAAAATAAATGACTCAACTTTGTACTAACTTTACTAAAGTTAGTACTCACTCCGTTCGGAAATACTTGTCATCAAAATGGATAAAAGGGGATGTATCTAGATGTATTTTAGTTCTAGATACATCTCTTTTTATCCATTTTGATGACAAGTATTTTCGGACGGAGAAAATATAAAATTGAGTCATCTATTTTGAAACGAAGGGAGTAGGAAGCTTCTCTTGGCTTCACGTTCACAAAAGTCAGCAATCTGTCAAAGGCCACGTGGAAATCTTACAAAATCTTCACCAGCGTATGAAAAGGCCGAGGCCTCATTTGGTTTGAAAGATTTTTATAGAAAAAACATAAAAACAAGGATTTCATAGAATTTTCTTGGATTCGATATATAGAAAAGGCGTACAGAAATTATATATAAATATTATTTATTTCCTGTGTTTTAAGAGAAATCAATACATCAACTCAAAGCTTATTTTGCGCATAAGAACTGAGAGAAGACAATTCTTTAGGATGACAAATGTCATTCTATCAAATTCATATACTATTCATAATTCTTATATTTTAGTTTCCTTCAAACCGAATGAGCCCCAAACCTATGGTCAATTCCAAAACATCGCCAAAACCATCACACGGTGCTAAGCTTTGCAAGTACTTCCTCCGTTCCGAATTACTTGTCTTAGGGTATCTAGCACTAAAATGAGTCGTATCTAGACAAATCCAAGACAAGTAATTCGGAACGAAGGGAGTAGTACTTTAAAATATGTGCTAGATGAACCTAACGTGGCATCCACGTTTCCCATACTATTACAAAACGCAGCATATGCGTATCGTCGTATGCTTGTGTAGCACAAAAGACCAGTAGGACTTGCTGCTGATAAACTTAACAGAGTCACATAACCCAATGTATGATGTCACCTCGTTCCAATGGCAAAGATTTTTAATCTCAGTCCGCACTTCTATCGGATTCTTTACAGCATAACACTAGGTACAATAATGCATGAATATGCCAAGAATAAACACTGCTGTCTGTGTGTGATTGCTCAAAACTTTACGCAGTATGTTCCCAAAAATATAGCCATCTTCTGCAAAGAAGCGATCTCGCTTTGCATCGGTGATATGGCAAAAAAAATCCTCATGCAGATGCAACTAAGATAACTGAAACGTGGGCTCTGAATTGTCTGGGCTTGGAACATAACTGGAGCAAAAATGGCACTCTTTTTCTCTGATTCGACCGCTATTAACCCACTGTCCATCCATGTTGTGCAAGCACTTCACGAACCCGTGCAGCCACATCAATGGCATCGTTCAGAGGAGGGTAGCTCCAGCTGTCTGACATCTACAATGGAGGAAAGGGTCATGTAGACATGCCATGAATTTGCTCTTGAGAAATGTGTGGCCAGAAAGGGGAAAAGGAACACTCTCGTTTCTCGCAATATGGTAAAATTGTAACAGAAGTACACGATTTGGTCTTGATAAGGAGTAACTAGAGAGATGTGAACTGAGAAGGGATAGCAAACTTACATCTTCCGATCCAGTTAAAGGACGAACAGCCCCTCGTTTCTGCAGAGTGTTGTGGAAATCTGAGAATTTCCACCTGCAATGCTCAGTTCCAACAACATAGACCGGCTTCCTGAAAGAGAGGTAATAGGAAGCTTAGCTACTTACTGTCCTAAACAGGAACAACGAGTATAAGTATACAGCACTAACTCACCCAGTGCTGCACGCCTCACTTAGCATACTTATCGAGTCTGCTGTTATGATGAAAGCATCGGCCCATGCAAGATGCCCTAGGTGTGGGTTAGGTTCTGCAGCATATGAAAATTCGGATCAGCATAAATTCTGCATTGCGTTGAAAAATCAAAACATCTGAAAATGCCATTTTTTTTATTTGGTACTATCTACCTTCACCACCCCAAATGTAGAACTTTGGATGTGTGCTGAACTCTCTCAATATAAGATCGGACACCTGCCAAAAAAAGGGTTCCAAAAAATTAACTGTGCACAATTTCATAAAACAAGATATGAGCAACCAATGGTCCTACCTTTTGTGGTGTTCTCCTGGAAAATGAAATTCTGACACTTCCACAGGTCTCTGAAACATTGTGCAGTGAGCTTACCAACTGCTTGGCAAGGTCTACACCATAATTACAGTTTCCTGAGAATTGAAATGCCATGCATTAGATCTATATATATCAGCATGTAAGCAGAAACTGCTCAAACTGTGGTCTCAAAATTCTAAAAGTACGAAGCAAGTGAATGCATAAAAATGCTTGTATTTTGTTAGCAACAGCAACTTGGCAAATTTGAACAAGATAAATAGAGTAGTAATAATACCCCCGCCCCAACTCACACACCCAGGTCTCCAAAATATTTTTCAATAAATTTTTTGAAGTATCTTTTATCATTTTAATGTGGTTAACTCCAATCTAAATAATCATACAGATATCATTGGCCAGATATTTAGAAGTTTCACTGCACACATCCCAAGACGCCACTCCTGTGTATGGAGGGAGTAAGATGAAGAGAAAACATGTGGAATGCAAGAGTTTACACGAATGAGAAAAATGGAAGGCGCGGCTTCGAAATTTATTTACCATGTCCTGTTTCTATGAGCATACAGTCTAACTTAAATTCCACAATTAAATTGTGCGATACATGATCAGATGCAAATAAAAATAACTTGTCCTGCTTGGTTTCATGATTTTGTAAGAAGAAAAACGCAGTATAACAATGGAATTCCTGATAAAGTGTAAATTTGGGATTAAGGCATTCAGAAAATGCACGTACTCCATCTCAGTTCGGAAGGTTTATCTTCATGATACAAAATACTTTGTTTCAGGTGATGTATATTAGAGTTGAGTGTTTGCAATTAGTAACAAAACCTTATTTAAGTTGGCAACCCTGTCTATTAAAGTAACCCAACAAGGCAACAACCCCATCTTTTAAGATGTAAAATGTATTATATTTATACCTATTATTGCATTAAAGCATACTACAGCTAAAGACATCAAATTTATTCAATTGGCATACTCTAACACAAATGCTGTTCTAATCCAGAGTGCATGAAATATCGGCTACTGAATAACATGAGATTGTTCTTACTCGATAATATGCGTACCAAACCCAAACAAAAAGGAAAGGGCAGGATAAATCAGTAGGTCAAGATATAGGGCCTGTTTGGTTGATGACTAATAACTTTGCCACAACTAACCTTAGGCAAAGTGTGGCTGCCACAAAAAGTGTGGCTAACAAAATGGCCACCACAAGTGTGGCAAGATTTGGCAAAAAATTGAGCCTATGACATGTGGACCATATGGCAAGCCACAAGTGTGGCAATGAACCAAACACATGCCTAGAATGTTGTGGCATGACTAAGGTTAGGCGTGGCAACCTTAGGCTGGAAACCAAACAGGCCCATAAATTGGTTCTCTTGCCACAGTCAAATAAGTCATCTGTTTTGTAGTTATGTGTAGTGTGTCACAGATGGTGGGGCAGCCAACCATTCGATGAACTACTCCAACTGGCGTGCAGAAATGATGGGGGGTTACATAGACATTGCTACTAGGTGAGATAGGGGGCATGGGCATGAGGCCCCAGCCTTCAACAGAAAATCCAGAACATGAGCTTCACATTCGTGTACTGCACTAAATGATATGGAGGACATCGATTTGGCAACGCAGTGGCTTGTTCAATGGCATGTCGTGAAACAGGGATACGACAGATTTTCTCTAACATGTAGGCAGGAAGGGAAGGAGGAGTTTACTTGTTGGTCCTCCAATATTTACTACTACCAATGGCTTTGGCAAGGGAGCAAGTTCATCATGCCAGTTTGTAGCAGCAATGCGTAGTGCAGCAGAATCTGCTTGGTGAAGTGCTCCAGACGTCAGGACCTAGCTTTCCAACGTTCAAAGTTTAGAACTAGAACAGCTGGATGAAAACATATGAAGATTTGCAAGGAAAAAAAAAGCAGCATACCACATTCGGACCGGGTGGTTCTCGTGGAGTAATCCATCTCCGGAAAAGCCACGGTACTTCTTGTTGTCCCTTTGCAGTTAAAGCGTAGTAATCATGGCGAGGAGTCACCACCAAATCGAACCTATCAAGGCGATACCTGGGGTGTTGTATCTGACATAGAAAATACAGTATAATTAAACTCAGCTCAAATTTGGATGGCAAGCAGCACAATGGCTCATATCCCTAGCTGAGTAACAACTGAAAAATTATCAAATAAGCCACTGATATTTGTTTCAGTATCCTACCTGAATGACAAAGACATTATCTGGAGCTAAACACCTTACAGAGCTTGCATATGGTATGGTATCACGGCCACAAGCAACAACTATGGCCAGGCCTTCCCTGAAAGCGAATCAAACTTTGAGGAAATAGAGCAGAAGAACTATATGCCAGGAACGTTTGAATACTTATGGCGCAAACATACTAAAGAATGTTTAGGCTAGCCTACATTTTTCATATGAAACTGACCAATCAGAAGTATGTTTTAATAGGTTGCCTATTTCAAATTCATGAAAGAACACATTCTCTTTCAAATGTTCTTCCTGGAAGTATGGTACAAGTATTCAAGGATATGACATGTTCGACATAGTGGTATGTCACGATAGTGATACTGATATGACATATTCTTACAGGTTCCATCACCAAGAAGAGAAATGAAAACGAATTATATGATTCTACTATATCTTCCTGATATACCAACACAAGCTCAGCCATAAGCAGTCAGTGTGGTGATTATAACTTATAATTAAGTCATAAAGTTGTTAGACCAGGTAATAAAGTAATCAACGACATAAGCAACAATATAAGAAATGTGAACCTTACTTCTCGAAGGTATCACGGACCATTGTCACTATCCTTTTGGAATCTGCTTCTAGTATAGAAGACAATCCAAGAGATTGAACATTACTGACAGGATAAGGTGCTGACAGTTTTCCTTGAAACAGTGTTGTGAATGTCGTGTTAGACAGTATATGTCTGAGTACTTGGTCCACCATTTTATGCAAGGAGATAGGGAGAAAGTGCAGCCACTTGTTGATTCCTCCGGTTGGCCTGATAATACGCTGCATGACAAAACATATTTCAACAAAAAAGTTAATAATGAGAGTACTCAAGATCCATAAGAACGGCAAAAAAAAAAAAGCATACTGAAGAGGTCAGTGACATAGTTATATAATTGGACCTAAGAAAAATACCGAGAAAGATAAAGATAGCGAATATCAATAAGAATTTGCATTATATTAAGTTCCTATTTATATTGTTAACCGAACTAATACACATGCATATGAGTAACTACAGACTAGACAGAAATGACAAGCATTATATTAACTTTTCACTGGCATGGTTTTCTTATTTACTATGTTGTTAACTGAGCCCATGCAGGACTATAAGTAACAGCAATCCAGAAAGAAATGACAATCTATTTAGAGTATTTGAAGGTAGAGCCATTCCCAGATTCCAATCAGTACGTCACAACCCAAAATTCAATCCATGGACACCACATGACAAAGAGAGCACTAAGGCACTACATGCTGCTGAAACCCCATGAATGCACAGAGCAAAGGCCAGGCCAAGAATTAAGCGGTACCAAATCCAAAAATCGCCATCTGAGAATTAAGTGGATGAGACGTTTCAGAATTAACTTGACAGGGTGACAATAATGTTTACCCCCCTAATTTGCAGCAACAGACTACAACACTGACATGGTAAAAGTTTTAAAAGAAGAGACTGTAGTGACAATTAACGAACCCCTCTAAAAGCTAGAAGCAATCCTCTTACACTACTTACTGAGGTCAAGGCTATGTTGTGCTTAAACCATGATTACACCTCCAAAACCAAGCCTTGAACATGTTGCTCTTACTCTCTAGCAGCTTGCGTTTAGGAATGATGACTAGTTGCCATATAAGAGCAACTCTAGTAGAGTCGCCATATCGGCTCGATCCTTAACCGCCTGTTTGGCGATTTTGACCGGAAAGTCTGCTCTAGCAGAGTCGTCATCCCGCCCTGGATCGCCGTAATTTATGGAGGCCGCTCCAAATCAAGCCCCCCGAGCCTCCATATTTGGAGGCCGTGGGGTGTTGCTTTGGAGCGCGCTCCATCACTAACCGCCCACGCAGGAGGAAAGTTTCACCTCTCTCCTCATCCTCCCGTGCGGCCCATCTTCCTTCCATGCCAATAGCGCGGACAGCAGAAGCTCATCTCAGCGGGAAACGGGCCAATTAATGGCGGATGCCGCATGCCCAACTGCCCGTGCAATCTGCCGCCATGTTTTCCCGCTGCCTGGTCCTATAAAAAGGCCGTCGCCACCCCGTGTTGCCCCAGAGCTCCACTTCCTCTTCGCCTCTACTTTCACCATGCCGCTTCCCCTTCAGCTGGACTGGGTTCCGCTCTTGGAGGAGGAGGAACGGATGCTCGACAAGGAAGTGGAGGAAGAGGCCGCCGAAATCGATGAGGAGATGGACTGCCGCGGCGCGTTGGAGGCTGCGCAGGAGGGATCTTGCCACAACAAAATCTTCGAGACCATCGTCAGGCAGGCGTTGGCGGCGGGGAGGGACCACGCTGTCTAGCTTGAGTACGAGAAGGCATCGGCGGATTTTGTGGTGGAGAGGAAGCATGACAGATGGCGCAAACTCAACACAGAGACGGTCAGATTCGGACGAATCACGCCATATTGGGCCTTGCCCCCACTTATAAAGCCATCCCCGACCTCGACGACCGCACGGGACAGGAATGGGACGAAGACGAGGTCACCCAATTCCGCCGCTCCAGCCTGAACCGCGACGGACTGTCACACCGCCTCGTCTAGACTCGGCACATATGTGCCCCCGTGCATGGCATTTACCATCGACATGGGGCTCAAAATCAAGCTATAGTCACTAAATATATGTAAAAGAGACAAATTTTGAACACATATGATATAAAAATGTCATTAATCGACTTTTCTCCCTCCATGTAACAACTTTGTAACGCAATGTTTAGTCAAGTGTTCAATCCCTCAAATTGAGTGTATGAGTATTGAGGTGATGCAATAAAAAAAGAAAATAATATGGAGGCTGCAATATGGCGCATTTGAGTTTGCGCGTTGCCTCGGCAGCCTCCATAATATTACGGAGCGTGCTCCCTACATGTTTTGGAGGCTGCCAATATGGTGACTCTGCTAGAGATGCTCTAACATAGTATCTAACAACAGCCATGTCAAGGTAGTATAATGTTACAGCAAAAATATAAGATGATCAAATCAACCTCTTATCAAAGCTGAGTGCAAAAGAAGAGCTAACAAAACGCCACATCATCTGAAATGCTTTGTGGCGTCTGATAAGCATCCAAGAAGCCAAATACATATTTAGAGCTTCTTCTAGAGAATTCACTTTTAGGGAATACCTGAATAGGCTCAACCGGATAATTCTAGAATCCACTACTTTTGATCCTCTTCTAGAGAATTCACTTTTAGAAAATACCTGAATAGGCTCCTGGTACATGTACTTCAAACAAAACATAATTCCAGTAACTAAATTATACACATCCGCCTAATCTTCTCCGTTGCAAGTAAATTGGTTGCAAGCAACGGCCTTTATTCTAGTAAAATTAACTAAGCAAATAATTAAATCGCAATACGCGATGCCACGCTAAGCTGATGACATGATTAACAAGGGCACTAACAACGATCCTGTCACACAGTCATAGCAGGACGAGAGGAAACGAGAGGGGCGGCGCTCTGCTTACGTAGAGCGTGAGGCGGTCGGCCAGGCCGAGGGCGCGGACGAGGCCGAGGCACTGGTTCTCGGCGCCGGCGCAGCCGTTCCCGATGACGACTGCGCGGCGCACCGCGGCCACGCCACCCGCGAAGATCTCCGGCGCCCGATCCACCTCGCCCGGCGGCTCCGGCAGCAACAGCGGCCGAATCGACATGGCTAGCTCGCCGGCTGTGAAATCGGAGCGGGAGGAGCTGGGCGTGGGGGCCTGGGGGCTGTGGCTTGGGAAGCAGGACGCGAAGGGATCAGTGAGGGGCGACTCGAAGGGCGATGCGATTTGGTGCGAGCCAGTCTTGCGGGAGAAGTTTGGTTTTTCATCCCTTTTTGCGTCTGCCGAGAGACGGAGGGAGTGGCCTGGTGGGGAGCGGGGGTTGGAAAAGGGAGGAGGCGACTTTTTTTTGAAGTTACGAGTAAGTTTTTTTTTAATAAATGATACTTTACTTTATGAAAATATGTATGTGGCAACCATGTGACAGATTGCAAAACTGCAATACGATCTTATCAGTGTCTGTTTTGAATCCGCAACAGTGCCGTCGGATCCCAGCCTCCCGCGCTGCCCCACGAGCTCCTGCTCCACGAGAGGCCAACATTCTGGAGGAGTACGCCGTGAGAGCCGAGGCCGCCGTCGAGGACGAAAACGATGGCGCCCAGCCGGCCTCGTCGCCCGACGCCATGTTTGACGCGATCCTGGTGTTGGGGAACGTAGTAACTTCAAAAAAAATCTACGCACACGCCAGATCATGGTGATGCATAGCAACGAGAGGGAAGAGTATCGTCCACGTACCCTCGTAGACCGTAAGCGGAAGCGTTATGAGAAGGCGGTTGATGTAGTCGAACATCTTCACGATCTGACCGATCCAAGTACCGAACGCACAACACCTCCAAGTTCAGCACACGTTCAGCTCGATGACGTCCCATAAACTCCGATCCAGCAGAGCTTCACGGAAGAGTTCCGTCAGCACGACGGCGTGTTGACGGTGATGATGTTGCTACCGACGCAGGGCTTCGCCTAAGCACCGCTACGATATAATCGAGGTGGATTATGATGGAGGGGGGCACCGCACACGGCTAAGGGATTAATGATCAACTTCTGTGTCTAGAAGTGCCCCTTGCCCCCGTATATAAAGGAGCAAGGGGGAGGCCGGCGGCCCTCTATGGCGCGCCAGGAGGAGGAGTCCTCCTCCTAGTAGGAGTAGGACTCCCCTCTTTCCTACTCCTACTAGGAGGGGGAAAGGAAGGGGGGAGGGAGAAGGAAAGGGGGGCGCCCCCCCCCCTCCTAGTTCAATTCGGACCAGAGGGGGAGGGGTGCGCGGCCTGCCCTAGGCCAGTCCTCTCTCTCCACTAAGGCCCATAAGGCCCAATATTTCTCCCGGGGGTTCCGGTAACCCTCTGGCACTTCGGTTTTCTCCGAAATCACCCGGAACACTTTCGGTGTCCGAATATAATTGTCTCATATATCGATCTTTACGTCTTGACCATTTCGAGACTCCTCGTCATGTCCATGATCATATCCGGGACTCCAAACTACCTTCGGTACATCAAAACACAAAAGCTCATAATACCGATCGTCACCGAACTTTAAGCGTGCGGACCCTACGGGTTCGAGAACTATGTAGACATGACCGAGACACGTCTCCGGTCAATAACCAATAGCGGAACCTGGATGTTCATATTGGCTCCCACATATTCTACGAAGATCTTTATCGGTCAAACCGCATAACAGCATATGTTGTTCCTTTCGTCATCGTTATGTTACTTGCCCGAGATTTGATCGTTGATATCTCAATACCTAGTTCAATCTCGTTACCGGTAACATGATAGTGATAAATCGGTAAGAGACATCATAGATCACACCATATCTAATAAAGTACGGTTATGACGTTCGGACACACCATTACACTCTGGTGTTCCAGGTGGCGTGAGTTGCGAAACTATTCCGCATTTGTTTCAAATGAAGACCAGACTCGTAACTCAAATATTCTCCTCCACGATCAGATCGCAGAAACTTTATTTTCTTGTTACGATGATTTCACTTCACTCTGAAATTCTTTGAACTTTTCAAATGTTTCAGACTTATGTTTCATCAAGTAGATATACCCATATCTGCTCGAATTATCCGTGAAGGTCAGAAAATAACGATACCCACCGCGAGCCTCAACACTCATCGGACTGCATACATCAACATGTATTATTTCCAATAAGTCAGTTGCTCGCTCTGTTGTTCCGGAGAACGGAGTCTTAGTCATCTTGCCCATGAGGCATGGTTCGCAAGCATCAAGTGATTCATAATCAAGTGATTCCAAAAACCCATCAGCATGGAGTTTCTTCATGCGCTTTACACCAATATGACCTAAACGGCAGTGCCACAAATAAGTTGCACTATCATTATTAACATTGCATCTTTTGACTTCAATATTATGAATATGTGTATCATTACGATCGAGATTCAATAAACCATTTATATTGAGTGTATGACCATAGAAGGTTTTATTCATGTAAATAGAACAACAATTATTCTTTGACTTAAATGAATAACCGTATTGCAATAAACATGATTCAATCATATTCATGCTTAATGCAAACACCAAATAACATTTATTTTAGGTTCAACACTAATTCCGAAAGTATAGGGAGTGTACGATGATGATCATATCTATTTTGGAACCACTTCCAACACACATCGTCACTTCACCCTTAACTAGTCTCTGTTCATTCTGCAACTCCCGTTTCGAGTTTACTAATCTTAGCAACTGAACTAGTATCAAATACTGAGGGGTTGCTATAAACACTAGTAAAGTACACATCAATAACATGTATATCAAATATACTTTTGTTCACTTTGCCATTCTTCTTATCTGCCAAATACTTGGGGCAGTTCTGTTTCCAGTGACCAGTCCCTTTGCAGTAGAAGCACTTAGTCTCAGGCTTAGGTCTAGACTTGGGCTTCTTCACTTGACCAGCAACTTGCTTCCTGTTCTTCTTGAAGTTCCCCTTCTTCCCTTTGCCCTTTTTCTTGAAACTAATGGTCTTGTCAACCATCAACACTTGATGCTTTTCTTGATTTCTACCTTCGTTGATCTCAGCATCACGAAGAGCTTGGGAATCGTTTCCATTATCCCTTGCATATTATAGTTCATCACGAAGTTCCAGTAACTTGGTGATAGTGACTAGAGAACTCTATAAATTACTATCTTATCTGGAAGATTAACTCCCACTTGATTCAAGCAATTGCAGTACCCAGACAATCTGAGCACATGCTCACTGGTTGAGCTATTCTCCTCCATCTTTGTAGGCAAAGTGCTTGTCAAAGGTCTCATACCTTTCGACATGGGCATGAGTCTAAAATACTAATTTCAACTCTTAGAACATCTCATATGCTCCTGGCATTCAAAATGTCTCTGAAGCCTCGATTCTAAGCCGTAAAGCATGGTGCACTAAATTATCGAGTAGTCATCATATCGAGCTCGCCAAACGTTCATAACGTCTGCATCTGCTCCTGCAATTGGTCTGTCACCTAGCGGTGCATCAAGGATATAATTCTTCTATGCGGCAATGAGGATAATCCTCAGATCACGGATCCAATCCACATCACTGCTACTAACATCTTTCAACTTAGTTTTTCTCTAGGAATATATCAAAATAAACGGGGAGCTACATCGCGAGCTATTGATCTACAACATAGTTATGCAAATACTATCACGACTAAGTTCATGATAAATTAAAGTTCAATTAATCATATTACTTAAGAACTCTCACTTAGATAGACATCCCTCTAGTCATCTAAATGATCACGTGACCCAAATCAACTAAACCATGTCCGATCATCACGTGAGATGGAGTAGTTTTCAATGGTGAACATCATTATGTTGATCATATCTACTATATGATTCACACTCGACCTTTCGGTCTCCAGTGTTCAGAGGCCATATCTGCATATGCTAGGCTCGTTAAGTTTAACCCGAGTATTCTGCATATGCAAAACTGGCTTGCACCCGTTGTATGTGAACGTAGAGCTTATCACACCCGATCATCACGTGGTGTCTCGGCACGATGAACTTTCGCAATGGTGCATACTCAGGGAGAATACTTGTACCTTAAAATTTAGTGAGAGATCATCTTATAATGCCACTGTCGATCTAAGCAAAATAAGATGCATAAAAGATAAACATCACATGCAATCAATATAAGTGATATGATATGGCCATCATCATCTTGTGCTTGTGATCTCCATCTCCGAAGCACCGTCATGATCACCATCATCACCGGCGCGACACCTTGATCTCCATCGTAGCATCGTTGTCGTCTCGCCAACTATTGCTTCTACGACTATCGCTACCGCTTAATGATAAAGTAAAGCAATTACATGGCGATTGCATTGCATACAATAAAGCGACAACCTTATGGCTCCTGCCAGTTGCCGATAACTCGGTTACAAAACATGATCATCTCATACAACAAAATATAGCATCATGTCTTAACCATATCACATCACAACATGCCCTTCAAAAACAAGTTAGACGTCCTCTACTTTGTTGTTGCAAGTTTTACGTGGCTGCTATGGGCTGAGCAAGAACCGTTTTTACCTACACATCAAAACCACAACGATAGTTTGTCAAGTTAGTGTTGTTTTAACCTTCTCAAGGACCGGGCGTAGACACACTCGGTTCAACTAAAGTTGGAGAAACTGACACCCGCTAGCCACCTGTGTGCAAAGTACGTCGGTAGAACCAGTCTCGCGTAAGCGTACACGTAATGTCGGTCCAGGCCGCTTAATCCAACAATACCGTCGAACCAAAGTATGACATGCTGGTAAGCAGTATGACTTGTATCGCCCACAACTCACTTGTGTTCTACTCGTGCATATAACATCTACGCATAAACCTGGCTCTGATACCACTGTTGGGGAACGTAGTAATTTCAAAAAAAAATACGCACACGCAAGATCATGGTGATGCATAGCAATGAGAGGGAATAGTATCGTCCACGTACCCTCGTAGACCGTAAGCGGAAGCATTATGAGAACGCGGTTGATGTAGTCGAACATCTTCACGATCCGACCGATCCAAGTATCGAACGCACGACACCTCCGAGTTCAGCACACGTTTAGCTCGATGACGTCCCACGAACTCTGATCCAGCAGAGCTTCACGGGGGAGTTCCGTCAGCACGACGCATGTTGACGGTGATGATGTTGCTACCGATGCAGGGCTTCGCCTAAGCACCGCTACGATATACACTACAAAAAAATACACTTCCGTGATGATACGTGTTTGTCACAGTAGGTCGCATTTTTTGTCATGCATGTACATCCATGACGATTTTATGACAGAATCAAGATAGTCATACTTGTGTTGTCGTAGAAGTGTTCCATGACATTACCAAAATTATCATCATGGAAGTGTCCACTTCCATGGCGATAAATCACGCGTCATAGAAGTGCTTTCGTCAAGGGTGACCGACACGTGGCATCCACCGTAACGGAACGCCGTTAAGCTATCGGGTTGGATTTTGGATCCGATAACCCGTTAACAACCCTGACCAATGGGGAATTTCCACGTGTAAAATTCTGATTGGCCGAAGGAAACACGTGTTGCCTCACCGTTGGGACAGATGTCATCCACTCATTGGACAGGAGGTGCCTATGATAGGTCGACACGTGGCACGTCCCAACAATGGCCCATTTTGGTGAAAAAGGTCGGCCCAGTAAAAATTAGCAGGCCGGCCCATATAAGGCCTACTTGTGTCAGGCCCATTTAAGCCCACGTCCCATACGAGATGTGCCAATTCGGCCCGTCAACGGCCCGTTAAAGATTTGACACCATTGCAGCCCATCGTCAGTTCGAGCCCGTTAACAGCCCGCTATATATTTGGGCTCAATATCAGACCGATGAGATTCTGTTAACGGCCTATTTAATGGATGGGCCATTTTTCAGGATGTACATCTTTCGGCCTTTTAGCGACCCATTTAAATATTGGGCTAATTTCCGGACCGGTGTGTCTTCCAGCCTGTTGACGGCCCATAAATCTAATGGGCCATTTGTAGTCGGACCTGAGTTTCGGCCTTTTAGTGGCCCATTTAAGTGTTGGGCCAATTTCTGGCCTGGTGTCACTTTCAGCCTATTGACGGCCCATAAATCAGTTGGGCCATTTGTAGTCGGACATGAGTTTTGGCCTTTTAGCGACCCATTTAAGTGTTGGGCCAATTCCCGACCCTGTGTGCCTTTCGGCCTGTTAACGGACCATAAATGAGTCGGGCCATTTGTAGTCGGACCTTAGTTTTGGCCTTTTAACGGCCCATGCCCTTCATGGTCCAATACCATCCCGGTTTCTCTTTCGGCCTGCTAAAGGCCCACAACACAGTTGGGCCGTTTACAATACGATCTGACTTTCGGCCTCTTAGCGGCCCATGCTCTTCATGGTCCAGTACAAGCCCGCTATCTCTTTCGGCCTGCTAAAGGCCTACAGTATAGTTGGGCCATATGTAGCCCAAACTTAGTAAAGGCCTGTTAACGGCCCGTGAAATAAATTGGGGCCACCTGTTGCCTGCTTCGATGTCGGCCTGTTAACGACCCGGGAGGTAAGAGGGTCGACCATTAACTTTCCGCCTAGTAACGGCCCATTAACTTAATGGGCCCACTAAAGTTCGTTCATGTCTTTAGGCCAAATTAGATAATTTGAGCCCATTACGACGAGCAATTATGCACAGGACCAAAACCGATCAAGCAAAGGTATGACATACAGGGAATAACGTTGCACATCCAGCATATATTACAGGAAATTACATCCACTAGGCAATCAAAGATTGATGCCAGTGCAAATAAATGAGCATAACCTAACCATCTACAACGTCACAATCTGCAACCTCAGCACAGATGACGCCCATAAGCATGTGGGCAAGTTCTTGCTGCTTTGCTACACTGTCTCTGAAAACATTGATCAGTTGTTGTGTCGCATGACTATGCACCTCTGATTCATCCACCATTTCCATCATTGCTTCAGCCATTAATTGGTTCACAAACATACATTTATTCCATTGCATTCGAGACAGAGGATACTGAACAGATTCAGATGGCGATTTTGGCAATCTTGTATTATTGATAGTGGAGAGTGTCTCGACCACTACATCATAACATAAATTAGGACGGGAACCAAACAGATTAATCATGATTTATTGCCATATTACCTGGCCTAGATTTACTGGAAAGAAACAATGGGGTTGCCTTGCTGTTTTCAGAGTTTGTTTTCTTATCTTCAGCAACCTGCACAAAATTAACACACTAGCATTGCTATCATTGGCCAAGTCAGATAATAGGAAAGCAACATTGACACAATGAACATTTGGGCAACTAGCCTACACCAAATTAATACAATATGGCACAACTATCATCAGCCAGGTAAGGTAATATGAAAGCAACATTGACACAATGAATGAATGGGCAACCAGAGAAGCACTACAATTCAGTAATGTGCGTGATATGAGATAGTACATTCATGCAACTTAGTATGCAAAACTACCAGGCAGTTTTCCTTACAAAAATCAACATTGGCGACTTTAACATTTTGCTACAACTAATTTTAGATCTGATAAAGGTTAGATTCACGCCGATTAACAAAATACATTGTAACACCCCGGATGTTACTTTCCCAATTTGTACTCCTACTCTTGCCGTTTCGGCGTTAAGTTATTTTATTTTCTCGGGTTTGGGTCTTGTCTTTGTGTGTTGTTTTCGTTTTCATGCATCTCATATCATGTCATCTTGTGCATTGCATTTGCATACGTGTTCATCTCATGCATACGAGCATTTCCCCCGTTGTCCGTTTTGCATTCCGGCGCTTCGTTCTTCTCCGGTGGTCATTTCTACCTTTCTCTCGTGTGTGGGGATTAAAAATTTCCGGATTGGACCGAGACTTGCCAAGCGACCTTGGTTTACTACCGGTAGACCGCCTGTCAAGTTTCGTACCATTTGGACTTCGTTTGATACTCCAACGGTTAACCGAGGGACCGAAAAGGCCTCGTGTGTGTTGCAGCCCAACACCCATCCAATTTGGCCCAAAACCCACCTAAGACTTCTCCATCATCTAGAGCGTTCGATCACGATTGCGTGGCCGAAAACCGCACCTCATTTGGACTCTCCTAGCTCCCTTTACCTCTATTTAAAGGCCTCTCCTCGAAAATCCGGACCCCCTCGTCCGAAACCCTAAAAATCATCTCCGCGCCGGCCGGACACGTCCGCCCTGGCCGGACACATCGCCGCCGCCCACTCCACGCCTGCCACGTCACCGCTGCCACCCGCGCGCCGCCGTGGCCCGGAGGGCCTAGATCCGGCCCCCGCGGCCCAGATCCGGGCGCCGCCCCGCGCCTCCGCCCCCGCCGCCTACCGCGCCCCGCCGCCGCTGCTTCTCCGTCGCGCCGCCACACCGCCCACACCGTCGCACCTCCTGCCGCCATGCGCCATCGTCGCCTCGGCCTCCGCACGCCACCGCCGCCTCGGCCTCGCGCCGCCACGCCACCCGTCTCCAGCGCTCCAGCGAGCCCCGAGCCGGCCCCCCTCTTCCTCCCTCTACTCCGGCCGCCGGACGGCCATCAACGCCGGCAAGGCTCCAGCGAGATCCCGGCGAACCTCGGGGCACGTGCAAACCCTAGATCTGGGAGGTTGAATTTCTACTAAGTCCTCGAAATCTCAGATCCATGTGCTCCTATTCATAGCCTCGTATCTCCGCATCCGTAACTCTGTTTTTGGCATATAGCATATCAAAATGTTCATCTCAGAGAGTACATCATTTCATTCCATTGCATCATTTTCATTTGAGCTCATCTTGATGCCCGAAATGCTGTTAGAAGAGGGCTACTTGAGATAATTTGTCAGATCTGTTACTCCTTTTAGCTTTTTGTCATTTTTGCCATGATTATTGTGTGCATGATATGTCCATGAGCTCTACATATGTTTTGTTAAGGGTTTTGTCATCTTTCCAGACGTGCAACCCATGTATTTTTGTGATGTGTGTGGTGACTAGCACGAGTTTGCAAAGTGGTGCACTTGGTAATTCTGATTTCAGCGACTTAGCATTTCCACTAAGTCCTTGAGCTGTTTATCTCATATAGCCATATGTTCATGTTGTTTCCTAGTGATCCGTGCCTCTTTTGAGGATAATCAGTAAGGATGTTTTGTTAATCTTGTAGTGCTCTATCCATCCATGTATTTGTTTGCAATTATGGAGCACCCTAGCTTGAGTCAATCGAGCTCTACTTTTGCTACTTTGTGAATCTGGGCAGATTGTCAACTTGTTTGCAATTTTGCCGATGATGTTGTAGTTGATCCGTGCATGCTATGCTATTGTTCTTGCCATGTCTAGCTTGCATTTTGGGTGTTCTTGGTAGATGTATGCTTAGTTGGTCATGACTTGCTCCATAGTGAGTGCATCGAGCTTGTAAACATGCCTACTTGAGTTATGTTTCAGCATGTTCCAGTTTTCACTAAGTCTGAAAACTGATTATGTTTTTGCCATGTTCACATGCTTGCAATCGTTTTTTCTGATCCCTTTTGGCCCAAGGTCACTAAGGGACTTTTGTTAAGCTCTTTGAGTAGCTCCATGCCATGCTCTACTTTTCCATGTTCAGGTCCTGTAGCATGTAGTTTTGTTGCTCCGAAGAGTGCTACCTGATCTGAAATTCCAGACAAGTGTTAATTTCACCAAGTGTGAGATCTGTTTGTCATATGCATTTTTGCCATGCTTGTTTGAACCTGTTAATGGATGAATTGGCCGTAGCTCAGTGCTAGACTTTTGTTAAGCATTATGAATGCATCCCTGCCATGTATTTTGTTGTCATGTTTGAGTGTTGTAACATGTTCATTTCGTTGCATTTAGATGGCTACTTGTTGTAAATCGCAGACCGATGTTATATTTGAATCGCTTGCCATTTCCAAACCGTAACTCCGATTCCGGCGTTCTTTATATCGTTTTCAAGCGATTTCATCTCATCTTTCCAGTGGCACACTTGGATTTCCAAGTTGAAGCCAGGTTCATGCATTCCTTGTCACATCTTGCATATGCATCCCGCATCGCATCCCACATAGCATATCATCTTTGCATCATCTTGTTGATCCTTGCACGTGGTTGATTTGTGTCCTTGTTGCTTGTTTGTCTTGTTTGGGTAGAGCCGGGAGACGAGTTCGCTAACGAGGAGCCCGTTGAGTTTACTTTCGAGGATCCAGTCAACTCTGACAACTGTGCAGGCAAGATGCCTACCACTTGAAGTCAAGATGATCATACCCTCGAAGTCACTACTATCTTTGCTATGCTAGTTTGCTCGCTCTTTTGCTATGCCAATGCTACGATGCCTACCACTTGCTTTCAAGCCTCCCAAATTGCCATGTCAAACCTCTAACCCACCATGTCCTAGCAAACCATTGATTGGCTATGTTACCGCTTTGCTCAGCCCCTCTTATAGTGTTGCTAGTTGCAGGTGAAGATTGGAGACCGTTCCTTGTTGGAACATTTATTTACTTATTGGGATATCATTATATTGCCATGTTATCTTAATGCATCTATATGCTTGGTAAAGGGTGGAAGGCTCGGCCTCTCACCTAGTGTTTTGTTCCACTCTTGCCGCCCTAGTTTTCGTCATATCGGTGTTATGTTCCCGGATTTTGCGTTCCTTACGCGGTTGGGTTATAATGGGAACCCCTTGATAGTTCGCCTTGATTAAAGCTTTTCCAGCAATGCCCAACCTTGGTTTTACCATTTGCCACCTAGCCTCTTTTCCCTTGGGTTTCCGGAGCCCGAGGGTCATCTTATTTTAAACCCCCCCGGGCCAGTGCTCCCCTGAGTGTTGGTCCAAACTAGAGTCCTGTGCAGCGCCCCCTCGGGGAAACTCGAGGTTTGGTTTTAGTTGTATGGAGCGCTCATCTGAGTGTGCCCTGAGAACGAGATATGTGCAGCTCCTATCGGGATTTGTCGGCACATTCGGGCGGTGTTGCTGGTCTTGTTTTAACCCGTCGAAGTGTCTTGAAGAACCGAGATACCGAGTCTGATCGGAACGTCGTGGGAGGAGGTTTATTCCTTCGTTGACCGTGAGAGCTTGTCATGGGCTAAGTTGGGACTCCCCTGCAGGGTTTTGAACTTTCGAAAGCCGTGCCCGCGGTTATGGGCAGATGGGAATTTGTTAATGTCCGGTTGTAGATAACTTGAACCTTAACTTAATTAAAATGAATCAACTGAGTGTGTTACCGTGATGGCCTCTACTCGGCGGAGTCCGGGAAGTGGACACGGTGTTGGAGTAATGTTTGCGCAGGTTGCTCTCTAGTTTCTCGCTCGCGCTTTGCCTCCTCTTCTCGCTCTCTCTTGCGAACAGGATAGCCATCATATTTGCTAGTCGCTTGCTGCAGCTCCACACATATTTACCTTGCCATACCTATTAAGCTTAAATAGTCTTGATCGCGAGGGTGCGAGATTGCTGAGTCCCTGTGGCTCACAGATTACTATTACACCAGATGCAGGGCCTGATGATTTCGCTCCAGGAGATGCGTTCGAGCTCAAGTGGGAGTTCGACGAGGACTCTCAATGTTACTATGTTTCCTTTCCTGATGATTCGTAGTGGTGCCCAGTTGGGGGTGATTGGGACCGTGTCGCATGTTGGGTTCTCTTTTATTTTGGCGCCGTAGTCGGGCCATGAGTGTTTGGATGATGTAATGTTATTTATGTTCTTGATTGACGTGGCGAGTGTAAGCCAACTATGTTATCTCCCCTTTTATTATCATATAACATGGAATGTTGTGAAGATTGCCTAACTTGCGACATATGCCTTCAATGAGATTATGCCTCTAAGTCGTGCCTCGACACGTGGGAGATATAGTCATATCGAGGGTGTTACAAGTTGGTATCAGAGCCAGGGTTGGCAGAGGACTCGTCAGATGTCATCATGGGTAACCTTCCAGTTAATGATATTCCTGCAAAAGTTCTTTTTGACACGGGTGCATCGCATTGTTTCATTTCCAAACCTTTTGCATCAAAGTATGAGTGCGATTATCAGTATCTGCAAAGTTCCTTGCAAATTGTGTCACCGGGCAAGCAGATGATAGCTAACACCTGCGTCCTGGAGGTTACTATCACATTGGGCGACTACAAGTTCCTTTCTTCCCCAATTGTTCTTGGTAACTCGGATATTGATCTTATTCTCGGAATGGATTGGCTTTCTAAGCACAAGGCACATCTTGATTGTGCTGCCAGGCAGATTCAATTGACTCATTCGTCTGAGGATGTAATTGTCTTTGCTGCTCGGGATAGTACCATCCGTCTGTTTTCTCTCAATGAGAAGGGTGAATTGGATGCCATCTCTCAAATTCCAGTCGTTTGCGAATATCAAGATGTTTTTCCAAAAGAGCTTCCAGGAATGCCTCCGCACCGGCCAGTTGAATTCGTCATTGATCTTGAGCCCGGCACGGAACCTATGTGCAAGCGTCCTTACAAGCTCGGACCTGAAGAGTTGAAGGAGCTGAAGAAGCAACTCGATATTCAAGAGAAAATGGGTCTCATCCGGCCTAGTTCTTCTCCATGGGGTTGTGGTGTTCTTTTTGTGAAGAAGAAGGATGGAACGGACCGACTTTGTGTTGATTACCGTCCATTGAACAAGAAGACCATCAAGAATAAATACCCACTTCCCAACATCAATGAGCTGTTCGAACAACTCAAAGGTGCTCAAGTATTCTCAAAGCTTGATCTCCGTATGGGTTATCATCAGATTTGAATCCGTGAGCAAGATATTCCCAAGACGGCTTTCATGACAAGCTATGGTTCATACGAATACACTGTCATGTCTTTTGGCCTCGTCAACGCTCCTCCGATGTTCTCTCGCATGATGAACTTCATCTTCAACGCCTACACCAATGATTTCGTTTTGGTCTATCTCGACGACATTATAGTTTTCTCGAAGAACAAGGAAGATCATGCCAAGCACTTGCGTCTGGTACTCGATAAGCTCAGGGAACATCAGTTCTACGCCAAGTTCTCCAAGTGTGAATTTTGGCTCGATGAGGTTCTTTATCTTGGTCATATCATCTCTGCCAAGGGCATTGCCGTGAATCCTGAGAAGGTGTCTGCAATTGTGAATTGGGAACCTCCTCAGAACGTGAAGCAACTCCGTAGCTTCCTCGGTCTTGCAAGCTATTGCCGAAGATTCGTTGAAAACTTTTCTAAGATCACGAAGCCTCTCTCAAATCTTCTTCAGAAGCACGTCAAGTACGTTTGGTCTCCGGAGTGTGACATTGCTTTCAACACTTTAAAAGAGAAATTGATCACTGCTCCAGTTCTGACTCCGCCTGATGAATCCAAGCCGTACAAGGTCTTTTGTGATGCCTCTCTCCAAGGTCTTGGCGCAGTATTGATGCAAGAGAAGAAAGTTGTTGCTTATACCTCTCGCCAATTGAAGCCCAATGAGAAGAACTACCCCACTCATGATCTCGAGTTGGAGGCAGTTGTGCATGCTCTTTTGACTTGGAGACATCTCCTATTGGGAAGAAAAGTGGACATTTTCATTGATCACAAGAGTCTCAAGTACATCTTCACTCAGTCTAATCTCAACCTCAGGCATACTCGATGGGTCGAAATGATTCAAGAGTATAATCCGAGTATTGAGTATACTCCAGGCAAGGCCAATGTGATTGCTGACGCTTTGAGCAGAAAGGCTTACTGCAACAGTCTGATTCTCAAGCCTTATCAACCCGAGCTTTGTGCAGCTTTCCGCAAACTTAATCTGCAAGTTGTTCCTCAAGGTTTCCTCACCAACCTTAAAGTCTCTCCTACCTTGGAAGACCAGATTCGCCAAGCCCAGCTTCTTGATGCTATGGTGAAAAAGGTGAAGATTGGGATTGCCAAGAGTCAACCCAAGTACAAGTGCTACCGCCTTGATGACAAGGACACTCTCTGCTTTGAGGATCGTATTGTTGTACCCAAAGGTGACCTCCGTAAAGTGATCATGAACAAGGCTCACAATTCTCTCCTCTCCATCCACCCTGGGAGCACGAAGATGTATCAGGACCTCAAGCAAGCTTATTGGTGGACTCGAATGAAGCACGAGATTGCTCAATTCGTGAATGAATGTGATGTCTACAGAAGAGTGAAGGCAGAACACCAAAGGCCAGCAAGTCTCCTCCAACCTCTTGCCATTCCAGAATGGAAGTTTGACCACATTGAAATGGACTTCGTGACTGGGTTTCCAAATTCCAAGCGTGGCAATGATGTTATATTCGTTGTCATCGACAAACTCACCAAAGTGGCTCATTTTCTGCCTATCAAAGAGTCGATCACTGCAGCTCAATTGGCGGAACTCTATACCTCTCGGATTGTCTCTCTGCACGGTATTCCACAAGTGATATCTTCAGACCGTGACAGCATCTTTATCTCAAAGTTTTGGGATTCTTTTCAGAAGGCCATGGGCACCAACATCCGCTTCAGCACAGCTTTCCATCCTCAAACTAGCGGTCAAGTCGAGCGTGTCAACCAGATTCTTGAAGATATGCTCAGGGCTTGTGTGATCTCCTTCGGCATGAAGTGGGAGGATTGTCTTCCTTATGCTGAATTCTCCTACAACAACAATTTTCAAGCAAGTTCGGGCAAGGCCGCATTTGAAATTCTGTATGGCAGGAAGTGCCGTACCCCTCTCAACTGGTCTGAAACCGGTGAACGTCAGCTTCTTGGAAATGACTTAATCACAGAGGCAGAAGAAATGTGCAAAGTCATTCGAGATAACCTCAAAGCAGCCCAATCCCGCCAGAAGAGCTACTATGATAGTAAGCACCGTGATTTGGCTTTCGAGATCGGAGATCATGTTTACCTCCGCGTCTCTCCTATGAAAGGTACTCGTCGCTTTGGTATCAAAGGGAAGCTTGCCCCCAGATACGTGGGACCTTTAAAGATTGTCAGCAAGAGAGGCGATCTCGCCTATCAACTCGAGCTTCCTTCAAACTTTGCAAATGTTCATGACGTGTTCCATGTCTCTCAGCATTGATCCATGTGCTCCTGTTCATAGATCCATGTGCTCCTGTTCATAGCCTCGTATCTCCGCATCTGTAACTCCGTTTTTGGCATATATCATATCAAAATGTTCATCCTAGAGAGTGCATCATTTCATTCCATTGCATCATTTTCATTTGAGCTCATCTTGATGCCCGAAATGCTGTTAGAAGAGGGCTACTTGAGATAATTTGTCAGATCTGTTACTCCTTTTAGCTTTTTGTCATTTTTGTCATGATTATTGTGTGCATGATATGCCCATGAGCTCTACATATGTTTTGTTAAGAGTTTTGTCATCTTTCCAGAGGTGGAACCCATGTATTTTTGTGATGTGTGTGGTGACTAGCACGAGCTTGCAAAGTGGTGCACTTGGTAATTCTGATTTCAGCGACTTAGCATTTCCACTAAGTCCTTGAGCTGTTTATCTCATATGGCCATATGTTCATGTTGTTTCCTAGTGATCCGTGCCTCTTTTGAGGATGATCAGTAAGGATGTTTTGTTAATCTTGTAGTGCTCTATCCATCCATGTCTTTGTTTGCAATTATGGATCAACCTAGCTTGAGTCAATCGAGCTCTACTTTTGCTACTTTGTGAATCTGGGCAGATTGTCAACTTGTTTGCAATTTTGCCGATGATGTTGTAGTTGATCCGTGCATGCTATGCTATTGTTCTTGCCATGTCTAGCTTGCATTTTGGGTTTTCTTGGTAGATGTATGTTTAGTTGTTCATGACTTGCTCCGTAGTGAGTGCATCGAGCTCGTAAACATGCCTACTTGAGTTATGTTTCAGCATGTTCCAGTTTTCACCAAGTCTGAAAACTGATTATGTTTTTGCCATGTTCACATGCTTGCAATCGTATTTTATGATCCCTTTTGGCTCAAGGTCACTAAGGGACTTTTGTTAAGCTCTTTGAGTAGCTCCATGCCATGCTCTACTTTGCCATGTTCAGGTCCTGTAGCATGTAGTTTTGTTGCTCCGAAGAGTGCTACCTGATCTGAAATTCCAGACAAGTGTTAATTTCACTAAGTCTGAGATCTGTTTGTCATATGCATTTTTGCCATGCTTGTTTGAACATGTTAATGGATGAATTGGCCGTAGCTCAGTGCTAGACTTTTGTTAAGCATTATGAATGCATCCCTGCCATGTATTTTGTTGTCATGTTTGAGTGCTGTAACATGTTCATTTCGTTGCATTTAGATGGCTACTTGCTGTAAATCGCAGACCGATGTCATATTTGAATCGCTTGCCATTTCCAAACCGTAACTCCGATTCCGGCGTTCTTTATATAGTTTTCAAGCGATTTCATCTCATATTTCCAGTGGCACACTTGGATTTCCAAGTTGAAGCCAGGTTCATGCATTCCTTGTCACATCTTGCATATGCATCCCGCATCGCGTCCCACATAGCATATCATCTTTGCATCATCTTGTTGATCCTTGCACGTGGTTGATTTGTGTCCTTGTTGCTTGTTTGTCTTGTTTGGGTAGAGCCAGGAGACGAGTTCGCTAACGAGGAGCCCGTTGAGTTTGCTTTCGAGGATCCAGTCAACTCTGACAACTGTGCAGGCAAGATGATCATACCCTCGAAGTCACTACTATCTTTGCTATGCTAGTTTGCTCGCTCTTTTGCTATGCCAATGCTACGATGCCTACCACTTGCTTTCAAGCCTCCCAAATTGCCATGTCAAACCTCTAACCCACCATGTCCTAGCAAACCGTTGATTGGCTATGTTACCGCTTTGCTCAACCCCTCTTATAGCGTTGCTAGTTGCAGGTGAAGATTGGAGACCGTTCCTTGTTGGAACATTTATTTACTTGTTGGGATATCATTATATTGCCATGTTATCTTAATGCATCTATATGCTTGGTAAAGGGTTGAAGGCTCGGCCTCTCGCCTAGTGTTTTGTTCCACTCTTGCCGCCCTAGTTTCCGTCATATCGGTGTTATGTTCCCGGATTTTGCGTTCCTTACGCGGTTGGGTTATAATGGGAACCCCTTGATAGTTCGCCTTGATTAAAGCTTTTCCAGCAATGCCCAACCTTGGTTTTACCATTTGCCACCTAGCCTCTTTTCCCTTGGGTCTCCGGAGCCCGAGGGTCATCTTATTTTAAACCCCCCCGGGCCAGTGCTCCTCTGAGTGTTGGTCCAAACTAGAGTCCTGTGCAGCGCCCCCTCGGGGAAACTCGAGGTTTGGTTTTAGTTGTATGGAGAGCTCATCTGAGTGTGCCCTGAGAACGAGATATGTGCAGCTCCTATCGGGATTTGTCGGCACATTCGGGCGGTGTTGCTGGTCTTGTTTTAACCTGTCGAAGTGTCTTGAAGAACCGAGATACCGAGTCTGATCGGAACATCTTGGGAGGAGGTCTATTCCTTCGTTGACCGTGAGAGCTTGTCATGGGCTAAGTTGGGACTCCCCTGCAGGGTTTTGAACTTTCGAAAGTCGTGCCCGCGGTTATGGGCAGATGGGAATTTGTTAATGTCCGGTTGTAGATAACTTGAACCTTAACTTAATTAAAATGAATCAACTGAGTGTGTTACCGTGATGGCCTCTACTCGGCGGAGTCCGGGAAGTGGACACGGTGTTGGAGTAATGTTTGCGCAGGTTGCTCTCTAGTTTCTCGCTCGCGCTTTGCCTCCTCTTCTCGCTCTCTTTTGCGAACAGGATAGCCATCATATTTGCTAGTCGCTTGCTGCAGCTCCACACGTATTTACCTTGCCATACCTATTAAGCTTAAATAGTCTTGATCGCGAGGGTGCGAGATTGCTGAGTCCCTGTGGCTCACAGATTACTATTACACCAGATGCAGGGCCTGATGATTCTGCTCCAGGAGACGCGTTCGAGCTCAAGTGGGAGTTCGACGAGGAATCTCAACGTTACTATGTTTCCTTTCCTGATGATCAATAGTGGTGCCCGGTTGGGGGTGATCGGGGCCGTGTCGCATGTTGGGTTCTCTTTTATTTTGGCGCCGTAGTCGGGCCATGAGTGTTTGGATGATGTAATGTTATTTATGTACTTGATTGACGTGGCGAGTGTAAGCCAACTATGTTATCTCCCCTTTTATTATCATATTACATGGGATGTTGTGAAGATTGCCTAACTTGCGACATATGCCTTGAATGCGATTATGCCTCTAAGTCGTGCCTCGACACGTGGGAGATATAGTCGCATCGAGGGTGTTACAATTTGGTAATCAGAGCCTTCCCCGACCTTAGGAGCCCCATTGCTTGATCGTTATTAGCGGCCGAGTTGTGTCTAGAAAAATGTTTTGAGTCATTTAGGAATTATATATCGGAGAGTTTAGGAATTATTTTTACTTCCCAGTCTCCTCATCGTTCTGGTAAGGCATCCTAACGTAGAGTTTTGACTCTTCTCTTCTCAAATTTCACTAAAAAAAATTTAGGATCACGTGGGTATCTTGGAATCGTTCCGATGGTTTTATGATGAGAACATTGTCTTGGTGCCTCCTGTCAGGGGTTTTGAGGAAGTGTCCCGGGGAGTTGAGCTCTGAGGTGTTGTCATCATAATTTTATCGTTGCAGTTCTGAAATACCTGAGTTTAGTATGCCGACATCCAAAATCTCTTTTATGCAGTTCGTTGGTGAGATAACCTCGACGCCACCCAGTATTGGGGCGGGAGTTCGGGAGTATTGCCATAACTTGTATAACGGATGCTTTTCAAAGGTTGAGGTAGATGGTTTCCGAAGTTTTTCTCGGTTATGTGTTGAAGGATGGATACAGCTGGATGTAGGATTTGCTAGAATTGGGTGAGATATTATGCTTCCCCTGTATCCCCAACACCTGATTGCATAACCGGAAAGGTTCGGGAGTTTCATAGGTGGGAATTCTTGTAGCTCTAGTTCTTCTTCCACGGATATTTGGTTTGAGATTGGGATTTCTTACCGATTATTCGTTCTTGATCCGTACCTTGTTGATTTATTTCTCTACCTTTATTCTACGTGGCTTCTCAATTTATGGATATGTGACCATTTCAAGAGGAATGCATTCGTTCATTGTGTTCGGATGTGAAGACTATATGTTGCAATTTTCATTCCGTTGGATTCAGCTTCAATATTTGTCTATCAATGTGCTAATGGATGTCAACCTCTTCAGGATGGCTCCTCCAACGCGCACGACTCCGAATCCTGATCCGCCACCACCTCCACCTCCTCAGGAGGCATGGCAAGCTGTGATGGCCGCAACCAATGCAAACACACAGTTGATCATGCAAATTCTCCAAGAGCGCAATCAAGGCAACCAAGGGAACCAAGGCAACAATCAGAATCACTTTGCTACACTCAACCAGTTCCTTGCTAATGGGCCAAAGACTTTCAGCAATTGTGTTGAGGCAACCGATGCTGACGATTGGCTTGTGGATCTGTGCAAGCATTTCGAGTGCAGTAACGTCAGGCCTGAGGACTTTGTCAAGTTCGCTTCCTTCCAACTCAAAGATCAAGCTGCAGAATGGTTCCAGCAGTACAAGGACTCCAGAGGTGGACGTGTTATCACTTGGGATGAATTCCGTCAAGATTTCCGAGCTCATCATATTCCTCAGAGCGTGGTTGAAAGCAAGCGTGAGGAATTCCGCAACCTGAAGCAAGGCTCTTTGTCTGTCTATGACTACAACAAGTTGTTTCAGAAGCTCGCCCGCTTTGCCAAGCAGGACGTCCCTGATGAGAAGAGCATGATATACCAGTTCAGGGGTGGTCTCAGAGAAGAAATTCAGCTAGCTCTTGTTCTCTTCGAGCCCTTGAGATACGATGAGTTCTACAACATGGCATTCAAGCAAGAGGCTGCTCAATTAAGGTGTGACGCTTCCAAGAAGCGAGTCAGAGATGTTACTCCTTCTTCCTCTACTCAAGTGGCCAAGAAGCAGAAGTATTGGCTTCCTCCTCCTCCATTCCGTCAGCCGTATCAGAAGAAGAGCAAAGGTGGCAGTGGATCTTCCCACCCACCCAATCCTGGCTTTCAGAACAAGACTTCGTCTCACAAGGACACTCTCTTCTTCGAGGATCGTATTGTTGTACCCAAAGGTGACATTCGTAAAGTGATCATGAACGAGGCTCACAATTCTCTCCTCTCCATCCACCCTGGGAGCACGAAGATGTATCAGGACCTCAAGCAAGCTTATTGGTGGACTCGAATGAAGCGCGAGATTGCTCAATTCGTGAATGAATGTGATGTCTGCAGAAGAGTGAAGGCAGAACACCAAAGGCCAGCAGGTCTCCTCCAACCTCTTGCCATTCCAGAATGGAAGTTTGACCACATTGAAATGGACTTTGTGACTGGGTTTCCAAATTCCAAGCGTGGCAATGATGTTATATTCGTTGTCATCGACAAACTCACCAAAGTGGCTCATTTTCTGCCTATCAAAGAGTCGATCACTGCAGCTCAATTGGCGGAACTCTATACCTCTCGGATTGTCTCTGTGCACGGTATTCCACAAGTGATATCTTCAGACCGTGACAGCATCTTTATCTCAAAGTTTTGGGATTCTTTTCAGAAGGCCATGGGCACCAACATCCGCTTCAGCACAGCTTTCCATCCTCAAACTAGCGGTCAAGTCGAGCGTGTCAACCAGATTCTTGAAGATATGCTCAGGGCTTGTGTGATCTCCTTCGGCATGAAGTGGGAGGATTGTCTTCCTTATGCTGAATTCTCCTACAACAACAGTTTTCAAGCAAGTTCGGGCAAGGCCCCATTTGAAATTCTGTATGGCAGGAAGTGCCGTACCCCTCTCAACTGGTCTGAAACCGGTGAACGTCAGCTTCTTGGAAATGACTTAATCACAGAGGCAGAAGAAATGTGCAAAGTCATTCGAGATAACCTCAAAGCAGCCCAATCCCGCCAGAAGAGCTACTATGATAGTAAGCACCGTGATTTGGCTTTCGAGATCGGATATCATGTTTACCTCCGCGTCTCTCCTATGAAAGGTACTCGTCGCTTCGGTATCAAAGGGAAGCTTGCCCCCAGATACGTGGGACCTTTAAAGATTGTCAGCAAGAGAGGCGATCTCGCCTATCAACTCGAGCTTCCTTCAAACTTTGCAAATGTTCATGACATGTTCCATGTCTCTCAGCTTTGAAAGTGCTTCAATACTCCTGACCGCACCGTCAACTTCGAGGACATTGAGCTCCAAGAAGATCTCTCTTATTGTGAGCACCAGTTGTTATTCTTGAAGAGACTGAACGCAAGACTCGCAACAAGTCAATCAAATTCCTCAAAGTCAAGTGGTCAGACCATTCCGACCATGAAGCTACCTGGGAACGCGAGGATCACCTCTGTTCTGAGTACCCGGCGTTCTTTCAGTCCTAGATCTCGGGACGAGATCCTTTCGTAGTGGTGGAGTGTTGTAACACCCCGGATGTTACTTTCCCATTTTGTACTCCTACTCTTCCCGTTTCGGCGTTAAGTTATTTTATTTTCTCGGGTTCGGGTCTTGTCTCCGTGTGTTGTTTTCGTTTTCATGCATCTCATATCATGTCATCTTGTGCATTGCATTTGCATACGTGTCCATCTCATGCATTCGAGCATTTCCCCCGTTGTCCGTTTTGCATTCCGGCGCTTCGTTCTTCTCCGGTGGTTATTTCTACCTTTCTCTCATGTGTGGAGATTAAACATTTCCGGATTGGACCGATACTTGCCAAGCGACCTTGGTTTACTACCGGTAGACCGCCTGCCAAGTTTGTACCATTTGGACTTCGTTTGATACTCCAACGGTTAACCGAGGGACCGAAAAGGCCTCGTGTGTGTTGCAGCCCAACACCCCTCCAATTTGGCCCAAAACCTACCTAAGCCTTCTCCATCATCTAGAGCGTTCGATCATGATCGCGTGGCCGAAAACCGCACCTCATTTGGACTCTCCTAGCTCCCTTTACCTCTATTTAAAGGCCTCTCCCCGAAAATCCGGACCCCCCTCGTCCGAAACCCTAAAAATCATCTCCGCGCCGTCCGGACACGTCCGCCCTGGCCGGACACATCGCCGCCGCCCACTCCGCGCCTGCCACGTCACCGCCGCCACCCGCGCGCCGCCGCGGCCCGGAGGGCCCAGATCCGGCCCCCGCGGCCCAGATCCGGGCGCCGCCCCGCGCCTCCACCCGCCGCCGCCTACCGCGCCCCGCCGCTGCTGCTTCTCCGCCGCGCCGCCGCGCCAGCAGCCGCCGGACCTCGCCGCCGACACCGTTGCACCTCCCGCCGCCACGCGCCATCATCGCCTCGGCCTCCGCGCGCCACCGCCGCCTCGGCCTCGCGCCGCCACGCCGCCCGTCTCCGGCGCTCCGGCGAGCCCCGAGCCGGCCCCCCTCTTCCTCCCTCTACTCCGGCCGCCGCACGGCCATCAACGCCGGAAAGGCTCCGGCGAGATCCCGGCGAACCTCGGGGCACGTGCAAACCCTAGATCTGGGAGGTTGAATTTCTACGAAGTCCTCGAAATCTCAGATCCATGTGCTCCTGTTCATAGCCTCGTATCTCCGCATCCATAACTCTGTTTTTGGCATATAGCATATCAAAATGTTCAACTTAGAGAGTACATCATTTCATTCCATTGCATCATTTTCATTTGAGCTCATCTTGATGCTCGAAATGCTGTTAGAAGAGGGCTACTTGAGATAATTTGTCAGATCTGTTACTCCTTTTAGCTTTTTGTCATTTTTGCCATGATTATTGTGTGCATGATATGCCCATGAGCTCTACATATGTTTTGTTAAGGGTTTTGTCATCTTTCCAGAGGTGCAACAAATGTATTTTTGTGATGTGTGTGGTGACTAGCACGAGCTTGCAAAGTGGTGCACTTGGTAATTCTGATTTCAGGGACTTAGCATTTCCACTAAGTCCTTAAGCTGTTTATCTCATATGGCCATATGTTCATGTTGTTTCCTAGTGATCCGTGCCTCTTTTGAGGATCATCAGTAAGGATGTTTTGTTAATATTGTAGTGCTCTATCCATCCATGTCTTTGTTTGCAATTATGGAGCACCCTAGCTTGAGTCAATCGAGCTCTACTTTTGCTACTTTGAGAATCTGGGCAGATTGTCAACTTGTTTGCAATTTTGCCGATGATGTTGTAGTTGATCCGTGCATGCTATGCTATTGTTCTTGCCATGTCTAGCTTGAATTTTGGGTGTTCTTGGTAGATGTATGCTTAGTTGGTCATGACTTGCTCCGTAGTGAGTGCATCGAGCTTGTAAACATGCCTACTTGAGTTATGTTTCAGCATGTTCCAGTTTTCACTAAGTCTGAAAACTGATTATGTTTTTGCCATGTTCACATGCTTGCAATCGTATTTTCTGATCCCTTTTGGCCCAAGGTCACTAAGGGACTTTTGTTAAGCTCTTTGAGTAGCTCCATGCCATGCTCTACTTTGCCATGTTCAGGTCCTATAGCATGTAGTTTTGTTGCTCCGAAGAGTGCTACCTGATCTGAAATTCCAGACAAGTGTTAATTTCACCAAGTGTGAGATCTGTTTGTCATATGCATTTTTGCCATGCTTGTTTGAACATGTTAATGGATGAATTGGCTGTAGCTCAGTGCTAGAATTTTGTTAAGCATCATGAATGCATCCCTGCCATGTATTTTGTTGTCATGTTTGAGTGCTGTAACATGTTCATTTCGTTGCATTTAGATGGCGACTTGTTGTAAATCGCAGACCGATGTTATATTTGAAGCGCTTGCCATTTCCAAACCGTAACTCCGATTCCGGCGTTCTTTATATCGTTTTCAAGCGATTTCATCTCATCTTTCCAGTGGCACACTTGGATTTCCAAGTTGAAGCCAGGTTCATGCATTCCTTGTCACATCTTGCATATGCATCCCGCATCGCATCCCACATAGCATATCATCTTTGCATCATCTTGTTGATCCTTGCACGTGGTTGATTTGTGTCCTTGTTGCTTGTTTGTCTTGTTTGGGTAGAGCCGGGAGACGAGTTCGCTAACGAGGAGCCCGTTGAGTTTGCTTTCGAGGATCCAGTCAACTCTGACAACTGTGCAGGCAAGATGATCATACCCTCGAAGTCACTACTATCTTTGCTATGCTAATTTGCTCGCTCTTTTGCTATGCCAATGCTACGATGCCTACCACTTGCTTTCAAGCCTCCCAAATTGCCATGTCAAACCTCTAACCCACCATGTCCTAGCAAACCGTTGATTGGCAATGTTACCGCTTTGCTCAGCCCCTCTTATAGCGTTGCTAGTTGCAGGTGAAGATTGGAGACCGTTCCTTGTTGGAACATTTATTTACTTGTTGGGATATCATTATATTGCCATGTTATCTTAATGCATCTATATGCTTGGTAAAGGGTGGAAGGCTCGGCCTCTCCCCTAGTGTTTTGTTCCACTCTTGCCGCCCTAGTTTCCGTCATATCGGTGTTATGTTCCCGGATTTTGCGTTCCTTACGTGGTTGGGTTATAATGGGAACCCCTTGATAGTTCGCCTTGATTAAAGCTTTTCCAGCAATGCCCAACCTTGGTTTTACTATTTGCCACCTAGCCTCTTTTCCCTTGGGTTTCCGGAGCCCGAGGGTCATCTTATTTTAAACCCCCCCCCGGGCCAGTGCTCCTCTGAGTGTTGGTCCAAACTAGAGTCCTGTGCAGCGCCCCCTCGGGGAAACTCGAGGTTTGGTTTTAGTTGTATGGAGCGCTCATCTGAGTGTGCCCTGAGAACGAGATATGTGCAGCTCCTATCGGGATTTGTCGGCACATTCGGGCGGTGTTGCTGGTCTTGTTTTAACCTGTCGAAGTGTCTTGAAGAACCGAGATACCGAGTTTGATCGGAACATCTTGGGAGGAGGTCTATTCCTTCGTTGACCGTGAGAGCTTGTCATGGGCTAAGTTGGGACTCCCCTGCAGGGTTTTGAACTTTCGAAAGCCGTGCCCGCGGTTATGGGCAGATGGGAATTTGTTAATGTCCGGTTGTAGATAACTTGAACCTTAACTTAATTAAAATGAATCAACTGAGTGTGTTACCGTGATGGCCTCCACTCGGCGGAGTCCGGGAAGTGGACACGGTGTTGGAGTAATGTTTGCGCAGGTTGCTTTCTAGGTTCTCGCTCGCGCTTTGCCTCCTCTTCTCGCTCTCTTTTGCGAACAGGATAGCCACCATATTTGCTAGTCGCTTGCTGCAGCTCCACACATATTTACCTTGCCATACCTATTAAGCTTAAATAGTCTTGATCGCGAGGGTGCGAGATTGCTGAGTCCCTGTGGCTCACAGATTACTATTACACCAGATGCAGGGCATGATGATTCCGCTCCAGGAGACACGTTCGAGCTCAAGTGGGAGTTCGACGAGGACTCTCGACGTTACTATGTTTCCTTTCCTGATGATCAGTAGTGGTGCCCAGTTGGGGGTGATTGGGACCATGTCGCATGTTGGGTTCTCTTTTATTTTGGCGCCGTAGTCGGGCCATGAGTGTTTGGATGATGTAATGTTATTTATGTACTTGATTGACGTGGCGAGTGTAAGCCAACTATGTTATCTCCCCTTTTATTATCATATTACATGGGATGTTGTGAAGATTGCCTAACTTGCGACATATGCCTTCAATGCGATTATGCCTCTAAGTCATGCCTCGACACGTGGGAGATATAGTCGCATCGAGGGTGTTACATACATGTTGATGTAAAAATATAGTGATATACAATAGGTACTTACATCAGCATTGGAGCACAGAGAATTCCCGCAAGATATTTTCCTCGAATACGATCCCAATGGAGGAAGTCTTGTATCATTTAACCTTATTTTATAAAAGAGAGATGGGTAAGAAACATGTAGAAAATATGATCAAAATGCTATAAAATTTCATGATGCAAGGATATGCACACGCTTCTTAGAATGGAGTTGACATTATTTTGCTGGACTAGAGCGGACTAGTTCTTTGGCCACTGGAATCTGCTTATTATCAGTGGGAGTTGGGTTTCTCTGTGCTGGAGCAGTATCTATGAAAAATGGAGTTGGTTTATTATCTCCCGGCGTTTGGATCTTTTGCAAAGACCTGGTTTGTAACCCTTCAGATTCTAACATAGTCGTCTTCCCCTTGCATGCCTTATATAGAAGAATGGCGATTCAGTTATAAAACATGCTACAACAGAGATGGAATAGGTACTGAAGAATAGAAAAGGCATGACATATTGACATGTATTCCCTCCATCCGTAAATAAATGGATGGGTCTAGGCGTATTTCAGTTCTAGATACATCCAGTTTTATCCATTTCTGTGACATTTAATCCGGACGGAGGGAGTATGATGTAAGAGCTAGGGATAGACAGGAAAACATAGTAAAAAACACTGAAAAACCCACTGCAGAACCAAAGTATTCAAACCCACTGATATGAGATAGTACACTCATGCAGCTCAGGATGCAAAACTACCAGGCAATTTTCCTTGCAAAAATCAACATTGTGGCCTTTAATCATACATTTTGCTACAACTAAATTTAGACCAGATAAAGGTTGGATTCACGCCGATTAACAAAAAACATGTTGATGTAAAAATATAGTGATATACAACAGGTACTTACATCTACATTGGAGCACAGAGAATTCCTGCAAGAATCTTTCGTCATAAACGATACCATTGCAGAAATTCTTCTATCTGTTAAGCTTATTTTCTAAAAGAGAGATGGGTAAGAAACATGTAGAAAATATGATCAGCATGCTATAAAATTTCATGATGCAAGGATACGCACACGCTTCTTAGAATTGAGTTGACATATTTTTGCTGGACTGGAGCAGACTAGTTCTTTGGCCACTGGAATCTGCTTATTATCAGTAGGAGTTGGGTTTCTCTGTGCTGGAGCAGTATCTATAAAAACTAGAGTTGGTTTATTATCTCCTGGCGTTTGGATCTTTTGCAAAGGCCTTGTTTGTAACCCTTCAGATTCTAACATAGTCGTCTTCCCCTTGCATGCCTTGTATAGAAGAATGGTGCTTTAATTATAAAACATGCGACAACAGAGAGATGGAATAGGTATTGAAGAATAGAAAGGCATGACATATTGACATGTATTCCCTCCATCCGTATTTCAGCTCTAGATACATCCTTTTTTATCCATTTCGGCAACATGTAATCCGGACGGAGGGAGTATGGTGTAAGAGCTAGGGATACGACAGGACAACACAGCAAAAAAACACTAGTTGAATGTAAAATTGTATGCTAGCGGAATACGTACAGAAATAACTAAGGCAACATACACGTGTATGATTGGGAAAATAAGATGGCATTGCAACAGAGCACTAGAACATCACTTCAATGTAAAAAAACATAGTATGGTAGACAGATGAAGTACATACTGATGAATAACAATGCATAAGATATTCAGAAGCATGATGTCCAAATTAAGCAGATGGCATTGCGATAGAGTAGAATGACATTACTTGAATTTGAAAACATGTTATCATGAATGGAATAGGTACTGAAAAACAGGAAGGCATGACATATTTACATGCATGATCAGCATGCTAAGCACATGGCATTGCAACAGAGTAGATACACTCCAGGACATTATATGCATGTTGTACCCATATCACAGGCCAAGTTAGAGCAAGGACCTTGTGGGGTGAAGAGGATTCATCATCTTTCTGCAAGTCTTCTGAAGAACTGCCTTTACATGTTCCATCATATTGGGTATCATTGACATCAAGTTTATTAGCCTTTACATTGCTCCGTGAGGTTCTTGTGGATATATCAGTGTGTGCAATTATATCTGACATGCATGGAAGACAACTAGTAGTTAGATTTATGTAATGAGTGCCTGTAGGAGACGACATAAATAGTAGGACTGGGGTTAACTAGCAGCAACAGGTCTCATAAACTAAAGGGAGAACACAGATGAAAGCTACAGAATATGTATCATTTGTACTCGAGATTAACTAGATGGCACACAAAAGTATTAAAGAACAACATAGGTAATACTAGAAGTGGTATAATACTATAATCACCGGCATGTGGGATAGCATTGGCTGATGGATGATAACTATGGAACATCGTTACCTAAAGAACAAGTATCTTAGCTGAACTATGGAACAACATTAACTCCTGAACAAGACCCATAAGAGATCAGCATGAATATACAGTGAAATGTGATGATCTATTTTCCATGCTTAGATGAATAACAAAGCCATAAATGTTGCACACAAGTAAGATGAGGGTACAACCTATCTGGCTGCCATCCATAGGAGTGAGCATCATGTGCTGACTTGTCGATGGCCCTGCAGTTGTTGTGGATGTCCATATCAGGCTCGCGCATTTGATGCAGGGAACTGTTGAGTGGGGACTATAGCTCCCTTCTGGTGTATGCTTCCCTTGTTGGAGCAGCTGCGGTGAGTCGGAAGACGGTGTGTCTGAAGATGCAGATAACACATAATGTTAAGAACGACATATCTCTTTGATCTGAAGAAATACACTAAGAGATCAACAGCAAGGTACGAGAGTGGTCACACGTCTGTTGATTGAAGACTAAATTGCGATCACATGATTTTATTTTATTTTGGTACTATCCGATCTACGCCGGATGGCTGGCCGTCTTGTGCCTCCCGGCTGACACTGTTCGGAATCTTCCTCAAAGAGCCAGCGACCAATGGCAGAGCAGCCTTCCTCCACCGTCTATGGCCCCGGCCAAAACCCCGCTCCCCGCCCCACCGCACTGCCGTGGTTGCGCCGCCCCCGGGCCAATCCACAAAGACTCCCTGTCATCCAGATCCGGCGGCGGCAGTACCTTCAACCCATGCAACTCTAAAAGATAGCCATCTAAGCGCTGCTTCCGCGGTGAACTTGCGGCCCCGCGCCCTTATGTTAGACACTAGCCAACCGGCAGCCTAGGAGCTCCGCCGCCTCGAGGGGTGCTGCTTCCCATTGCTAATCGATTGGCCCAGAATAAAAATTCAGACAACTGACACCTAAATAAAGTGATTTGAGATGAGGGTGCAACCTATCTGGCGGCATGGTGAAGTAGGCAGGTCCAGCTGCCGAGTCGGTGAGGCCGGCGCGGTTGCGTTGGCGACCGGCGATAGGGAAAGAGCGATGTCGCGACGATCGACGGCTACGCGGAAGCAGCGCCAGGAATCTGGACGGATCCGAAGTTGGAGCCGCTCAGGCACCGTGAACAACGGCAGGGGTGAATCGGCTTCGATACGGTTCACGTGGCCGTCGTCGAGGCAAAACCAGCAGCACGGAGTAAGAGGCACACGGCCCAGTGCACGACGGAAAATGGACAACGTCTCCGGCATTAGGGAGGAGGGCGGCTGTGAAATTGGTGCGGTGGGGGCGCCATGGAGGTGGGGCTGAGGTTTCGTGGCTCGGGAGAAGGGAGCTTCCCGGGGAGAAGGTGATTTGGTGCCCACGAGGTATGAATGGGGGGGGGGGGATTGGGAGGGGAGTGGAACCATGTCTTACAGACGCATTTGTCTAAAATGTGAGGGGGAGTTACAGTTCTACCCTTGCCTATAGGCTTCTCGGCTTGGGTCTGTGTACTGAGGGTCAGGGATAGTAGAGTAACTTCGCTTCTCCCAAAATAGTGGGCGGGAGCGATTTCGGGCGAGAAGGGCGTGTTTTGAACTATAGTGGGCGCGGGCGATTTAGGGCGAGGAGAGCGTGTTTTGAAATAGTGGGCGCGAGCTATTTCGGGCGAGGAGAGCGTGTTTTGCCGACCATGGTTTATGAATTATTCGGCACATGTCATTTCGGCCGAGGAGAAGGCGCGCTTGGATGAAGTTACGAACCTACCCTCGATGTACAACGGGCCAATTGATGCGTGTCCCACATAGGACGGTAATTTCGCGTCTCCCATTTATTTGCTCAGGCGAATTCCACCGAGCAGAGAGGATGTTTAATGGTTCATTCAAATTTTGGGAGAACGAGCATCCACGTCTACCTTACCAAGTCGATTCGGATCAAATTTTGAAATATTAGCTTGCCACTTCTTTTTTAGATGGAGAGATGATGCTCGGGAGTAATGTGTTTTTACATGCTCGTTGCTAGCGATTTACTATATGACAAATAGTTGACCCACTCAAAAACGTGAATCAAACCCAAAATGAAATATCTCGATTTAATGAAATAGCTTGTTCAGTAGGTCAAAATAGTGAACTAAATCCAAAATTGAACACCTCAATCGAGTAGCATGTTGTACAGTATTATAGTACTCCATGAACATGTTGAAAGTCAAATTAATGAACTTGTTTGATATACGCATATATCCGTTCATGTGTGGATTGCAGACAACATGTTCTCCAATTTAAATATTTGAATGCAAGTTTATATCGAAACATCGTTTATATCATTCTTTGATGTATAAAACGCGACCTCCCCCTCTCCCGGACTCCTGTTCTCTCTCTCTCTCTCTCTCTCTCTCTCTCTCTCTCTCGCCGACAATCTTCAATTCTGTTGCACACATCCGACACAAAAACCTTGTTGGTCCCCCTCCATTTCTCTCCATCTCTCTCTCTCTCTCTCTCTCTCTCTCTCTTTGTGTGTGTGTGTGGGGGGGGGGGTCTTTCTAGTTCGCATGCATATATACACCATCTATAGGTCTCTCTCGCACACTATGTATGATACTCTAGCTAGTCCAAGCTAGATATCTTGGGTGCACTCATCGTACGCACACAAATTCCTTGGCTCTTTGCCTGTAACTCTCTCACGCACCACTATGTCGTCTCGGAGCTCTTCCCCCCTCTCTCAAACTCTCCATCCACCTGGGTCACACATACACATGCATATCTCACTTGCACTCGATAGGCCCATCTAAAACTCTATCTCTCCCCCTCGTTCTCTCTCCATCTCACACGCACACACACACAATCTCATGCCCAGCTAGCCAAGTATGATGGTCTCTCACTCAATTGTAGGCACACGCAGTCCCCCTTATATGTATATGACTACCTAATCTTAGTCTCCATCACAAACATGTGCATGGTCTATCTCGGTTTCTCTCGGGGCATCTTTCTATCGCGCACGCACTCCCTCGATCTCCCACCCATATAGTCCCCTCACGATCTCGACGAGATCTCTCTATCACAAACACACCCTCTCTCCCTCCCCATTCGTCCATGTCATCCATGTGTCCCTCTCGACCTTTGTCCTTGTTGGCCAGACCTCTATTGGACATGTGCTACAGGGGTGTCTCTCTCCGTTGCAAACAATCACACACTAGCTATCTTCGTGTATCTCCTCGCCTCGCTTTTCCATCTCGGAGATGCATGCGTGATATGTTCGCATAAGAAATGAAAAACACACACTCTCTCTAATTTATCGTTTGTTGTCACTTTCTCTTTCACACACATACTCTTTTTGCACACTTACCCATTCTCCTTCACACGCACTTGATCTGTCTCGACTGAGGCACTCTCCTCGGTCCATAGCATATAGATTTATTGAAAAGTCAAACATCACAAAGTTTGACCATGTACGCGGAGAAAAAGAATTACATCTAGTATGGCAAACATATACCATTAGATTCACCATGAGATATGATGTATCTTTGGTATTTTAGATATAAATAACATTTTCGTAAACCTGATCAAAGTTTCCAAAGTTTGACTTCTAAAAAATTTACATGCACTGCATTATCGAGCGGATGGAATATCTCTTTCCCCCTATCAGTTATCTGACGCACCAATCAGCCTTATCGGGGCTCCTCAATCTCTCTCAAACTTATTGGTCAGTTTGGTTCGTGACCTGACCCTCATGCCTTGATGGCCGGTACTGCCTGGTGTGGACGTGAGATGTAAAATATTTCTGCCTGGCCAGGCTTGTGTGGTGCTGAAGCGTTTGATTCATGCCTGGGCCAAGCAAAGCATCAACGTCCCATCAATAAATCCATGCATCAATTATTTAATGCTAATATCCATCCATGTTGCTGTTAGCCTCGTGGCCACACGACCAGGCATGGCCAGGCGTTCGAAATCGGTCGCCTGGGACAGGCTACTTGCAGTGTCTGGAGTTCAGCCAGGCTAATTAAAGTGCAAGGGAACCCAGGCCAGGCGGGCTTTCTTTTTCACAGGGTAGCAACCAAACAAGTGTGCATGAAATCCAGCCACAACCCCAGGCCAGGCAAAAGATGCTCAGGACGCAAGCCAAACTGGCCTTATATCTCCCTGGTTCACACGTACACATGTCTCGCTCGTGCTATACATATAGACCCATCCAACACTCTCCGCCCTTGTTCTCTCTCCATGTGACACGCACCCCCCTAAGTACCATAATCCATCACTCCATCATAGGCTCAAGCACTCCCCCATCCTAAGTATGATTATCTCTTACTAGCCATCAGGAACACACGTATTGTCTCCTTCCATCCATACGTCTATCTCGATATCTCTCGGGGCATCTTCTATCACGCACACACCTTGTCACTCGATCTCCCACCTATGTAGTCCCATCACGATCTCCAGGGGATCTCTCTATGACAAACATACACTCTCTCCTCCCCATGTCTGCATTTTCTCCATACGTCTCTCTCGACCTCTCTCCCTTGTTTGTCGGACCCCTCTTGGCCACGTGCTAGGGGTCTTGCTCTCTCGGTTCCAAACAACCACACACTATCTCCTCACCTTGCCTCCGTTGTCGAAGATGCATGTGTGATATGTTGGCATAAGACACACACGCTTTTTCTCTACTTTTATCGTGTGTTGTCCATTTCTCTTTCACACACGCACACACACTTTTTTCATTCATTCACTCTCTCTCTCTCCCTCTCTAGTTAGGAACTCTGTTACGTCCATAAGCATATGGATGTTTTGAAAAGTCAAACCTCAGAAAAGTTTGACCAGGTATATGTGGAGAAAAACATTTACATCTGGAACGATCATTAGATTCATCACAACGTGTAGTTACTTCATACTATCATTTATCTTTAGTATTGTAGATATAAGTAATTTCTTTATAAACTTGGTCAAAGTTTCAAAAGTTTGACTTAAAAAAATTTTGGAACTACATTATCGAACGGAGGTAGTAGCTCTTTCTCTCTCTCTCTGCTATCTCTCACGGGCCTCCCCTCTCACTCGAACTCTCTATACCGATGGATTATACGCTCACAGTGTCAGTGTATAGCTCCGTATATTGTTTAGTTGATCGGTCAACCAATCCACATGCTGCCTTGTCAGCTCGTGTTCTGTATCTTCGTGTGCTGGCCCATGTGGCAATGGGTGAAAATAAGTAAACTAGAGGCCCATCTGACACGCGGTGAAGTAAACAAAGTTGAAACCACTCGGGGTAGCACCCCGCACGCTAGTAAATTGAGAGCGCATTGAGGATAAACTTCTTCCGCGCGAAGGATGCACTCGCGCACAATTCACCACTGCGCGGCGGCATGCACAGAAGGACGCACTCGCGCACACCCAACACACAACACATACCAGCACACGTGTACACCAGCGTCGCCGCCAGTTGAGATGGACGGTGAGGCAGCCAACAAGTGGAGGCGGCTCGAGCCAAAACCGCATCCGGCGAGCCTGGACTTCATCAGCAGCCTCCCCGAAGACATGCTGCTCGTCATCATCGGCCTCCTCCCCACAAAATCTGCCGTGCGGACCGCCCTGCTCTCCCGGCGGTGGCGCCCCCTCTAGCGCTGCGTCCCCCTCAACCTCATCATCGACAGCTGCCTCTGTGATGGGGATTGCGAACGCATGGCCGCAGTCTCCAAGATCCTTTCATCGCACCCTGGGCTAGCCAGACGCCTTGACATCCGCTTGTTCAGTACCAACTGCAAGGTCCAACCCAAGTTCGACAAGTGGTTCTTATCCCCCACCCTAGATCAGCTCGAGGAGCTCAACTTTGAAGTTGGACGATGTCGCTCTCTGCCGCCATCCGTGCTCCGCCTCACACCAATGCTGCGCCATGCCAGCTTCAGCTCCTGCTATCTTCCCCAGATTAATGCCGCGCCCACCCTTCTTCTCCCTCAACTCAAGCAGCTCGACCTCTTCGATGTTGTCATCTCGAAGAAGGCTATGGAGCACCTGCTCCGCAGCTGTACTGCGCTCGAGTACCTTCGTCTTGAGCAGATCCACGGGTTCATTAGCCTCCACATCGCCTCGACGAATCTCCGATGGATTTATGTGTCTTGCTGGCCCTGCAACAAGACATCAATTGGGAAGAGATCACTCCAGCTGTTCCACGTTATGGTCATTGAGAATGCGCCTTTCCTTGAGAGATTGCTTGTATCAGATCTAGAAGGTCCAACAAAAATCAGGGTCATTGACGCGCCGAAATTGACAGCGTTGGTGTACTCGTCTACCAAATTCTCTGAAATTGACAGCGTTGGTGTACTCTTGATTAATTTGTTTATACAGGTGGGTCTGTGTGCACAGCAGTGCCAACTCTCTCACATCGCGAGAGCGGTGCCAAAATCTTTTGATTTGACATCGATGCATATTATGTGGCATACTTTTGCGAAATATGGCATCGGCCACATAGTGGAAGGCAACAAATTCCCAAGCTCTTCACGTGCTCCTAGTTAAATGAGAGGAAACAAAGAGAGAGAGAGAGTGAAAAAATATCACTAGCCAGCCAACCCTATCATATGAGCGAATAATATTGGTACCTCTTGATGACACGACAATCTTATGCAGCCAGCTGCTCTAATATGTTCTCTTCTTTTGCAGATAAAAAAGACCCGAAAGTGAAAAATGTGCTGCACTCTAACAATCTCATCGAATGCCTTGATCTCCATCTTACAGAAATTGATTTGATCGACTACCGAGGCAGCACATCTAAGATTAAATTGGCCAGGTTCTTTGTCCTGGAGGCAAGTGTGCTCAAGGTAATGAGGTTTGGCGTTCTCTGGCGCAACAATGAATGGCGTGCTGATCACCGCAAGCGTCAAAGCCTAAATGACAAAGTCTCCGCAGAAGCTGAATTTGTTTCTGAAACATCAAGTGGCCAGAGACTCGAAAACTTATTTTCCCATTAGTGACTTGTTAGGGCGGTGAATTTTAGTTTGTACGATAATGTTGCATCCCCCTAAGGTAACGAAAGTTCTTACGTAAACTTCCTAGTAATTCCCTCTTCGTAGGTGCAACATTACTCCTAACATTTGTAATATCAGTTTGAAACTTGTAATATTGCCGTGTCCTATTCCTGCGTTTTCAAAATCCTGCGAATCAAATAGGTCCTGATTTGGTGATGATGTTGTGCCTCCCATCTTTCACCAATAGCCGTCGGATCTAGATCTGACGCATACAAACCAAGCTTCTCCATTTTTGCAAAAAGATGCCCGCAGTTGTTCCCTATTTACAAACAACTCCTTGTCTCTCACAATCAGCCTTATCTCCTCCCCACCACATCTAGAAGGCCATGGAAAAATCTGGCGCCATGGCCGCTGCCGGAGCCGTCCACCCCCAATCTTGGTGTTCCGTGCAATGCACGGGCATCTACGCACGGGAAATTATGCCGAACAGAGCTAGTTGTAAGCAGGCTAGCTCTACAACCATGATGATAGTGACTGCAGATGGTGAGGCTGACTATGGTATGCCGAACACGGCGCCTATACTCAAGTGTCATCTCCGGCGCAGGGTCTTGTCACTTCACTATGAGGAGCAGCAAGTAATAATTTGACCAACGGGTAGTACAGTGCTAGTACTCCTACTACTACATTGGTAGTACTACTACTAGTACTAGTAGCACCACCGTCTGGATTTAGGATTACTACCACGTCCATCTGGATTTTTGTATTTGACTAGCAATATCTAGTAATGCATGTCACCAAAAATGTACTACTCCCTCTGTAAATAAATACATGGTGTTTTATTCCTATCGGCGAGAGAACTTAATGTTTTTTTGCTAACTAGAGTACTAATAGGATTACATGCAATGAACTAGCATGCCATGTTTGGTAGTCTCAAGTCATTGAAAGCATGCACGACCCACATCTCTCGTTGGTTGATATGTCACGAAATAAGAAACAAGGAGGGAGTTAATGCACCATGCCTAATTATTTTGGGATTGTTTGGTTTTCGTAAGGTGACTTACACAACATTTTTGTTTACATGCATTAACATTTTATTAGTTAAATCAAAGGTCAAAACTTGGCGCAAAATGCAAAGGGGATCAATAAACCAGTAAACATCAAACTTCTCTCGTTTGGCCCCAACTAGAGGTCCGGTGAGATGACTATACTGCACCGGCACGGAGGGGGACGCAGCTTCATTGACTTACGACAACTGCCTTTGGGTGAACGACAACTGCCTGTCCCACCTATCATACAGCCAAAGGAAGGTGCAGTAGAGGGCCGAGGAGTAGTACGAAATCCTACGCACCTACGCATGCTAACCAAGGGCAAGAGTGATCACTTGAGTCGCAAGATCAGTTGACTAGAAGCTAAGCTAGACCCATGGAGGCGATGAGCGCGAGCATCAGCCGGCTGTGCCAGATGGTCCATGACGCCGGCCTACGGCCCGGCACCGAGGAACGTCTCCAGGTAGTATTGCTTGAGGCCGCCAGGGCGAGGGGCCGCTTGGACGACAGCTTCGTCTCCTTGTTCGACGAGGTCCTCATCGGTTTCCTCGACAAGTTCACCGTCGTCAAGAAGCTTGTGGACGACTTTGACGTAAGCCTCCAGCCGACGCACCCAGGCTCTGTGATGCCCGCCACCCTCAACGGCCACTATGGTGACAACCTCTTCGACGCACTGGTGGCCCTGCGACTGCCCGCCGTCGCGCCGGAGAATGTCCACCTCGAGGTCGCGCTCGCCACGCAGCGCCTGGCGCAGCAAGACACCATCGACATAATCACCCACGTCTACGCGCAAATCATCCACAAGGACTACTACATGCAAGAGGAGGACGATAGGACACTGGCCTTCTTGGACCGCAGGCAACCTTGGACGACAGTGTTCAGAAGCACGTTGAGCTCACCACCAACGCCGCTGCTCCTCACACGTCGGTTGGTGACCCGGCGCACTAGGGCGTGAGGATGTCATTGATGGATCCATATGTATTTTAATCTTTCCGTCAAATCCATGTAGTATTATATGATACTACAGTAATTATCTTACCTTTCGCATCAACTTCATAATTTTCGTACGTACTCCATGCATGAACGGCGCCTGAACCAAACTTCTCATTACTCTAGGAAAAATCGTTATTTTCTATCTATCGGTCGCGCCATGGAGCAGAACCAAATTTTACAAGTTATGAGTTCAAAAGGAAAAGCCTGCCGTGTTCGCGTCGCACCCCCACACGGTTGGTCCGGCACACCACTCAAGCGGGAATGCGTGCGGTGTTGCATTTTCACTTACAAGTGGGACCGCAGTTGAGCAAAACGACCATTGGCAAACCCCCACCCTGCCCACCGTGCGATGGCTGAGAAAACATGAGGGAGAAGAGATGGCTGTAGCACGGACTCCAAGAAAATTGGTGTCAGATGGGACTCGTGTGGGTGGCGTGTGCCGTACTACTAGACGTGAATGCTAGTTATGGCCCATGCCACCCCACTATATCGAGCCTATATCGAGGTACGTAGAACAAATTTCCTGCAGCCCATGCTCAGCCCTCCTCTATCTCTCTTCTCAGCTAGCCAGCAGACGCACGGAGCCCATCGTCTGTTTGCTCACATGCGGCCCCACATGTCAGTGAAAACGCAAGAGGACCCACTGAACCTGCATATCTTTCACCTCGACGTGCTGGTGATGAAAAACAAATCCAATAAAGATCTTCGGTGGCCGCTTTTGGAGTTACTCAAGAGTAGTAAGATTCTTTTTATAGTTTAACCCAAGATGCACATCTCGTGGCTTCAACTACCACTCTATTTTCTTTCATGACACGACCTGGATGCTGGATGTCCCACGTGTCGGCAAAAGGAGGAAGAACCCGACCAAATCTTCGGTTGTGCTCTCGGATTAGACTAGTTGTGCTAACTTAAATTTTTTATTGTGTACTCCCTTCATTCCAAAATACTTGACTTCCATTTGTCCAAAAATGGATGTACCTATATACTAAAACATGTCTAGATACATATATATTTTGACAAATAGAAGACATGTATTGTGCAATGGAGGGAGTAGAATGGATGCAAGTTTTTGTATTGGGAAGAAGAGTAAATCCATATATTGATAGAGCGCAATTTAGTAGGTGTTCTATCACTTTTAGATAGCACAGTGGCTAGAGATGGGATTAGTGCACTTGTTGACACTCCTACTAGAATAGAGGCTAGACATGAGACTAGATGCGAGGAAGCAACGTCTACTTCTTTACACTCGAAGAAGAAAGAAGCACGCAAGATCGAGCCTCCGCAGATCAACAATGAATGCATCGAGAAGGCACTAATCCAACTTACAGGAGTAGTAAAATGTATTCTTGTGGTTCTTGTTTTCTTTGGTCTTGCTTTTGTAGTCAAAATTATTGTTGGAGTTCGTGCAAAACGGAGGTTCATTTGGGGTCATGCGTTGGAGTTGGCCTTACAAGTGGGACCGCAGTTAAGGAAACCGACTATCGGCAAACCCCCACATTGCTCGCCGCGCGATGGCTGAAGTTAGAGAAACAACGAGGTTGAAGAGATTGCTCTAGCACGGACTCCAAGAAATAATATGGTGTCAGATGGATGTTTGGTGGTGGCGTGTGCCGTACTCCTGGACGTGAATGCTTGTTCTGGCACATGCCACCCTACTACTCCTACTACTTACTCCTACTATATAGTACTAGTATCGAGGATTCGAGGTGCTGGTTACGTACAACGAACACATTAACATATGGCTACAGTAAAAACACCCGCCCGACGCGCGAAGCATGTGAAGCTAGTAAAAATAGTGTACTACTATTGTTGATTGGCCTCATCCGATAACCTGTTGCAATGCACGTACAATTATGTATTCGGAAAATATATTTTCGCCTCGTCGCACCACTCACTCAGAAAAGCGACTCGAAAGCCATTCATAAATTTAGTATGTTTAGCACAGGCATATCATTTTATTACATACAACAGGTCATCAACCCACATCGACAACAAGGATACATTATAAATACTATTATAAATACTAAAGTTTTCACCACACAACAAATAACAAGCAATGAAATGAACTTCAACTCCACCATTCCTCGGCGTTGGAAACGCTTGCTTTGAACCACAAGTGATTCTCTGGGACGGGCCATTGATTGTTGATCTGGAAACCAACGCAGGACTGATCATCCAGGCTGAAGCGGCCTACTATATCAGTACCAGGGTAGGGAACCACCCAAATGTCTAAGGTATAGACACAATTGCTTCTCATAAATGGTACTAGTAACGTTGTGTCAACAGCAGTTGGATCACCTTTCACCATCATCGGATAGTTTTGTCCAAGGAAGAGCGAGTTTTCTCCAAGACTATCAATTTTGTACCAGGGAGAAGGAGTTGGCGCTAGCACACTAGTATCCATCCCGAATACCATGCAACGGGTGTTGGAATAGGTTTGGAGAGTGCGACCATGGGAGACTACACCTGCTTCCTTAGCAGTAACATCATCAGTGGGCTGTATACACACAAGAAGAGGTGATCCATCGGAATTAGTTGCCAGGCGCCACAGAGTATATGGGCGCTGCTCGTCCTCATGCTCGTGATCATCACCATCGTCATATCCCCCTTGGTTATAAAAATTTTCAAGTATAGGTGGTGGGATGTTCACAGGACCTTGGAAACACAAGAAGAAGGTTAATTAGTAAAGGGAAACTTGCTAACCCGCATGCATGTGGATGAAACAATTATAATTACGGTGGAAGACAAACGTACCGAAACTATGAGGATGCCATGCAAAAACAGTGCCATGAGTGGTGGCAGCAAACACAAGGCGCTCATATTGAATTGCATCACAGTACTCATCCGTGTACAGAAACTGATTTTTGAGCAATATCCATCGAGTGAAACCATCAAGGAAGGCAACAAGCTTGTCGAAGATAGCAACAACATCATAGTTGCTGTAATTCCAAGAGCGGTTGGGAACTCGACAAATTGCTATCTTCCGTAGAATACAGTCACCATGATTGTATTTGAACGTGCGTACATTACCGGTGTGCCCAACCTCTGGGCAATGTGCTGAGATTTTTGGAAGTGGAACCCGGTGACGAGAGTACACATTCACAAGTTCCCACTCGTAGTTGGACCCAATGTAAACAACCCAATCTCCATTTGCGCCTGCCCAAGCCTTGCCCTCAAGCGATGGCATCTTAACATCATACGTATCATTATCAAGCGGCATCAACTTGCACAGGGCGAGGCCTTCGTCGTGCCGGCGCCAGTCATCAGGGTCACGGCGAAGAAGACAGGGGAGATCAAACCGCTCCTTGACTCTTGGGTTCCTTGTAATGATGTTATTAGTTGAGTCGAGAATGGGCTTGAACGAACCTGCCATGCTAGCTGAGGTGTTGACGTCGCACTGATCAATGAGTTCCTCCACCATGTCATCTTTCAGATCGGGGCAAGAATAACGGGGTCGTTTCCGGCCTGTTCCCTCCATGGATCAGACGATCGAACAATGGCAGAAGAAAGGGTGAAGGGCTGAAGGAAAATGGAGGAGGGAGAGGAAGAGCGTGTGACAGCAGTTCCAAATCGAGAGGGAAAGGCGAAGAGTCGGTGGACGGTTGCGAGTTTGCCACGGTTCACGAAGAGGCGCCCCAGCCTACACGTCCGTTCAGAAATACTCCTACTACTCGCTGTCGTCTCACTGATATGTTGGAATGGGACCACATGTCAACGAAACATGGTGTGTAATTTCTCGTGCAAAATGCGATTTGGCCGCATTGGCCCGAGGTGCCGCATTAGTTATCAACCTTTATTTTTTTAATAGCGTGCCGATCAGTTTTGAAGCACGACTAACTGGTACTATCCGCAGAGAAAATATAAACTACTCTACCACTACTCCACCTCCAGTACTAGTAGTATAAAAAAGATATATAGGCTGGAGCTTCAACGCTTTCTTGCTAAGGGCTGCCCACTTGCTTCTCACACTATCTCTCTCCAGATCTAAAAAAGACAGCCCCTCTCTCCCTCCTCACCAGTGGTCACAGATCCACCGGGGAAGAAAAGGACGTGCAGCGTTGACGCACTCGTCGTCGGCGAACGAGGTCACGCACTGACGACAAGGCCGTCCTCTCAGACCTAGCGCCCGCGCGGGATGGGCTCCGTCCCCAAGCTCGCTGCCGTAGTGTGTGCGGAGGACGATGACCACGAGCGAAGCCACTTCCCGCCGACCCTCAGGTATGCTACCTCTTTTCGAACCATAACCTTGTTCTATTGCCCCATCTGCCACGTCGTTGCATGTGGATCTTTTTCCACTCCACCATCTTCCCAATTTGCTATCTTCTGCTCTGCTGGCCACGCAGACGAAAACCATAATTTGCACTATTAAAGGAAACCCTACTTCATGCAGACTAATCCATGTCTGGGTTGAATAAGGAAAGGAAGGGAGACTGTACTGTCCAAGAGAGTAGGCATCGAACCCGCATTTAGGTTGAAAAGGGGAAAATCAGTAGCGAAGGAACGAGTCTCGTGTCTCTTGGTTGAAGAAGGGTAGAAAGGCATGACAACGCAATAGAGAATGACCAGGTCGATCGGTTTGTTGTCCTCGCATAGGAAAAAGGTGGCTAAAGAGAACAAAAATGGGACGTAATCCACATATGCTGCCTCGATATTTGTTGCTCTGGGCAACCATACCTCCCTCACCACTCTGCGTCCGTGGAGGTACATCGTACTGGTGCGCCCACTGTCCGAATGGGCCTCCCATGCTCTTATTGGCACTTTTTTTGCTGTTAGTATAACGCCAGCAGTCAAGTAAAGCAATGCTACTGCTAAAGTGATGTCACATTTAACTAATGCCGCTCTCAGTCTAATGCCACCGATAAATTTAAGCAATGCCATTTAATGTCACTGGATTATTTCAGGATTAGCTGTTGATTGTGGATGTATTAAAGATTTTTCAGCTAAGGCATTCTAATGCTATTGCACAGCCAGTATACCAACGATGAAACTTGTTACTACCTTTAGATTTTTGCATTGTTAATGCTTATAGATTACATACCTCACTTTCATGAGATAAGTTAATTTTTTTGTACAGTGTCACCAAAATGCCAAGGCGCTGATGTCATTTTATTTTGGTTAAACTGCACAGACAATTATGAAGACAAGAGGAAAGGTCAAGAGTGGGCACCTCCTCCTCCTCTGGCTGTTCTCTTGATTCGTTCGATCAAGTTTTTATGTTTGATCGATTATCAAGATTGGGATAGCAATTTTTAAGGTCCCCCTGAGTTCGAAATGATATTTACCTTGGAGGTACATGGTTTGCAATTTTTTTATACTGTCATTAGTTAATAATGCTAGTTACCTTCAGACTTTTGTATTTGGTTTAATGCTCATGCACAGCTAGTATACCAATGCTGAAACTTGTTACCTTTACATTTTGTATTGTTAATTCTTATAGAAACCTTCAAGTGCTAGAGTTTATTGAAATCTGTTCAGTAAAACCATTGTACTGTACCCTGTAATAAACTAACTACTATACTATTGCACTAGCCACTGGATTAGTGTATATTTGTAGTATTCGAATGGTGTTGCATTAGCGTATGGACATAAATAAAGTGTGGCAAGCTTTCCCAGATATGTGCTCAAGAAAACTACTACCTGTTTTTCTAAATACTAGACGTTTGGGTACTTTAAATTGAACCGTGAAAATGTCTTATATTAAGAAACAAAGGGTGTAGAGTTCACTCAAATTATCCCGGTAAAGCTAGTCACACCTTTGTTAAAATTAATGTTCATTATGTTATCGGAGGAGGTCTGTATGTTTGTCTCTAATGCCTGTCGACTACATACCTGACATCATGATGTAATGTTAAGTCATTTCCTTTTGTACAGTGTCACTGAATTGTCAAGGCGATGATGGCATTTTATTTTAGTAGAACTGCACAAAATTTGCTTAAAAGAAGAGGAAAGGTCAGGAATGGCTCAGTTTTTCAGAAAAAAAACTATTTATGCCTTCCTGACATCAGCCACTGCTGCTTTATTTATTCCTTCAAACAGGTGGTTAGAAACAGTCTTGCTACCTTTTCCCATTAAGAAATTGGAATGCTTATATTTGTGAGTCTATGCTTCAACTAGTGCCACTTTTAGAGTAATCATACTTTCAATATCTATGCAAACAGGGATGCTCAATTTTAGTGGAACTGCACAAAAAGTCCAACTGGTTCAACATTAGGAGCATGTTTTTTCCAAACCTTTATATCCAATTGGTGGCACTATGAGCTGTTCATTATGAAGGTACATGGTTTGCTACTATCTTGCTACTCTTTTGTACTGTCATTAGATAGTAATACTAGTGGTTTGCATGTGAATTTATTGGCCGGGTGGACCTACATTGGAGGTGCAGGACATGATTCAATGATTGGATGCTCAATTTCGGTTGTATCGATTTCACCTATTCCATCACTATGAACATGGATATCCTTGGTCTTATGAAGAATAGGCGCTATATTTCTGCTCTGAACCAGCAAATCAATTCAGTATGAAATTGTCCAGGGCAAAACATAACTGTATCAGATTGTCCAGCGCAGAACATGACAGATGCTAAGCGTAAGAGACATGTTTAAACCGAAAATACAAGGTGTGGTATATGTTTACTAGCTGCTTGATATTTGTGCAGACAGAGATGTCTACCCATTGCTATTTGGCAAACAAACAAAGTGTCCACAATTTTGGTTGAACTGCACAAGAGAATAGTATAGTCACTGCATGCAGTGCCATTTGAAAATAGACACAGAAAGATTGGATAGTCACTTCATGGACTACAGAAAAGTAGTACTGTACTATTTATTGGCCAACACTAGGTGCTTCATTGCTTTGGTCTGATTATACAATGGGCATCATTTTGCCTAAGTTAAAGTTTGTATTCCGAAAATAGTCTCGCGGTGTGATCGAGAGAAGACCAAATCATATTGCATTGGATGTTTCTCCATCATGTGTGGTTCATTCTCATGGTTCCAGCTGTTGGTGAAACCACTTATGTTTGCAAGAGGAATTGTAGACTTCACAAACAAATTTGTCTTTCAGTCTGTACTGAATGTTGGCCAAGAGAAGCATCCATGTTAGTAGGAAGAACATATGTTTTTTCTAGATCTTTGCTTTTGGAGCTACATATTTGTATATGATCTGTGAATCATTGAGATGCATTAACAGTTACTTATTTCTGTTCGCTCAGTGTTTACAAGTTACTGATCGATCACTAGCTAGCCTACAAATGCGCTCCTGGCAGTTTTATTTGCGACGCAAGATGCGAAGTGGCAGTTTTTTGAATAAAAATGCCTACCTTTGAAAAACTGACAAGCTACACTATCGATCCTACACGGATAAAAATGCCTACCTCTGGATAAACTGACAAGCTACACTATCGATCCTACACAGATAAATAGCAGATCACGCACGTACTACCTCCTTTCCGGTTTGCAGGGCTCAATTCAAGAAACAACCTACTCAATCCTACACGAATAAATAGCAGATCACACACATACGAGTAACTCCTTTCCGGTTTGCAGGGCTTAATTCAAACCTCTCACCAACCAAGGTACTCCCTCCGTCCGAGTTTATTAGTCTCGTGAGCAAAGCAGCAAGACCAAGGCATGGCAATAATTAACGGCATGCAGAAGTTTAAGCCTAATTAATTCCAGCGATTTAAGTGGCTGCATGCGTGCCCTCGGCTGCGACTCGTTGCATGCTGCTTCGCGTACTGCCTGCGAGCGATTCTGTGTGCCTGCATGCAGCCGGCCGTAATTAAGGTAGCTAACTGATGCAAAAACAGATACACTTTAATTGTTGTGGGCTTTTTAAATCCGTGGAATCATTATTGACAAGGAGGGAGATGATTCGAGTGCACTCGCTTGACTGCCATGCCGGCGTGCAACCCAGACGGGACAGGACGACACAGTCATAATTTCAGTTTTTCTAGCTTTCCATGGCAAGCTGGCGCGCTAAACCATTATGCATTGAATTCCAATGACCGTCGCGCTACCTTCCGCCTATAAGTACTGTTTCCCGGCCTTCTCCGGTGCCACCGTGACCCAACTCGCCATATCCTCATAAGCCCCCACCGGCCCAACATCGCTCGCACGTCCGCCATGCCCCCGCCCGTCCGCGGTAGGCGACGCCGGAGGCGGTCACCGCCGGAACTAGTGTTCGGGTTTTCACCGGAACGCAGGCGGAGGGAGGAGGCATTCTATCTGTATTTAGATGGCAATGCGGAGATCGAGGAGTTGTTGGAGTGCGAACGCATGGCGGAGGAGCAGGAGTTGTTGGAGCGCGACCGCCTGGCGGAGGAGCAGCGTATCGCCGATTTGCGCCGCCAGCGGGACATGGAGCAGCAGCGCACCGACGCTCTGAGTCGCGAGCAGAGCGCCCGCAACTGGGCCGACTACATGGAGGCGGGCGCCCAGCAAAGAGCCCTGGAGGCTGTCAGGCGCGCACGCATTCGCGACGCCGATTTTTACTACCAACTCGTCAAGTGGGTTTCCCGCTTGGAAGCCGAAACTTCGGTGGACCACGCCGGCATGGAAAGGGCCAACGCGCGTGAGCAACGCGCCCTATCACACCTCTTGCAAGTCCGAGGCGAGGCGCACGACGCCGGTGCCAGTGTTTAGCATGTACCACAGATGGCGGCCAGCATCGTCTAGTTAGCTAAGAGTAAGTTAGTACTTGTACGCTACTAGAGTATTAGTGGGAGTAGATAGTTAACTTGGCTATGATGGTTGTCAACGTGGAAGTTCTGTACTCTATATGTGGATCAGACCTGCTACTTTGCTCTGAATGTTGAACTTTCCGTTTGAACGTGTGGAATGGGCTGTTATTTTTTTAAATGAGTTGTATTTGTCCTCCACGGGTTTAGAGGCTGACTTGTGGGCCTAGCAAGTTGATGCGTACACAATCAGGAGATGATTATACATGGAGAGGATGACAACAGGGACCCGCCAAGCTCATGGCAGTACGCAAGAAAGTACCTCCTTATTTCAAGCCAATAAAAAAATGGCTCCTCCTAGTGGATTTCTGACATCTGGGTCCCATGCCATTGTCAACGTAGTCAATAAACGAGAGAATTGCACAACGACCGGCTGACACCAGGGACCCAGTAGCTCACCCAGTTATTTTTGTTTTGGGTTAATTTGATAAATGCCACTCCAAATTTGGTGTATCCGAGAAATGCCACTGCAATTTCCAAACTTTGAAAAATGCCATTTCATGCCATTTCTAGTGGCTTTTTTCGAAGTCTGGAGTGGCGTTTTTCAAAGTTCGCAAACTGCAGTGGCGTTTTTCAAAGCTTGCAAAAATTGCCTTGGCATTTTTCAAAGTTTGGAAATTGCAGTGACATTTTTATAAATCGCCATAATTGGAGTGGCATTTATCTAATTTTTTTTTGAGACGGAAGCAGGGTGTCAACTGGGCTATGCGGGACACTCTGGCCTGTCTAGACAGCCTTTTCTTTTATGTTTACCACAGACCAGCCCAGTAGTTTTTTTCTTTCTGAAATGGCTAGCCCAGTTTTTTTGTGATTTGTCAAGTAAGTCGCTTCATCGGGCCTGTTGGGCTGCAAATCTTTCAAGACGAGGAGAGCTTCATTCGGCTGGCTGAGAAAATGGCCTATCAGTAATGAGAAATGGGTTGTACATTTTTAAAACACATCAAACCGGCAATTAGTTTCAAATATCTTTTTTTCATTTCGAGATTTTAAATTGCATTGATTTTTATGCGTGGACAATTTATTGGATTTTATATTGATATACATTTATTTTTAAAATCAGTCTGAATGTGACTCGAAATTTCGGGATTAAAAATAGTTCAGACCGCACCGATATATGCAAAATTTCGTATAATTTTTTAACCGTGGCCACAATATGGGCTGTAATGCTAACAAAAAGAATATGGGCTCCAAAAAAACCCGTAAGAATTAGCAAATGGGCTGTAAATTATTTGAAATAATGGCAGATGGGTTGTATGCTGTTTTCCACAGATTTGAGGCTTTCCACAGATGGCCTGTATACTATTGGATGTCCATCCAACGGCCGTCGTGCTTCTTCAATCTCTGCTCTTCCTGCTCCAGCTGCTCAAACAAGCGCCGGCGGGACTGCCTGCTCCCTCCTCCCCGCGGTCGGCTATGCTGCCGCGCAGGCCTCACCGCCCCACCGTACTCCCATCGCTGGCCTAGCCATCCCTCTACTCACCCACACCTGCTGTTATTCTCCGGCGACGGCAGACGGACCAGTAAACCCTCATACAGTCGTACTCCCCTCCGCGTGGGAAACAAAAACAACTGCCGAGTCTTCCCTGCCTCCGTGTCGTTCCCTTCCTAGGCCTGGCCGTCGTCCACCGCCCTGGTGCTCTCGGCGTGGCGTGGTCAACATGGTCAACGACCGACATGCATCTGAAGTGGACTGTACGTGGAGAGGCTGACAGCTGGGTCCACAGCCGCACGCAAGGAAATGCCTCCTTATTACGCGCAAAATAATGATTCCTCCACCTGACATCTGGGACCCACCGAAAGGGCCTCTGTATTTCGCGAAAAAAACGTTACCGCCGTTGACAACTCGGACCCACCAGCTATATCTTCGCACGCAAGGAAGTGCCTCCTTATTATGGACAAAAAAATGAATACTCCCCCTGCTAGCTGGGACCCAGTATAGTGGGCCTACTAAGTTAACGGGGACGAAGGGCTTTGTCAACTTAGTCAATATGCACGATTCTAGCTCGACTGGCCGTACGATGTCCATCCAATGGACGTAGTGCTTCTTCAACCTCTGGTCTTCTTGCTCCAGCCGCCCAAAGCAGCGCCGGTCGTGCCGCCTGCTCCTGCCTCCTGTGGCCGGCTGTGCTGCCGCGGAGGCCTCACCGCCCCCATACTACTCCCACCGTTGGCCAGGCCATCCCTCCACTCCAATCACCCACACCCCCTGTTATTCTGCGGCGACGGCAGCGTAGCCGAACCAGTGAACCCTCGTACTCCTCTCCGCGTGGGCATCCACTGCCGCGTCTTCCCCGGCTCCGCGTCATCCCCTTCCTAGGCCTCGCCGTCGTTCATCGCCGTGGTGCTCTCGGCGCGGCGTGGTCAATGTGGTCAACGACCGAATTCCATCGGAAGAATACTGTTCGTGGAGAGGCTGGCAGCTGGGTCCACGGCAGCCGCAAGGAAGTGCCTCCTTATTACGCGGAAAATAATTATTCCTCCACCTGACAGTAGGGACCCACCGGACGCCCACCAGTATTTCGCGAAAAAAACGTTTGCCCCTGACTGCTGGGACCCACCGGACGAGCCACCGTATTTCGTGAAAAAAACGTTCCCCCTGCTGTCAGCTCGGACCCACCAGAGGTGCCTCTTTATTACGCTCAAAAAAATGAATACCCCCATGCTAGCTAGGACCCACCTTGGTGGGAGGCTGACTTGTGGGCCTACTAAGTTGACGGGGACGGAGGGCTTTGTCAACTTAGTCAATATAAACGATTCTAGCTCCAGTGACTGTACGATGTCCATCCAACATCCGTAGTGCTTCTTCAACCTCTGGTCTTCTTGCTCCAGCCGCCCAAAGCAGCGCCGGTCATGCCGCATGCTCCTGCCTCCCGTGGCCGGATGTGCTGCCGCGGAGGCCTCACCGCCCCCTACTATTCCCACCGCTGGCCAGGCCCTGCGGCGACGGCAGCCTCACACCGCAGCTGAACCAGTGAACCCGCGTACTCCTCTCCGCGTGGGCTTCCACTGCCGCGTCTTCCCCAGCTCCACGTCGTCCCCTTCCTAGGCCTCGCCGTCGTCCACCGCCCTGGTGCTCTCGGCGCGGCGTGGTCAATGTGGTCAAGAAATGACTTCCATCGGACGTGGACTGTACGTGGAGAGGCTGACAGCTGGGTCCACTGCGGCAGCAAGGAAGTGCCTCCTTATTACGTGGAAAATAATGATTCCTCCACCTGACAGTTGGGACCCACCGGACGGGCCACTATATTCGACGAAAAAAACATTTCCCCCTGACTGCTGGGACCCACCAGCTACATCTTCGCACGCAAGGAAGTGCGTCTGAAAAAAAAACGATTCGCCCCCCTGACTGCTGGGACCCACCAGCTACATCTTCACACGCAAGGAAGTGCGTCCGAGCAAAAAAAACGATTCGCCCCCTGACTGCTGGGACCCACCGGCTACATCTTCACACGCAAGGAAGTGCCTGACAGTCGGGACCCACCTGGTCAAAGCGTACGTAGCATTGTCATTCTGGTCGCGAACGTGTACGTACATATATATTGGTGGATGTAGAGGCGCGCACGTAGCATGTACACGTACGTACAGCGGCCAGGGTGCAAGAAAGAAGATATGGCCACATATGTGTACATACGGGCAGGGTCTCGAACGCCTACTCACGCATACGTACGGCGAGGGCTCGTGTACATGGCTGGGTCAGAACGGAGAGACAGCGTCGTCGTCGTGTTCATGGGGAGGCAACGGAATGCATCGTGTTCATCGGGAGGCAACGGAATGCGTCATGTTCATCGGGAGGCAACGGAATGCGTCATGTTCATCGAGAGGCAACGGAACGCGTGGGAGCCAACCGGCTGGGTCGGAATGGAATGCGTGGTCGTGTTCATCGGGAGGGCTTGGACGGAACATGCGATGGAAACGAGGCATGTCGTACTGCAGAACGGAGGAAACGAACCTCCTATGGTCGAAACGGGGGTCTTGTTGATCGGGAGGGGTGTGGCTTACCGCAAAATGGACGAAACGGACCTCCTATGGTCGAAACAAGGGTCCTGTTGATCGGGAGGGGTGTGGCGTACCGCAAAACAGATGAAACGGACCTCCTACGGTCGAAACGGGGGTCCTGTTCATCGGGAGGGGTGTGGCGTACCGCAAAACGAGACTCCACGGGATACTGTTCATCTCCACCATCGACCTCCTCCAGCCTCCACGGGCTACCGTCAACCTCCTCCAGCCTCCACGGGCTCCTATTCATCGAGCCTCCACCACGCGCTACTCCACCGGCTACTGTTCAACCACCCCTCCACCGTCTACTGTTCATCCAGCCCTCCACACCACGGGGTCCTGTTCAACCACCCCTCCATGGGCACCCCTCCACCGTCTACTGTTCATCCAGCCCTCCACCACACCATGGGGTCCTGTTCATCCAGAGGCAACGCCACCGCTCACTGTTCATCCACCCCCCACAACGCTCACTGTTCATCCAATCGATCGGCTTCAGTTAGTAGCAGTAGCGAAGGAATCGCTCGATCGGGTTCAGTTAACAGCCATCGATCGATCGCTCGGGTTCAGTAATGCGTAGCCTGCAGTGCAATCGCTCGAGTTCAGTTAGAGCCCAACGCCTCGCTCGGGCTCAGTTAGAGCCAACGCCTCGCACACACGCACCACTACAAAAAAAATACACTTCTGTGATGATACGTGTTTGTCACAGTAGGTCGCTTTTTTTGTCATGCATGTACATCCATGACAAATTTATGACAGAATCAAGATAGTCATACCTGTGCTGTCATAGAAGTGTTCCATGACATTACCAACATTATCATCACGGAAGTGTCCACTTCCATGACGATAAATCGCGCGTCACAGAAGTGCTTTCGTCAAGGGTGACCGACACGTGGCATCCACCGTAACGGAACGCCGTTAAGCTACCGGGTCAGGTTTTGGATCTGATAACCCGTTAACAGCCCCGACCAATGGGGATTTTCCACGTGTAAAATCATCATTGGCTAGAGGAAACATGTGTCGGCTCATCGTTGCAACAGATGTCATCCACTCATTGGACAGGAGGCGCCTATGATAGGTCGACACATGGCACGTCCCAATAGTGGCCCATTCCGGTGAAAAAGGCCAGCCCAGAAAAAATTAGCAGGCCGACCCAAATAAGGCCTACTTGTGTGAGGTCCATTTAAGCCCACGGCCCATATGGGATGTGCCAATTCGGCCCGTTAAATATTTGACACCATTGCAGCCCATCGTCAATTCGAGCCCGTTAACAGCCCGCTATATATTTGGGCTCAATATCGGCCCGATGAGATTTCGGCCTGTTAACGGCCCATTTAATGGATGGGCCAATTTTCAGGATGTACATCTTTCGGCCTTTTAGTGACCCATTTAAATGTTGGGCTAATTTTCGGCCCGGTGTGTCTTTCAGCCCGTTGACGGCCCATAAATCTGATGGGCCATTTGTAGTCGGACCTGAGTTTCGGCCTTTTAGCGGCCCATTTAAGTGTTGGGCCAATTTCTGGCCCGGTGTCACTTTTAGCCTGTTGATGGCCGATAAATCAGTTGGGCCAATTGTAGTCGGACCTGAGTTTTGGCCTTTTAGCGACCCATTTAAGTGTTGGGCCAATTCCCGGCCCTGTGTGCCTTTCGGCCTGTTAACGGACCATAAATGAGTTGGGCCATTTGTAGTCGGACCTTAGTTTTTGCCTCTTAACGGCCCAAGCCCTTTATGGTCCAATACCAGCCCGGTTTCTCTTTCGGCCCGCTAAAGGCCCACAACACAGTTGGGCCATTTACAATACGACCTGACTTTCGGCCTCTTAGCGGCCCATGATCTTCATGGTCCAATACAAGCCCGCTGTCTCTTTCGGCTTGCTAAAGGCCTACAATATAGTTGGGCCATATGTAGCCCAAACTTAGTAACGACCTGTTAACGGCCCGTGAAATAAATTGGGGCCACCTGTTGCCCGCTTCGATGTCGGCCTGTTAACGACCCGGGAGGTAAGAGGGCCGACCATTAACTTTCGGCCTATTAACGGCCCATTAACTTAATGGGCCCACTAAAGTTCGTTCATGCAATTTGAGCCCATTACGACGAGCAAAGGTACGACATACATGGAATAACGTTTCACATCCAGAATACATTACAGGAAATTACATCCACTGGGCAATCAAATATTTATGCCAGTGCAAATAAATGAGCAGAACCTAACCATCTACAACGTCACAATCTGCAACCTCAGCACAGATGACGCCCATAAGCATGTGGGCAAGTTCTTGCTGCTTTGCCACACTGTCTCTGAAAACATTGATCAGTTGTTGTGTCGCACGACTCTGCATCTCTGATTCATCCACCATTTCCATCATTGCTTCAGACATTAATTGGTTCACAAACATACATTTATTCCGTCGCATTCGAGACAGAGGATACTGAATAGATTCAGATGGCGATTTTGGCAGGCTTGTATTATTGATAGTGGAGATTGTCTTGAGCACTGCATCGTAACATAAATTAGGACGGGAACCAAACAGATTAATCATGAGTTATTGCCATATTACCTGGCCTAGATTTACTGGAAAGAAACAATGGGGTTGCCTTGCTGTTTTCAGAGTTTGTCTTCTTATCTTCAGCTGGCTACACAAAATTAACACACTAGCATTGCTATCATTGGCCAAGTCAGATAATAGGAAAGCAACATTGACACAACGAGCGTTCGGGCAACTAGCCTACACCAAATTGTGGCACAGCTATCATCAGCCAGGTAAGGTAATACGAGAGCAACATTGACACAATGAACGAATGGGCAACCAGAGAAGCACTACAATTCAGTAATGTGCGTGATATGAGATAGCACATTCATGTAGCTCAGTACGCAAAACTACCAGGCAGTTTTCCTTACAAAAATCAACATTGGCGCATTTAACATTTTGCTACAACTAATTTTAGATCAGATAAAGGTTAGATTCAGGCCGATTAATGTAAAAATATAGTGATATACAACAGGTACTTACATCAGCACTGGAGCACAGAGAATCCCCACAAGATATTTTCCTCGAATACGATCCCAATGGAGGAAGTCTTGTATCGTTTAACCTTATTTTCTAAAAGAGATACGGGTAAGAAACATGTAGAAAATATGATCAGAATGCTATAAAATTTCATGATGCAAGGATACGCACATGCTTCTTAGAATGGAGTTGACATTCTTTTGCTGGACTGGAGCGGACTAGTTCTTTGGCCACTGGAATCTGCTTATTATCAGTGGGAGTTGGGTTTCTCTGTGCTGGAGCAGTATCTATGAAAAATGGAGTTGGTTTATTATCTCCGGGCGTTTGGATCTTTTGCAAAGACCTGGTTTGTAACCCTTCAAATTCTAACATAGCCGTCTTCCCCTTGCATGCCTTATATAGAAGAATGGTGCTTCAATTATAAAACATGCTATAGCAGAGATGGAATAGGTACTGAAGAATAGAAAGGCATGACATATTGACATGTATTCCCTCCATCTGGAAATAAATGGATGGGTCTAGGCGTATTTCAGTTCTAGATACATCTAGTTTTATCCATTCTGCGACATGTAATCCGGGCGGAGGGAGTATGACGTAAGAGCTAGGGATACGACAGGACAACACACTAAAAAATCAGTGAAAACCCACTGCAGAACCAAAGTAATCAAACCCACTGATATGAGATAGTACACTCATGCCGCTCAGGATGCAAAACTACCAGGCAGTTTTCCTTACAAAAATCAACATTGTGGCCTTTAATCATACATTTTGCTACAACTAAATTTAGATCAGATAAAGGTTGGATTCACGCCGATTAACAAAATACATGCTGATGTAAAAATATAGTGATATACAACAGGTACTTACATCTGCATTGGAGTACAGAGGATTCCTGCAAGAATCTTTCCTCACAGACGATACCAGTGCAGAAATTCTTCTATCTGTTAAGCTTATTTTCTAAAAGAGAGATGGGTAAGAAACATGTAGAAAATATGATTAGCACGCTATAAAATTTCATGATGCAAGGATACGCACACGCTTCTTAGAATTGAGTTGACATATTTTTGCTGGACTGGAGCGGACTAGTTCTTTGGCCACTGGAATCTGCTTATTATCAGTAGGAGTTGGGTTTCTCTGTGCTGGAGCAGTATCTTTAAACTGGAGTTGGTTTATTATCTCCTGGCGTTTGGATCTTTTGCAAAGGCCTTGTTTGTAACCCTTCAGATTCTAACATAGTCGTCTTCCCCTTGCATGCCTTGTATAGAAGAATGGTGCTTTAATTATAAAACATGCGACAGCAGAGAGATGGAATAGGTACTGAAGAATAGAAAGGCATGACATATTGACATGTATTCCCTCCATCCGGAAAAAATGGATGGGTCTAGGCGTATTTCAGTTCAAGATACATCCTTTTTTATCCATTTCGGCAACATGTAATCCGGACGGAGGGAGTATGGTGTAAGAGCTAGGGATACGACAGGACAACACAGCAAAAAAAACACTAGTTGAATGTAAAACTGTATGCTAGCGGAATACATACAGAAATAACTAAGGCAACATACACGTGTATGATTGGGAAAATAAGATGGCATTGCAACAAAGCACTAGAACATCACTTTAATGTAAAAAACATGGTATACAGATGAAGTACATATTGATGAATAACAATGCATAAGATATTCAGAAGCATGATGTCCAAATTAAGCAGATGGCATTGAGATAGAGTAGAATGACAGTACTTAAATTTGAAAACATGTTATCATGAATGGAATAGGTACTGAAAAACAGGAAGGCATGACATATTTACATGCATGATCAGCATGCTAAGCACATGGCATTGTAATAGAGTAGATACACTCCAGGACGTTATATGCATGTTGTACCCATATCACAGGCCAAGTTAGAGCAAGGACCTTGTGGGGTGAAGAGGATTCATCATCTTTCTGCAAGTCTTCTGAAGAACTGCCTTTACATGTTCCATCATATTGGGTATCATTGACATCAAGTTTATTGGCATTTACATTGCTCCATGAGGTTCTTGTGGATATATCAGTGTGTGCAATTATATCTGACATGCATGGAAGACAACTAGTAGTTAGATTTATGTAATGAGTGCCTGTAGGAGACGACATAAATAGTAGGACTGGGGTTAACTAGCAGCAACAGGTCTCATAAACTAAAGTGAGAACACAGATGAAAGCTACAGAATATGTATCGTTTGTACTCGAGATTAACTAGATGGCACACAAAAGTATTAAAGAACAACATAGGAAATACTAGAAGTGGTATAATACTATAATCACCAGCCTGTGGGATAGCATTGGCTGATGGATGATAACTATGGAAAAATGTTACCTAAAGAACAAGTATCTTAGCTGAACTATGGAACAACGTTAACTCCTGAACAAGACCCGTAAGAGATCAGCATGAATATATAGTGAAATGTGATGATCTATTTTCCATGCTTAGATGAATAACAAATCCATAAATGTTGCACACAAGTAAGATGAGGGTACAACCTATCTGGCTGCCATCCATAGGAGTGAGCATCATGTGCTGACTTGTGGATGGCCCTGCAGTTGTTGTGGCCGTGCATGTCAGGCATGCGCATTCGATGCAGGGAACTGTTGAGTGGGGACTACAGCTCCCTTCTGGTGTATGCTTCCCTTGTTGGAGCAGCTGCGGTGAGTCGGAAGACGGTGTGTCTGAAGATGCAGATAACGCATAATGTTAAGAACAACATATCTCTTTGATCTGAAGAAATACACTAAGAGATCAACAGCAAGGTACGAGAGTGGTCACACATCTATTGGCTGAAGACTAAATTGGGGTTACACGATTTTATTTTGGTACTGTCCGATCTACGCCGGATGGCTGGCCGTCTTGTGCCTCCCGGCTGACACTGTTCGGAATCTTCCCCGAAGAGCCAGCGACCAACGGCAGAGTAGCCTGCCTCCGCCGTTGTGACCCCGGCCAAAACCCCGCTCCCTGCCCCACCGCACTGCCGTGGTTGCGCCGCCCCCGGGCCAATCCACAAAGACTCCCCGTCATCCATATCCTACGGAGGCAGTACCTTCAACCCACGCAACTCTAAAAGATAGCCATCTAAGCAATGCTTCCACGGTGAACTTTGCGGCCCCGCACCCTTACGTTAGACACCAGCCAACCAGCAGCCTAGGAGCTCTGCCGCCTCGAGGGGTGCTGCTTCCCATTGCAAATCGATTGGCCCAGAATAAAAATTCAGACAACTGACACCTAAATAAAGTGATTTGAGATGAGGGTGCGACCTATCTGGCGGCATGGTGAAGTAGGCAGGTCCAGCTACCGAGTCGGTGAGGCCGGCGCGGTTGCGGTGGCGACCGGCGGCAGGGAAAGAGCGATGTCGCGACGGTCGATGGCTACACTGAAGCAACGCCAGGACTCTGGACGAATCCAAAGTTGGAGCCGCTCCGGCGCCGTGAACAATGGCGGGGGTGAATCGGCTCCGGTACGGTTCACGCGGCCGTCGTCGAGGCAGCACCAGCAGCACGGAGTAAGAGGCACACGGCCCAGTGCACGACGGCAAATGGACAGTGTCTCCGGCATTAGGGAGGAGGGCAACTGTGAAATTGGTGCGGTGGTGGGCGCCATGGAGGTGGGGCAGAGGTTTTGAGGCTCGGGAGAAGGGAGCTTCTCGGGAGAAGGTGATTTGGCCCCCCAAGAGGTATGAATGGGGGCGGGCGTGGGAAATTGGGAGGGGAGTGGAACCATGTCTTACGGACGCATTTGTCTGAAATGTGAGGGGGAGTTACAGTTCTACCCTTGCCTATAGGCTTCTCGGCTTGGGTCTGTGTACTGAGGGTCGGGGATAGTAGAGTAACTTTGCTTCTCTGGGCGGGAGCGATTTCGGGCGAGGAGGGCGTGTTTTGAACTATAGTTGGCGCGAGCGATTTCGGGCGAGGAGAGCGTGTTTTGTAATAGTGGGCACGAGCTATTTCGGGCGAGGAGAGCGTGTTTTGCCGACCATGGTTTATGAATTATTCGGCACATGTCATTTCGGCCGAGGAGAAAGCGCGCTTGGATGAAGTTACGAACCTACCCTCGATGTACAACGGGCCAATTGATGCGTGTCCCACATAGGACGTTAATTTCGCGTCTCCCATTTATTTGCTCGGGCGAATTCCACCGAGCAGAGAGGATGTTTAACAGTTTGTTCAAATTTTGGGAGAACGAGCATCCACGTCTACCTTACCAAGTCGATTCGGATCAAATTTTGAAATATTAGCTTGCCACTTATTTTTTAGATGGAGAGATGATGCTCGGGAGTAATGTGTTTTTACATGCTCGTTGCTAGCGATTTACTATATGACAAATAGTTGACGCACTCAAAAACGTGAATCAAACCCAAAATGAAATATCTCGATTCAATGAAATAGCTCATTCAGTAGGTCAAAATAGTGAACTAAATCCAAAATTGAACACCTCAATCGAGTAGCATGTTGTACAGTATTATAGTACTCCATGAACATGTTGAAAGTCAAATTAATGAACTTCTTTGATATAAGCATATATCCGTTCATGTGTGGATTGTAGACAACATGTTCTCCAATTTAAATATTTGAATGCAAGTTCATATCGAAACATGGTTTATATCAGTCTTTGATGCATAAAACGCGACCTCCCCCTCTCCCGGACTCCTGTTCCCTCTCTCTCTCTCGCCGACAATCTTCAATTCTGTCGCACGCATCCAACACAAAAACCTTGTTCGTCCCTCTCCCTTTCTCTCCATCTCTCTCTCTCTCTCTTTGTGTGTGTGGGGGGAGTCTTTCTAGTTCACATGCATATATACACCATCTATAGGTCTCTCTCGCACACTATGTATGATACTTTAGCTAGTCCAAGCTAGATATCTTGGGTGCACTCATCGTACGCACACAGATTCCTTGGCTCTTTGCCTGTAACTCTCTCACGCACCACTATGTCATCTCGGAGCTCTTCCCCCCCCTCTCAAACTCTCCATCCACCTGGGTCACACATACACATGCATATCTCACTCGCACTCGATAGGCTCATCTAAAACCCTATCTCTCCCCCTCGTTCTCTCTCCATCTCACACGCGCACACACACAATCCCATGCCCAGCTAGCCAAGTATGATGGTCTCTCACTCAATTGTAGGCACACGCAGTCCCCCCTATATGTATATGACTAGCTAATCTTAGTCTCCATCACAAACATGTGCATGGTCTATCTCAGTTTCTCTCGGGGCATCTTTCTATCGCGCACGCACTCCCTCGATCTCCCACCCATATAGTCCCCTCACGATCTCGACGGGATCTCTCTTCACAAACACACCCTCTCTCCCTCCTCATGCATCCATGCCATCCATGTGTCTCTCTCGACCTTTGTTCCTTGTTGGCCACACCTCTATTGGACATGTGCTACATGGGTGTCTCTCTCCATTGCAAACAATCACACACTAGTTATCTTCGTGTATCTCCTCGCCTCGCTTTTCCATCTCGGAGATGCATGCGTGATATGTTCGCATAAGAAATGAAAAAATACACTCTCTCTAATTTATCGTTTGTTGTCACTTTCTCTTTCACACACATACTCTTTTTGCACACTTACTCATTCTCCTTCACACGCACTTGATCTGTCTCGACTGAGGCACTCTCCTCGGTCCATAGCATATAGATTTATTGAAAAGTCAAACATCACAAAGTTTGACCATGTACGTGGAGAAAAAGAATTACATCTAGTACGACAAACATATGCCATTAGATTCACCATGAGATGTAGTTTTGTATGATGTATTTTTGGTATTGTAGATATAAATAACATTTGCGTAAACTTGATCAAAGTTTCCAAAGCTTGACTTCTAAAAAATTTACATGCATGGCATTATCGAGCGGATGGAATATCTCTTTCCCCCTCTCAGCTATCTGACGCACCACTCAGCCTTATCGGGGCTCCTCAATCTCTCTCAACTTTATTGGTCAGTTTGGTTCGTGACCTGACCCTCATGCCTTGATGTCCGGTACTGCCTGGTGTGGACGTGAGATGTAAAATATTTCTGCCTGGCCAGGCTTGTGTGGTGCTGAAGCGTTTGGTTCATGCTTGGTCCAGGCAAAGCATCAACGTCCCATCAATCAATCCATGCATCAATTATTTAATGCTAATATCCATCCATGTTGCTGTTAGCCTCGTGGCCACACGACCAGGCATGACCAGGTGTTCAAAATCGGTCACCTGGGCCAGGCTACTTGCAGTGTCTGGAGTTCAGCCAGGCTAATTAAAGTGCAAGGGAACCCAGGCCAGGCGGGCTTTCTTTTTCACAGGGTTGCAACCAAACAAGCGTGCATGAAATCCAGCCACAACCCCCGGCCAGGCAAAAGATGCTCAGGACGCAAGCCAAACTGGCCTTATATCTCCCTGGTTCACACATACACATGTCTCGCTCGCACTATACATATAGACCCATCCAACACTCTCCGCCCTTGTTCTCTCTCCATGTGACACGCACCCCCCTAAGTACCATAATCCTTCAATCCATCATAGGCGCAAGCACTCCCCCCTCCTAAGTATGATTATCTCTTACTAGCCAACAGGAACACACGTATTGTCTCCTTCCATCCATACGTCTATCTCGATATCTCTCGGGGCATCTTCTATCACGCACACACCTTGTCACTCGATCTCCCACCCATGTAGTCCCATCACGATCTCCAGGGGATCTCTCTATGACAGACATACACTCTCTCCTCCCCATGTCTGCATTTTCTCCGTATGTCTCTCTCGACCTCTCTCCCTTGTTTGTCAGACCCCTCTTGGCCACGTGCTAGGGGTCTTGCTCTCTCGGTTCCAAACAACCACACACTATCTCCTCACCTTGCCTCCGTTGTCGAAGATGCATGTGTGATATGTTTGCATAAGACACACACGCTTTTGCTCTACTTTTATCGTGTGTTGTCCATGTCTCTTTCACACACGCACACACACTTTTTTCACTCTCTCTCTCTCTCTCTTGTTAGGGACTCTGTCACGTCCATAAGCATATGGATGTTTTGAAAAGTCAAACCTCAGAAACGTTTGACCAGGTATATGTGGAGAAAAACATTTACATCTGGAACGATCATTAGATTCATCACAACAGGTACTTACTTCATACTATCATTTATCTTTGATATTGTAGATATAAGTAATTTCTTTATAAACTTGGTCAAAGTTTCAAAAGTTTGACTTAAAAAAATGTTGGAACTACATTATCGAATGGAGGGATTAGCTCTTTCTCTCTCTCTGCTATCTCTCACGGGCCTCCCCTCTCACTCGAACTCTCTATACCGACGGATTATACGCTCACTGTGTCAGCGTATAGCTCCGTATATTGTTTAGTTGACCGATCAACCAATCCACATGCTGCCTTTTCAGCTCATGTTCTGTATCTTCGTGTGCTGGCCCATGTGGCAGTGGGTGAAAATAAGTAAACTAGAGGCCCATCTGACACGCGGTGAAGTAAACAAAGTTGAAACCACTCGGGGTAGCACCCCGCACGCTAGTAAATTGAGGGCGCATTGAGGATAAACTTCTTGCGCGCGAAGGACGCACTCGCGCACAATTCACCACTGCGCGGCGACATGCACAGAAGGACGCACTCGCGCACACCCAACACACAACACACACCAGCACACGTGTACACATGTAGGAGTAGAAGGCCGTGGAAAAATCTGGCGCGATGGCCGCTGCAAGAAAATTGGTGTCGAACGGGACTCGTGTGGGTGGCGTGTGCCGTACTGCTAGACGTGAATGCTACTGAGTTATGGCCCATGCCACCCCACTATATCGAGCCTATATCGAGGTACGTAGAACAAATTTCCTACAGTCCGTGCTCATCCCTCCTCTATCTCTCTTCTCAGCCAGCCGGCGGACGCGCGGAGCCCATCGTCTGCTTGCTCACATGCAGCCCCACATGTCAGTGAAAATGCAAGAGGACCCACTGAACCTGCACATCTTTCACCTCGATGTGCTGGTGATGAAAAACAAATCCAATAAAGATCTTCGGTGGCTGCTTTTGGAGTTACTCAAGAGTAGTAAGATTCTATTTATAGTTTAACCCAAGATGCACATCTCGTGGCTTCAACTACCACTCTATTTGGTTTCATGACATGACCTGGATGCTGGATGTCCCACGTGTCGGCAAAAGGAGGGAGAACCCGACCAAATCTTCGGTTCTGCTCTCGGATTAGACTAGTTGTGCTAACTTAAAATTTTTATTGTGTACTCCGTCAGTTCCAAAATACTTGACTTCCATTTGTCCAAACATGGATGTACCTATATACTAAGACATGTCTAGATACATATATATTTTGACAAATATAAGGCATGTATTGTGCAACAGAGGGAGTAGACTGGATGCAAGTTTTTGTATTGGGAAGAAGAGTACATCCATATATTGATAGAGCGCAATTTAGTAGATGTTCTATCACTTTTAGCTAGCACAGACGCAAGATCGAGCCTCCGCAGATCAACAATGAATGCATCGAGAAGGCACTAATCCAACTTACAGGAGTAGTAAAATGTATTCTTGTGGTTCTTGTTTTCTTTGGTCCTGCTTTTCTAGTCAAAATTATCGTTGGAGTCCTTGCAAAACGGAGGTGCGTTTGGGGTCGTGTGTTGGAGTTGGCCTTACAAGTGGGACCGCAGTTAAGGAAACCTACTATCAGCAAACCCCCACCTCGCCCGTCGCGTGATGGCTGAAGTTAGAGAAACGACGAGGTTGAAGAGATTGCTCTAGCACGGACTCCAAGAAATAATATGGTGTCAGATGGATGTCGTGGTGGTGGCGTGTGCCGTACTCCAGGACGTGAATGCTTGTTCTGGCACATGCCACCCTACTACTATTTTGGATTTCAAGGAATTTAATTATGAAAGTTTCTCTTTAATTGATTGTATTTCCTTGTTGCAATCCGTGCTTAATTCTCCACATGCTTATAGTCAAAATAAAGCCTTCACCGAACATATTGTTGATGCCTTGATGCAATCTTATGAAGAAGAACTTGAGTTGAAAGTTTCTATCCCTAGAAAACTCTATGATGAGTGGGAACCAACTATTAAAATTAAAAATAAAGATCATGAGTGTTATGCTTTGTGTGATTTGGGTGCTAGTGTCTCTACTATTCCCAAGACTTTGTGTGATTTGCTAGATTTCCGTAATTTTGATGATTGCTCTCTAAACTTGCATCTTGAGGATTCCACTATTAAGAAACCTATGGCAAGGATTAATGATGTTCTTATTGTTGCAAATAGGAATTATGTGCCCGTAGATTTCATTGTTCTTGATATAGATTGCAATCCTTCTTGCCCTATTATTCTTGGTAGACCTTTCCTCAGAATGGTTGGAGCGATTATTGATATGAAGGAAGGGAATATTAGATTTAAATTTCCATTAAAAAGGAGCATGGAACACTTTCCAAGAAAGAAAATAAAATTACCATATGAAACTATCATGAGAGCCATTTATGGATTGCCTACCAAAGATGGCAATACTTAGATCTATCCTCGCTTTTAAGCCTAGCTAGGGGCGTTAAACGATAGCGCTTGTTGGGAGGCAACCCAATTTCATTTTTATTCCTTGCTTTTTGCTCCTGCTTAGTAATAAATAAATTATTTAGCCGCTGTTTTGGTTGTGTTTTTTTGTGTTTAATTAGTGTTTGTTCCAAGTAGAACCGTTGGGAAGACTTGGGGAAAGTCTTGTTGAACTTGCTGTAAAAACAGAAACTTTATCGCTCACGAGAACTGCTGTCATTTTTATTTGAAGAGTGATATTTAGTTAATTATTTTTGCAAATCATTAATAGATAAATTACTCACTTCCAGAAATTTATTTTATAATTTTTGGGGTTCCAGATCTTGCGGTAACTACAGATTACTACATACTGTTCTGTTTTTGACAGATTCTGTTTTTCGTGTATTGATTGCTTATTTTGATGAATCTATGGCTAGTAAAATAGTTTATAATCCATAGAGAAGTTGGAATACAGTAGGTTTAACACCAATATAAATAAATAATGAGTTCATTACAGTACCTTGAAGTGGTCTTTTGTTTTCTTTCGCTAACGGAGCTCACGAGTTTTCTATTTTCAGTTTTGTGTTGTGAAGTTTTCAAGTTTTGGGTGAATTCTTTTGATGGATCATGGAACAAGGAGTGGCAAGAGCCTAAGCTTGGGGATTCCCATGGCACGCCAAGATAATCCAAGGACACCAAAAAGTCAAAGCTTGGGGATGCCCCGGAAGGCATCCCCTCTTTCGTCCACTTTCATCGGTAATTTACTTGGAGCTATATTTTTATTCACCAACATGATATGTGTTTTGCTTGGAGCATCTTGTATTATTTGTGTCTTTGTGTCTTAGTATACCACAATCATACTTGCTGTACACACCTTTTGAGAGAGCCATACATGAATTAAAATTTGATAGAATACTCTATGTGCTTCACTTATATCTTTTGAGCTAGATAATTTTGCTCTATGTGCTTCACTTATATCTTTTGAGCTAGATAATTTTGCTCTATGTGCTTCACTTAGATCTTTTAGAGCACGGTGGTGGATTTTTTTAAAGAAACTATTGATCTCTCATGCTTCACTTAAATTATTTTGAGAGTCTCTTAATAGCATGGTAATTTGCTTAATAATAATATGCTTGGTATTCAAGATTTGTGAAACTTTCTTTTGAGTGTGTTGAATACTAAGAAAAGATTTAAGCATGATAATTGTTTTGAGATATGGAGGTGATAATATTAAAGTCATGCTAGTTGAGTAGTTGTGAATTTAAAGAATACTTGTGTTAGAGTTTGTGATTCCCGTAGCATGCATGTATGGTGAACCGTTATGTAACGAAGTCGGAGCATGATTTGTTTATTGATTGTCTTCCTTATGAGTGGCGGTCGGGGACGAACGATGGTATTTTCCTACCAATCTATCCCCCTAGGAGCATGCGCGTAATACTTTGCTTTGATAACTTCTAGATTTTTGCAATAAGTATATGAGTTCTTTAGGACTAATGTTGAGTCCATGGATTATACGCACTCTCACCTTTCCACCTTTGCTAGCCTCTCTAATACCGCACACGTTTCGCTGGTATCATACACCTACCATATACCTTCCTCAGAACAGCCACCATACCTACCTATTATGGCATTTCCATAGCCATTCCGAGATATATTGCCATGCAACTTTCCACCATCTAGTTCATCATGACACATTCATCATTGTCATATTTCTTAGCATGATCATGTAGTTGACATAGTATTTGTGGCAAAGCCACCGTTCATAATTTCTTCATACATGTCACTCTTGATTCATTGCAAATTCTGGTACACCGCCGGAGGCATTCATATAGAGTCATACTTTGTTTTAGAATCGAGTTGTAATCATTGAGTTGTAAATAAATAAAAGTGTGATGATCATCATTCAATAGAGCATTGTCCCAATAAAAAAAGGCCAAAGAAAAAAAAGAGAAAATAAATAAAAAGGGGCAATGCTACTATCCTTTTTCCACACTTGTGCTTCAAAGTAGCACCATGATATAGCAAGTCTCATATATTGTGCTTCAAAGTAGCACCATGTTCTTCATATAGAGAGTCGCATATGTTGTCACTTTCATATACTAGTGGGAATTTTACATTATAGAACTTGGCTTGTATATTCCAATGATGGGCTTCCTCAAATTTGCCCTAGGTCTTGGTGAGCAAGCAAGTTGGATGCACACCCACTTAGTTTCTTGTTGAGCTTTCATACATTTATAGCTCTAGTGCATCCGTTGCATGGCAATCCCTACTCACTCACATTGATATCTATTGATGGGCATCTCCATAGCCCGTTGATACGCCTAGTTGATGTGAGACCATCTTCTCCTTTTTGTCTTCTCCACAACCACCATTCTATTCCACCTATAGTGCTATATCCATGGCTCATGCTCATGTATTGCGTGAAGATTGAAAAAGTTTTGAAAAAGTTAGAGTATGAAACAATTGCTTGGCTTGTCATCGGGATTGTGCATGATTTAAATACTTTGTGTGGTGAAGATGGAGCATAGCCAGACTATATGATTTTGTAGGGATAACTTTCTTTGGCCATGTTATTTTGAGAAGACATAATTGCTTTGTTAGTATGCTTGAAGTATTTTTTATTTTTATGTCAATATAAACTTTTGTCTTGAATCTTTCTAATCTGAATATTCATACCACAATTAAGAAGATTTGCATTGAAATTATGCCAAGTAGCACTCCGCATCAAAAATTCTCTTTTTATCATTTACCTACTTGAGGATGAGCAGGAATTAAGCTTGGGGATGCCTGATACGTCTCCAACGTACCTATAATTTTTGATTGCTCCATTCTATATTATCTACTTTTTTGGACTATATTGGGCTTTATTTTCTACTTTTATATTATTTTTGGGACTAACCTATTAACCGGAGGCCCAGCCTAGAATTGCTGTCTTTTTGCCTATTTCAGTGTTTCGGATAAACGGAATATCAAACGGAGTCCAAACAGAATAAAATCTTCGGGAACGTGATTTTCTCACCAAACATGATCCAGGAGACTTGGACCCTGCTCCAAGGCACAAAAGAGGCGCTCACGAGGGTGGGGGCGCCCCCTAGGGCGCGCCCCCTGCCTCATGGGCCCCTCGTTGCTCCTCCGGCATACTTCTTCCTCCTATATATACACACGTACGCCCAAACGATCAGAAGAGGAGCCAAAAACCTAATTCCACCGCCGCAACTTTCTATATCCACGAGATCCCATCTTGGGGCCTGTTCCGGAGCTCCGCCGGAAGAGGGCCGTCATCACGGAGGGTTTCTACATCATCATAGCCCCTCCGATGAAGTGTGAGTAGTTTACCTTAGACCTTCGGGTCCATAGTTAGTAGCTAGATGGCTTCTTCTCTCTTTTTGGATCTCAATACAAAGTTCTCCCCCTCTCTTGTGGAGATCTATTCGATGTAATCTTCTTTTTGCGGTGTGTTTGTTGAGACCGATGAATTGTGGGTTTATGATCAAGTCTATCTATGAATAATATTTGAATCTTCTCTGAATTCTTTTATGTATGATTGGTTATCTTTGCAAGTCTCTTCGAATTATCTGTTTGGTTTGGCCAACTAGATTGGTAGTTCTTGCCATGGGAGAAGTGCTTAGCTTTGGGTTCGATCTTGCGGTGTCCTTACCCAGTGACAGAAGGGGCAGCAAGGCACGTATTCTATCCTTGCCATCGAGGATAACAAGATGGGGTTTATTTCATATTGCATGAATTTATCTCTCTACATCATGTCATCTTGCTTAAGGCGTTACTCTATTTTTAACTTAATACTCTAGATGCATGCTGGATAGCGGTCGATGAGTGGAGTAATAGTAGTAGATGCAGAATCGTTTCGATCTACTTGTCACGGACGTGATGCCTATATACATGATCATGCCTAGATATTATCATAACTATGCTCAATTCTGTCAATTGCTCAACAGTAATTTGTTCACCCACCGTAGAATATTTATGCTCTTGAGAGAAGCCACTAGTGAAACCTATGGCCCCCGGGTCTATTCTCATCATATCAATCTCCATCACTTTAATCTTGCTTTTCTTTTTACTTTGCTTTTACTTTTTACTTTGCATCTTTATACAAAAAATACCAAAAATATTATATCTATCAGATCTCACTCTCGTAAGTGACCGCAAAGGGATTGACAACCCCTAATCGTGTTGGTTGTGAGTAGCTATCGCTTTGTGCAGGTACGAGGGACTTGAGCGCGGGCTCCTTGGTTCTCAAAAACTGAGGGAAATACTTACGCTACTCTGCTGCATCATCCCTTCCTCTTCAGGGAAAACCAACGCAAGCTCAAGACGTAGCAAGAAGGATTTCTGGCGCCGTTGCCAGGGAGTCTACGCAAAAGGTCAACATACCAAGTACCCATCACAATCCCTATCTCTCGCATTACATTATTTGTCATTTGCCTCTCATTTTTCTCTCCCCCAATTCACCCTTGCCGTTTTATTCGCCCTCTCTCTCTCTCTATCCTCCCTCTCTATTTGCCTCTTTTTGCCCATTTGCTTTTGTTTGCTCGTGTGTTAGATTGCTTGTTTGTCTCTATGGCTCAAGATACTACCAAATTGTGTGACTTCACCAATACCAATAATAATGATTTCCTTAGCACTCCGATTGCTCCTCTTACTGATGCTGAATCTTGTGAAATTAATACTGCTTTGTTGAATCTTGTTATGAAAGATCAATTTGCCGGCCTTCCTAGTGAAGATGTCGCTACTCATCTGAATAGATTCGTTGATTTATGTGATATGCAAAAGAAAAAAGATGTCAATAATGATGTCGTTAAATTGAAGCTATTTCCTTTTTCGCTTAGAGATCGTGCTAAAGCTTGGTTTTCGTCTTTGCCTAAGAATAGTATTGATTCATGGAACAAGTGCAAATATGCTTTTATATCTAAGTATTTTCCTCCCGCTAAGATCATCTCTCTTAGAAACGATATTATGAACTTTAAACAACTTGATCATGAACCTGTTGCACAAGCTTGGGAGAGAATGAAATTAATGATACATAATTGCCCTACTCATGGTTTGAATTTGTGGATGATTATACAAAAATTTTATGCCGGATTGAATTTTGCTTCTAGAAATCTTTTAGATTCGGCCGCGGGAGGCACTTTTATGGAAATCACTTTAGGAGATGCTACTGAACTCCTAGATAATATTATGGCTAATTATTCTCAATGGCACACTAAAAGATCTTCTAATAAAAAAGTGCATGCGATAGAATAAATCAATGTGTTGAGTGGAAAGATGGATGAGCTTATGAAATTATTTGCTACTAAGAGTGTTTCTTCTGCTAATGATATGCCTTTGTCTACTTTGATTGAGAATAACAATGAATCTATGGATTTGAATTTTGTTGGTAGGAATAATTTTGGGAACAACGCTTATAGAGGGAATTTTAATCCTAGGCCATATCCTAGTAATCCTTCTAATAATTATGGTAATTCCTACAACAAATCTTATGGAAATTATAATAAGATGCCCTCTGAATTTGAGAATACTGTTAAAGAGTTTATGAATTCACAAAAGAATTTTAATGCTTTGCTTGAGGAGAAATTGCTTAAAGTTGATGATTTAGCTAGAAACGTTGATAGAATTTCTCTTGAGGTTGATTCTTTAAAGCTTAGATCTATTCCTCCTAAACATGATATCAATGAGTCTCTCAAAGCCATGAGAATTTCCATTGATGAGTGCAAAGAAAGAACCGCTAGGATGTGTGCTTCCAAAGATGCCTTTATTAAAGCGTGTTCCTCCATTTCCTATGAAAATCAAGATGAAGATCTAAAAGTTATTGATGTGTCCCCTATTAAATCTTTATTTTGCAATATTAATCTTGATGAAACTGAATATGATCTTCCTTTACCTAGAAGGCGTTCTAAAAATTCGGAGTATTTAGATCTTAATGATGAAATTGATGAAAGTGGGATTGAAAGAAATAAAAATTTAGATGTTACTAAACCCACTATTTTGGATTTCAAGGAATTTAATTATGGAAGTTGCTCTTTAATTGATTGTATTTCCTTGTTGCAATCCGTGCTAAATTCTCCACATGCTTATAGTCAAAATAAAGCCTTCACCGAACATATTGTTGATGCCTTGATGCAATCTTATGAAGAAAAACTTGAGTTGAAAGTTTCTATCCCTAGAAAACTCTATGATGAGTGGGAACCAACTATTAAAATTAAAATTAAATATCATGAGTGTTATGCTTTGTGTGATTTGGGTGCTAGTGTCTCTACTATTCCCAAGACTTTGTGTGATTTGCTAGATTTCCGTAATTTTGATGATTGCTCTCTAAACTTGCATCTTGAGGATTCCACTATTAAGAAACCTATGGGAAGGATTAATGATGTTCTTATTGTTGCAAATAGGAATTATGTGCCCGTAGATTTCATTGTTCTTGATATAGATTGCAATCCTTCTTGCCCTATTATTCTTGGTAGACCTTTCCTTAGAACGGTTGGAGCGATTATTGATATGAAGGAAGGGAATATTAGATTTCAATTTCCATTAAAAAAGGGCATGGAACACTTTCCAAGAAAGAAAATAAAATTACCATATGAAACTATCATGAGAGCCACTTATGGATTGCCTACCAAAGATGGCAATACTTAGATCTATCCTCGCTTTTATGCCTAGCTAGGGGCGTTAAACGATAGCGCTTGTTGGGAGGCAACCCAATTTCATTTTTATTCCTTGCTTTTTGCTCCTGCTTAGTAATAAATAAATTATTTAGCCTCTTTTTTGGTTGTGTTTTTTTGTGTTTAGTTAGTGTTTGTGCCAAGTAGAACCGTTGGGAAGACTTGGGGAAAGTCTTGTTGAACTTGCTGTAAAAACAGAAACTTTAGCGCTCACGAGAACTGCTGTCATTTTTATTTGAAGAGCGATATTTAGTTAATTCTTTTTGAATATGATTAATAGATAAATTACTAACGTCCAGCAATTTATTTTAGAATTTTTGGGGTTCCAGATCTTGCGCTAGCTACAGATTACTACAGACTGTTCTGTTTTTGACAGATTCTGTTTTTCGTGTGTTGATTGCTTATTTTGATGAATCTATGGCTAGTAAAATAGTTTATAATCCATAGAGAAGTTGGAATACAGTGGGTTTAACACCAATATAAATAAATAATGAGTTCATTACAGTACCTTGAAGTGGTCTTTTGTTTTCTTTCGCTAACGGAGCTCGCAAGTTTTCTATTTTGAGTTTTGTGTTGTGAAGTTTTCAAGTTTTGGGTGAATTCTTTTGATGGATCATGGAACAAGGAATGGCAAGAGCCTAAGCTTGGGGATGCCCATGGCACCGCCAAGATAATCCAAGGACACCAAAAAGTCAAAGCTTGGGTATGCCCCGGAAGGCATCCCCTCTTTCGTCCACTTCCATCGGTAATTTACTTGGAACTATATTTTTATTCACCAACATGATCCAAAAACCTAATTCCACTGCCGCAACTTTCTATATCCACGAGATCCCATCTTGGGGCCTGTTCCGGAGCTCCGTCGGAAGAGGGCCATCATCACGGAGGGCTTCTACAGCATCATAGCCCCTCTGATGAAGTGTGAGTAGTTTACCTCAGACCTTCGGGTCCATAGTTAGTAGCTAGATGGCTTCTTCTCTCTTTTTGGATCTCAATACAAAGTTCTCCCCCTCTCTTGTGGAGATCTATTCGATGTAATCTTCTTTTTGCGGTGTGTTTGTTGAGACCTATGAATTGTGGGTTTATGATCAAGTCTATCTATGAATAATATTTGAATCTTCTCTGAATTCTTTTATGTATGATTGGTTATCTTTGCAAGTCTCTTTGAATATCTGTTTGGTTTGGCCAACTAGATTGGTAGTTCTTGCCATGGGAGAAGTGCTTAGCTTTGGGTTCGATCTTGCGGTGTCCTTACCCAGTGACATAAGGGGCAGCAAGGCACGTATTGTATCCTTGCCATCGAGGATAACAAGATGGGGTTTATTTAATATTGCATGAATTTATCTCTCTACATCATGTCATCTTGCTTAAGGCGTTACTCTGTTTTTAACTTAATACTCTAGATGCATGCTGGATAGCGGTCGATTAGTGGAGTAATAGTAGTAGATGCAGAATCGTTTCGATCTACTTGTCACGGACGTGATGCCTATATACATGATCATGCCTAGATATTATCATAACTATGCTCAATTCTGTCAATTTCTCAATAGTAATTTGTTCACCCACCATAGAATATTTATGCTCTTGAGAGAAGCCACTAGTGAAACCTATGGCCCCTGGGTCTATTCTCATCATATCAATCTCCATCACTTTAATCTTGCTTTGCTTTTTTACTTTGCATCTTTATACCAAAAATACCAAAAATATTATATCTATCAGATCTCACTCTCGTAAGTGACCGTGAAGGGATTGACAACCCCTAATCGCGTTGGTTGAGAGTAGCTATCGCTTTGTGCGGGTACGAGGGACTTGAGCGTGGGCTCCTACTGGATTGATACCTTGGTTCTCAAAAACTGAGGGAAATACTTATGCTACTCTGCTGCATCATCCCTTCCTCTTCGGGGAAAACCAACGCAAGCTCAAGACATAGCATCGCACCACTCACTCAGAGAAGCGACTCGAAAGCCATTCATAAATTTAGTAAGTTTATCACACGCATATCATTTTATTACATACAACAGGTCATCAACCCACATCGACAACGAGGATACATTATAAATACTAAAGTTTTCACCACACAACAAATAACAAGCAATGAAATGAACTTCAACTCAACCATTCCTCGGCGTTGGAAACACTTGCTTTGAACCACAAGTGATTCTCTAGGACGGGCCATCGATTGTCGATCTAGAAACCAACGCAGGACTGATCATCCAGGCTGAAGCGGCCTACTATATCCCTACCAGGGTAGGGAACCACACAAATGTCCGAGGTATAGACATAGTTGCTTCTCATAAATGTGTCAATAGCAGTTGGATCACCTTTCACCATCATCGAATAGTTTTGTCCAAGGAACAGCGAGTTTTCTCCAAGACTATCAATTCTGTACCAGGGAGAAGGAGTTGGCGCTAGCACACTAGTATCCATCCCGAATACCATGCAACGGGTGTTGGAATAGGTCTGGAGAGTGCGACCATGGGAGACGCCTACTTCCTTAGCAGTAACATCATCAGTGGACTGTATACACACAAGAAGAGGTGATTGTCGGTGTCAAAACCGGCGGATCTCGGGTAGGGGATCCCGAACTGTGCGTCTAGGCCGGATGGTAACAGGAGGCAAGGGACACGAAGTTTTACCCAGGTTCGGGCCCTCTTGATGGAGGTAAAACCCTACGTCCTGCTTGATTAATATTGATGATATGGGTAGTACAAGAGTAGATCTACCACGAGATCGGAGAGGCTAAACCCTAGAAGCTAGCCTATTGTATGATTGCTGTTTTGTATGTTGTCCTACGGACTAAAACCCTCCGGTTTATATAGACACCGGAGAGGGTTAGGGTTACACAAAGTCGGTTACAATGGTAGGAGATGCACATATCCGTATCGCCAAGCTTGCCTTCCACGCCAAGGAAAGTCCCTCCCGGACACGGGACGAAGTCTTCAACCTTATATCTTCATAGTCCAGGAGCCCGGCTGAAGGTATAGTCCGGCCATCCGGACACCCCCTAATCCAGGACTCCCTCAGTAGCCCCTGAACCAGGCTTCAATGACGACGAGTCCGGCGCGCAGATTGTCTTCGGCATTGCAAGGCGGATTCCTCCTCCAAGTACTTCATAGAAGATTTTGAACACAAAGATAGTGTCCGGCTCTGCAAAATAAGTTTCCACATATTGCCATAGAGAGAATAATATTTACAAAAATCTAATCTGCTGACGTATTCCGTAGTGTGTCATCGCCACGGCCAAGCCTTTATTCGAATCATTTCATTGTCCCACCTCAGCGTGTCATGCGAGGCGGTTTCCTTGGCACGTCTCGTCGAAGCAGAGATCGTGTCCCCTTATTCTGGGATTCTCATCAATATGGGCGTGGGTAACCCAACTGCGCCATTGATTACGGCGCTTGGAGATAAGCGAGTTTTACCAGGCCGATGGGGACACATAGTTGCGTCCACCCATATAAGGGGATAAGGATCCACCTTTTCACCTACGCCTTCTTCCTCCTTTGCCTATCCATTTTCGCGCACTCGAGCTCCAGCGCCCAAGTCCGCACTCCCCACCTCAACCTTCTCCAGCCATGTCCGGAGCGGGAGGCAAGTGGATGGTCTCCTCCGTCACGGAGGGACACATCAAAAAACCAAGGAAGGCCGGATACTTGTCTAACGACATCGCGTACCGGCTTCCCGAAGAGGGGAAACTCCTCCCCACCCCAAGGCCCCATGAGAGGGTAGTGTTCCTTCCCCACTTCCTCCGCGGACTGGGCTTTCCTATCCATCCATTCGTCCGGGGACTCATGTTCTACTACGGCCTGGATTTCCATGATCTGGCCCCGAACATTATCCTCAACATCTCGGCGTTTATCGTCGTGTGCGAGCCTTTGCTCTGCATCCGCCCCCATTTCGGCCTATGGCTCAAGACTTTCAATGTCAAGCCGAAGGTGGTGCGCGGCAACCAGGCGGAGTGCGGAGGCGCCATGGTGGGCAAGATGCCCAACGTCTTATGGCTCGAGGGCTCCTTTGTGGAGACCCTGAAGGGGTGGCAATCGGGGTGGTTTTACATCACCGAGCCGCGCGACCCTGAGTGGGTCGCAGACCTCGAGTTCCGGTCCGGACCCCCAACGCGGCTCACGTCCTGGAAAGAGACGGGCCTGTCGTGGGGCAACAAAGGAGAGGTGACTGGACTGCAAACATGCATCCAAACCCTGGTGAACAAGCAGCTCAAGCTTGTCAACGTAGTCCAGGTTATGCTCATCCGCCGGATCCTCCCGTGTCAACAACGGGCCTTCAATCTGTGGGAGTTCAACCCGGCGCAGCACTGAACTCTGAGCAGGCTCTTCGACACGACGTACGAAGATGCCTGGAAGGTGCTTTTCAAGGGCGCCGAGGCTCCCACATCTGCTACCGAGGATCGTGGATTCAGTGCGCAGCGTCACGCTAGCGTGGTAAGTTGTTTGTACCTTTTATAGGGTACTAGTTTTTCATAGTTTAACTCTATGCAGGATCTAAGCTCCCTTACCTTTGACAGGATTGGCAGGCGAAGTTCAGACAGATCGACTGTCCGGCTCCTTTACCCGAAGACCCAGCCGATGCCTGCTTGGCGAAGCTGCTGGTTCCGGCACCCTATGTGGTGCCAAAGAAGAAGGCCACGAAGAAGGCCACGGGGACTCGAAAAAGTGCCCGGCGCCAGGAGGTGTCGGGTTCATCATCCGACGGCTCCCAGGTGCATTCCTCCCATGGAGATGAGGAGGAGGAAGAAGAGACCTCTCCCCCTCCAGCGGGGGGAGAGAAGAAAAGGAAGGCCGCCCTTAGTGGGGAGGCCGAAGGGTCCAAGAAGGGGAAAACCCTTCCTCTGGACTACTCCACCAACGCCGACGACGGCGGAGAGGAGTGGCCGCTCAGGGCCAAGCCCCTGGCGAAATCGTAAGTATCCAGATACCAGAGTAATTCATAGTATTCCTTTATTGCACAGCTTTCCCTTATGTCGAATATGATTATGCAGCCCACCCAAAGACCGGCTCAACGCGCCGTCGAGCGGTTCATTGGACTCGTCGGATGTGAATTCGCTTCCGACGGCTACCTCCCCCCGCCCTACGGACGACGCCGAAGTGTTGTCCTGACAGGTTCCCAGCCAGGAGGAGGTGGTCCTGGAGGCGCCGCAAGGCGACCTCTCGGACTCCAGGAGTAAAGGGGATAAAAACCCCCACGGTTCCAAGTCCGGCTCTAGGTCGGACGCCGCTCCGGAACCTTCAAAGGTTCCAGAGTCCGGCAGGTGACCTCCTTCCAAGAGGAGCAAGCCCACCGTGTCGGTGACCCCTGTCCAACCGGAGGCGCCGGACAATCTGTTGGAGGTGCTCAAAGGCGCCTCCATCGACGAGGAGCACCGCACCATTATGAGTGCGGTGGTCCAGAAGGTTCAGTCCGCCAAGAGCGGACTGACTGAAGCTTGTGCTAGCCTTTTAACAGGCTTTGAGGTAAGTAAAGAATGTGTAAATAATATTACTGCATAGACAGTAGCCCCTGATGCTCTGTTTGGCGTTCGGGAAGAAAAGCCGAACAGAGGATCAAATAAAATTCGCAGGAGTCTAACAAAAAGGAGTCAGTATGCGTATGCAGGCTTCTTTGCTGGCGTCCGCCGCACTGACTGCGGAAGTGGATACGCTAATCAGAACCTCAAGCAGTCCGAGCAAGAGCTCGGGCGTGCCAAGAAGCAGCTCGAGGACAAGGAAGGTAAGAAATACCTTGTTTAAACATATATAAAAAAGTGCAATTGCAAATAATGACAGGATTATCATGGCTATTGTAGGGGCCACGTTTGAGGTGGCGACTCTTAAGCAAGCGCTGTTCGAGGCCGAGAAGACGGCGGCCACGGAGCGCACCGAGCGGGAGAAGTATGAGGCCCAGGTTGGCAAGGTGCGGCAAGAGCTCCAGGCTCTCATGAAAAAACATGAGAGTTTGGAGCTTGACTCAAAGATGCGAGCGTCCGAGCTCGCGGTGGCTATTGAAAATGCCAAGTCTGCCAAGGCCGAATCCCAGAAGACCCTCCAGGAGTTGGATGCGGTGAAAAAGATAGCGGCGGGTAAGGCATTCTTTATGCAAAGCAAACACATAAATGTGAGTTACTTGTTACTTACCCGAATCCGAAGCTCTCCAGGAGCATTCGCAGATCTTCCCCATAGCGTGTCCGATGCCGCCGCATTCTATCGAGCCGAGGAGGGCATCTCGACAGAGAAGGTGTTCTGGTCTCAGTATGCTGAGGCCGGACACCCCGTGCCCCTGAGCGACCAGCTGAAGCAACTGATCGAGCTCCACAAGGTGGCCGAACAGGCCATGAAGGGCCTCATAGTTTGGCTGTGGCCTGGAGAGGCTCTGCCTGGGAGCTATTTCGGGCTGGTGCGGCGGCTCGTGGGGGCCTGTCCAAGGCTCGAAGTCATCAAGCGCTCCCTCTGCATTGAAGGTGCCCGTAGGGCCCTTGCCCGTGCTAAGGTGCACTGGGGCAAGCTGGATGCTGAGAAGCTTGTGAAGGACGGGCCACCGCCGGGGAAAGAGCATCGCAAGCCCGAGAATTATTATAAGGATGTTCTGAAGGGTGCCCGCCTTATGGCGGATGAATGTTCCAGGGATGTAATTTTTGAGTAAAACTCGCTCGTTTTGTCCTGTGCGCTGAAAACTTGTTCATATGCGCTAAGCAATGCAGTTGGAATTTAAAATATTACCTTCTGTGCGGCTGTTTATCAATTCTGAGAGATGGCGAGTCATCGGCTTCTGCCCCCGTGCCGCTAGTGCTGGGGTGTTCGGGGATAAACCTGAGCGCTCTTTTTCCCATGTTTGGGTCCTTCGAGGGAGGCGCTCAGCACAACGAACAAGGCAATCGGACTATAATGCGTGAACACTCTCACTTAGCCATAGAATTCTATAATTTTAAATTTCGGCGAAGCCCCTGGTATTCGGAAGACCGAGTTCGGGGCGCTATCCACACCTTGGCCGGACAGAGCCGACTCCTCGCTCGAAGCAGCATAAGTCTTTAGGGACTCGAAAAACCTCTCGAACAGCGACCAGCTCTCGCTTCATCATGACAGTCAGTTTTAGCTTTCTCTACTAAGGTGCTCGACCCAGCTCAACTATGGCACAATCACAGTAGTTCTCCTAGTGCTACCTTAGCCGACATAGCGGAACGTAAGACACCAAAACATAGGAGCCGGGCAAACCCAACTATTGACCCAAGACATGATTCGGAGCCGATGCATATAATGCTATAAGTTCGGGGTGCCGCACTTGTTAAAGTGTTCGGACTTCTCACACCATATTGAGGGGTACTAAAGCCCCTGGCGTATTTTGGCCGTACCAAAGTGTACGGGTGGAACATGTCGTTAAGGAACATATATTTGTAAAAAAAGGTAATGCAAAAATAGACAAAAGCTATGCATTATTTATTAAAAATGGCTGCGATCAAAGCAGAACACTACAAATAATGTGCTAAGCAAAAGGTTGGACTATTTAACATGTCCGTTCCAGGGGCAGGCTGCGGAATGGTATGCGAAACATGTATACTGCTCATGATAGAGACCACCTGGGAGTTCCGTAATGCGGCATGGCTTGTCTGCTTCCCTGGTTCTTGCATCGTTTGTGCGGCAATTGAACTGCCAAATAGGCCTTCCGAAGAATGGAGTCCTGAAAGTAAGAGAAAATTAAAAAATCGGCAGCCCCTGGTGCGGTTTAAGCCGTGTTTCGGGCGTGACGTGATGGTGCCCCTCCCCCTGTACCCATGGTATTTGTAGAGCGTAGTTATGTACGCGAAGCACTGGTGTCGCATTTTTGCGAGGGCTAGGGTTGGGGCCGCATTGCTACGCCTGCTCGGAACGTGTCAGGCGGTCTTGTTGTAGGTTACTCTGGGCGTGCTTGATGGTGTCCGGACGTTTAATGGCCGGACTGGAGAACTGCCTGGCGAGGCTGCTTTGAACTACCACTGCAAGGGCCGCCGTGTGCTCCTCCGTTCGGAGGGAGCGTTCGGTGTTTCCATTGACCGTAATTACTCCTCGAGGGCCTAGCATCTTGAGCTTAAGGTATGCATAATGCGGTACCGCATTGAACTTGGCGAATGCGGTCCGCCCGAGCAGTGCGTGATAGCCACTGCGGAATGGGACTATGTCGAAGATTAACTCCTCGCTTCGGAAATTATCCGGAGATCCGAAGACCACTTCAAGTGTGACTAAGCCTGTACAGTTGGCCTCTACACCTGGTATTACGCCTTTAAAGGTCATTTTGGTGGGCTTAATCCTTGAGGGATCTATGCCCATTTTCCGCACTGTATCCTAGTAAAGCAGGTTCAGGCTGCTGCCGCCGTCCATAAGGACTCTAGTGAGATGAAATCCGTCGATAATTGGGTCTAGAACCAATGCAGCGAATCCGCCATGACGGGTGCTAGTGGGATGGTCCCTTCGATCAAAGGTGATCGGGCAGGAGGACCATGGGTTGAACTTTGGGGCGACTGGCTCTACCGCGTATACATCCCTTAACGCGCGCTTCCACTCCCTCTTGGGGATGTGGGTTGTGTATATCATGTTCACCATCCACACTTGTGGGGGAAAACCCTTCTGTCCACTATTGTTCGGCGGTCGGGGCTCTTCGTCGTCATCACTATGCAGCCCCTTGTCAGTATTTTCGGCATTTAACTTGCCTGCCTGCTTGAACACCCAACAATCCCTGTTGGTGTGATTGGCCGGCTTTTCGGGGGTGCCATGTATCTGGCACAAGCGGTCGAGTATTCGGTCCAAACTGGACGGGCCCCTAGGATTTCTTTTGAATGGCTTTTTCTGCTGACCGGATTTATAGCCTCTGAATCCGGCATTAACTGCTGTATCCTCAGCATTGTCGCCATTAATGCAGCGCCTCTGCTTGTTGCGATGCGACCTGTCACTACTGTCCCTAGTATCCGAATTACCAGGGTTCTTGGTCATATTATTGCTACGAGCAAGCCAGCTGTCTTCTCCCGCGCAAAAGCGGGTCATGAGTGTCGTGAGTGCTGCCATAGATTTCGGCTTTTCCTGTCCAAGGTGCCGGGCAAGCCACTCGTCACGGATATTGTGCTTGAAGGCTGCTAGGGCCTCTGCGTCCGGACAGTCGACTATTTGATTTTTCTTTGTTAGGAACCGTGTCCAGAATTGCCTGGCCGATTCCTCTGGCTGCTGAATTACGTGGCTTAGGTCATCGGCGTCTGGTGGTCGCACATAAGTGCCCTGGAAATTGTCGAGGAATGCGGCTTCCAGGTCCTCCCAACAACTGATTGATCCCGCTGGCAAGCTGTTAAGCCAATGCCGAGCTGGTCCTTTAAGCTTAAGTGGGAGGTATTTGATGGCGTGGAGGTCATCGCCGCGGGCCATGTGTATATGAAGGAGATAATCCTCGATCCATACACCGGGATCTATTGTGCCATCATATGATTCGATGTTTACGGGTTTGAAACCCTCGGGGATTTGATGGTCCATTACTTCGTCTGTGAAGCATAGTGGGTGTGCGGCGCCTCTATACTGGGCTATATCACGACGTAGCTCCAATGAGCTTTGTCTAATGTGTTCGGCCCTACCGGATTTGTGTCCGGCATGACAGTTATCGTCTCGAGTCATGGGGCGCCCACGCGATCCGTAGATCGATCTTGTTTGCCTTGCCTTGTCCTCCAACATATCTCGCAGGTCTGGCGCATTTTCCCGTGCCTTGGTACGGGGTGCGGCTTGAGTGGAGGGCCGAGAGGCCTCTCTGTCGCGGCCACGAGGTGGCCGGTTGGCCATATCAAGTGCTGGTGATGTAGGTTTAAGTGCTTCCTCCTCTAATCGGGGTAGCAACCTGCGCTTTGGGTAGCTCTTGGAGGGGCGTTCGAGTTTATGCTCTTCGGCCGCAAGGACTTCAGTCCATTTGTCGACTAGCAAATCTTGATCAGCTCTAAGCTATTGCTGTTTTTTCTTGAGGCTTCTTGCCATGGCCATAAGCCTGCATTGAAAACGCTCTTGCTCGACGGGATCCTCTAGTACAAAGAATTCGTCGTCATAGAGGCTTGCCTCGTCTTCGGAGGAAGGCATATAATTATTGTCCTCGACCTCTCTATCTGCCGCTCTCTCATCAGGGTTGGATTCTCCATCCTCCTGTGTTGAATCTTGCTAGAGGGGGTTTTCTTCGGCACTCTCCGGAGTATTATTATCTCCCATGCTGGAATCACCGTATTTGCTTTGGCGGGATTTTGAGCGGCGCCGCTGACGCCGGCGCTTAGGCTGTTTCTTGGAGGGGTCATCCTCCGCTGTTCCATCGCCATCTCCTTCTTTTGGGGTGTCCACCATGTATATGTCATATGACGAGGTGGCTTTCCAGGGCCCAATAGGCGCTGGTTCTTCATCGTCTCCTGCATCGGCGTCCATACCGTCGATGTCTTCGGAGTCGAAGTCGAGCATGTCGGTTAAATCGTCGACAGTGGCTACGAAGTGGGTGGTGGGTGGGCTTTGAATTTCTTCATCGTCCGTATCCCAACCTTGTTGACCGTAGTCCAGCCAGGGCTCTCCTGATAAAGAGAGAGACTGCAGTGTCTTCAGAATTCGCCGAAAGGCGAGTGCTGAAAGATGTCCGCGGCAGTAAACTCCATGATCGGCGCCCAATGGATTCGATCGGCAGGGACGCGGAGGGTTCGGAGTCCGGCTCCTTGGAGTCACGAGTCTCGCGGAGTGCGGGGCTGGTGTTCGGCTCGATCGCCGTTGGGATCGCAGCCCCCGAGGCGGTGTCCAACCACCCATCCTCGATCGGCGCAGTTGGCTCCGAATTAAGGGTCGAAGCCGATGAGGGTGCGGCCTCCAGGGCACTGTTCGGCGGCAGAGCTAGATCATGCTCGTCGTGACAGTGCGGCGCGCTCGGCAGTGGCTTGAATCCGTCGAGGATCAAGTCCCCGCGGATGTCAGCCGTGTAGTTTAAACTTCCAAATCTGACCTGACGGCCAGGGGCATAGCTTTCGATCTGCTCCAGATGGCCAAGTGAATTGGCCCATAGTGCGAAGCCGCCGAAGACGAAGATCTGTCCGGGGAGGAAGGTCTCACCCTGGACTGCATCATTATTGATGATCGTAGGAGCCATCAAGCCTAACGGCGACGACACAGAGGAACTCTCAATGAAAGCACCAATGTCGGTGTCAAAACCGGCGGATCTTGGGTAGGGGGTCCCGAACTGTGCGTCTAGGCCGGATGGTAACAGGAGGCAAGGGACACGAAGTTTTACCCAGGTTCGGGCCCTCTTGATGGAGGTAAAACCCTACATCCTGCTTGATTAATATTGATGATATGGGTAGTACAAGAGTAGATCTACCACGAGATCGGAGAGGCTAAACCCTAGAAGCTAGCCTATGGTATGATTGTTGTTCTGTATGTTGTCCTACGGACTATAACCCTCCGGTTTATATAGACACCGGAGAGGGTTAGGGTTACACAAAGTCGGTTACAAGGGTAGGAGATCCACATATCCGTATCGCCAAGCTTGCCTTCCACGCCAAGGAAAGTCCCTCCCGGACACGGGACGAAGTCTTCAACCTTGTATCTTCATAGTCCAGGAGCCCAACTGAAGATATAGTCCGGCCATCCAGACACCCCTAATCCAGGACTCCCTCAGTGATCCATCGGAATTAGTTGCCAGGCACCACAGAGTATATGGGAGCTGCTCGTCCTCATGCTCGTGATCATCATCATCGTCATCTCCCCCTTGGTTATAAAAATTTTCAAGTATAGGTGGTGGGATGTTCACAGGACCATGGAAACACAAGAAGAAGGTTAATTAGTAAAGGGAAACTTGCTAACCCGCATGCATGTGGATGAAACAATTATAATTACGATGGAAGACAAACGTACCGAAACTATGAGGATGCCATGCAAAAACAGTGCCACAAGTGGTGGCAGCAAACACAAGGCGCTCGTATTGAATTGCATCACAGTACTCATCCGTGTACAGAAACTGATTTTTGAGAAATATCCATCGAGTGAAACCATCAAGGAAGGCAACAAGCTTGTCGAAGATAGCAACAACATCATAGTTGCTGTAATTCCAAGAGCGGTTGGGAACTCGACAAATTGCTATCTTCCGTAGAATACAGTCACCATGATCGTATTTGAACGTGCGTACATTACCGGTGTGCTCAACCTCTGGGCAATGTGCTGAGATTTTTGGAAGTGGAACCCGGTGACGAGTGTACACATTCACAAGTTCCCACTCGCAGTTGGACCCAATGTAAACAACCCAATCTCCATTTGCGCCCGCCCAAGCCTTGCCCTCAAGCGATGGCATCTTAACAACATACGTATCATTATCAAGTGGCATCAACTTGCACAGGGCGAGGCCTTCGTCGAGCCGGCGCCAGTCATCAGGGTCACGGCGAAGAAGACAGGGGAGATCAAACCGCTCCTTGACTCTTGGGTTCCTTGTAATGATGTTATTAGTTGAGTCGAGAATGGGCTTGAACGAACCTGCCATGCTAGCCGAGGTGTTGACGTTGCACCGATCAATGAGTTCCTCCACCACGTCATCTTTCAGATCGGGGCAAGAATAACGGGGTCGTTTCTGGCCTGTTCCCTCCATGGATAAGACGATCGAACAATGGCAGAAGAAAGGGTGAAGGGCTGAAGGAAAATGGAGGAGGGAGAGGAAGAGCGTGTGACAGCAGTTCCAAATCGAGAGGGAAAGGCGAAGAGTCGGTGGACGGTTGCGAGTTTGCCATGGTTCACGAAGAGGCGCCCCAGCCTGCACGTCCGTTTGGAAATACTCCTACTACTCGCCGTCGTCTCACTGATATGTTGGAACGGGACCACATGTCAACGAAACATGGTGTGTAATTTCTCGTGCAAAATGCGATCTGGCCGCGTTGTCCCGAGGTGCCGCTTTAGTTATCGACCTTTATTTTTTAATGGCGTGCCGATCAGTTTTGAAGCACGACTAACTGGTACTGTACACAGAGAAAATATAAACTACTCTACCACTACTCCACCTCCAGTACTAGTAGTATAAAAAAGATATATAGGCTGGAGCTTGAGCGCTTTCTTGCTAAGGGATGCCCACTTGCTTCTCACACTACCACCCTCTCTCCAGATCTAAAAAAGACGGCCCCTCTCTCACTCCTTACCGGTGGTTACAGATCTGCCGGGGAAGAAAAGGACGTGCAGCGTTGACGCACTTGTCGCCGGCGAGCGAGGTCACGCACTGACAACAAGGCCGTCCTCTCAGACCTAGCGTCCGCACGGGATGGCGACGTAGTGTGTGCGGAGGACGACGACCACGAGCGAAGCCACTTCCCGCCAACCCTCAGGTATGCTACCTCTTTTCAAACCATAACCTTGTTCTATTGCCCCATCTGCCACGTCATTGCATGTGAATCTTTTTCCACTCCACCATCTTCCCAATTTGCTATCCTCTGCTCTGCTGGCCATGCAGACGAAAACCATAATTTGCACTATTAAAGGAAACCCTACTTCATGCAGACTAATCCATGTCTGGGTTGAATAAGGAAAAGAAGGGAGACTGTACTGTCCAAGAGAGTAGGCATCGAACCCGCATCTAGGTTGAAAAGGGGAAAATCAGTAGCTAAGGAACGAGTCTCGTGTCTCTTGGTTGAAGAAGGGTAGAAAGGCATGACAACGCAATAGAGAATGACCAGGTCGATTGGTTTGTTGTCCTCGCATAGGAAAAAGGTGGCTAAACAGAGCAAAAATGGGACGTAATCCACATATGCTGCCTGGATATTTGTTGCTCTGGGCAACCATACCTCCCTCACCACTCTACGTCCGTGGAGGTACATCGTACTGGTGCACCCACTGTCCGAATGGGCCTCCCATGCTCTTATTGGCACTTTTTTTGCTGTTAGTATAACGCCAGCAGTCAAGTCAAGCAATGCTACTGCTAAAGTGATGCCACATTTAACTAATGCCGCTCTCAGTCTAATGCCACCGATAAATTTAAGCAATGCCATTTAATGTCACTGGATTATTTCAGGGTTAGCTGTTGATTGTGGATGTATTAAAGATTGTTCAGCTAAAGCATTCTAATGCTGTTGCACAGCCAGTATACCAACGATGAAACTTGTTACTACCTTCAGATTTTTGCACTGTTAATGCTTATAGATTACATACCTCACTTTCATGAGATAAGTTAATTTTTTTGTACAGTGTCACCAAAATGCCAAGGCGCTGATGTCATTTTATTTTGGTTAAACTGCACAGACAATTATGAAGACAAGAGGAAAGGTCAAGAGTGGGCACCTCCTCCTCCTCTGGCTGTTCTCTTGATTCGTTCGATCAAGTTTTTATGTTTGATCGATTATCAAGATTGGGATAGCAATTTTTAAGGTCCCCCTGAGTTCGAAATGATATTTACCTTGGAGGTACATGGTTTGCAATTTTTTTATACTGCCATTAGTTAATAATGCTAGTTACCTTCAGACTTTTGTATTTGGTTTAATGCTCATGCACAGCTAGTATACCAATGCTGAAACTTGTTACCTTTACATTTTGTATTGTTAATTCTTATAGAAACCTTCCAGTGCTAGAGTTTATTGAAATCTGTTCAGTAAAACCATTGTACTGTACCCTGTAATAAACTAACTACTCTACTGTTGCACTAGCCACTGTATTAGTGTATATTTGTAGTATTCGAATGGTGTTGCATTAGCGTATGGACATAAATAAAGTGTGGCAAGCTTTCCCAGATATGTGCTCAAGAAAACTACTACCTGTTTTTCTAAATACTAGACGTTTGGGTACTTTAAATTGAACCACAAAAACATCTTTTATTAAGGAACAAAGGGTGTAGAGTTCACTCAAATTATCCCGGTAAAGCTAGTCACACCTTTGTTAAAATTAATGTTCATTATGTTATCGGAGGAGGTCTGTATGTTTGTCTCTAATGCCTGTCGACTACATACCTGACATCATGATGTAATGTTAAGTCATTTCCTTTTGTATAGTGTCACTGAATTGTCAAGGCGGTGATGGCATTTTATTTTAGTAGAACTGCACAAAATTTGCTTAAAAGAAGAGGAAAGGTCAGGAATGGCTTAGTTTTTCAGAAAAAAACTATGTATGCCTTCCTGACATCAGCCGCGGTTGCTTTATTTATTCGTTCAAACATGTGGTTAGAAACAGTCTTGCTACCTTTTCTCATTATGAAATTGGAATGCTTATATTTGTGAGTCTATGCTTCAACTAGTGCCACTTTTAGAGTATTCATGCTTTCAATATCTATGCAAATAGGGATGCTCGATTTTAGTGGAACCGCACAAAAAGTCCAACTGGTTCAACATTAGGAGCATGTTTTTTTCCAAACCTTTATATCCAATTGGTGGCACTATGAGCTGTTCATTATGAAGGTACATGGTTTGCTACTATCTTGCTACTCTTTTTGTACTGTCATTAGATAGTAATACTAGTGGTTTGCATGTGAATTTATTGGCAGGGCGGACCTACATTGGAGGTGCAGGACAGGATTCAAAGATTGGATGCTCAATTTCGGTTGTATTGATTTCACCTCTTCCATCACTGCGAACATGGATATCCTTGGTCTGATGAAGAATAGGCGCTATATTTCTGCTCTGAACCAGCAAATCAATTCAGTATGAAATTGTCCAGGGCAAAACATAACTGTATCAGATTGTCCAGTGCAGAACATGACAGATGGTAAGCGGAAGAGACATGTTTAAACCGAAAATACAAGGTGTGGTATATGTTTACTAGCTGCTTGATATTTGTGCAGACAGAGATGTCTGCCCGTTGCTATTTGGCAAACAAACAAAGTGTCCGCAATTTTGGTTGAACTGCACAAGAGAATAGTATAGTCACTGCATGCAGTGCCATTTGAAAATAGACACGGAAAGATTGGATAGTCACTTCATGGGCTGCAGAAAAGTAGTACTGTACTATTTATTGGCCAACATTAGGTGCTTCATTGCTTTGGTATGATTATACAATGGGCATCATTTTGCCTAAGTTAAAGTTTGTATTCCAAAAATAGTCTCGCGGCGTGATCGAGAGAAGACCAAATCATATTGCAGTGGATGTTCCTCCATCATGTGTGGTTCATTCTCATGGTTCCGGCTGTTGGTGAAACCACTTATGTTTGCAAGAGGAATTGTAGACTTCACAAAAAAATTTGTCTTTCAGTCTGTACTGAATGTTGGCCAAGAGAAGCATCCATGTTAGTAGGAAGAACAAATGTTTTTTCTAGATCTCTGCTTTTGGAGCTACATATTTGTATATGATCTGTTATTGTATATCTTAATATTTTTGTTGTTGATTTGTTATTGTATATCTTAATATTTTTGTATATAAACTTTGTCAAAGTTTGTAAAGCTTGACTTTGACCAAAGCTAATATGCGAACTAAATAAAAACGGAGGGAGTACCTCCTTTCCGGTTTGCAGGGCTTAATTCAAACCTCTCACCAACCAAGGTACTCCCTCCGTTCGGGATTTATTAGTCCCGTGAGCAAAGTAGCAAGACCAAGGCATGGCAATAATTAACGGCATGCAGAAGTTTAAGCCTAATTAATTCCAGTGATTTAAGTGGCTGCATGCGTGCCCTCGGCTGCGACTCGTTGCATGCTGCTTCACGTACTGCCTGCGAGCGATTCTAAGTGCCTGCATGCAGCCGGCTGTAATTAAGGCAGCTAACTGATGCGAAAAAAGATACGCTTTAAATCAGTGGAATCATTATTGACAAGGAGGGAGATGATTCGAGTGCACTCGTTTGACCGCCATGCCGGCGTGCGACCCAGACGGGACGGGACGACACGGTAATAATTTCAGTTTCTCTAGTTTTCCATGGCAAGCTGGCGCGCTAAGCCATTATGCATTGAATTTCGATGACCGTCGCGCTACCTTCCGCCTATAAGTACTATTTCCCGGCCTTCTCAGGTGCCACCGTGACCCAACTCGCCATATCCTCATAAGCCCACACCGGCCCGACGTCGCTCGCCACGTCCGCCATGCCCCCGCCCGTCCGCGGTAGGTGACACCGGAGGCGGTCACCGCTGGAACTAGTGTGCGGGTTTTCACTGGAAGGCAGACGGAGGGAGGAGGCATTCTATCTGTCTTTAGATGGCAATGCGGAGATCAAGGAGCTGTTGGAGCGCGACCGCTTGGCGGAGGAGCAGGAGTTGTTGGAGCGCGACGGCCTGGCGGAGGAGCAGCGTATCGCTGATTTACACCGCCAGCGGGACATGGAGCAGCAGCGCACCAACGCTCTGAGTCGCGAGCAGAGCGCCCGCAACTGGGCCAACTACGTGGAGGCCGGCGCCCGGCAAATAGCCCTAGAGGCAGTCGGGCACGCACGCGTTCGCGACGCCGATTTTTACTACCAGCTCGTCAAGTGGGTTTCCCGCATGGAAGCTGAAGCTTCGGTGGACCACGCCGGCATGGAAAGGGCCAACGCGCGCAAGCAACGCGCCCTATCGCACCTCTGGCAAGTCCGAGGCGAGGCGGAGGACGCCGGTGCCGGCGTTTAGCATGGACAGCAGATGGCGGCCTGCATCGTCTAGGTAGCTAAGAGTAAGTTAGTACTTGTACGCTACTAGAGTGTTAGTGGGAGTAGATAGTTAACTTGGCTATGATGGTTGTCAACGTGGAAGTTCAGTACTCTATATGTGGATCAGACCTATTACTTTAGTCTGAATGTTGAACTTTCCATTTGAACGTATGGAATGGGCTGTTATTTTTTTAAGTGGGTTGTGTCATGGTTTTGTCACGGCAGATGTCCTAGAGAAAGGACTTAGTCGTGGAGCCATCGCGACGGGTTAGCTTGAAGGGGTTAAAGCGAACACAGGGACGCAAGAGAGTTTATACTAGTTCGGCCCCTTCAATGAAGGTAAAAGCCTACGTCTAGTTGTGATGGGATTGATGGGGTTTCGACGACTAGGGAGCAAACAAGCTTCGCCTATGTCTCGAGTTGTTGTCTCTTTTTCTGAACCGCCGCCGGGTCGTCCCCTTATATACTCGGGTGACGCCCGTCGGTTCACAGAGTCCCAATATCGGCTCATAGATGTGTCCGGTTTGGTCTCTACTTATTCCTAACTTACAATACAAGTTAACTACCAACACCGGTTTACGGCTACAGTCCTTGAACTGACCATGGGCCTTGAGCCCTCATCTGCCTTCTCGGGCTTTAACATACTTAACTACTGTCGAAGTTAACCTGGCCCAGATAGGCCGGTTTACGCCCAGTAGTAATATCCCCAACATTAGGCCCCAGATTGATTTGAACATGTTCATGTCAATCCTTTAGCAAAAATCTTCATCTTCAATATCTCTTGTAGTTTGTTGAACCGCCGTGATGTCATCTTCTCTGGTCGTTGTAAACCGGCATGACGTCACCTGTTATAAAGGACTTTAATAGGTCTGTGACAATTAAGGCGACGTCTTCGTTTCCAAACCCTTGGTCCCTTGATTTTCGCCCCTGACTCCTGTCCCTTGCCTTATAAATAGGACCGAAGGGTCATTTCTTCCCCCCCCCCCTCGTGCCCTTCTGCTTCGTTTTCCTCGCGTCGCCCAGCTTCGGAGCTCCGCCGCCACCGTCAACCTCTGCATCAACCTTGGCCGCTGCATCAACCTGGGCGCACCAGAGTACCGCGGCACCCTTCCGCGTCTTTCTCATCTCCAGTAAGTCTTCTGTTCTTTTCAACACAGATCTGTTCTAGGGTTTCATGTTCTTCTAGTGTTCATCGCCTGTTCCGTGTTCATACGATAGCTCCTAGATGCATCTGTGAATCCTTGCTCTGTGTATCGGTAGGTTTTAGCATCCGCCTTCAGTTTCATGCCTCAAGACCATAGATCTATATGTGTCTCTACCCATTGATTCAGTACTGTTCTTTTTTGAACCTTGAATATTTTCCTTCCTTTCTGAACTTGCTTCAGATACGTTGCTGTAGAGAAGTCTTGTGAAATCTGTTTCTATAAACTTACTCATCTGCTTCAATGTTTAGACCAGGCGGTTTAACTTTGTAGAAAAAATTGCCAAACCGGTATATACCATTAGTCCCCTTGTTGAACCACCAGTTGTTGTTGCTTCATAAAACTCCAGTTTAGATAGATCTGCCTCCGGTTTAACATTGCACATACCAATGTACCTTAATCAATGCATTTTTGAACCGGGATCATCTACCTTGTAGATTTCATCATGGCCAAGCAAGTATATGAGTGCAACTGGGTTCCTTCTCACGTCACAGAGGCTCAACTGAATGATTTAGTCCTGATCGGCGCCTTAGGCAGCAAAGATACCATCCATTGGAGGGCTCCTGGCCAAGAATGCCCTCCCACACCTCAAGAAGGAGAGGTCGTCGTTTTCGTAGATCACTTAGCCCGGGGCTTTAAGCCGCCCGGTTCTAAATTTTACCGGGACGTTTTAGCCGATTTTCAACTCAATCCACAAGATACTGGCCCCAACTCTGTTACAAACATGTGTCACTTCCAAGTACTCTGTGAGGTATTTTTTCAAGAGGAGCCCATAGTGGAATTGTTCAGAGACTGTTTCCATCTAAACCGCCGTACTGAGTTTACTGACGGCTCCAATACGGAGTTAGGTGGCGTGGCGATTCAGAAAAGGAAAGAAGTCACATACCCTCACGCCAAACTGCACAGCCACCCCAAAGAGTGGAATCAAACATGGTTCTATTGCAAAGACACCTCCCCTGCTGGTGAAAATCCCTTGCCTAGCTTTCGTCCGGAGCAGCTCAGCAATACACACCCCTTTCCGCAAAGGTTGTCTGCCTAGGAGAGAAGCAAATATGCTCCTCAACTATCGAAGCTCAGAGCCTTTATGGCCAACAGTTTAACAGGGGTTGATCTCGTCCACTGTTGGATATCATGGAGCATACTGCCCCTTAGTCAGCGCTCCGGTTTGATGTGCGAGTATACTGGCAGTGTTGTTGACCCACTGCGACATTCCAACATCCAGCTCACCGATGAAGAAATCACAGATTCTGTGAATAAGATGTTGAATGAACCGGAACACATCTATGCTAGAACCGGCCTGCTTCCCTTCTGTGCCACCAACAAACCGCCAGCTGTAAGAGTTTGATTTTTCTTTTTGCTAAATCTGCTATTGATATATCTGGTCATTGTTTAATATCAGTGTCTGTGTAACCAGGGCAATGATCCATTTTGGAGAAAGAAACTGCCGCAGGAGAAACCAGAAAAACCAGACAAACCAGAAAGAGCAACCCGGCAAAAGACTAAAGCTGTGAAGAAGGCTGCCCACAGGAAAATAACCACTGCATCCTCTAATCCGGCCCCTGATGATGATGTGGATAATCCGGACCTTGAGGTAGGGCTTGACTCACTTGGCTTATTTTTCATGCGCCTTATTGATGATGATATTTGTCAGGATGATGCCGAAGCCAGCCATGCTGATGCTGCAGAGGTAATTATTCTCTCTTCCGATTCAGAACCTTTGCCTTCACTAAAAATCCGTCAGGCAAACCGGAAAGTTAAATTTTCTCATCCTCTTGCTTATTTGGATCCCAAATTTCTTATGAAGACCCAACAACATGAAGCTCGTCGCACAACCCGGCACAACGGCCAGGTAGTTACCTCCGCCGGTTTACCGAACAGTCCGGTTCAAAAACGCCGTTCAGAGGTCTCTAATTTTCTTGTCAGTGCTTGTCCTAAAGCGGGCTGCTTTCGTCAACCTCTTAATCCATCTGACTCCGATTACCAGGTTACTTCCCACTCATCCTCTGGCGAGTCATCGGCTACTCAGCTGCCACCGCTCAAAACGGTGCTTGGGTAAGCTATACTTATCATAATATTTGCAGCACATCGCCTTGGAACATATGCTATATTTGATTTTGTTATTCCTTTCAGGGCCAAACCTAAGCCAAGCAAGAAGGCTCCACTGGACAAAGCGGCCGAAGAAGATGTCGTCCTTGAACCGGGCAAGACACCAGATCTTGAAGCGGCTATTCCTAAGGATATACCCAATGATCCACCGCAGCAAGACGACGATCTTATTGCTGAAGAGAGACCTATTGATACCTCAAGTCCTATCAATCAGCCCACAAGCTCCATCCGGATTGAGAAATCCACCGGTCCAACAAAGCCTACTGACAAGCCAACAACCCCAGTGCAAACCGGCGATACCAAGGATGATGAGGTTGTCATTACTGGCATTGGCCATACAGAGCCAAACAATCCTGTCGCTTTGTACAAACGTTCTGCCAAGGAAGAATTTGCTACCTTTGGCAAAGGCAAGTGGAATGCTGATCTGGCGACTTACGCTGCTCTGAATGCCCAAGATATCCATTCCGGCTACCTGAACCGGATGTATACCAGTCGTGACTATGAAGCCGGTCTGGTTAATATGATGAAAGATAAATATGAGGTAACTTCCATATGCTCTTTCTTGCTTGTGTATTTCAATTCTTGTTGACACTCCTATCCCCTGAGGGCCGGTTTGTAATCTTCTTTCAAACCGGGACTTACTAATATAAATCTTAATGCTTTGAAATTCGCTGTTGTAGTCCCCAAGGGCCGGTTCAACTTAGCATAGTTAAACCGGGACTTTAAGTAATTGAGATCGCCGCATCAGAATATATATACGAGCAGATAGCCATTAGCCCCCAAGTGCCAAGTTGAATACTTGTATTGATCTTGGGACTTTGTAAGCAATTGACAGATGAAGATCAAATATACATTAGCCCCCAAGTTCCAAGTGCATAACTTGTTATGTGGTTGGTACTTCAATCCTTGTACCGTTTTGCTGAATCATATAACTATCTGCATGCAGGCTGAGCTGAAGACGAAAGAAAGCCAAGTCGCCGATCTCCAAGAAAAGGTAAAATCCCAACAAGCTGAAACCTCCAAAGCAAAAGAGGAATTAACCAGCGCTTTAAGCGCCATGGAACAGCTTAAGGATAGCTTCAAGAAGAAGCGGGCGGATTGGGCCACTGAAAAATCCGCTTTAATCAAACGAGCAGAAGATGCCGAGGCTGCATTAAAACCGGTGGCGGATGAACTGACCAGCATAAAGCGGCACGTGCATGCCATGACCACTGCTATCTTTGGTAAGCCAGTTTGACTTCTGAATTGATTCTGCCGTCTTACAGAGTTGCCGGATTGTTAACCCTTTATGATATTTCAGGGACACGCATTGGTCACTTGGGGTCAGATGTGCGGAAGAAATTGAAAGCCGCTTACATGTTGGTGGAACAACTGTACACTGGTGCACAGCGGATCATCTGTACTGCATCCCACAACAAGCCGGCGCCCACTTTGATTCAGGACACTCTGATAAAACTGTCGGTGCTTCCTGCCCGGGTTGAAGAGCTAAAGAAATCTGCTGCTCGAACCGGTGCGATCAATGCCTTAATCCGGGCAAAAGCTTGGGTGCCGGATTTTGATCCTATTGAAGCGGCCCAGTGCTATCCCAGCTTGAAGGAAGACGGGTCAGAGTTTAGTGAAGCGGATCTGCGAGCAATAAACTGGGAGGTGCGTCCGCTAGCTTGTCAATTGGCTGAAGAAGCAGACTTGTCTCATTATCAAGCCCAATATGACAATCAAAACAAGCGAATAGCTGCACCAATTCATGAAGCGGAAAATCTTATCCCTCCAATCCGTAAGCATACTTACGCTCCCGATATTGACCCGTCGTTGCTGATCCATGATGAAGCTGTCTTTCAAGCATTAATGGGAATTGACTGGACAACTGTTGATTTCCAGCCGCTGGGTAGAGAAACTGAAGCTGAAGCGGCGCAGGATGATCCACAACCATCAGGCCAGGCTGGTGACCAAGCTTGAACTGGAAGCTGGTTTAAAACTGCTTCTCCCTTGCGAAAAACAATGATCTTATTGTGGGCACCATGTTGCCTTGTAATAGGCTAGCTGATACTTTTGATGTTGATATGCATTCATGCATAACTACTGCAACTTTCTCTTCCTTTGGGTGATGAACTTTCCAAAGTACTTTCTGTAATAAAAAATCTTAAAGTGCCACTGCGGTTGTACCATCAGGCGGAATATGATGTCTGCATACATGAAATCAAAACATCTGAAATTTTGAAGTATATGACCAAATTTTTGAGATACATAATACCTGCCATCATTGAGCGTGAAGTTGGCTTGGCCAATCTTGAAGCGGAGTTTTATAAACCCACACTGTTGGAGGAGATAGCAGCTCCCATATATATATGATGCCGGTTTACCATGTAAACCGTGTCGGGTTATAATAAACACCGTGTTACTCCATATTAAAAGAAATCAAATCGAGAAAATAGTCTCCGGATTAAAATGAACCGTGTTCCGTCAATTGACAGTTAAAACCGGCTTAAAACTTTGTCAGTTTAAAAAACGCAATAAAAAGAAAGAAATATCTTTCAAAGAAAAATGTGAAGCAAAGGCAATGACAAAACCGTTTGCAAAAAGAAGCTTGTTTGAGCTGATCAGATGGCGTTACCATGGTCGAACACGACCAAGCTCCCGATAGGTGTAGCTATGGTTCAAGTCAGCCAGGTCCCCAAATGAAACTGTGGCATTTATGCCAATCAAGTGGCATGGCAATGGTTCGGGTTCGACCAAGCCCCCAAGTGATTCTGTGGCCTTAGGCTGATCAAGCGGCATGACTGGTTCAGACGTGATCAAGTCCCCAAGTAATCTGGTGGCTCTCTCCTATCAAGAGGTATTGCATTGGTTCAGACACGACCAAGCCCCCAAGTGATATAACATGATGCTTTTGAAAAGCTAACTCAAGGGGTAAGCCGGAGGCCGCTTTAGAACAACTCCGTGTAACCACACATGATGTAAAAGAACAGATACCCTGCTTTAGCTGAGGTTCCGGTTTATTATATTTAATCATAATATATACATCGTCGTAATATGTACATAAGTAGAGCCAATGGCTCAGGTATAGTAAGGCCGAAGATGAGCTATGTTCCACGGCCTGTTGGTCTCCTCCTCTGATGCACGTGAGTCTTTATGCTCTTGAATATCGACCAGATAGTATGATCCATTGTGCAGATTCTTGCTGACCACGAAGGGCCCCTCCCAAGGTGGGGATAGCTTATGCATATCAGCCTGATCTTGGATGAGCCGAAGCACCAAATCTCCTTCCTGAAAGGTTCGGGTTATGACTCGGCGACTGTGATAACGACGAAGATCCTGTTGGTAAATCGCCGAGCGGGCAGCTGCTATGTCACGTTCTTCATCCAACAGGTCCAAAGCGTCTTGCCCTGTTGTCTCATTGTCCGCTTCAACATAAGCCGTCACACGGGGCGAATCATGACGGATATCACTAGGGAGAACCGCCTCCGCTCTGTAAACCATGAAGAATGGTGTGTATCCTGTTGATCTGTTGGGTGTAGTATTGATGCTCCATAACACAGATGGTAACTCTTCTACCCAACAACCCGGTGTTCTCTGCAAAGGAACCATAAGCCGGGGCTTGATGCCTCTCAAGATCTCTTGATTAGCCCTTTCTGCTTGACCATTGGACTGCGGGTGTGCCACCGATGAAACGTCGAGCCGGATGTGCTCCCATTCGCAGAACTCCTTCATGGCACCTTTGGAAAAATTGGTACCATTATCTGTGATGATACTGTGTGGAAAGCCAAACCGGAAAATCACTTTTTTGATGAACCGAACCGCCATGGCCGCATCACACTTGCTAACAGGTTCTGCCTCCACCCACTTTGTAAATTTGTCAACCGCCACCAGGAGGTGGGTCTTCTTATCTTTGGACCTTTTGAAAGGCCCAACCATATCCAGCCCCCAAGTCACAAACGGCCAAGTAATTGGAATCATTCTCAATTCTTGAGCCGGCACATGAGCACGTCTTGAAAACTTTTGGCAACCATCACATCGTCTGACCAGATCCTCCGCATCAGCATGAGCAGTTAACCAATAGAAGCCATGGCGAAACGCTTTAGCCACCAGAGATTTTGAACCGGCGTGGTGACCACAATCTCCTTCGTGGATCTCACGCAAAATTTCACGGCCTTCTTCAGGAGACACACAGCATTGAAACGCCTCTGACACACTACAATGATGCAACTCGTCGTTGATAATAGTCATGGACTTGGATCGCCGGATTATCTGTCGGGCCAGAGTCTCATCCTCTGGTAACTCGCCCCGGTTCTTGTACGCCAGGTAAGGAAGCGTCCAATCCGGAATAGCATGAAGAGCTGCCACCAATTGAGCCTCCGGATCAGGAATAGCCAAATCCGCTTCACCAGGGATCTTGACCGACGGGTTGTGCAACACATCTAGAAAAACATTGGGCGGGACCAGTTTGTGCTGAGAGCCCAGCCGGCTTAAAGCGTCCGCCGCTTCATTTTTCTGCCGGTCCACGTGGTCCACCTGATAGCCTTTAAAATGACCTGCAACAATATCCACCTCACGACGATATGCCGCCATGAGTGGGTCCTTGGAGTCCCAAGTGCCAGACACTTGCTGAGCCACGAGGTCCGAGTCACTGAAGCACTTAACTCGACTTAGATTCATCTCATTAGCCATCCGGAGACCATGGAGCAAGGCTTCATACTCAGCTGCATTGTTAGTACAAGGGAACATTAAGCGGAGAACATAACAAAACTTATCACCTCGTGGGGAAGTTAATACGACTCCAGCCCCCGAGCCTTCCAATTGCCTAGATCTGTCAAAATGGATGGTCCAATATGTGTGATCCGGCTTTTCTTCAGGTGCCTACATTTCCGTCCAATCATTGATGAAATCAACAAGTGCTTGAAACTTAACCACCGTCCGAGGCACATACTTTCAAACCGTGCGGCCCAAGCTCTATAGCCCACTTGGCAATCCGGCCAGTTGCTTTCCCGGTTCTGGATGATATCCCCCAAAGGAGCAGAACTGACCATCGTAATTGGGTGCCCTTGGAAGTATTGTTTAAGCTTCCGGCTTGCCATAAAAACTCCATACACCAGCTTCTGCCAATGCGGATACCTTTGTTTGGACTCAATGAGTACCTGGCTGATATAATAGACCGGACGTTGAACCGAATGCTCCTTACCTGCCTCCTTTCGCTCCACCACAATAGCCACGCTGACCGCCCGAGAATTAGCAGCAACATATAGCAGTAACGGCTCCTTGTCAATGGGAGCGGCGAGCACAGGCGGATTGGCCAATTGCCGCTTTAAGTCCTCAAATGCTTCATCAGCAGCGGAACTCCAGACAAACTGATCCATCTTCTTCAACATCTGATACAAAGGGATTGCCTTCTCACCAAGACGACTGATAAACCGGCTTAACGCGGCAATCCGGCCTGCCAGGCGTTGAACATCATTGATACACTTCGGTTTAGCCAGGGAGGTGATGGTTGTGATCTTCTTCGGATTAGCCTCAATTCCCCTATTGGACACCAGAAAAACCAATAACTTGCCCGCCGGTACACCAAAGACACACTTGTCCGGATTAAGCATCAACTCGTATGTTCTCAGGTTATCAAAGGTTTCCTTCAAATCATCAATCAGGTCTCCTTCTCCCTAGATTTAACCACGATATCATCCACATAAGCATGTACATTACGGCCAATCTGCTTGTGAAGACAATTTTGCACACACCGTTGATAAGTTGCCTGGGCACTCTTGAGCCCAAAGGGCATAGACACATAGCAGAAGGCTCCAAAGGGAGTTATGAATGCCGTCTTCTCCTGGTCCTTAACTGCCATTTTGATCTGATGATAGCCAGAATATGCATCCAAAAAACTTAAACGCTCACAACCCGCTATAGCATCAATAATTTGATCAATACGGGGGAGGGCAAAAGGATCTGATGGACAAGCCTTATTAAGATCTGTGTAATCCACACACATGCGCCAGGTGCCGTTTTTCTTAAGGACCAGCACCGGATTGGCAAGCCACTCAGGGTGAAAAACTTCAACAATAAAACCAGCTGCTAAGAGCCTGGCTACCTCTTCTCCAATCGCTTTGCGTCTTTCTTTGTTAAACCGGCGGAGGAACTGTTTCACCGGTTTGTATTTAGGATCCACATTAAGGGTGTGCTCAACGAGTTGCCTCGGTACACTTGGCATGTCAGAGGGCTTCCATGCAAAAATGTCCCGATTCTCACGGATGAACTCGATGAGCGTGCTTTCCTATTTCGGATCCAAGTTGGCACTGATGCTGAACTGCTTGGACAAATCGCCAGGTACGAAGTCAACAAGCTTAGTTTCTGCTGCCGATTTGAACTTCAGGGCCGGATCATGCTCCGTAGTTGGCTTCTTTAATGGAGTCATGTCCGCCGGATCAACATTGTCCTTATAATACTTCAGCTCCTCGGTGGCACAAACCAACTCTACATAGGCCGCATCTCCTTCCTCGCACTCCAAAGCGATTTTGCGGCTTCCATGAACCGTTATTGTCCCCTTGTGACCCGGCATCTTGAGCTGCAAATACACATAACATGGCCGTGCCATAAACTTGGCGTAGGCCGGTCGCCCAAACAGGGCGTGATATGGACTTTGGATTTTCACCACTTCAAATGTCAATGTCTCCGACCTGGAGTCATGATCATCCCCAAAGGCCACTTCCAGAGCTATCTTACCAACAGGATATGCTGATTTGTCAGGTACTACACTGTGGAACACCGTATTAGACAGTTTGAGATTTTTATCTGTTAGTCCCATACGACGGAAGGTCTCGTAGTACAAGATATTAATGTTGCTCCCTCCATCCATGAGCACTTTGGTGAACTTGTAACCTCCCACCTGAGGCGCCACCACCAGAGCCAACTGACCCGGATTATCAACCTGGGGCGGGTGATCCTCTCTGCTCCATATGGTTGGCTGTTCAGACCAGCGTAGATAACGGGGCATGGCCGGTTCAACAGAGTTGACCGCCCGCCTTTGAACCTTCCGGTCTCGCTTGTCCAAGCTAGTGGTAAAGACATGGTATTGCCCACTACTCAACTGCTTTGGGTTGCTCTGGTAACCTGACTATTGCTGATGTTGGTTGTAACCACCCTGGTTGTTCTGACTATTTTGATTATTGTGTCCGCCCGGATTACCATTAAATCCTGAACCGGAATTTCCTCCACCGTAACCCGGCCCGGACCCTGAGCCATCGCCGGAGCCGTGATCATACCGAAAAGCATTAGAATTCTTGAACTCCTGCATAATGAAGCAATCCTTCCAAAGGTGGTTTGCTGGCGCCTCCTTCGTCCCATGTCTTGGACAGGGCTGGCTCAGTAGATAGTTTAGGCGGTCCAGGTTAGGGTTGGGTGCCCCATTGTGATTTTTTGGTTTACCCTTGCGTCGCTGGCCATTGTCCTGCGTGTTGGTATTTGCCACAAAGTCCATGTTACCATCCGCTTTACGCTTGCCTCCACCACCATTGCCTGCCCAGTGATGTTGCTGACCTTTGGAGTTGTTGTTCCTCTTTCCCTTCCCTGCCTTGTCATCATCAGATTCGGGATCCTTGGTACTATCAGAATCAGCATACTTTACCAAAGCAGCCATGAGGGTCCCCATGTCAGTGCAATGACGCTTCATCCGTCCCAACTTCGGCTTTAGGGGCCCAAACCGGAAGTTGCCTTCTAGGGTTAATACAGCGGTGTCAGCGTTGATGCGGTCTGATGAATGCAACACTTGTGAAACCCGGCGTACCCAATGAGTTGTCGATTCTCCTTCCTCCTGGACGCAGGCAGCTAAGTCCACTATCGACATAGGCTGTTTACATGTATCCTTGAAATTGCTGATAAACCGGGCTCATAATTGGGCCCATGAACTGATAGAATTAGCCGGCAAGATTTTTAACCAAGTATGGGCCGTTCCTTCAAGCATCATGGTGAAGTATTTCGCACATGCCGCATCATCCACATCAAGCATCTCCATGGCCATCTCATAGCTCTCCACCCATGTCTCTGGAGGTTGATCCGCCGTGTAATTTGGTACTTTGCGCAGGCCTTTGAAATCCTTGGGCAGGCGCACATTGCGTAAAGCGGGGACAAGGCAAGGCACCCCCAAAGAACTAGAAGTAACACCAGGTTCGATCGAGATAGTTGGACGAACCGGCGTGAGCTGCAGAGCCTGATGCTGTGCGGCTAACTCGGCCTCCCTGCGCGCTCGGGCCCGGTCCACCACTTCCTGAGCGTTATCAGCACCACCCGCCAGGTGGTTGTCACGGGGTGCTCCACGTCGTTCATTACTCGACACTGCCAGTTCATCCATATGTCTGCTATAGCTCCGGCTTGGATGGGGGGTTGAGTGGATCCGGTCACGGCTGTACGAGTATGCTTCCTGTTGGACCAAAGCTGTCCTCAGAAGCTCCTTGACCCGTCGCGTTTCTACTGCCTGCAGCGAGTCACCTTCAATTGGAATGGCCTCCAGCCATGCAGCAGCGGCGACGAGATTGTCCATTGGGTTGGAGTAGTGACCCGGAGGTGTTAAAACAGCCTGAGGTATAATGGTGTTTTGACGAGGCGGGTCCATCCAACGAGGCTGAACCGGTGCACCGGTCCCAGGAGCTTCTGCCCGGTTTCCCTCCAGCGGATTACTAGTTCCTACTCCTGGGGTGTTGAAAAGGTCTCTGGCCTCAAAAACTGGAGGCAAGCGGGATCGGTACTTCCTCCTCATGACTTCATGCGACGCGCTCTGGTCCAACATGAGCCTGTCGGCTTGTGCGTCTAGAGCGGCCCGCTCTGTGGCCATCCTGGTGTCCTCCGCTGCCAGATCCGCCTTGGCCTGGGTGATCTGTTCCTTTATCTTTGCAATCTCCGCGTTGTGGACGTCCTGATCCGCCGGATTAGCATCCGCCATGAGCACAGCCAATGCATCAAATAGCTCTGATAGAATTTGAGCCGGCAGGCGCACAGGGCCTCCTGCCCCGGCAACCGTCGCCGCTGCTGAGCCGGAGGTTGTTGCCGCAGCGGTCGAAGAATGAAGCGCTGCTTGTGTGCCGGCCATGAATATTCCAACTCGGTTGGGCAGATCAGAGGGGTCCGGAATACTGTCGCCATCGGAACAGCCCCCAATCCGGCCATCTTGTAGCTGATAAAGAGATTCGGTTTCTCCGGTCGATGACTCGTCATCGGAACAAACGACGGTCTTGCCGTGAGATTCCGATCCATCCTCACAACTTCCTCCATGGATGACTCCCACGAAGGCATGCTTCATGGCCGGTTTAACCCGGGCGGATCGCGCACGCTGAGCCATCTCGACGAGGTCGGTGCAGATGTCCGGCTCAGGGCCCGGTTCACCAATCTTGCCAATGAAAACGTGAATGCCACCAAAGGGGACCCGGTACCCGTACTCAACTGAGCCGCCCTCGGGGTCCCAACCTTCGTCGTTGATGTAGAGCTTACCGCGACGACTCTTAGTCATCCGGCCTACAGCGTAGCCCTCGAGTCCTTCAAAGCGGCCCTCCAAGAACCTGAAACCATCGTGCGATAGCCCCACGGTGGGCGGCAACTGTCGTGGTTTTGTCACGACAGATGTCCTAGAGAAAGGACTTAGTCGTGGAGCCATCGCGACGGGTTAGCTTGAAGGGGTTAAAGCGGACACAGGGACGCAAGAGAGTTTATACTAGTTCGGACCCTTCAATGAAGGTAAAAGCCTATGTCTAGTTGTGATGGGATTGATGGGGTTTCGATGACTAGGGAGCAAACAAGCTTCGCCTATGTCTCGAGTTGTTGTCTCTTTTTCTGAACCGCCGCCGGGTCGTCCCCTTATATACTCAGGTGACGCCCGTCGGTTCACAGAGTCCCAATACCGGCTCATAGATGTGTCCGGTTTGGTCTCTACTTATTCCTAACTTACAATACAAGTTAACTACCAACGCCGGTTTACGGCTACAGGCCTTGAACCGACCATGGGCCTTGAGCCCTCATTTGCCTTCTCGGGCTTTAACATACTTAACTACTGTCGAAGTTAACCCGGCCCAGATAGGCCGGTTTACACCCAGTAGTAATATCCCCAACAGGTTGTATTTGTCCTCCACGGTTTAGAGGCTGACTTGTGGGCCTAGCAAGTTGACGCGTACACAATCAGGAGATGATTGTACGTGGAGAGGATGACAGCAGGGACCCGCCAAGGTCATGGCAGTACGCAAGCAAGTGCCTCCTTATTTCAAGCCAATAAAAAATGGCTCCTCCTAGTGGATTTCTGACATCTGGGTCCCATGCCATTGTCAACGTAGTCAATAAACAAGAGAATTGCACAACGAGCGGCTGACACCAGGGACCCAGCAGCTCGCCCAGTTATTTTTGTTTTGGGTTAATTTGATAAATGCCACTCCAAATCTGGTGTATCCGAGAAATGCCACTGCAATTTCCAAACTTTGAAAAATGCCATTTCATGCCATTTCTAGTGGCATTTTTCGAAGTCTGGAGTGGCGTTTTTCAAAGTTTGCAAAAATTGCAGTGGCATTTTTCAAAGTTTGGAAATTGCAGTGGCATTTTTATGAATCGCCATAATTGAAGTGGCATTTATCTAATTTGTTTTTGAGACGGAAGCAGGGTGTCAACTGGGCTGTGCGGGACACTCTGGCCTGTCTAGACAGCCTTTTCTTTTATGTTTACCACAGACCAGCCCAGTAGTTTTTTTCTTTCTGAAAATGGCTAGCCCAGTTCTTTTGTGATTTGTCAAGTAAGTCGCTTTATCAGGCCTGTTGGGCTGCAAATCGTTCAAGACGAGGAGAGCTTCATTCGGCTGGCCGAGAAAATGGCCTATCAGTAATGAGAAATGGATTGTACATTTTTAAAACACATCAAACCGTCAATTATTTTCAAATATCTTTTTTTCATTTTGAGATTTTAAATTCAATTGATTTTTATGCGTGGACTTTATTGGATTTTATATTGATATACATTTATTTTTAAAATCAGTCTGAATGTGATTCGAAATTTCGGGATTAAAAACAGTTCGGACCGCATCGGCATATGCAAAATTTCGTATAATTTTTTAACCATGGCCACAATATGGGCTGTAATGCTAACATAAGAATATGGGCTCCAAAAAGCCCCGTAAGAATTAGAAAATGGGCTGTAAATTATTTGAAATAATGGCAGATGGGCTATATGTTGTTTTGCACAGATTTGATGCTTTCCACAGATGACCTGTATACTGTTGGATGTCCATCCAACGGCCGTCGTGCTTCTTCAATCTCTGCTCTTCCTGCTCCAGCCGTTCAAACAAGTGCCGGCGGGACTGCCTGCTCCCTCCTCCTAGCGGCCGGCTGTGCTGCCGCGCAGGCCTCACCGCCCCACCGTACTCCCATCGCTGTCCTAGGCATCCCTCTACTCACCCACACCTACTGTTATTCTCCGGCAACAGTAGACGAACCAGTAAACCCTCGTACAGTCGTACTCCCCTCCGCGTGGGAAACAAAAACAACGGCCGAGTCTTCCCTGCCTCTGTGTCGTTCCCTTCCTAGGCCTCGCCATCGTCCACCGCCCTGGTGCTCTCGGCATGGCGTGGTCAGCGTGGTCAACGACCGACATGCATCTGAACTGGACTGTACGTGGAGAGGCTGACAGCTGGGTCCACGGCCGCACGCAAGGAAATGCCTCCTTATTACGCGCAAAATAATGATTTAGTCCACCTGACATCTGGGACCCACCGAAACGGCCTCTGTATTTCGCGAAAAAGATGTTACCGCCGCTGACAGCTCGGACCCACCAGCTATATCTTCGCACGCAAGGAAGTGCCTCCTTATTACGCACAAAAAAAATGAATACTCCCCCTGCTAGCTGGGACCCAATATAGTGGGCCTACTAAGTTGACGGGGACGAAGGGCTTTGTCAAGTTAGTCAATATGTACGATTCTAGCTCGACTGACCGTACGATGTCCTTCCAACGGCCTTAGTGCTTCTTCAACCTCTGGTCTTCTTGCTCCAGCCGCCCAAAGCAGCGCCGGTCATGCCGCCTGCTCCTGCCTCCCGTGGCCGGCTGTGCTGCCGCGGAGGACTCACCGCCCCCATACCACTCCCACCGCTGGCCAGGCCATCCCTCCACTCCACTCACCCACACCCCCTGTTATTCTGCGGTGACGGCACCGCAGCCGAACCAGTGAACCCTCGTACTCCTCTCCGCGTGGGCATCCACTGCCGCGTCTTCCCCGGCTCCGCGTCATCCCCTTCCTAGGCCTCGCCGTCGTCCACCGCCATGGTGCTATCGGCGCGGCGTGGTCAATGTGGTCAACGACCGAATTCCATCGGAAGAATACTGTACGTGGAGAGGCTGACAGATGGGTCCACGGCAGCCGCAAGGAAGTGCCTCCTTATTACACGGAAAATAATTATTCCTCCACCTGACAGCAGGGACCCACCGGACGCCCACCAGTATATCGCGAAAAAAATGTTTGCCCCTGACTGCTGGGACGCACCCGACGGGCCACCGTATTTCGTGAAAAAACGTTCCCCCTGCTGTCAGCTCGGACCCACCGGAAGTGCCTCCTTATTACGTACAAAAAAATGAATACCCCTGCTAGCTGGGACCCACCTTGGTGAGAGGCTGACTTGTGGGCCTACTAAGTTGATGGGGACGGAGGGCTTTGTCAACTTAGTCAATATGCACGATTCTAGCTCCAGTGACCGTACGATGTCCATCCAACGGCCGTAGTGCTTCTTCAACCTCTGGTCTTCTTGCTCCAGCCTCCCAAACTAGCGCCGGTCGTGCCTCGTGCTCCTGCCTCCCATGGCCGGCTGCGATGCGGTGGAGGCCTCACCGCCCCCTACTACTCCCACCGCTGGCCAGGCCATCCCTCTACTCACCCACAACCCCTGTTATTCTGCGGCGACGGCAGCCTCACACCGCAGCGAACTAGTGAACCCTCGTACTCCTCTACGCGTGGGCATCCACTGCCGCGTCTTCCCCGGCTCCGTGTCGTCCCCTTCCTAGGCCTCGCCGTCGTCCACCGCCCTGGTGCTCTCGGTGCGGCGTGGTCAACGTGGTCAAGGAACGGCTTCCATCAGACGTGGACTGTACGTGGAGAGGTCAAGCTGGGTCCACGGCCGCAGCAAGGAAGTGCCTCCTTATTACGTGCAAAATAATTATTCCTCCACCTGACAGCGGGGACCCACCGGACAGGCCACCGTATTTCGCCCCCTGACTGCTGGGACCCACCAGCTACATGTTCGCACGCAAGGAAGTGCCTGACAGTCGGGACCCACCTGGTCGAAGCGTACGTAGCGTTGTCATTCTGGTCGTGAACGTGTATGTACATATATACTGGTGGATGTAGAGGCGCGCACGTGTCATAGTAGAGGCGGCCAGGGTGCAAGAAAGAAAATACGTCCACGTATATGTACATATGGGTGGGGTCTCGAACGCCTACTCACGCATACGTACGGCGAGGGCTCGTTGACATGGCTGGGTCGGAACGGAGAAACAACGTCGTCGTCGTGTTCCTGGGGAGGCAACAGAATGCGTCGTGTTCATGGGGAGGCAACGGAACGCGTGGGAGCCAACCGGCTGGCTCGGAACGGAATGCGTGGTCGTGTTCATCGGGAGGGCTTGGACGAAACAGGCGATGGAAACGAGGCCTGGCGTACCGCACAACGGAGGAAACGGACCTCCTACGTTTGGAACGGGGTCCTGTTGATCGGGAGGGGTCTGCCGTACCGCAAAACGGAGGAAACTGACCTCCTAAGGTCGAAACGGGGGTCCTGTTGATCGGGAGGGGTGTGGCGTACCGCAAAACGGACGAAACAGACTTGTGTTGGAGTGCTACGGTCGAAATGGGGATCCTGTTCATCGGGAGGGGTGTGGTGTACCGCAAAACGGGACTCCACGGGATACTGTTCATCTCCACCGTCGACCCCCTCCAACCTCCACGAGCTACTGTTCATCCACCGTCGACCTCCTCCAGCCTCCACCTGCGACTGTTCATCCACGGGCTCCTGTTCATCCAGCCTCCACCGCACGCTACTCCACCGGCTACTGTTCAACCAGCCCTCTCCATGGGCTCCTGTTCAACCACCCCTCCACGGGCTACTGTTCATCCTGCCCTCCACCGTCTACTCTTCATCCTGCCCTCCACGGGGTGGTCCTGTTCATCCAGGCCTCCACGGGGTCCTGTTCATCCAGCCCCAATCGGCTCGATCGATCGGGGTCCTGTTCATCCAGAGGCAACACCACGGGGTCCTATTCATCCACCCCCACCGGGAACTGTTCATCCAACCCCCCTGCAACGCTCACTGTTCATCCAGAGGCAGCATCGATCGGCTTCAGTTAGCAGCAGTAGCGAAGGAATCGCTCAATCGGGTTCAGTTAACAGCCATCGATCGATCGCTCGGGTTCAGTAACGCGTAGCCTACAGTGCAATCGCTCGGGTTCAGTTAGAGCCCAACGCCTCGCTCAGGTTCAGTTAGAGCCAACGCCTCGCACACACGCGCGTACATGTACGAGAGAAACGCGCATCACTCGGCCCCCGACCTCCCACCGTAACCGGGAACTCCCCGAAATTTTCCTCCCCCTCACTTCTACCACGGTTTTTTCCGTCATGGACGGCCCAAAGAATGTCATGTAGCTGCGTCTCCGGCCCGCCCAGGACAAAAATCCCATTCTCTATCATGTTTTTTTGTCATAGAAGTAGGAGCCCACCACATCTATGATGATACCGGGTTTTGTCACAATTATCGTCATAGAAGTGTCATATGTATGACAAAAAAAATTTTGTTCGGCCCAAAATGTCACGGATGTGTCTTTTTTTGTAGTGCGCATACGTGTACGAGAGAAACGCGCATCGCTCAGCTCCCAATCTCCCACCGTAACCGGGAACTCCCCGAAATTTTCCTCCCCCTCGCTTCTACCATGGTTTTTCCGTCATGGATGGCCCAAAGAATGTCATGCAGCTGCGTCTCCGGCCCGCCCAGGACGAAAAGCCTATTTTTTGTCATGATTTTTTGTCATAGAAGTAGGAGCCCACCACATCTATGATGATACCGGGTTTTGTCACAGTTATCGTCATAGAAGTGTCATATGTATGACAGAATTTTTTTCGTTCGGCTCAAAATGTCCCGGATGTGTCTTTTTTTGTAGTGATAATCGAGGTGGATTATGGTGGAGGGGGCACCGCACACGGCTAAGGGATCAATGATCAACTTCTGTGTCTAGAGGTGCCCTCCTACCCCCGTATATAAAGGAGCAAGGGGGGAGGCCGGGCGGCCCTCTATGGCGCGCCAAGAGGAGGAGTCCTCCTCCTAGTAAGAGTAGGACTCCCCTCTTTCCTACTCCTACTAGGAGGGGGAAAGGAAGGGGGAGGGAGAAGGAAAGGGGGGCGCCGCCCCCCCCTCTCCTAGTCCAATTCGGACCAGAGGGGGAGGGGCGCGTGACCTGCCCTAGGCCAGTCCTCTCTCTCCACTAAGGCCCATAAGGCCCATTATTTCTCCCAGGGGGGTTCCGGTAACCCTCCGGCACTTCGGTTTTCTCCGAAATCACCCGGAACACTTCCGTGTACGAATATAGTCGTCCAATATATCGATCTTTACGTATCGACCATTTCGAGACTCCTCGTCACATCCGTGATCATATCCGGGAATCCGAACTACCTTCAGTACATCAAAACAAAAAACTCATAATACCGATCGTCACCGAACTTTAAGCGTGCGGACCTTACGGGTTCGAGAACTATGTAGACATGACCGAGACACGTCTTCGGTCAATAACCAATAGCGGAACCTGGATGTTCATATTGGCTCCCACATATTCTACGAAGATCTTTATCGGTCAAACCACATAACAGCATATGTTGTTCCCTTTGTCATCGGTATGTTACTTGCCCGAGATTTGATCGTCGGTATCTCAATACCTAGTGCAATCTCATTACCGGTAAGTCTCTTTACTCGTTCTGTAATGCATCATCCCACAACTAACTCACTAGTTAAAATGCTTGCAAGGCTTATAGTGATGTGCATTACCGAGTGGGCCCAGAGATACCTCTCCGACAATCGGAGTGACAAATCCTAATCTCGAAATATGCCAACTCAACAAGTACCTTTGGAGACACCTGTAGAGCACCTTTATAATCACCCAGTTACGTTGTGATGTTTGGTAGCACACAAAGTGTTCCTCCGGTAAACGGGAGTTGCATAATCTCAGTCATAGGAACATGTATAAGTCATGAAGAAAGCAATACCAACAAACTAAACGATCAAGTGCTAAGCTAACGGAATGGGTCAAGTCAATCACATCATTCCCCTAATGATGTGATACCGTTAATCAAATGACAACTCATGTATATAGTTAGGAAACTTAACCATCTTTGACCAACGAGCTAGTCAAGTTGAGGCATACTAGTGACATTCTGTTTGTCTATGTATTCACACATGTATTATGTTTTCGGTTAATACAATTCTAGCATGAATAATAAACATTTATCATGATATAAGGAAATAAATAATAACTTTATTATTGCCTTTAGGGCATATTTCCTTCACCTGGGGGCTCGCCTCGTGCTGCTGTGCTATTACAGGTGCTGTCCTAGGGGTCTCATCCTTCTTTGCATTTTCACTTGTTTTGTATTTCTTTAGGAATTGGAGCGTGTGATAGTTTTAACTGGATAATCCTCTGAGTGGCCTGCAGGCTCCATAGAAACATCCAACAAGTAAGAAGCCATCACTTAATCTGTACGTACATTGTTGTGTGCATAGTGCAAACCAGGTGTAAACTCTCTGTATATTGATGACGATGGCGATGAGTTGGCAGGTTCATTCAGGTGGGAGATGAGAAGATGTGCAGGCCTGAGAAGTTGCAGAGGCTTGGGTGAAAGTTCAGGACGATGGAGGAGACGCTCAAGGACAGCGCCGAGTCCTATATATGTACATGCATACTGAGCTGAGCTTGGCCATGGTGTCATTGGCCGTGCTATCAGATGAGGCGAAAGATAGGCGAGATGCTTGCTTTCAAAGACGCGAAAATAACTCGTTTTGTTTTGTAGGTGCATCTGTATAAAGTAACATGATAACTTTTTGTCCCAATATATATTTCTTTAACCATGGTAGGCTTACGTATAAATACCATGGTAATAAAAAAATATGTAAGCCCACGATACATATTATCATGCTATTTATGTAATTTATTGTAGGCTTACATGATTTATGCGTAAGTTATCATGTTATTTACAAAAAAAATTATGTTATTTTCACACACAAAAATTGACTCCAAAACATGTTATCGCAATTATAACCAATGGTAATTTCAGCAAAAATAGCATGATAATGTGTATTGTAGGCATGATAACTTACGTTCAAAACACTGCGGTAAATTTTGATCTTGAAAAATAGTTGTTTAAACATACCTGATAATTTTTGCGTAAATAACATGGTTTTTTAAGCAACGCAAACTTGATAACTTACATCCAAAACGACATGTTAACATTTGACCTAGATTCTTTTTTGTTCAAATATACCTGGGGAATTTATGTGTGAATAACATGACAATATAAGTGCCGCATAACCGATAACTTACATACAAACATCATATTAACTTTTAGACTAGAAAAAAGTTGGTGAAAAAAAATACTCCGATAACTTATGTAAAAATGGCATGGTAATATACAAACCCCATACCCCTGTAAATTATGAGAAAATAACACGGTAATATACGAACCGTATACTCCATACCTTATGTACAAACACCCCGACAACTTTTATCAAGGAGAATTTTTGTTGAAAAACAATTCCCCGGTAACTTATGTGAAAATAGCATGGTAATATACAAACCGCATACCAGCTAACTTACATATAAACACCACGGTAACTATGATCAAGAGGGAAAAAATTGTTGAAAAATATACCCTGGTAACTTATGTGAAAATAGCACGGTAATATATGAACTGCATACCCAATAACTTACGTACAAACACCGCGACAACACTGACCAAATGGATTTTTTTGTTGAAAAACAATCCCGATAACTTATGTGAAAATAACAGTACTATACGAAACACATACCCGATAACTTACGTGTAAACACCGCGGTAACTATAACTAAGAGGGGAAAATGTTGTTGAAAAACAATCCCCGGTTAACTTATGTCAAAATAGCATGGTAATATATGGACCACATACCCAATAAGTTGAGTACAAACACCGCGGTAACTATGACTAAGAGGAAAAAAGTTGTTAAAAAACATAACCCGGTAACTTATGTGAAAATAGCATGGTAATATACGAAGCACATACCCGATAATTTACGTACAAATATGGCGACAAGTTTGACCAAGAGGAAAAAAGTTATTGAAAAACATACAAATGGTAACTTATGTGGAAATAGCACGGTAATATACGAAGCACATATTTTTGATAACTTCTGTACAAACACCATGGTAACGTTGACTTGGGGGGGGGGGGGATTGTTGAAAAACACACCCCGTCAACTTATGTGAAATTAGTACGTTATATATGAACAACATACTCGATAACTTACGTACAAATATCGCGGTAAAATTTACATACCGGATAATTTCTGTGTAAATAGCACGATAATATAAGCACCACAAACATGATAACTTACATAAAAACACCATGATAATTTTTTATCCCGGAACTAAAAGTTTTTGAAAGGCGTACCCTCGCTAACTTTTTTTAAAGTAGATCTAATACACACAACTAGACCTAATAGCTTACCCCGGTCTCATCTCTCTTCGCCATTTTTAAAGTAGATCACTTGTTCAAACTCAAGAAAAGAAAATACGACACATATACACATGAACGCATTCTATAAAACCTCCTGAGTTACCCTGGAAAACAAAAATTTATAGAGAAGTTCCTCCATAAATTTACACATAAAGTGCAGCGGCAATGATGCACCCAAGTCAGAGGAATCATTTTTCTATGTATTAAGGAAGTTGTGCATGGGGTTAAATGATTGATTTCCATTGCTCTAACAAGAGAGAAGACTAGGCGTGTTGGTTACTTGGTCTAGTATTTGTGCTTGACTATCCTGGTTACCAAGGTTCGAGTCCCATCAAAGGCACAATTTTTTGTACCAAAAAAACCTCGAAAATCAAGGAATAGAGGCAGATCGATTCAAGCGAGAGATGCACGTTTTTTAGGGGTGGGACGTTTTGCTAACTGGCACACAGTTGCCAGTTATCAAAGTCCTTAATTTATTTATTTATAGAGTAAAATGAACTACAAGTACTTAAACTTACGCCGCGAGTTCGCTTTGATCACTATACTTTAAAATACAGTCAATACGGTCACTTTGTATGATGGGACGTGATTATGGCCATTGTTTATGTACAAGTAATTACAAGTACGTATTTTGTTGACAAACAATACTTTGTTTATGGACCTGATAAATGCCACACGTGTGGCGTGAAGCAATGCAATTTCACCCTAACGTTTTTATGGAAAGTTTAGTTACCCGTGAATGGTCACTTTAGTTGCAAAGAATGTCAACTTTTTTCACCCGCAAAAAAAAGAATGTCAACTTTTTGTTTGGATGTCAAATTTCAGTTTTTTTGAGGATTTACTTTTCTTAACGCCAATTTTAGTTGTAAAAAATGTCAGGATGGTGTTACTTTGTGTCACATGTGTGACACTTATCATTTGGGTCGTCTGTGAGAACCAACATATCAGATGCAATAAACAAGACTACCTCAACTGGAGGTGACTCCATCTAGGTACGATGGTAGGAAATCTAGTTAACTTAGCTATTTCATGGCAACTTGATTGCTCTCTCTATTACAATGAGCGAACGAAACATGATTAAAGTTCGCCCCCAAAAAAACATGATTAAAGTCTTGAATTATATAGTAGCAATCATCAAAGATGGCTCCCGCCACTAAACTCCATTTTCCTTCTTGCAAGGCTGAAACCACCTCGCCATTATCGTATTTCTAGCTCTTATTTGTTACATCCGACTGTTCTAGCCAAGTTGAGCCCAAATCTAACTGTTGTCGCCTCAATGGTGAAAGCATCTAAATAGAAGCTCATCTTTTCATTGGCCGCTTCTATAAACTTCACATTATGATCACAGATAATAGCACCAACAGTCCCTTATAGTTGATCCTCATCGAAGCTGGCATCAACATTCAGTTTCATATAACCCGTCATGGGTTTCGTCCAAGCTGTTTTGCGTATTTCTGTTGGACTGCATGCGATAATAAAGTTTGCGATCAACCCTCTGATCGCTAGTTGTATTTGCGCCGCATGTTGTGTTTGTTCACCATGGGTAAGTTTTTGTCGTTCATACCACAAGTACCAAGCAGCGGTCGCCATGGTTTCTCACAAGTTTTGCAAACCGAGGACATGCACTTCATGTTCTGGGAGACACAACAAATGCTCCAAAATTGTTTCTCTGGCTAGATATTCTTTGGATGTTTTTTAATAATATCATGCATCCCTTGCAAACAACAGTAAATAAAAGAATATTTTTCTGCTATGGACAGGTTAGGGCATCCGTCGCCAAAACCGTCTGCGAACATCTGGACCGATGCATCCGGGCTTTTTGCCATTCAACGCGATGTTGTCCACGTGTTCGAATTTTCACAGGCCAGATGGAAAGATAGGAGAGGTTTGTGGGAGTCCAGACCTCCGCCATGTAGAACTCCGATAACCTTGGCTCGTCCAAAACTCTACTCGGAGCACGCAGATTTGGTCAGATCCTCATTGTTTCCGCGCAAAAGACCGAGCATCCCAACCTCTCCAGCCGATTGCCGCCGCCATCCACCCATGTTCTTGCCCTTTTCATCAACCGTCGCCGCATGGATCCATTTGTACCGTTACCGGAGTTGGAGAAGGAGTACCCGTCGGTGATGGCCGCCCGAAAGTTCAACTCAGTGACCCGCAACACGCACCGTCACACCCAAAGGGGCAAGAGGAAAGAGGCTATGTCTATCAGCCACCCACCACCTCCTAAGAAGGGTAGCGGGGTAAGATGGGGGCGAGGGGCCGGGAGGGGATGGGACTTGCCTTCCCATGCATGCACATTGTATGTGGACGTGGACAAGAAGAACTTCATTGTAACACCCCAGATGTAACTTACCTTATCTGTACTCCAACTCTTGCCATTTCCGGCGCTAAGTTATTTTATTTTCGTCGTTGTCGGGTTTTTGTCTCCGTATGTTGTTGTCTTTGTCATGCATCTTATATCATGTCATCATGTGCGTTGCATTGCATACGTGTTCGTCTCATGCATCCGAGCATTTTCCACGTCGTCCGTTTTGCATTCCGGCGCTCCTATGTCATCCGGTGGTCCTTTCTACCTCTTTCCGTGTGTGGGGGTTAAACGTTTCCGTATTGGACTGTGACTTGCCATGCGGCCTTGGTTTACTACCGGTAGACCACCTGTCAAGTTTCGTGCCATTTGGACTTCGTTTGATACTCCAACGGTTAACCGAGGAACCGAGAAGGCCTCGTGTGTGTTGCAGCCCAACACCCTTCCAATTTGGCCCAAAACCCTCTCCATCGTCTAGAGCGTTTGATCTCGATCGCGTGGCCGAAAACCGCACTCCATTTGGAGCTCCCTAGCTCCCTCTACCTCTATATAAAGAACCCCCATTCAAAATCACGGACGAAACCCTAAAGAATCCCCTCCTCGCGCCGTTGGACGAGATCCGGACGGCCGGACACGTCCGCTCCGCCTGTCCGCCGCCACGCGTCATCCTCCCACTGGCCGACGCCCGTGCCCACATCACCGCGATCTGCGCCGACCCTTGAGGCCCGCCGCGGGCCCTCCTCGGCCCATCCGCCGTGCCGCCCCGTCTCCTCCATCGTCGGCCACCGCCGCCGCCCGCCACCAACGTCCGCCGCTCCGCCCGCGCCGCCCCGGGCCGCGCCACCTCACCGCGTCGGCACCGCCTCCTCGCCGCCATCTTCCTCTCCCTCTCCGGCCACGGGCGCCAGGTCCGGCGATGACCTCCTCTGGCCAGCCAAGCTCTGGCGATGACGAACTCCGGCGACCCCGAGCTGCTAGAGTGTCGAATCCCAATCCAGATCTAAAAACCTCGGTTGACTTTTATCCCCGGACTCTATTTTTTTTTTGCAAACTTTGGCATGTCATAACTCTCTCACCGTAGATCCGATTAGTACGTGTAACATATCAAAATGTTCGTCTCGACGAGTACATCATTTCATCTCATTGCATCATTTTCATTTGAGCTCATTTTGCTGCCCGAAATGCTGTTGGAAGAGGGCTATGTGATGAATTTGTCAGATCTGTTTCAGCAAATAGCCTTTTGTCATTTTTGCCATGATTAATGTGTGCATGCTATGATCTTGAGCTCTACATGTGTTTTTTTATATGCCATGCCATCTTTACAGAGGTGCTTGCCATGTATTTTTGTGATATTTGTGGTGACTAGCACAAGCTTGCAAAGTAGCGTAATCGGTAATGCTGATTTCAGGGACTTAGTTTTTCACTAAGTCCTTGTCCTGATTTTGTTGTTATGCCATATGTTCATGTTGTTTCCTAGTGATCCGTGCCTCTTTTGAGGATGATCAGTAAGGATGTTTTGTTAACATTGTGGTGCTCTATCCATCCATGTCTTTTTTTGCATTTATGGAGCAACCTAGCTTGAGTCAATCGAGCTCTACTTTTGCTATAAAATGATCCTGGCAGATTGTTGACATGTTTAGCGATTTTGCCGAGGATGTTGCTATTGATCTGTGCATGCTATGTTATTGTTCTTTCCATGTCTAGCTTCTATGCCATGTATTCTTGATGGGTGTATGCTTAATTTGTCATGCCATGCTCTGTAGTGAGTGCATCGAGCTCATAAACATGCCTACTCGTTGACTGATTTGCATGCTCCAGTTTTTTACTAAGTCTGAATCTGGTTATGTTTTTGCCATGTTCACATGCTTGCAATTGTATTTTCTGATCCCTTTTGGCTCAAGGTAACTAAGGGCCTTTTGTTAAGTGCTTTGAGTAGCTTCATGCCATGCCTTGCTTTGCCATGTTAAGTTCCTGTAGCATGTAGTTTTCATACTCTAAAGTGTGCTTCGTGATGATAAATTCCAGACTTGTGTTAATTTCACTAAGTCTGAAACCTGTTATCATTTGCACTTTTGCCATGCTTGTTTGAACCTATTAATGGATGAACTAGCCGTAACTCAGTGTTCATCTTTTGTCAAACATCATGAGGGGATCCCTAACATGTATTTTGTTGTTATGTTTGAGTGTTGTAGCATATTTATATTGATGCATTTAATTGGTCACTTGCTGATTATCGCAGACCGGTGGCATATTTGTTTTGCTTGCCATTTCCAAACCGTGCATCCGATTCCGGTGATCTTTATATCGATTTCAACCGAAATCACCTCACCTTTCCAATGGCACTATTGGATTTCCAAGTTGAGGCCAGGTTCAATCATTCCTTGTAAAATCTTGCATATGCATCACATATCGCATGCCGCATATCATACCATGTTTGCATCATGTTGTTTGAGCATTGCACGTGGTTGATTGTGTTCCGTTTGCTTGTTGTTCTTGTTTGGGTAGAGCTAGGAGACGAGTTCGTGAGCGAGGATCCCGTTGAGTTCGCTTACGAGGATCAAGTCAACTCTGAGAACTTTACAGGCAAGATGATCATACCCTCGAAATCACTTCTATCTTTGCTTGCTAGATGCTCGCTCTTTTGGTATGCCTATGCTACGATACCTACCACTTGCTTATCATGTCTCCCAAATTGCCATTTCAAACCTCTAACCCACCATGTCCTAGCAAACCGTTGTTTGGCTATGTTACCGCTTTGCTCAGCCCCTCTTATAGCGTTGCTAGTTGCAGGTGAAGATTGGAGATCGTTCCTTGTTGGAACATTGTTTATTGTTGGGATATCACAATATTATCTTGTTATCTTAATGCACCTATATACTTGGTAAAGGGTGTAAGGCTCGGCCTTTTGCCTAGTGTTTTGTTCCACTCTTGCCGCCCTAGTTTCCGTCATATCAGTGTTATGTTCCCGGATTTTGCGTTCCTTACGCGGTTGGGTTATAATGGGAACCCCTTGACAGTTCGCCTTGAATAAAACTCCTCCAGCAATGCCCAACCTTGGTTTTACCATTTGCCACCTAGCCTCTTTTTCCCTTGGGTTTCCGGAGCCCAAGGGTCATCTTTATTTAAACCCCCCTGGGCCAGTGCTCCTCTGAGTGTTGGTCCGACCGAGTAGACTGCGGGGCCACCTCGGGGCAACTTGAGGGTTGGTTTTACTCGTAGGATGTCTCATCTGAGTGTGCCCTGAGAACGAGATATGTGCAGCTCCTATCGGGATTTGTCGGCACATTCGGGCGGTGTTGCTGGACTTGTTTTACCATTGTCGAGGATGTCTTGTAACCGGGATGCCGAGTCTGATCGGATTGTCTTGGGAGAAGGAATATCCTTCATTGACCGTGAGAGCTTGTGATGGGCTAAGTTCGGACTCCCTTGCAGGGATGTGAACTTTCAAAAGCCGTGCCCGCGGTTATGGTTAGATGGGAATTTGTTAATGTCCGGTTGTAGATAACATGAAACTTAACTTGATTAAAATGAATCAACCGTGTGTGTAACCGTGATGGTCTCTTCTCGGCGTAGTCCGGGAAGTGAACACGGTGTTGGAGTAATGCTTGACGCAGGTTGTTCTAGGATCACTTCTTGATCATAGTTGTCTGTCCGTGCTTTTGACTTCTCTTCTCGCTCTCATTTGCGTATGTTAGCCACCATATATGCTAGTCGCTTTACTGCAGCTCCACATCATACCTTGTCTTACCTATAAGCTTAAATAGTCTTGATCGCGAGGGTGCGAGATTGCTGAGTCCCCGTGACTCACAGATTACTTCCAAACCAGATGCAGGGACCGATGATATCGCTCCAGATGATGCGCTTGTGCTCAAGTGGGAGTTCGATGAAGACTCTCGTCGTTACTATGTGTGTTTCCCAGATGATCAGTAGTGGTGCCCAGTTGGGGCGATCGGGGGGTGGGGGTTGATCTTTATTTTGGTACCGTAGTCGAACCATGAGTGTATTGGATGATTGTAATGTTATTCGTGTATTTGTGTGACGTGGCGAGTGTAAGCCAACTATGTATCCTTTCCCCTTTTATCTATTTACATGGGTTGTTGTGAAGATTACCTTACTTGCGACATTGCTTTCAATGCGGTTATGCCTCTAAGTCATGCTTCGACACGTAGGAGATATAGCCGCTTCGAGGGCGTTACAAGTTGGTAATCAGAGCCTTCCCCGACCTTAGGAGCCCCATGCTTGATCGAATCGTTGGCGTTGTTGAGTCTAGAAAAATGTTTTGAGTCATTTAGGAATTATATATCATTGAGTTAGGAATTCTTTTTACTTCCCAGTCCCTTCATCGCTCTGGTGAGGCATCCTGACGTAGAGTTTTGAATCTTCTCTTCTCAAATTTCACTAATTTTTTTTAGGATCACGCGGGTATCTTGGAATCGTTCCGATCGATTTGTGACGAGAACATTGTTCTTGGTGCCTCCTGTCATTTAGGGGTTGTGGTAGTGTCCCGGGGAGTTGAGCTCCGAGGTGTTGTCGTCACAATTTTATCGTTGAGATTCTGGAATACCTGAGTTTCGCCGACATCGAAAACCTCTTTTATGCAGTTGTTGGTGAGATAACCTCGACGCCACCCAGTACTGGGGCGGGAGTTCGTGAGTATTGCCATAAATTGTATAACGGATGCTTTTCGAAGGTTGAGGTAGATGATTTCCGAAGTTTTTTTCGGTTATGTGTTGAAGGATGGATACAGCTGGATGTAGGATTTGCTAGATTTGGGTGAGATATTATGCTTCCCCTGTATCCCCAACACCTAATTGCATAACCGGAAAGGTTCGGGAGTTTCATAGCTGGGAATTCTTGTAGCTCTAGTTTTTCTTCCGCGGATATTTGGTTTGGGATTGGGTAATCCTCACCAAGTATTCGTTCTTGTTCATACCTTGTTGTTTTTCTTCTACCTCAATTCTAAGTGGCTTCTCAATTTATGGATATGTGACCATTTCAATTGGAATGCATTCGTTCATTTTGTTCGGATGTGAAGAATTTATGTTGCAATTTCAACCCATTTGATTCAGCTTCAATATTTGTCTGTCAAGTTGCTAACGGATGTCAACCTCTTCAAGATGGCTCCTCCAACGCGCACGACTCCGAATCCTGATCCGCCACCACCACCTCCACCTTAGGAGGCATGGCAAGCTGTGATGGCCGCTACTAATGCAAACACGCAGCTGATCATGCAACTTCTTCAAGAGCGCAACCAAGGGAACCAGGGCCATGGAAACAATCAGAATCAGTTTGCTACACTCAACCAGTTCCTTGCTAACCAGCCAAAGACCTTCAGCAATTGTGTTGAGGCAACAGACGCTGATGATTGGCTCGTGGACATATGCAAGCATTTCGAGTGCAGTAACGTCAGGCCTGAGGACTTTGTCAAGTTTGCCTCCTTCCAACTCAAAGATCAAGCTACAGAATGGTTTCAACAGTACAAAGATTCCAGAGGACGCCGTGTGATTACCTGGGATGAATTCCGTCAAGACTTCAAAGCTCATCATATTCCTCAGAGTGTGGTTTTGAGGAAGCATGAGGAATTCCGCAACCTGAAGCAAGGCACTATGTCTGTTTACCAGTACAACATCATGTTTCAGAAGCTCGCCCGTTTTGCTAAGCAAGACGTCCCTGGCGAGAAGAGCATGATATACCAGTTCAGGGGTGGTCTCAGAGAAGAACTCCAGCTAGCTCTCGTCCTCTTTGAGCCCAAGAAGTACGATGAGTTTTACAACATGGCAATGAAGCAAGAGACTGCTCAACTGAAGTGCGATGCTTCCAAGAAGCGAGTCAGAGATGCTACTCCTTCTTCCTCAACTCAAGTGGCTAAGCAGCAAAAGTATTGGCTTCCTCCTCCTCCGTTCCGTCAGCCTTATCAGCAAAAGAGCAAAGGTGGCAGTGGATCTTCCCACCGACCCAACCCTGGCTTTCAGAACAAGACTCCGTCTCATGCTCCAAGATCAAGTGCTCCGTATCACCGTCTGCTCTCGGAGGTCACGTGCAACAAGTGCCAATAGAAGGGTCACTATGCCAACAAATGCTTCAATCAGAGGCGTCTCCCTCCTCCTCCTCCTGTGAGATCGGCAAGTACAGCTGTGGTCAAGCATAACCCCAAGCACGCCAAGGTCAATTTGATGAATGCAGCTCAGGCAGAGGACTCGCAGATGTCATCATGGGTAACCTTCCTGTTAACGATGTTCCTGCAAAAGTACTTTTTGACACTGGTGCATGGCATTCTTTCTTGTCATTCCCATTTGCATCGAAGCACAATGTTGATACTGAGGTTATGCCCAAAGTCATGCAAGTTGTTTCTCCCGGCAAGCTTTTGACTTCTAGTTTGGTTGCTTCCGATGTCTCTATCACGTTGGGCGACTGCAAGTTTCTGTCCTCTCCAGTGGTCCTTGGTAACTCAGATATTGATCTTATTCTTGGAATGGATTGGCTTTTTAAGCACAAGGCTCATCTTGATTGTGCTGCCAGGCAGATTCAATTGACTCATTCATCTGAGGATGTAATTGTCTTTGCCGCTCGTGATGATACCATCCGTCTATTTCCTCTCAATGAGAAGGGTGAACTGGATGCCATCTCTCAAATTCCAGTCGTTTGCGAATATCAAGACGTCTTTCCAGAAGAGCTTCCAGGAATGCCTCCGCATCGGCCAGTTGAATTTGTCATCGATCTTGAGCCTGGCACGGAACCTGTTTGCAAACGTCCTTACAAGCTTGGACCTGAAGAGTTGAAGGAGTTGAAGAAGCAACTCGATATTCAAGAGCGAATGGGTCTCATCCGACCTAGTTCTTCTCCGTGGGGTTGTGGAGTTCTTTTTGTGAAGAAGAAGGATGGAACAGACCGACTTTGTGTTGACTACCGTCCATTGAACAAAAATACTATAAAGAACAAGTACCCACTTCCCAACATCAACGAGTTGTTTGAACAACTCAAAGGTGCTCAAGTATTCTCCAAGCTTGATCTCCGTATGGGCTATCACCAGATTCGAATTCGTGAGCAAGATATCCCCAAGACAGCATTCAGAACAAGCTATGGTTCATATGAATACACTGTCATGTCTTTTGGCCTCGTCAACGCTCCGCCGACTTTCTCTCGCATGATGAACTTCATCTTCAACCCCTACACAAATGACTTCGTCTTGGTCTACCTCGATGACATTTTGGTCTTTCCCAAGAACAAGGAAGATCATGCCAAGCACTTGCGTTTGGTGCTGGATAAGCTCAGAGAACATCAGTTCTATGCCAAGTTTTCAAAGTGTGAGTTTTGGCTCGATGAGGTTCTCTATCTTGGGCATATCATTTCTGCCAAGGGCATAGCGGTGAATCCTGAGAAGGTGTCTGCAATTGTGAATTGGGAACCACCTCAGAACGTAAAGCAACTCCGTAGCTTCCTGGGTCTCGCAAGCTACTGTCGAAGGTTCGTTGAGAACTTCTCAAACATCGCAAAGCCGCTTTCCAACCTTCTCCAGAAGCACGTCAAGTACGTTTGGTCTCCTGAATGTGACATCGCTTTCAACACCTTGAAAGAGAAATTAGTCACTGCTCTAGTTCTGACTCCTCCTGATGAATCCAAACCGTTCGAGGTCTTCTGTGATGCCTCTCTTCAAGGTCTTGGTGCAGTGTTGATGCAAGAGAAGAAAGTTGTGGCTTATACCTCTGCCAGTTGAAGCCCAATGAAAAGAACTACCCCACTCATGACCTCGAGTTGGCGACAGTTGTGCATGCTCTTTTGACTTGGAGACATCTCTTATTGGGAAGAAAAGTGGACATCTTCACTGACCACAAGAGTCTCAAGTACATCTTCACCCAGCCTAATCTCAACCTCAGGCAGACTCGTTGGGTCGAAATGATTCAAGAGTATAATCCGAGCATCGAATATACTCCAGGCAAGGCCAATGTAATTGCTGACGCATTGAGCAGGAAGGCTTACTGCAACAGTTTGATTCTCAAGCCTTACCAACCCGAGCTTTGTGAAGTTTTCCGCAAACTCAATCTGCAAGTTGTTCCTCAAGGTTTCCTCGCCAACCTTCAAGTCTCTCCTACTTTGGAAGATCAGATTCGCGAGGCTCAACTTCTTGATGCTATGGTGAAGAAGGTGAAGATTGGGATTGCCAAGAGTCAACCCAAGTACAAGTGCTATCGCCTTGGTGACAAGGATACTCTCTTCTTCGAGGATCACATTGTTGTGCCTAAAGGTGACCTTCGTAAAGTCATTATGAACGAGGCTCACAATTCACTCTTCTCCATCCACCCTAGGAGTACGAAGATGTACCAGGACCTCAAGCAGGCGTATTGGTGGACTCAAATGAAGCGTGAGATTGCTCATTTCGTGAATGAATGTGATGTCTGCAGAAGAGTGAAGGCAGAACACCAATGACCAGCTGGTCTCCTCCAACCTCTTGCCATTCTAGAATGGAAGTTTTACCACATTGATATGGACTTCGTGACTGGATTTCTAAAGTCCAAGAGTGGCAATGATGCTATATTCGTTGTCATTGACAAACTCACTAAAGTGGCTCACTTTATACCTATCAAAGAGTCTATCACTGCAGCTCAATTGGCGGAACTTTATACCTCTTGGATTGTCTCTCCGCATAGCATTCCACAGTTGATTTCTTCAGATCATGGCAGCATCTTCACCTCCAAGTTTTGGGATTCTTTTCAGAAGGCCATGGGCACCAACGTCCGTTTCAGCACAACTTTTCATCCTCAAACTAGCGGTCAAGTCGAGCGTGTCAATCAGATTATGGAAGATATGCTCAGGGCTTGTGTTATCTCTTTCGGTATGAAGTGGGAAGATTGTCTTCCATATAGTGAGTTCTCCTACAACAGTAGCTTCCAAGCGAGTTCGGGCAAGGCCCCATTTGAAATTCTCTATGGCAGGAAGTGCCGTACTCCTCTTAACTGGTCAGAGACTGGTGAACGTCAACTTCTCGGAAATGACTTGATCACAGAGGCAGAAGAGATGTCCAAAGTCATTCGTGATAACCTCAAAGCTGCACAATTGCGCCAGAAGAGCTACTATGATAGTAAGCATCGTGATTTAGCTTTCGAGATCGGAGACCATGTTTACCTCCGCGTCTCTCCAATGAAAGGTACTCGTCGCTTCGGTATCAAAGGGAAGATTCCCCCTAGATACGTGGGTCCTTTCAAGATTGTCAGCAAGAGAGGCGATCTCGCCTATCAACTCGAGCTTCCCTCCAACTTTGCAAATGTGCACGACGTGTTCCATGTCTCTCAGCTCCGCAAGTGCTTCAAGAACCCTGACCGCACCATCAACTTCGAAGACATTGATCTCTAAGAAGACCTTTCTTATCGTGAGCACCCCGTTGCTATCCTTGAAGAAACTGAGCGCAAGACTCGCAACAAGTCAATCAAATTCCTCAAAGTCAAGTGGTCACACTATTCCGACCGTGAAGCCACCTGGGAACGCGAGGATCACCTCTGTTCTGAGTACCCGGAGTTTTTTTTCCAGTCCTAGATCTCGGGACGAGATCCTTTCGTAGTGGTGGCGTGTTGTAACACCCCGGATGTAACTTACCTTATCTGTACTCCAACTCTTGCCGTTTCCGGCGCTAAGTTATTTTATTTTCATCATTGTCGGGTTTTTGTCTCCGTGTGTTGTTGTCTTTGTCATGCATCTCATATCATGTCATCATGTGCGTTGCATTGCATACGTGTTCGTCTCATGCATCCGAGCATTTTCCCCGTTGTCCGTTTTGCATTTTGGTGCTCCTATGTCATCCGGTGGTCCTTTCTACCTCTTTTCGTGTGTGGGGGTTAAACGTTTCCGGATTGGACCGAGACTTGCCATGCGGCCTTGGTTTACTACCGGTAGACCGCCTGTCAAGTTTCGTGCCATTTGGACTTCGTTTGATACTCCAACGGTTAACCAAGGGAACAAGAAGGCCTCGTGTGTGTTGTAGCCCAACACCCTTCCAATTTGGCCCAAAACCCACCTAAACCCTCACCATCGTCTAGAGCGTTCGATCACGATCGCGTGGCCGAAAACCGCACTCCATTTGGAGCTCCCTAGCTCCCTCTACCTCTATATAAAGAACCCCCATTCCAAATCACGGACGAAACCCTAAAGAATCCCCTCCTCGCGCCGCCGGACGAGATCCGGACGGCCGAACACGTCCGCTCCGCCTGTCCGCCGCCACGTGTAATCCTCCCACTGGCCGATGCCCGTGCCCACATCGCCGCGATCCGCGCCGGCCCTTGAGGCCCGTCGCGGGCCCTCCTCGGCCCATCCGCCGTGCCGCCCGAGCCGCGGGAGGCAGCCGCCGCGCCGCCCCGTCTCCTTCATCGCCGGCCTGCCATCGCCCGACGCGGCCGTGGTCGCCATCGCCGGCCACCGTCGCCGCCCACCACCAACGTCCGCCGCTCCGCCCGCGCCGCGCCACCTCGCCGCGTCGGCGCCGCCTCCTCGCCGCCATCTTCCTCTCCCTCTCCGGCCACGGGCGCTAGGTCCGGCGACGACCTCCTCTGGCCGGCCAAGCTCCGGCAACGACGAACTCCGGCGACCCCGAGCTGCTACAGTGTCAAATCCCGATCCAGATCTAAAAACCTCGGTTGACTTTTATCCCCGAACCCTAATTGTTTTGCAAACTTTGGCATGTCATAACTCTCTCATCGTAGATCCGATTTCTGCGTGTAGCATATCAAAATGTTCGCCTCGAAGATTACATCATTTCATCTCATTGCATCATTTTCATTTGAGCGCATCTTGATGCCCGAAATGATGTTGGAAGAGGGCTATGTGATGAATTTGTCAGATCTGTTTCAGCAAATAGCCTTTTATCATTTTTGCCATGATTAATGTGTGCATGCTATGATCCTGAGCTCTACATGTGTTTTGTTATATGCCATGCCATCTTTACAGAGGTGCTTTCCATGTATTTTTGTGATATTTGTGGTGACAAGCACAAGCTTGCAAAGTAGCGTAATCGGTAATGCTGATTTCAGGGACTTAGTTTTTCACTAAGTCCTTGTCCTGATTTTGTTGTTATGCCATATGTTCATGTTGTTTCCTAGTGATCCGTGCCTCTTTTGAGGATAATCAGTAAGGAAGTTTTGTTAACATTGTGGTGCTCTATTCATCCATGTCTTTCTTTTGCATTTATGGAGCACCCTAGCTTGAGTCAATCGAGCTCTACTTTTGCTATAAAATGATCCTGGCAGATTGTTGAGATGTTTAGCGATTTTGCCAAGGATGTTGCTATTGATCCGTGCATGCTATGTTATTGTTCTTGCCATTTCTAGCTTCTATGCCATGTATTATTGATGGGTGTATGCTTAGTTTGTCATGCCATGCTCTGTAGTGAGTGCATCGAGTTCGTAAACATGCCTACTCGTTGACTGATTTGCATGCTCCAGTTTTTCACTAAGTCTGAATCTGGTTATGTTTTTGCCATATTCACATGCTTGCAATTGTATTTTCTGATCCCTTTTGGCTCAAGGTCACTAAGGGACGTTTTTTAAGTGCTTTAAGTAGCTTCATTCCATGCCTTTCTTTGCCATGTTAAGTTCCTATAGCATGTAGTTTTCATGCTCTAAAGTGTGCTTCATGATGATAAATTCCAGACTTGTGTTAATTTCACTAACTTTGAAACCTGTTATCATTTGCACTTTTGCCATGCTTGTTTGAACCTCTTAATTGATGAATTAGCCATAACTCAGTGTTCATCTTTTGTCAAACATCATGAGTGGATCCCTAACATGTATTTTGTTGTTATGTTTGAGTGTTGTAGCATATTTATCTTGATGCATTTAGTTGGTCACTTGCTGATTATCGCAGATGGGTGCCATATTTGTTTTGCTTGCCATTTCCAAACCGTGCATCCGATTCCAGTGATCTTTATATCGATTTCAACCGAAATCACCTCACCTTTCCAATGGAACTATTAGATTTCCAAGTTGTGGCCATGTTCAATCATTCCTTGTCAAATCCTGCATATGCATCACATATCGCATCCCGCATATCATACCATGTTTGCATTATGTTGTTTGAGCATTGCACGTGGTTTATTGTGTTCCGTTTGCTTGTTGTTCTTGTTTGGGTAGAGCCGGGAGACGAGTTCGTGAGCGAGGAGCCCGTTGAGTTCGCTTACGAGGATCAAGTCAACTTTGAGAACTTTGCAGGCAAGATGATCATACCCTCGAAATCACTTCTATCTTTGCTTGCTAGATGCTCGCTCTTTTGGTATGCCTATGCTACGATACCTACCACTTTCTTATCATGCCTCCAAAATTGCCATGTCAAACCTCTAACCCATCATGTCCTAGCAAACCGTTGTTTGGCTATGTTACCGCTTTGCTCAGCCCCTCTTATAGCGTTGCTAGTTGCAGGTGAAGATTGGAGATCGTTCCTTGTTGGAACATTGTTTATTGTTGGGATATCACAATATTATCTTGTTATCTTAATGCACCTATATACTTGGTAAAGGGTGGAAGGGTCGGCCTTTTGCCTAGTGTTTTGTTCCACTCTTGCCACCCTAGTTTCCGTCATATCAGTGTTATGTTCCCGGATTTTGCGTTCCTTACGCAGTTGGGTTATAATGGGAACCCCTTGACAGTTCACCTTGAATAAAACTCCTCCAGCAATGCCCAACCTTGGTTTTACCATTTGCCACCTAGCCTCTTTTTCCCTTGGGTTTCCGGAGCCCAAGGGTCATCTTATTTAAACCCCCCCTGGGCCAGTGCTCCTCTGAGTGTTGGTCCGACCGAGTAGACTGCGGGGCCACCTCGGGGCAACTTGAGGGTTGGTTTTACTCATAGGATGTCTCATCTGAGTGTGCCCTGAGAACGAGATATGTGCAGCTCCTATCGGGATTTGTCGGCACATTCGGGCGGTGTTGCTAGACTTGTTTTACTATTGTTGAGGATGTCTTGTAACTGGGATGCCGAGTCTGATCGGATTGTCTTGGGAGAAGGAATATCCTTCGTTGACCGTGAGAGCTTGTGATGGGCTAAGTTGGGACTCCCCTGCAGGGATGTGAACTTTTGAAAGCCGTGCCCGCGGTTATGGGCAGATGGGAATTTGTTAATGTCCGGTTGTAGATAACATGAAACTTCACTTGATTAAAATGCATCAACCGTGTGTGTAACCGTGATGGTCTCTTCTCGGCGGAGTCTGGGAAGTGAACACGGTGTTGGAGTAATGCTTGACGTAGGTTGTTCTAGGATCACTTCTTGATCATAGTTGTTCGTCCGTGCTTTTGCCTTCTCTTCTCGCTCTCATTTGCGTATGTTAGCCACCATATATGCTAGTCGCTTTGCTGCAGCTCCACATCATACCTTGTCTTACCTATAAGCTTAAATAGTCTTGATCACGAGGGTGCGAGATTGCTGAGTCCCCGTGACTCACAGATTACTTCCAAACCAGATGCAGGGACCGACGATACCGCTCCATACGATGCGCTTGAGCTCAAGTGGGAGTTCGATGAAGACTCTCATCGTTACTATGTGTCTTTCCCAGATGATCGGTAGTGGTGCCCAGTTGGGGCGATCGGGGACTTTGTCGCATGTGGGGGTTGATCTTTATTTTGGTACCGTAGTCGGACCATGAGTGTATTGGATGATTATAATGTTATTCATGTATTTGTGTGACGTGGCGAGTGTAAGCCAACTATGTATCCTTTCCCCTTTTATCTATTTACATGGGTTGTTGTGAAGATTACCTTACTTGCGACATTGCTTTCAATGCGGTTATGCCTCTAAGTCATGCTTCGACACGTAGGAGATATAGCAGCATCGAGGGCATTATATTCATCTTCATGCATTGTTGATTGAAGTTGAATGGGCAACCAAAGTGGCTCCTATCCATTGTCCATATCATCTGGACCGTCGACATCGGCAATGAAGACGAAGATGGTGATCAAACCGACCCAACAAAAGTATAGTCAGCCAAGAGGGTCAAAAGGAGGATTTGGGGGAGGAAGGGGTGAGGAGAAGGAGAAGCGAGAAGGAGCGGCGGACAAGATAATAGAGAAGTTCGAGGGCATCATGGACAAGAAGGAGGAGGCTTGTGTCAAGAACCATGACTTCAAGGAGGAAATGAAGGTGGCGAGGTTTGACATCTTCATGGTGGCAACGAAGAAGAAGATCAACCTCAAAGAACAAAAGACCAAGCTCGAAGAAAAGAAGACCAAACTCGATGAGAGAAGGCTTGGGCTTGCAGTTGCTTCCAAGGAAACCAAGATATTGACCATGAAGATGGACGAGTTGGATACCGATGCAGCGAAGATCGTGCAAGTTGTCTGTGCAAAGATGTTGAAGCGCTTGGCAGCAGAGATGGTTGATGCGTCTCTGTCATATCTACTTTTCCAAACACTTTTGCCCTTGTTTTGGACTCTAACTTGCATGATTTGAATGGAACTAACCCGGACTGACGCTGTTTTCAGCAGAATTGCCATGGTGTTATTTTTGTGCAGAAATAAAAGTTCTCGAAATGACTTGCAAATCAACGGAGATTATTTTTGGAATATATAAAAAATACTGGAAGAAAGATCCACGTCAGGGGGGCCACACCCTGTCCACGAGGGTGGGGCGCGCCCCCTGCCTCGTGGCCCCCTGATGCTCCACCGACGACCACCTTGACTCCATATATTCACTTTCGGGGAGAAAAAATCAAAGAGAAGGTTTCATCGCGTTTTACGATACGGAGCCGCAGCCAAGCCCTAAACTCTCTCGGGAGGGCTGATCTGGAGTCCGTTCGGGGCTCCGGAGAGGGGAATTCGTCGCCATCGTCATCATCAACCTTCCTCCATCACCAATTTCATGATGCTCACCACCGTGCGTGAGTAATTCTATCATAGGCTTGCTGGACGGTGATGGGTTGGATGAGATTTATCATGTAATCGAGTTAGTTTTGTTAGGGTTTGATCCCTAGTATCCACTATGTTTTGAGATTGATGTTGCTATGACTTTGCTATGCTTAATGCTTGTCACTAGGGCCCGAGTGCCATGATTTCAGATATGAACCTATTATGTTTTCAAGAATATATGCGAGTTCTTAATCCTATCTTGCAAGTCTATAGTCACCTACTATGTGTTATGATCCTGCAACCCCGAAGTGACAATAATCGAGACCAGTCCCGGCGATGACCGTAGTTTGAGGAGTTCATGTATTCACTATGTGTTAATGGTTTGGTCCAGTACTCTATTAAAAGGAGGCCTTAATATCCCTTAATTTCCAATATGACCTCGCTGCCATGGGAGGGTAGGACAAAAGATGTCATGCAAGTTCTTTTCCATAAGCACGTATGACTATATTCAGAATACATGCCTACATTACATTGATGAGTTGGAGCTAGTTCTGTGTCACCCTATGTTATGACTGTTACATGATCGATCACATCCGGCATAATTCTCCATCACCGATCCATTGCCTACGAGCTTTTCCTATATTGTTCTTCGCTTATTTACTTTTCCGCTGCTACTGTTACAATCACTATAAAACCAAAAATATTACTTTTGCTACCGTTACCGCTACTATCATATTACTTTGCTACTAAATACTTTGCTCCAGATATTAAGTTTCTAGGTGTGGTTGAATTGACAACTCAGCTGCTAATACTTGAGAATATTATTTGGCTCCCCTTATGTCGAATCAATAAATTTGGGTTGAATACTCTACCCTTGAAAACTGTTGCGATCCCCTATACTTGTGGGTTATCAATGGATGTGGAAGCTGCGTACGAGCCGACGGCAGAGTGGTGACAGACGAGGCACGAACAGCCGGACTGGGAGGGCACAATTTGATGGGTTGTCAGACTGAAGCATTTGTGATCAGGGGCATGTAAAAACTAATGAATATCTGCCTTTATTGGTTATGAAGTATGTGTATGCACTTTACTTGCTCATTAAATTGCTACTGATCATTATTTGCACTTCAAATGTTTCCGGATGGGGCCGGACCTAGGCATACATTCCAAGGATGACGTTGGATTGCCGCCTCCCATATCCAACTCCGATTTGGGGGACATCGCTCACTGGTGATGCCCTTATGCGTGTAGAGCTTCAGTTCATGGGGAATAGCGAGTGTGTCAGCTCAATTGTAAGGTGAAGTTACCATGTTACATGATTATACCTACTGTGTTGGGTGTTCAATGGGTGAGTCATCTTTGAATAGTCAAAATCCTCTTAGTGGAATAGTTTAACTCTATTATCCTACCTCTCGTTATCATTAACAATGGCTAGCTCAACAATTAAGGTTGTTAGATCGAACCAACATTTCAATCAACGTGACTTTTCATTCTTCTCATATTGTCTTCGCACCTTGTTGATACAAACACCTGTCATCTATAGGTCATGGATTCACTAAACAATATGTGCTTAACAATGTAAGTGTTTTGATCATGTTGTGTGGCCCTTAAATTAGACAACAAGCATTGCGTTCAACACAAATAATCAACTCAACAATCAATCATAAAAGTGATATCAACATATGGATTAGGCACAAAAGAATCTCACCAACCACCTATGTTAGTGCAATCTAGTGCCCCTTGAGTGTTTTGGACTTTGTTGGACAAAACAGTTGAGGGACTAATGTATTTACTAGTGCATGATGGTTCCATATTTTGTCACTTTTGTAAGAGGATTTTGATGTGGTTTTCAAAGGTTTTTCGATATTTCTCGCATCTTTCTAACGCCAATCCTTCGTGAAAGAAGAAAACTTGTTCTTTCTATTGACATGTAGGAATAAACATATTTGGAAGGAAACCAATCAACATCTCATCAAACGATGCCATTTGGAACAACTTTCCTTTTGGCAAAAGTTCATTGGAGCAAACCGAGCGCAAGACGGGGCATGGTACGAGTGACACTACCACCATGTCCAGAATAGAGAAAGAAGATATCTGGAGAAGAACCGCTAGAGATTCATTCCTTCTTTTTCTCTCATATCCATTTTCATTCATCACAACATCACCATATAGAGAGAATTCAAATTTGTAAGATTACGATTTGTAACTCTATTCATACTCATCTCCAGATAGAGACTTTTTTAGTCATTCATATTTTTGTGCATGTTTGTGATATTATTGAGATGACTTCCCTTTGTTTGATCTCCAAGTTGTTTGGTTATTCCTCTCTCATGTGTGAGTCTATGTGTGCAAGATATAGGGGATTGATGAGATTCATTTATGAGTGCTACTCCCATAGGGGTTGTTGGATTCCCCAAAGAGAAAGGTGATGTAGCACGACAACGGATAGTATTTCCCCCGGTTAGGAACCAAGGTTTATTGAACCAGTAGGATTCACCAAGCTAACAACATTAGCAGTACCTGCACACATAAAAAAAGTGCTTGCACCAACAGTAGCAAGGAGGTTATCAATCCCCTTGTAGTTACAAGATTAAAAGCAAATAGCGACAGGGCAAAGCGGCAAAATAGTAAAGAGCAAATTGTAGCAACTTTTGTATTAATGAAGAATAGACCCGGGGGGTGCTACCTCTTGAGCATTGCGTTGGTTTTCCCTTGAAGAGGAAAGGGTGATGTAGTAAAGTAGCGTAAGTATTTGTTGGGGATCGTAGCAGAAATTCAAAAAAATTCCTATGTTTCACCAAGATCAATCTAGGAGATACTAGCAACGAGAGAGAGGGAGTGCATCTTCATACCCTTGAAGATCGCTAAGCGGAAGCGTTCAAGAGAGCGGGGTTGATGGAGTCGTACTCGTCGTGATCCAAATCACCGATGATCCTAGCGCCAAACGGACGGCACCTCCGCGTTCAACACACGTACAGAGCGGAGACATCTCCTCCTTCTTGATCCAGCAACGGGAAGGAGAAGTTGATGGAGATCCAGCAGCACGACGGCGTGGTGGTGGAAGTAGCGGGATCCCGGCAGGGCTTCGCCAAGCGCAAGAGGGGAGGAAGAGGTGTCACAGGAGGGAGGGAGGCACCAGGGCTTAGGTTGCTGCTGCCCTCCCTCCCCTCCACTATATATAGGGACCCTGGGGGGCACCGGCCCCTAGAGATCCCATCTAATGGGAGGGGCGGCGGCCTAGGGGGTGGCTTGGCCCCCAAGCCAGGTGGAGGCGCCCCCATCCCTTTAGGTTTTCCAACCCTAGGCACAAGGGAGGCCCAAGGGGGGCGCACCAGCCCACCAGGGGCTGGTTCCCACATCACTTCAGCCCATGGGGCCCTCCAGGACAGGTGGCCCCACCCGGTGGACCCCCGGGACCCTTCCGGTGGTCCCGGTACAATACCGGTGACCCCGAAACTCTCCCGATGGCCGAAACTGGACTTCCTATATATATATATATATATATATATATATATATATATATATATCTTTACCTCGGGACCATTCCGGAACTCCTCGTGATGTCCGGGATCTCATCCGGGACTCCGAACAACTTTCGGTTAACCGCATACTAATATCTCTACAACTCTAGCGTCACCGAACCTTAAGTGTGTAGACCCTACGGGTTCGGGAGACACGTAGACATGACAGAGACAACTCTCAGGCCAATAACCAACAGCGGGATCTGGATACCCATGTAGGCTCCCACATGCTCCACGATGATCTCATCGGATGAACCACGATGTCAAGGATTCAATCAATCTCGTATACAATTCCCTTTGTCTACCGGTATAGTACTTGCCCGAGATTCGATCGTCGGTATCCCGATACCTTGTTCAATCTCGTTACCGGCAAGTCTCTTTACTCGTTCCGTAACACATCATCCCGTGATCAACTCCTTGGTCACATTGTGCACATTATGATGATGTCCTACCGAGTGGGCCCAGAGATACCTCTCCGTTTACACGGAGTGACAAATCCCAGTCTCGATTCGTGCCAACCCAACAGACACTTTCGGAGATACCCGTAGTGCACATTTATAGACACCCAGTTACGTTGTGGCGTTTGGTACACCCAAAGCATTCCTATGGTATTCGGGAGTTGCACAATCTCATGGTCTAAGGAAATGATACTTGACATTAGAAAAGCTTTAGCAGACGAACTATACGATCTTGTGCTAGGATTAGGATTGGGTCTTGTCCATCACATCATTCTCCTAATGATGTGATCCCGTTATCAATGACATCCAATGTCCATGGTCAGGAAACCATGACCATCTATTGATCAACGAGCTAGTCAACTAGGGGCTTACTAGGGACATGGTGTGGTCTATGTATTCACACCTGTATTACGGTTTCCGGTTAATACAATTATAGCATGAACAATAGACAATTATCATGAACAAGGAAATACAACAATAACCATTTTATTATTGCCTCTAGGGCATATTTCCAACAGTCTCCCACTTGCACTAGAGTCGATAATCTAGTTCACATCACTATGTGATTGCAATGAATCCAACACCAATGGGGTTTGTTCATATCTTGCTTGTGAGAGAGGTTTATTAGTCAATGAGTCTGAACCTTTCAGATCCATGTGTGCTTTACAAATCTCTATGTCATCTTGTAGATGCAGCTACCATGCGCTACTTGGAGCTATTCCAAATAACTGTTCTACTATACGAATCCGGTTAACTACTCAGAGTCATCGGGATTAGTGTCAAAGTTTGCATCGACGTAACCCTTTACGACGAACTCTTTTACCACCTACATAATCGAGAAAATTCCTTAGTCCACTAGTCACTAAGGATAAGTTCGACCGATGTCGTGTGATCCATTTCTGGATCACTCTTGTACCCCTTGACTGACTCATGGCAAGGCACACTTCAGGTGTAGTACACAGCATAGCATATTGTAGAGCATATGTCTAAAGCATAGGGGACGACCTTCGTCCTTTCTCTCTCTTCTGCCGTGGTCAAGTCTTGAGTCTTACTCAATACTCACACCTTGTAACACAGCCAAGAACTCCTTCTTTGCTGATCTATTTTGAACTCCTTCAAAATCTTGTCACGGTATGTATTCATTTGAAAGTAGTATTAAGCGTTTTGATCTATCCTTATAGATCTTGATGCTCAATGTTCAAGTAGCTTAATCCAGGTTTTCCATCGAAAAACACTTTTCAAATAACCCTGCATGCTTTCCAGAAATTCTACATCATTTTTGATCAACAATATGTTAACAACATATACTCATCAAAAATTCTATAGTGCTCCCACTCACTTCTTTGGAAATACAAGTTTCTCATAAACTTTGTATAAACCCAAAATCTTTGATCATCTCATCAAAGCGTACATTCCAACTCCGAGATGCTTACTCCAGTCCTTAGAAGGATTGTTGGAGCTTTGCATACTTGTCAGCATCTTTCAGGATTGACAAAACCTTCTGGTTGTATCACATACAACCTTTCCTCAAGAAAAATGTTGAGCAAACAATGTTTTTTACATCCTATCTGCAAGATTTCATAAATAATACAGTAACTGCGAACATATTTCCAACAGACTCTTAGCATCGCTACGAGTGAGAAAGTGTCATCGTAGTCAACTCCTTGAACTTGTCGGGAAACATCTTAACGACAAGTCGAGCTTTCTTAATGGTGACACTTACCATCATTGTCTGTCTTCCTTTTAAAATCCATCTGCACCCAACAGCCTTACGAACATCAAGTGGTTCTTTCAAAGTCTATACTTTCTTTTATACATGGATCCTCTCTCGGATTTTATGGCCTCGAGCCATTCTTCGGAATCTGGGCCCACCATCACTTCTCCATAGCTCGTAGGTTCATTGTTGTCTAGCAACATGACTTCCAAGAAAGGATTATGTACCACTCTGAAGTAGTATGCATCCTTGTCGACCTATGAGGTTTGGTAGTGACTTGATCCGAAGTTTCATGATCACTATCATAAGCTTCCACTTCAATTGGTGTAGGTGCCAAAGGAACAACTTCCTGTGCCCTGCTACACACTAGTTGAAGTGATGGTTCAATAACCTCATCAAGTCTCCACCATCCTCCCACTCAATTCTTTCGAGAGAAACTTTTCCTCGAGAAAGGACCCGTTTCTAGAAACAATCACTTTTGCTTCCGGATCTGTAATAGGAGGTATACCCAACTATTTTTGGGTATTCTATGAAGATGCATTTATCCGCTTTGGGTTCGAGCTTATTAGCCTGAAAAATTTTCACATAAGCATCGCAGCCCCAAACTTTTAAGAAACGACACCTTAGGTTTCTCTAAACCATAGTTCATACGGTGTCGTCTCAATGGAATTGTGTGGTGCCCTATTTAAAGTGAGTGTGGTTGTCTCTAATTCCTAACCCATAAACGATAGTGGTAATTCGATAAGAGACATCATGGTATGCACCATATCCAATAGGGTGAAGTTGTGATGTTCGGACACACCATCACACTATGGTAGTCCAGGAGGTATTAGTTGTGAAACAATTTCCACAATGTCTTAATTGTGTGTCAAACTTGTAACTCAGATATTCATCTCTATGATCATTTCATAGACATTTTATCATCTTGTCACGACGATCTTCAACTTCACTCTGAAATTACTTAAACCTTTCAATAATTCAGACTTGTGTTTCATCAAGTAAATATACTCAGCATCTACTCAAATCATCTGTGAAGTAAGAACATAACGATATCCACTGTGTGCCTCAGCACTCATTGGACTGCACACATCAAAATGTATTACTTCCAACAAGTTGCTTTCTTGTTCCATCTTACTGAAAACGAGGCCTTTCAGTCATCTTGCCCATGTGGTATGATTTGCATGTCTCAAGTGATTCAAAATCAAGTGAGTCCAAACGATCCATCTTTATGGAGTTTCTTCATGCATATCTACCAATAGACATGGTTCGCATGTCTCAATCTTTTCAAAACGAGTGAGTCCAAAGATCCATCAACATGGAGCTTCTTCATGCATTTTATACCAACATGACTCAAATGGCAGTGCCACAAGTATGTGGTACTATCATTACTATCTTATATCTTTTGGCATGAACATGTGTATCACTACGATCGAGATTCAATAAACCATTCATTTTAGGTGCAAGACCATTGAAGGTATTATTCAGATAAACAGAGTAACCATTATTCTCCTTAAATGAATAACCGTGTGGCGATAAACATAATCCAATCATGTCTATGCTCAACGCAAACATCAAATAACAATTATTTCGGTTTAACACCAATCCCGATGGTAGAGGGAGCGTGCGATGTTTGATCACATCAACCTTGGAAACACTTCCAACACATATCGTCATCTGACCTTTAGCTAGTCTCCGCAGCCTTTTATTTCGAGTTACTAACGCTTAGCAACCGAACCGGTATTTATTACCCTGGTGCTACTAGGAGTACTAGTAAAGTACACAATAATATGACATATATCCAAAATACTTCTGTCGACCTTGCCAGCCTTCTCATCTACCAAGTATCTATGGTAGTTCTGCTTCAGTGACCGTTCCCCTCATTATAAAAGCACTTAGTCTCGGTTTTGGTTCAACCTTGGGTTTCTTCACTAGAGCAGCAACTGATTTGCCGTCTCATGAAGTATCCCTTTTTTCCCTTGCCCTTCTTGAAACTAGTGGTTTAACCATCAACAATTGATGCTCCTCCTTGATTTCTACTTTCGCGGTGTCAAACATCGCGAGTTGCTCAAGGATCATCATGTCTATCCCTGATATGTTATAGTTCATCATGAAGCTCCAATAGCTTGGTGGCAGTGACTATGGAGAACCATCACTATCTCATCTGGAAGATTAACTCCCACTCAATTCAAGCGATTGCAGTACTCAGACAATCTGAGCACATGCTCAACGATTGAGTTTTTCTCCCTTAGTTTGCAGGCTTAAGAAACTTGTCAGAGGTCTCATACCTCTTGACGTGGGCACTTGTCTTGAAATTCCAATTTCAGTCTTTGGAACATCTCATATGTTCTGCGACGTTTCAAAAACGTCTTTGGTGCCACAATTCTAAACCGTTAGTATTACGTACTGAACTATCACGTAGTCATCAAAACATGTATGTCTGATGTTTCCCAACATCTACAGACGATGCTCGAGGTTCAACACACTGAGCGGTGCATTAAGGACATAACCCTTCTGTGCAGCAATGAGGACAATCCTCAGTTCACGGACCCAGTCCGCATAATTGCTACTGTCAACTCTCAACTAAATTTTCTCTAGGAACATATCTAAAACAGTAGAACCAAAGCGTGAGCTACGACATAATTTGCAAATACCTTTTGACTATGTTCATGATAATTAAGTTCATCTAATAAAATTATTCGATGAACTCCCACTTAGATAGACATCCCTCTAGTCATCTAAGTGATACATGATCCGAGTCAACTAGGCCGTGTCCGATCATCACGTGAGATGGACTAGTCATCATCGGTGAACATCTTCACGTTGATCGTATCCACTATTCGACTCATGTTCGACCTTTCGGTCTTCCGTGTTCCGAGGCCATGTCTGTACATGCTAGGCTCATCAAGTTAACCTAAGTGTATCGGTGTGTAAATCTGGCTTACACCCGTTGTATGCGAACGTTAGAACCTATCACACCCGATCATCACGTGGTGCTTCGGAACAACGGACCTTAGCAACGGTGCACAGTTAGGGGGAACACTTTCTTGAAATTATTGCGAGGGATCATCTTATTTATGCTACCGTCGTTCTAAGCAAATAAGATGTAAACATGACAAACATCACATGCAAATCATAAAGTGACATGATATGGCCAATATCATCTTGCGCTTTTGATCTCCATCTTCGAGGCGCGGCATGAACACCATCGTCACCAGCATGAAACCATGATCTCCATCATCATGATCTCCATCATCGTGTCTTCATGAAGTTGCCTCGCCAACTATTACTTCTACTACTATGGCTAACGGTTAGCAATAAAGTAAAGTAATTACATGGCGTTTTCATTGACATGCAGGTCATAAATAAATTAAGACAACTCCTATGGCTCCTGCCGGTTGTCATATTCATCGACATGGAAGTCATGATTCCTATTACAAGAACATGATCAATCTCATACATCACATATATCATTCATCACATCCTTTTGGCCATATCACATCACATAGCATACCCTGCAAAAACAAGTTAGACGTCCTCTAATTGTTGTTGCATGTTTTACGTGGCTGCTATGGGTTTCTAGCAAGAACGTTTCTTACCTACGCAAAACCACAATGGTGATATGCCAATTGCTATTTACCCTTCATAAGGACCCTTTTCATCGAATCCGATCCGACTAAAGTGGGGAGAGACAGACACCCGCCAGCCACCTTATGCATCAAGTGCATGTCAGTCGGTGGAACCTATCTCACGTAAGTGTACGTGTAAGGTCGGTCCGGGCCGCTTCATCCCACAATGCCGCCGAATCAAGATAAGACTAGTAACGGCAAGCAAATTGAACAAATCATTGCCCACAACTACTTTGTGTTCTACTCGTGCATAGAATCTACGCATAGACCTAGCTCATGATGCCACTGTTGGGGATCATAGCAGAAATTCAAAAAAATTCCTACGTTTCACCAAGATCAATCTAGGAGATACTAGCAACAAGAGAGAGGGAGTGCATCTTCATACCCTTGAAGATCGCTAAGCGGAAGCGTTCAAGAGAGCGGGGTTGATGGAGTCGTACTCGTCGTGATCCAAATCACCGACGATCCTAGCGCCGAACGGACGGCACCTCCGCGTTCAACACACGTATGGAGCGGAGACGTCTCCTCCTTCTTGATCCAGCAAGGGGAAGGAGAAGTTGATGGAGATCCAGCAGCACGACGGCATGGTGGTGGAAGTAGCGGGATCCCGGCAGGGCTTCGCCAAGTGCAAGCGGGGAGGAAGAGGTGTCACGGGAGGGAGGGAGGCGCCAGGGCTTAGGTTGTTGCTGCCCTCCCTCCCCTCCACTATATATAGGGGGCCTAGGGGGCGCCGGCCCCTAGAGATCCCATCTAATGGGAGGGGCGGCGGCCTAGGGGGTGGCTTGGCCCCCAAGCCAGGTGGAGGCGCCCCCACCCCTTTAGGTTTTCCAACCCTAGGCACAAGGGAGGCCCAAGGGGGCGCATCAGCCCACCAGGGGCTAGTTCCACATCACTTCAGCTCATGGGGCCCTCCGGGACAGGTGGCCCCACCCAGTGGACCCCCGGGACCCTTCCGGTGGTCCCGGTACAATACTGGTGACCCCAAAACTCTCCCGGTGGCCGAAACTGGACTTCCTATATATATATATATATATATATATATATATATATATCTTTACCTCCGTACCATTCCGGAACTCCTCGTGACGTTCGGGATCTCATCCGGGACTCCGAACAACTTTCGGTTAAATGCATACTAATATCTCTACAACTCTAGCGTCACCGAACCTTAAGTGTGTAGACCCTACGGGTTCGGGAGACACGTAGACATGATAGAGACAACTCTCAGGCCAATAAACAACAACGGGATCTGGATACCCATGTTGGCTCCCACATGCTCCATGATGATCTCATCGGATGAACCATGATGTCGATGATTCAATCAATCCCGTATACAATTCCCTTTGTCTACCGGTATAGTACTTGCCCAAGATTCGATCGTTGGTATCCCGATACCTTGTTCAATCTCGTTACCGACAAGTCTCTTTACTCGTTCCGTAACACATCATCCCGTGATCAACTCCTTGGTCACATTGTGCACATTATGATGATGTCCTACCGAGTGGGCCCAGAGATACCTCTCCGTTTACACGGAGTGACAAATCCCAGTCTCGATTCGTGCCAACCCAACAGACACTTTCGGAGATACCCGTAGTGCACATTTATAGACACCCAGTTACGTTGTGGCGTTTGTTACACCCAAAGCATTCCTATGGTATCCGGGAGTTGCACAATCTCATGGTCTAAGGAAATGATACTTGACATTAGAAAAGCTTTAGCAGACGAACTATACGACCTTGTGCTAGGCTTAGGATTGGGTCTTGTCCATCACATCATTCTCCTAATGATGTGATCCCGTTATCAACGACATCCAATGTCCATGGTCAGGAAACCATGACCATCTATTGATCAACGAGCTAGTCAACTAGGGTCTTACTAGGGACATGTTATGGTCTATGTATTCACACATGTATTAAGGTTTCCGATTAATACAATTATAGCATGAACATTAGACAATTATCATGAACAAGGAAATACAATAATAACCATTTTATTATTGCCTCTAGGGCATATTTCCAACAGTATTTCCCTCAGTTTTTGAGAACTGAGGTATCAATCCAGTAGGAGGTCACGCTCGAGTCCCACACACCTACACAAACAAATAAGAACCTCGCAACCAACACGATAAAGGGGTTGTCAATCCCTTCACGGTCACTTACGAGAGTGAGATCTGATAGATATGATAAGATAATATTTTTGCTATTTTTATGATAAATAGAAATAAAGATGCAAAGTAAAATAAACGGCAATAGAAATAGCTAAGTGTTGGAATATTAATATGATAGAAGATAGACCCGGGGGCCGTAGGTTTCACTAGTGGCTTCTCTCAAGGGCATAAGTATTACGGTGGGTAAACGAATTACTGTCGAGCAATTGATAGAATTGAGCATAGTTATGAGAATATCTAGGTATGATCATGTATATAGGCATCACGTCTTTGAAAAGTAGACCGAAACGATTCTGCATCTACTACTATTACTCCACACATCGACCGCTATCCAACATGCATCTAGAGTATTAAGTTCATAAGAACAGAGTAATGCTTTAACTAAGATGACATGATGTAGAGGGATAGAATCATGCAATATGATATAAACCCCATCTTTTTATCCTCGATGGCAACAATATAATACGTGTCGTTTCCCTTTCTGTCACTGGGATCGAGCACCGCAAGATTGAACCCAAAGCTAAGCACTTCTCCCATTGCAAGAAAGATCAATCTAGTAGGCCAAACCAAATTCATAATTCGAAGAGACTTGCAAAGATAAACCCATCATACATAAAAGAATTCAGAGAAGATTCAAATATTTTTTATAGATAAAATAGATCATAAACCCACAATTCATCGGATCTCGACAAACACACCGCAAAAGAAGATTACATCGAATAGATCTCTAAGAAGATCGGGGAGAACTTTGTATTGAGATCCAAAGAGAGAGAAGAAGCCATCTAGCTAATAACTATGGACCCAAAGATCTGAAGTAAACTACTCACACATCACCGGAGAGGCCATGGAGTTGATGTAGAGGCCCTCCATGATCAATGCCCCCTCCGGCGGAGCTCTGGAAAAGGCCCCAAGATGGGATCTCTCGGGTACAGAAGGTTGCGGCGGTGGAATTAGGTTTTCGTGGTGCTCCTGGATGTTTGGGGGGTACGTGGATATATATAGGAGGAAGAAGTATGTCGGTGGAGCAACGAGGGGCCCACGAGGGTGGAGGGCGCGCCTAGGAGGGTAGGCGCGCCCCCTGCCTTGTGGCTTCCTCGGTTGTTTCTTGACGCCCACTCCAAGTCTCCTGGATCATGTTTGTTGAGAAAATCACGTTCCCGAAGGTTTCATTCCGTTTGGACTCCGTTTGATATTCCTTTTCGATGAAACTCTAAAATAGGCAAAAAAAACAGCAATTTGGGCTGGGCCTTCGGTTAGTAGGTTAGTCCAAAAAATGATATAAAAGTGTAAAACAAAGCCCATTCACATCCAAAATAGATAATATAATAGCATGGAGCAATCAAAAATTATAGATACGTTGGAGACGTATCAAGCATCCCCAAGCTTAATTCCTGCTCGTCCTCGAGTAGGTAAATGATAAAAGAAGAATTTTTGATGTGGAATGCTTTCTAACATATTTCTCAATGTAATTTTTGTTTATTGTGGCATGAATGTTCAGATCCGAAAGATTCAAGATAAAAGTTTAATATTGACATAAAAATAATGATACTTTAAGCATACTAACTAAGCAATTATGTCTTCTCAAAATAACATGGCCAAAGAAAGTTATCCCTACAAAATCATATAGTCTGGCTATGCTCTATCTTCACCACACAAAATATTTAAATCATGCACAACCCTGATGAAAATCCAAGCAATTGTTTCATACTTTTGATGTTCTCAAACTTTTTCAATTTTCATGCAATACATGAGCGTGAGCCCTGGATATAGCACTATGGTGGAATAGAATGATGGTTGTGGAGAAGACAAAAAGGAGAAGATAGTCTCACATCAACTAGGCGTATCAACGGGCTATGGAGATGCCCATTAATAGATATCAATGTGAGTGAGTAGGGATTGCCATGCAACGGATGCACTAGATCTATAAGTGTATGAAAGCTCAACAAAAGAAACTAAGTGGGTGTGCATCCAACTCGCTTGCTCATGAAGACCTAGGGCATTTTGAGGAAGCCCATCATTGGAATATACAAGCCAAGTTCTATAATGAAAAATTCCCACTAGTATATGAAAGTGATATCATAGGAGACTCTCTATCATGAAGATCATGGTGCTACTTTGAAGCACAAGTGTGGAAAAAGGATAGTAACATTGTCCCTTCTCTCTTTTTCTCTCATTTTCTTTTTTTCTTTGGGCCTTATTTTTTTTGGCCTCTTCTTTTTCGTCTGGAGTCTCATCCCAACTTGTTGGGAATCATAGTCTCCATCATCCTTTCCTCACTTGGGACAATGCTCTAATAATGATGATCATCACGCTTTATTTACTTACAACTCAAGAATTACAACTCGATACTTAAAACAAAATATGACTCTATGTGAATTCCTCCGGCGGTGTACTAGGATGTGCAATGATGCATGAGTGACATGTATGAAAGAATTATGAATGGTGGCTTTGCCACAAATACGATGTCAACTACATGATCACACAAGCAATATGACAATGATGAAGCGTGTCATAATAACGGAATGACGAAAATTTGCATGGCAATATATCTCGGAATGGCTATGGAAATGCCATAATAGGTAGGTATGGTGGCTGTTTTGAGGAAGGTATATGGTGGGTTTAAGGTACCAGCGAAACTTGCGCGATACTAGAGAGGCTAGCAATGGTGGAAGGGTGAGAGTGTGTATAATCCATCGACTCAACATTAGTCATAAATAGCTCATATACTTGTTGCAAAAATCTACAAGTTATAAAAGCAAAGTATTACGCGCATGCTCCTAGGGGGATGGATTGGTAGGAAAAGACCATCGCTCGTCCCCGGCCGCCACTCATAAGGAAGACAATCAATAAATAAATCATGCTCCGACTTCATCACATAAAGGTTCACCATGCGTGCATGCTACGAGAATCAGAAACTTTAACACAAGTATTTCTCAAATTCACAACTACTCAACTAGCATGACTCTAATATCACCATCTCCACGTCTCAAAACAATTATCAAGTATCAAACTTCTCATAGTATTCAATGCACTTCTATGAAAGTTTTTATATTATTCCTAAAAGCAAATTTACAAGTTGTTCTAAAGGACTCTCAAAATAATATAAGTGAATCATGAGATATCAATTATTTCTAAAAATAAAACCACCGCCGTGCTCTAAAAGGTATAACTGAAGCACTAGAGCAAAAACTATATAGCTCAAAAGATATAAGTGAAGCACATAGAGTATTCTAATAAATTTCAAATCATGTGAGTCTCTCTCAAAAGGTGTGTACAGCAAGGATGATTGTGGTAAACTAAAAAGCAAAGACTCAAATCATACAAGACGCTCCAAGCAAAACACATATCATGTGGTGAATAAAAATATAGCTCCAAGTAAAGTCACCGATAGACGAAGACGAAAGAGGGGATGCCTTCCGGGGCATCCCCAAGCTTAGGATTTTTTGTGTCCTTGGGATTTAACTTGTGGTTCCATGGGCATCCCCAAGCTTAGGCTCTTGCCACTCCTTGTTCCATAATCCATCAAATCTTTACCCAAAACTTGAAAACTTCACAACACAAAACTTAGATAGAAAATCTCATGAGCTCCGTTAGCGAAAGAAAACAAAACACCACTTCAAGGTACTGTAATGAACTCATTCTTGATTTATATTGGTGTTAAATCTACTGTATTACAACTTATCTATGGTTTATAAACTCTTTTACTAGCCATAGATTCATCAAAATAAGCAAACAACACACGAAAAACAGAATCTATCAAAAACAGAACAGTCTGTAGTAATCTGTAGCTAACGCAAACTTATGGAACCCCAAAAATTCTAAAATAAATTTCTAGACGTGAGTAATTTATCTATTAATCATATTCAAAAAGAATTAACTAAATATCACTCTCCAAATAAAAATGGCAGCAATTCTCGTGAGCGCTAAAGTTTCTGTTTCTTACAGCAATATCAAAAAGACTTTCCCCAAGTCTTCCCAACGGTTCTACTTGGCACAAACACTAATTAAACAAAAAAACACAACCAAATAAAATTGGGTTGCCTCCCAACAAGCGCTATCGTTTAACGCCCCTAGCTAGGAAAAAAAGCAAGGATAGATCTAGGTATTGCCATCTTTGGTAGGCAATTCTTCAATAAGACACCTATAACTTTTAGGAGTTTCTTTCTTTTTATTAATTATCAAACTCCTAGGCATGAAATCAAGAAGATCAATTGTAGAAAAAGGTTCCTTAAGGATAGTGAGAAAACTGGGGTGAACACTTATGGATTTGAGATCCGCATTTTCCTTACTAGAAGTTTCACCCTTGTTTTTATGAACATACATCAAATTGGCAATATTAGCATTAGGAGGAGTATTTTTCATAGAAGAAAAGGCAGACCCAAGGTTGGTAATAATATCCTCAATTTTATCAATTCTGGTGGAATCTTGATCTATCTTTTCATTAACCATAGGTCCCTTTTCTTTAAAAAAAATTAAGAGCAACTCCTACCTTAGATCCGTATTGGGTAATTTGGTTATGGATCTTTCTATCCAAATTTTCAATAATTTCAAGTCGTTGCATCACATGTTCCAAAGTTAAAATAGTTCCATTAACCAAAAGAGGTGGTGGGCCAAACAAATCTATCATAGCATTATAAGAATCAAAAGTATGGCTACCCAAGAAATTTCCTCCGGTAATGTTATCAAGAATATATCTGTTCCAAGGAGTGATGCCTACATAAAAATTGCGAAGAAGAACGGAAGTGGATTGCTTCCTAGTAGATCTATTTTGCGCATTGCAAATTTTGTACCAAGCATCTTTTAGATTTTCTCCCCCTTTGTTTAAAATTAAGAACTTATTTCTCGAGAGATAAAGGAGTAGATAAAGGACTAGCCATAATGACGAAGCAAGCGTAAAAGAGGCGAACGGAAAAAGAGAGGGCGAATAAAACGGCAGGGGTGAAGTGGGGGAGAGGAAAACGAGAGGCAAATGGCAGATAACGTAATGCGAGGGATAAGAGTGTGTGATGGGTACTTGGTATGTCTTGACTTGTGCATAGACTCTCCGGCAACGGCGCCAGAAATGGCTCATTGTCGGGAGTCAAATCTTGACTTGACTTGGCGCGAATCTCCCCGGCAATGGCGCTAGAAATCCTTTGTAACACCCCGGATGTAACTTTCCCAATTTGTACTCCAACTCTTGCCGTTTCCGGCTTTAAGTTATTTTATTTTTCTCGGGTTCGGGTCTTTGTCTCCGTGTGTTGTTGTCGTTGTCATGCATCTCATATCATGTCATCATGTGCATTGCATTTGCATACGTGTTCATCTCATGCATTCGAGCATTTTCCCCGTTGTCCGTTTTGCATTCCGGCGCTTCGTTCTCCTCCGGTGGTCATTTCTACCTTTCTTTCGTGTGTGGGGATTAAACATTTCCGGATTGGACTGAGACTTGCCAAGCGGCCTTGGTTTACTACCGGTAGACCGCCTGTCAAGTTTCGTACCATTTGGACTTCGTTTGATACTCCAACGGTTAACCGAGGGACCGAAAAGGCCTCGTGTGTGTTGCAGCCCAACACCCCTCCAATTTGGCCCAAAACCCACCTAAACCTTCTCCATCATCTAGATCGTTCGATCACGATCGCGTGGCCGAAAACCGCACCTCATTTGGACACTCCTAGCTCCCTCTAGGCCTATAAATAGGTCCTCCTCCGAAAATCAGGATCTCTCCCCCGTCCAAACCCAAAAAATCGTCTCCGCGCGGCGGGACACGTCCGGACCGCGCCGGACACACCTCCGCCAGCCACTCCCGCGCCGCCACGTCACCGCCGCCGACCCGCGCGCCACCGGGGCCCGAGGGGCCCAGATCCGGCCCCCGAGCCCACTCCCTCCGCGCCGCCCGAGTCGGCCTCGTCCCCGCCCGAGCCGGCCGGCTCCTCCAGTCCGGCGCCGCCGCCCGCCATCTCCGGCGCGCCGCCCCGCCGCGCGCTCCTCGCCGGCCGGCGCCGACATCGCCACCCCCGTTCCGGTCGCGGCCTGCGCCGGCGAGCGCCGCCCCGCTCCGGCCACTCCGTCCCGGTCTCCTTCCTCTACTCCGGCGAGCTTCCTCCCTCCGGTGAACAGTGATCCCAGCGAACCTCGTAAAGCGCGCCCGGCTGGATCTAGATCTGGGATATTTGCCTCGGTTGACTTTTTGCCCGAAACCCTAATTATCTTGCCATGTTCATCGCATCGTAACTTTGCATCCGTAGCTCCGTTTTGGGCATATAGCATATCAAAATGTTCATCTCAGAGAGTACATCATTTCATTCCATTGCATCATGTTCATTTGAGTTCATCTTGATGCCCGAAATGCTGTTAGAAGGAGGCTACTTGAGTTAATTGTCAGATCTGCTACTCCATTTAGATTTTTGTCATTTTTGCCATGATTATTGTGTGCATGATATGCCCATGAGCTCTACATGTGTTTTGTTAAGGGTTTTTCCATATTTCCAGAGGTGCAACCCATGTATTTTTGTGATGTGTGTGGTGACTAGTACAAGCTTGCAAAGTGGTGCACTTGTTAGTGCTGATTTCAGGGACTTAGCATTTCCACTAAGTCCTTGACCTGTTTATCTCATATGGCCATATGTTCATGTTGTTTCCTAGTGATCCGTGCCTCTTTTGAGGATGATCAATAAGGATGTTTCGTTAATCTTGTAGTGCTCTATCCATCCATGTCTTTGTTTGCAATTATGGAGCACCGTAGCTTGAGTCAATCGAGCTCTACTTTTGCTACTTCGTGAATCTGGGCAGATTGTCTACTTGTTAGCGATTTTGCCGATGATGTTGTAGTTGATCCGTGCATGCTATGCTATTGTTCTTGCCATGTCTAGCTTGAATTTTGTGTATTCTTGATGGGTGTATGCTTAGTTGTTCATGACTTGCTCTGTAGTGAGTGCATCGAGCTCGTAAACATGCCTACTTGATATCTGTTTTCAGCATGCTCCAGTTTTCACTAAGTCTGAGAACTGATTATGTTTTTGCCATGTTCACATGCTTGCAATTGTATTTTCTGATCCCTTTTGGCTCAAGGTCACTAAGGGACTTTTGTTAATCTCTTTGAGTAGCTCCTTGCCATGCTTTACTTTTCCATGTTCAGGTCCTGTAGCATGTAGTCTTGTTGCTCCGAAGAGTGCTATCTGATCTGAAATTCCAGACAAGTGTTAATTTCACTAAGTCTGAGATCTGTTTACCATATGCATTTTTGCCATGCTTGTTTGAACCTGTTAATGGATGAATTGGCCGAAGCTCAGTGCTAGACTTTTGTTAAGCATCTTGAATGCATCCCTGTCATGTATTTTGTTGCCATGTTTGGGTGCTGTAGCATGTTCATCTTGTTGCATTTAGATGGCTACTTACTGTAAATCACAGAACGTGGTCATATTTGAATCGCTTGCCATTTCCAAACCGTAACTCCGATTCCGGTGATCTTTATATCGTTTTCAAGCGATTTCATCTCATCCTTCCAGTGGCACATTTGTATTCCCAAGTTGAGGCCAGGTTCATGCATTCCTTGTCAAATCTTGCATATGCATCCCGCATCGCATCCCGCATAGCATACCATCTTTGCATCATATTGTTTGAGCTTTGCCCGTGGTTGATTGTATTCTGTTTGCTTGTTTGTCTTGTTTGGGTAGAGCCGGGAGACGAGTTCGCTAACGAGGAGCCCATTGAGTTTGCTTTCGAGGATCGAGTCAACTCTGACAACTTTGCAGGCAAGATGATCATACCCTCGAAATCACTACTATCTTTGCTTTGCTAGATGCTCGCTCTTTTGCTATGCCAATGCTACGATGCCTACCACTTGCTTTCAAGCCTCCCAAATTGCCATGTCAAACCTCTAACCCACCTTTTCCTAGCAAACCGTTGAATGGCTATGTTACCGCTTTGCTCAGCCCCTCTTATAGCGTTGCTAGTTGCAGGTGAAGATTTGGAGGCCGTTCCTTGTTAGAACATTTATTTACTTGTTGGGATATCATTATATTGCCATGTTATCTTAATGCATCTATATACTTGGTAAAGGGTGGAAGGCTCGGCCTCTCGCCTAGTGTTTTGTTCCACTCTTGCCGCCCTAGTTTCCGTCATATCGGTGTTATGTTCCCGGATTTTGCGTTCCTTACGCGGTTGGGTTATAATGGGAACCCCTTGATAGTTCATCTTGATTAAAGCTTTTCCAGCAATGCCCAACCTTGGTTTTACCATTTGCCACCTAGCCTGTTTTTCCCTTGGGTTTCCGGAGCCCGAGGGTCATCTTATTTTAAACCCCCCCCCCCCGGGCCAGTGCTCCTCTGAGTGTTGGTCCGACCGAGTAGACTGCGGGGCCACCTCAGGGCAACTTGAGGGTGGGTTGGTTTTAATCGTAGGATGTCTCATCTGAGTGTGCCCTGAGAACGAGATATGTGCAGCTCCTATCGGGATTTGTCGGCACATTCGGGCGGTGTTGCTGGTCTTGTTTTAACCTGTTGAAGTGTCTTGAAGAACCGAGATACCGAGTCTGATCGGAACGTCTCGGGAGGAGGTCTATTCCTTCGTTGACCGTGAGAGCTTGTCATGGGCTAAGTTGGGACTCCCCTACAGGGATTTGAACTTTCGAAAGTCATGCCGGCGGTTATGGGCAGATGGGAATTTGTTAATGTCCGGTTGTAGATAACTTGAACCTTAATTTAATTAAAATGAATCAACTGAGTGCGTTACCGTGATGGCCTCTTCTCGGCGGAGTCCGGGAAGTGGACACGGTGTTGGAGTAATGTTTGCGCAGGTTGCTCTCTAGTTTCTCGCTTGCGCTTTGCCTCTTCTTCTCGCTCTCTTTTGCGAACAGGATAGCCACCATATTTGCTAGTCGCTTGCTGCAGCTCCACATATTTACCTTGCCTTACCTATAATCTTAAATAGTCTTGATCGCGAGGGTGCGAGATTGCTGAGTCCCTGTGGCTCACAGATTACTATTACACCAGATGCAGGGCCTGATGATTCCGCTCCAGGTGACGCGCTTGAGCTCAAGTGGGAGTTCGACGAAGACTCTCAACGATACTATGTTTCCTTTCCTGATGATCAGTAGTGGTGCCCAGTTGGGGGTGATCGGGACCGTGTCGCATGTTGGGTTATCTTTTATTTTGGCGTCGTAGTCGGGCCATGAGTGTTTGGATGATGTAATGTTATTTATGTACTTGATTGACGTGGCGAGTGTAAGCCAACTATGTTATCTCCCCTTTTATTATCTATATATTACATGGGATGTTGTGAAGATTGCCTAACTTGCGACATATGCCTTCAATGCGATTATGCCTCTAAGTCGTGCCTCGACACGTGGGAGATATAGTCGCATCGAGGGTGTTACATCCTTCTTGCTACCTCTTAAGCATTGCGTTGGTTTTCCCTTGAAGAGGAGAGGGTGATGTAGTAAAGTAGCGTAAGTATCTCCCTCAGTTTTTGAGAACCAAGGTATCAATCCAGTAGGAGATCATGCTCGAGTCCCACGCACCTACACAAACAAATAAGAACCTCGCAGCCAACGCGATAAAGGGGTTTTGAATCCCTTCACAGTCACTTACGAGAGTGAGATCTGATAGATATGATAAGATAATATTTTTGGTATTCTTATGATAAAGAGAAATAAAGATGCAAAATAAAATAAACGGTAATAGAAATAGCTAAGCGTTGGAAGATTAATATGATAGAAGATAGACCCGGGGCCATAAGTTTCACTGGTGGCTTCTCTCAAGAGCATAAGTATTACGGTGGGTAAACGAATTACTGTCGAGCAATTGATAGAATTGAGCATAGTTATGAGAATATCCAGGTATGATCATGTATATAGGCATCACGTCTGTGAAAAGTAGACCGAAACGATTCTGCATCTACTACTATTACTCCACACATCGACCGCTATCCAACATGCATCTAGAGTATTAAGTTCATAAGAACAGAGTAATGCTTTAAGTAAGATGACATGATGTAGAGGGATAAAATCATGCAATATGATATAAACCCCATCTTTTTATCCTCGATGGCAACAATACAATACGTGTCGTTTCCCTTTCTGTCACTGGGATCGAGCACCACAAGATTGAACCCAAATCTAAGCACTTCTCCCATTGCAAGAAAGATCAATCTAGTAGGCCAAACCAAACTGATAATTCGAAGAGACTTGCAAAGATAAACCAATCATACATAAAAGAATTCAGAGAAGAATCAAATATTGTTCATAGATAATCTGGATCATAAACCCATAATTCATCGGATCTCGACAAACACACCGCAAAAGAAGATTACATTGAATAGATCTCCAAGAAGATCGAGGAGAACTTTGTATTGAGATCCAAAGAGAGAGAAGAAGCCATCTAGCTAATAACTATGGACCCAAAGGTCTGAAGTAAACTACTCACACATCACCGGAGAGGCCATGGAGTTGATGTAGAGGCCCTCCGTGACCAATGCCCCCTCCGACGGAGCTCCGGAAAAGGCCCCAAGATGGGATCTCTCGGGTACAGAAGGTTGCGGCTGTGGAATTAGGTTTTCGTGGTGCTCCTGGATGGTTGGGGGGTACGTGGATATATATAGGAGGAAGAAGTATGTCGGTGGAGCAACGAGGGCCCCACGAGGGTGGAGGGCGCGCCCAGGGGGGTAGGCGTGCCCCCTGCCTCGTGGCTTCCTTGGTTGTTTCTTGACGCCCACTCCAAGTCTCCTGGATCACGTTTGTTGAGAAAATCATGTTCCCGAAGTTTTCATTCCGTTTGGACTGATATTCCTTTCCGGCGAAACTCTAAAATAGGCAAAAACAACAATTTGGGTTGGGCCTCCGGTTAGTAGGTTATTCCCAAAAATGATATAAAAGTGTAAAACAAAGCCCATTAACATCCAAAATAGATAAAATAATAGCATGGAGCAATCAAAAAGTATAGATACGTTGGAGACGTATCAGGGGGCATAGGTTCTCACTATTGGCATCTCACTCGAAAGCATGTAGTGACATGGTAAACAAATTACTATTGGGCAACTAACAGGATAACACAAGTTATAACTATGATCATTCATGGCATAACTTCACATAGGCATTACGTCTGTGATAAGTAGACCGTTAAACTTACTGACGTCTACAACTATTACTCTACCCCACGACCGCTATCCAGCATGCATCTCAAAGTATTAAGTTTGCAAGAAACCGAGTAACATAATAAGCAAGATGACATAACGTAGATAGAAGAAAACCTAGCAATAAGATTAACCCCCATTGTTTTACCCTTAGTGACAACAACACAATACGCACCTTCCTCCCTTTTGTCACTAGACAAGATCACTGCAAGATTGAACCCACTGCTATGCACCACTTCCTCTGAAGAAGTACTAATGGCCAAAGAAGACTCATAGATCAGAAAGCATAAATAGCTATAAATTAATATAAATCGATGAATAATCTGATCATAAATCCCCAAGTCATCGAATCCTAACAAACACACCACAACAATTACATCGGATTGATCTCAGATAAAATCATTGTATCAAAGATCAAAGAGAGAAAGAAAGCCATATAGCAACTATTATGGACTCATAGGTCCTAATGAAACTACTCGGGTGGAAGGGGGATTAACCAAATCTCTGAAATCCCCACCCATTCAGGTGCTAGAAAAACCCCTCTACCAAAGGGGATTTGAGGGGATTGGGTGGAAGAGGGGGTTCACCAAATCTCTGAAATCCCCACTGATGCAGAGCATCCCAAAATCATCCCCATGGACCTACCTATGTCTCCCACGACACCACTTGCACCAATGACAAGGACACGAGCAAAGGCCATCAAAGATAAGGTGAACTCGCTCCTCTCCGAACTACCACTTTCTATACATGAGACATGGCTACTACCTCAAGAGGAGACATTATGCGTGATCAGGTACTTGGAGGAGAGCCACGGAGCAGCTACACCCATCGAACAAGGCGACGAGGACACCAAACGCTAAGGTCATGAAGAAGGAAAGCCAACGAAGCTACAACCACCGGACTGTTGGGGAACGTAGTAATTTCAAAAAAAATTCCTACGCACACGCAAGATCATGGTGATGCATAGCAACGAGAGGGGAGAGTGTTGTCCACGTACCCTCGTAGACCGAAAGCGGAAGCGTTAGCACAACGCGGTTGATGTAGTCATACGTCTTCACGATCCGACCGATCAAGTACCGAACGTACGGCACCTCCGAGTTCAGCACACGTTCAGCCCGATGACGTCACTCGAACTCCGATCCAGCCGAGTGTTGAGGGAGATTTTCGTCAGCACGACGGCGTGGTGACGATGTTGATGTTCTACTGACGCAGAGCTTCGCCTAAGCACCGCTACAGTAATATCGAGGTGGACTATGGTGGAGGGGGCACCGCACACGGCTAAAAGATCAAACGATCAATTGTTGTGTCTCTGGGGTGCCCCCTGCCCCCGTATATAAAGGAGCAAGGGGGGTGCGGCCGGCCAGGGAGGAGGCGCGCCAGGAGGAGTCCTACTCCCACCGGGTGTAGGACTCCCCCCTTTCCTAGTTGGATTAGGACTTGGGAGGGGGAAAGAGTGGAGGAGAAGAAGGAAGGGGGCGTTGCCCCCTTCTCCTTGTCCTATTCGGACTGGGGGGGAGGGGTGCGTGGGCCAGCCCTAGCCGCCTCTCCTCTCTTCCACCTAGGCCCACTAAGGCCCATTAAGTCCCTGGGGGGGTTCTGGTAACCTCCCGGTACTCTGGTAAAATCCTGATTTCACCCGGAACACTTTTGATATCCAAACATAGGCTTCCAATATATCAATCTTCATGTCTTGACCATTTCAAGACTCCTCGTCATGTCCGTGATCACATCCGGGACTCTGAACAACCTTCGGTACATCAAAACATATAAACTCATAATATAACTGTCATCGAAATGTTAAGTGTGCGGACCCTACGGGTCAAGAACTATGTAGACATGACCGAGACACGTCTCCGGTCAATAGCCAATAGCGGGACCTGGATGCTCATATTGGCTCCCACATATTCTACGAAGATCTTTATCGGTCAAACCGCATAACAACATACGTTGTTCCCTTTGTCATCGGTATGTTACTTGCCCGAGATTCGATCGTCGGTATCTCAATACCTAGTTCAATCTCATTACCGGCAAGTCTCTTTACTCGTTCTGTAATACATCATCCCGCAACTAAATCATTAGTAGCAATGCTTGCAAGGCTTAAGTGATGTGCATTACCGAGTGGGCCCAGAGATACCTCTCCGACAATCGGAGTGACAAATCCTAATCTCGAAATACGCCAACGCAACAAGTACCTTTGGAGACACCTGTAGAGCACCTTTATAATCACCCAGTTACGTTGTGACGTTTGGTGGCACACAAAGTGTTCCTTCGGTAAACGGGAGTTGCATAATCTCATAGTCATAGGAACATGTATAAGTCATGAAGAAAGCAATAGCAACAAAGTAAACGATCAAGTGCTAAGCTAACGGAATGGGTCAAGTCAATCACATCATTCCCCTAATGATGTGATCCCGTTAATCAAATGACAACTCATGTATATGGTTAGGAAACTTAACCATCTTTGATCAACGAGCTAGTCAAGTAGAGGCATACTAGTGACACTCTGTTTGTCTATGTATTCACACATGTATAATGTTTCCTGCTAATACAATTCTAGCATGAATAATAAACATTTATCATGATATAAGGAAATAAATAATAACTTTATTATTTCCTCTAGGGCATATTTCCTTCAGTCTCCCACTTGCACTAGAGTCAATAATCTAGATTAGACAATAATGATTCTAACACCCATGGAGCCTTGGTGCTGATCATGTTTTGCTCGTGGAAGAGGCTTAGTCAACGGATCTGCAACATTCAGATCCGTATGTATCTTGCAAATTTCTATGTCTCCCACCTGGACTAAATCCTAGATGGAACTGAAGCGTCTCTTGATGTGCTTGGTTCTCTTGTGAAATCTGGATTCCTTCGCCAAGGCAATTACACCAGTATTGTCACGAAAGATTTTCATTGGACCCGATGCACTAGGTATGACACCTAGATCGGATATGAACTCCTTCATCCAGACTCCTTCATTTGCGGCTTCCAAAGCAGCTATGTACTCCGCTTCACATGTAGATCCCGCCACAACGCTTTGTTTAGAACTGCACCAACTCATAGCTCCACCGTTCAATGTAAACACGTATCCGGTTTGCGATTTAGAATCGTCCGGATTAGTGTCAAAGCTTGCATCAACGTAACCGTTTACGATGAGCTCTTTGTCACCTCCATAAACGAGAAACATATCCTTAGTCCTTTTCAGGTATTTCAGGATGTTCTTGACCGCTGTCCAGTGATCCACTCCTGGATTACTTTGGTACCTCCCTTCTAGACTTATAGCAAGGCACACATCAGGTCTGATACACAGCATTGCATACATGATAGAGCCTATGGCTGAAGCATAGGGAACATCTTTCATCTTCTCTCTATCTTCTGCAGTGGTCGGGCATTGAATCTTACTCAACTTCACACCTTGTAACACAGGCAAGAACCCTTTCTTTGCTTGATCCATTTTGAACTTCTTCAAAACTTTGTCAATGTATGTGCTTTGTGAAAGTCCAATTAAGCGTCTTGATCTATCTCTATAGATCTTGATGCCCAATATGTAAGCAGCTTCACCGAGGTCTTTCATTGAAAAACTCTTATTCAAGTATCCCTTTATGCTATCCAGAAATTCTATATCATTTGCAATCAGTAATATGTCATCCACATATAATATCAGAAATGCTACAGAGCTCCCACTCACCTTTTTGTAAATACAGGCTTCTCCAAAAGTCTATACAAAACCAAATGCTTTGATCACACTATCAAAGCGTTTATTCCAACTCTGAGAGGCTTGCACCAATCCATAAATGGATCGCTGGAGCTTGCACACTTTGTTAGCTCCCTTTGGATCGACAAAACCTTCTAGTTGCATCATATACAACTCTTCTTCTAGAAATCCATTCAGGAATGCAGTTTTGACATCCATTTGCCAAATTTCATAATCATAAAATGCGGCAATTGCTAACATGATTCGGACAGACTTAAGCATCGCTACGGGTGAGAAAGTCTCATCGTAGTCAATCCCTTGAACTTGTCGAAAACCTTTCACAACAAGTCGAGCTTTGTAGACAGTAACATTACCGTCAGCGTCAGTCTTCTTCTTGAATATCCATTTATTCTCAATTGTTTGCCGATCATCAGGAAAGTCAACCAAAGTCCATACTTTGTTCTCATACATGGATCCCATCTTAGATTTCATGGCATCAAGTCATTTTGCAGAATCTGGGCTCACCATCGCTTCTTCATAGTTCATAGGTTAATCATGATCTAGTAGCATGACTTCCAGAACAGGATTATCGTACCACTCTGGTGCGGATCTTACTCTGGTTGATCTACGAGGTTTAGTAGTAACTTGATATGAAGTTTCATGATCATCATCATGAAGGAAATATGCCCTAGAGGCAATAATAAAGTTATTATTTATTTCCTTATTTCATGATAAATGTTTATTATTCATGCTAGAATTGTATTAATCGGAAACATAATACATGTGTGAATACATAGACAAACAGAGTGTCACTAGTATGCCTCTACTTGACTAGCTCGTTGATCAAAGATGGTTAAGTTTCCTAACCATATACATGAGTTGTCATTTGATTAATGGGATCACATCATTAGGGGAATGATGTGATTGACTTGACCCATTCCGTTAGCTTAGCACTTGATCGTTTACTTTGTTGCTATTGCTTTCTTCATGACTTATACATGTTCCTATGACTATGAGATTATGCAACTCCCATTTACCGGAGGAACACTTTGTGTGCCACCAAACGTCACAACGTAACTGGGTGATTATAAAGGTGCTCTACAGGTGTCTCCAAAGGTACTTGTTGGGTTGGCGTATTTCGAGATTAGGATTTGTCACTCCGATTGTCGGAGAGGTATCTCCGGGCCCACTCGGTAATGCACATCACTATAAGCCTTGCAAGCATTGCAACTAATGAGTTAGTTGCAGGATGATGTATTATGGAAGGAGTAAAGAGACTTGCCGGTAACGAGATTGAACTAGGTATTGAGATACCGACGATCGAATCTCGGGCAAGTAACATACCGATGACAAAGGGAACAACGTATGTTGTTATGCGGTCTGACCGTAAAGATCTTCGTAGAATATGTAGGAGCCAATATGGGCATCCGGGTCCCGCTATTGGTTATTGACCAGAGAGGTGTCTTGGTCATGTCTACATAGTTCTCGAACCTGTAGGGTCCGCACGCTTAACGTTCGTTGATGATATAGTACTATATGAGTTATGTATGTTGATGACCGAATGTTGTTCGGAGTCCGGGATGAGATCACGGACATGACGAGGAACTCCGGAATGGTCCGGAGATAAAGTTTGATATATGGGATAGTAGTGTTTGATCTCCGGAAGGGTTCCAGAATTCACCGGAAGGGGTTCCGGATGTTTCCCGAAATGTTTGGGCACGAGAACACTTTATCTGGGCCAAAGGGGAAAGCCCACGAGGCTTTTGGAAAGTGCAAAAGGTAGTTTTGCGGAGACCAAAGGCTAGACGCCAGGAACCCTGGCGTCTAGGGGGTAGACGTCGGGAACCCTGGCGTCTAGCCCTGGAGTCCGAGAAGGACTCTTGCCTTTCGGGTGAAACCGACTTTGAGGAGGCGTTTACTCCAAGTTTCGACCCCAGGGCTCAACATATAAATAGAGGGGTAGGGCTAGCACCAAAGACAGATCAAGAAACACCAAGCCATGTGCTGGCAACCCCATCCCCTCTAGTTTATCCTCCGTCATAGTTTTCGTAGTGCTTAGGCGAAGCCTTGCGGAGATTGTTCTTCACCAACACCGTCACCACGCCGTCGTGCTGCCGAAACTCATCTACTACTTCGCCCCTCTTGCTGGATCGAGAAGGCGAGGACGTCACCAAGCCGAACGTGTGCAGAACTCGGAGGTGTCATGATTTCGGTACTTGGATCGGTCGGACATGAAGACGTACGACTACATCAACCGCGTTGATATAACGCTTCCGCGAACGGTCTACGAGGGTACGTAGACAACACTCTCCCCTCTTGTTGCTATGCATCACCATGATCTTGCGTGTGCGTGGGAAATTTTTTGAAATTACTACGTTCCCCAACAGTGGTATCAGAGCCTAGGTTTTATGCATTGATGTTGTGCACGAGTAGAACACAAGTGAGTTGTGGGCGATATAAGTCATACTGCTTACCAGCATGTCATACTTTGGTTCGGCGGTATTGTTGGATGAAGCGGCCCGGACCGACATTACGTGTACGCTTACGCGAGACTGGTTCTACCGATGTGCTTTGCAAAAAGGTGGCTGGCGGGTGTCAGTTTCTCCAACTTTAGTTGAACCAAGTGTGGCTACGCCCGGTCCTTGCGAAGGTTAAAATAGCACCAACTTGACAAACTATCGTGGTTTTGATGCGTAGGTAAGAATGGTTCTTGCTTAAGCCCGTAGCAGCCACGTAAAACTTGCAACAACAAAGTAGAGGACGTCTAACTTGTTTTTGCAGGGCATGTTGTGATGTGATATGGTCAAGACATGATGCTAAATTTTATTGTATGAGATGATCATGTTTTGTAACTGAGTTATCGGCAACTGGCAGGAGCCATATGGTTGTCGCTTTATTGTATGCAATGCAATTTCGCTGTAATGCTTTACTTTATCACTAAGCGGTAGCAATAGTCATGGAAGCATAAGATTGGCGAGACAACAACGATGCTACGATGGAGATCAATGTGTCGCACCGGTGACGATGGTGATCATGACGGTGCTTCGGAGATGGAGATCACAAGCACAAGATGATGATGGCCATATCATATCACTTATATTGATTGCATGTGATGTTTATCTTTTATGCATCTTATCTTGCTTTGATTGACGGTAGCATTATAAGATGATCTCTCACTAAATTTCAAGATAAAAGTGTTCTCCCTAAGTATGCACCATTGCCAAAGTTCGTCGTGTCCAGACACCACGTGATGATCGGGTGTGATAAGCTCTACGTCCATCTAAAACGGGTGCAAGCCAGTTTTTGCACACGCAGAATACTCAGGTTAAACTTGACGAGCCTAGCATATGCAGATATGGACTCGGAACACTGAGACCGAAAGGTCGAGCATGAATCATATAGTAGATATGATCAACATATTGATGTTCACCATTGAAAGCTACTCCATTTCACGTGATGATCGGTTATGGTTTAGTTGATTTGGATCACGTGATCACTTAGAAGATTAGAGGGGTGTCTTTCTAAGTGGGAGTTCTTAAGTAATATGATTAATTGAACTTAAATTTATCATGAACTTAGTACCTGGTAGTATTTTGCTTGTCTATGTTGATTGTAGATAGATGGCCCGTGTTGTTGTTCCGTTGAATTTTAATGCGTTCCTTGAGAAAGCAAAGTTGAAAGATGATGGTAGCAATTACACGGACTGGGTCCGTAACTTGAGGATTATCCTCATTGCTGCACAGAAGAATTACGTCCTGGAAGCACCGCTAAGTGCCAAGCCTGCTGCAGGAGCAACACCACATGTTATGAACGTCTGGCAGAGCAAAGCTGATGACTACTCGATAGTTCAGTGTGCCATGCTTTACGGCTTAGAACCGGGTCTTCAACGACGTTTTGAACGTCATGGAGCATATGAGATGTTTCAGGAGTTGAAGTTAATATTTCAAGCAAATGCCCGGATTGAGAGATATGAAGTCTCCAATAAGTTCTATAGCTGCAAGATGGAGGAGAATAGTTCTGTCAGTGAACATATACTCAAAATGTCTGGGTATCATAATCACTTGACTCAACTGGGAGTTAATCTTCATGTTGATAGTGTCATTGACAGAGTTCGTCAATCACTGCCACCAAGCTACAAGAGCTTCGTGATGAACTATAACATGCAAGGGGTGGATAAGACGATTCCCGAGCTCTTTGCAATGCTAAAGGCTGCGGAGGTAGAAATCAGGAAGGAGCATCAAGTGTTGATGGTCAATAAGACCGCCAGTTTCAAGAAAAAGGGCAAAGGGAAGAAGAAGGGGAACTTCAAGAAGAACAGCAAACAAGTTGCTGCTCAGGAGAAGAAACCCAAATCTGGACCCAAGCCTGAAACTGAGTGCTTCTACTGCAAGCAGACTGGACACTGGAAGCGAAACTGCCCCAAGTATTTGGCGGATAAGAAGGATGGCAAGGTGAAAAAAGGTATATGTGATATACCTGTTAGTGATGTGTACCTTACTAGAGCTCGCAGTAGCACCTGGGTATTTGATACTGGTTCTGTTGCTAATATTTGCAACTCGAAACAGGGACTACGGATTAAGCGAACACTGGCAAAGGACGAGGTGATGATGCGCGTGGGAAATGGTTCCAAAGTCGATGTGATCGCGGTCGGCATGCTACCTCTACATCTACCTTCAGGATTAGTTTTAGACCTAAATAATTGTTATTTGGTGCCAGTGTTGAGCATGAACATTATATCTGGATCTTGTTTGATGCGAGACGGTTATTCATTTAAATCAGAGAATAATGGTTGTTCTATTTATATGAGTAATATCTTTTATGGTCATGCACCCTTGAAGAGTGGTCTATTTTTGATGAATCTCGATAGTAGTGATACACATATTCATAATGTTGTAGCCAAAAGATACAGAGTTGATAATGATAGTGCAACTTATTTGTGGCACTGCCGTTTAGGTCATATCGGTGTAAAGCGCATGAAGAAACTCCATACTGATGGACTTTTGGAATCTCTTGATTATGAATCACTTGGTACTTGCGAACCGTGCCTCATGGGCAAGATGACCAAAACGCTGTTCTCCGGTACTATGGAGAGAGCAACGGATTTGTTGGAAATAATACATACAGATGTATGTGGTCCGATGAATGTTGAGGCTCGTGGCGGATATCGTTATTTTCTCACCTTCACAGATGATTTAAGAAGATATGGGTATATCTACTTAATGAAACATAAATCTGAAACATTTGAAAAGTTCAAAGAATTTTAGAGTGAAGTTGAAAATCATCGTAACAAGAAAATCAAATTTCTACGATCTGATCGTGGAGGAGAATATTTGAGTTATGAGTTTGGTCTACATTTGAAACAAAGCGGAATAGTTTCGCAACTCACGCCACCCGGAACACCACAGCGTAAAGGTGTGTCCGAACGTCGTAATCGTACCTTACTAGATATGGTGCAATCTATGATGTCTCTTACTGATTTACCGCTATCGTTTTGGGGTTATGCTTTAGAGACGGCGGCATTCACGTTAAATAGGGCACCATCGAAATCCGTTGAGACGACGCCTTATGAACTGTGGTTTGGCAAGAAACCAAAGTTGTTGTTTCTTAAAGTTTGGGGCTGCGATGCTTATGTGAAAAAGCTTCAACCTGATAAGCTCGAACCCAAATCGGAGATATGTGTCTTCATAGGATACCCAAAGGAGACTGTTGGGTACACCTTCTATCACAGATCCGAAGGCAAGACATTCGTTGCCAAGAATGGATCCTTTCTAGAGAAGGAGTTTCTCTCGAAAGAAGTGAGTGGGAGGAAAGTAGAACTTGATGAGGTAACTGTACCTGCTCCCTTATTGGAAAGTAGTTCATCATAGAAACCGGTTTCTGTGACACCTACACCAATTAGTGAGGAAGTTAATGATGATGATCATGGAACTTCAGATCAAGTTATTACTGAACCTCGTAGATCAACCAGAGTAAGATCCGCACCAGAGTGGTACGGTAATCCTGTTCTGGAAGTCATGCTACTAGATCATGATGAACCTACGAACTATGAAGAAGCGATGGTGAGCCTAGATTCCACAAAATGGCTAGAAGCCATGAAATCTGAGATGGGATCCATGTATGAGAACAAAGTGTGGACTTTGGTTGACTTGCCCGCTGATCGGGAAGCAATTGAGAATAAATGGATCTTCAAGAAGAAGACGATGCTGACGGTAATGTTACTATCTACAAAGCTCGACTTGTTGCAAAAGGTTTTTGACAAGTTCAAGGGATTGACTACGATGAGACCTTCTCACCCGTAGAGATGCTTAAGTCTGTCCAAATCATGTTAGCGATTGCCACATTTCATGATTATGAAATTTGGCAGATGGATGTCAAAACTACATTCCTGAATGGATTTCTGGAAGAAGAGTTGTATATGATGCAACCGGAAGGTTTTGTTGATCCAAAGGGAGCTAACAAAGTGTGCAAGCTCCAGCGATCCATTTATGGACTGGTGCAAGCCTCTCAGAGTTGGAATAAATGCTTTGATAGAGAAGCCTGTATTTACAAGAAAGTGAGTGGGAGCTCTGTAGAATTTCTGATATTATATGTGGATGACATATTACTAATTGGAAATGATATAGAATTTCTGGATAGCATAAAGGGATACTTCAATAAAAGTTTTTCTATGAAAGACCTCGGTGAAGCTGCTTACATATTGGGCATCAAGATCTATAGAGATAGATCAAGACGCTTAATTGGACTTTCACAAAGCACATACCTTGACAAAGTTTTGAAAAGGTTCAAAATGGATCAAGCAAAGAAAGGGTTCTTGCCTGTGTTACAAGGTGTGAAGTTGAGTAAGACTCAATGCCCGACCACTGCAGAAGATAGAGAGAAGATGAAAGATGTTCCCTATGCTTCAGCCATAGGCTCTATCATGTATGCAATGTTGTGTATCAGACCTGATGTGTGCCTTGCTATAAGTCTAGAAGGGAGGTACCAAAGTAATCCAGGAGTGGATCACTGGACAGCGGTCAAGAACATCCTGAAATACCTGAAAAGGACTAAGGATATGTTTCTCGTTTATGGAGGTGACAAAGAGCTCATCGTAAATGGTTATGTTGATGCAAGCTTTGACACTGATCCGGACGATTCTAAATCGCAAACCGGATACGTGTTTATATTAAACGGTGGAGTTGTCAGTTGGTGCAGTTCTAAACAAAGCGTCGTGGCGGGATCTACGTGTGAAGCGGAGTACATAGCTGCTTCGGAAGCAGCAAATGAAGGAGTCTGGATGAAGGAGTTCATATCCGATCTAGGTGTCATACCTAGTGCATCGGGTCCAATGAAAATCTTTTGTGACAATACTGGTGCAATTGCCTTGGCAAAGGAATCCAGATTTCACAAGAGAACCAAGCACATCAAGAGACGCTTCAATTCCATCCGGGATATAGTCCAGGTGGGAGACATAGAAATTTGCAAGATACATACGGATTTTAATGTTGCAGACCCTTGACTAAGCATCTTCCACGAGCAAAACATGATCAGCACTAAGGCTCCATGGATGTTAGAATCATTATTGTGTAATCTGGATTATTGACTCTAGTGCAAGTGGGAGACTGAAGGAAATATGCCTTAGAGGCAATAATAAAGTTATTATTTATTTCCTTATTTCATGATAAATGTTTATTATTTATGCTAGAATTGTATTAACCGGAAACATAATACATGTGTGAATACATAGACAAACAGAGTGTCACTAGTATGCCTCTACTTGACTAGCTCGTTGATCAAAGATGGTTAAGTTTCCTAACCATATACATGAGTTGTCATTTGATTAACGGGATCACATCATTAGGGGAATGATGTGATTGACTTGACCCATTCCGTTAGCTTAGCACTTGATCGTTTACTTTGTTGCTATTGCTTTCTTCATGACTTATACATGTTCCTATGACTATGAGATTATGCAACTCCCATTTACCGAAGGAACACTTTGTGTGCCACCAAACGTCACAACGTAACTGGGTGATTATAAAGGTGCTCTACAGGTGTCTCCAAAGGTACTTGTTGAGTTGGCGTATTTCGAGATTAGGATTTGTCACTCCGATTGTCGGAGAGGTATCTCTGGGCCCACTCGGTAATGCACATCACTATAAGCCTTGCAAGCATTGCAACTAATGAGTTAGTTGCGGGATGATGTATTACGGAACGAGTAAAGAGACTTGCCGGTAACGAGATTGAACTAGGTATTGAGATACCGACGATCGAATCTCGGGCAAGTAACATACCGATGACAAGGGAACAATGTATGTTGTTATGCGGTCTGACCGATAAAGATCTTCGTAGAATATGTAGGAGCCAATATGGGCATCCAGGTCCCGCTATTGGTTATTGACCAGAGAGGTGTCTCGGTCATGTCTACATAGTTCTCTAACCTGTAGGGTCCGCACGCTTAACGTTCGTTGACGATATAGTACTATATGAGTTATGTATGTTGATGACCGAATGTTGTTCGGAGTCCGGGATGAGATCACGGACATGACCAGGAACTCCAGAATGGTCCGGAGATAAATTTTGATATATGGGATAGTAGTGTTTGATCTCCGGAAGGGTTCCGGAATTCACCGGAAGGGGTTCCGGATGTTTCCCGAAATGTTTGGGCACGAGAACACTTTATCTGGGCCAAAGGGGAAAGCCCACGAGGCTTTTGGAAAGTGCAAAAGGAAGTTTTGCGGAGACCAGAGGCTAGATGCCAGGAACCCTGGCATCTAGGGGGTAGACGCCAGGAACCCTGGCGTCTAGCCCTGGAGTCCGAGAAGGACTCTTGCCTTTCGGGTGAAACCGACTTTGAGGAGGCTTTTACTCCAAGTTTCGACCCTAGGGCTCAACATATAAATAGAGGGGTAGGGCTAGCACCAAAGACAGATCAAGAAACACCAAGACGTGTGCCGGCAACCACGTCCCCTCTAGTTTATCCTCCGTCATAGTTTTCGTAGTGCTTAGGCGAAGCCCTGCGGAGATTGTTCTTCACCAACACCGTCACCACGCCGTTGTGCTGCCGAAACTCATCTACTACTTCGCCCCTCTTGCTGGATCGAGAAGGCGAGGACGTTACCGAGCCGAACGTGTGCAGAACTCGAAGGTGCCGTGCTTTCGGTACTTGGATCGGTCGGAGGTGAAGACGTACGACTACATCAACCGCGTTGATATAACGCTTCCGCGAACAGTCTACGAGGGTACGTAGACAACACTCTCCTCTCTCGTTTCTATGCATCACCATGATCTTGTGTGTGCGTAGGAAATTTTTTGAAATTACTACGTTCCCCAACACATCATTAACTTCCTCACTAATTGGTGTAGGCGTCACAGAAACCGGTTTCTGTGATGAACTACTTTCCAATAGAGGAGCAGGTATAGTTACCTCATCAAGTTCCACTTTCCTCCCACTCACTTCTTTAGAGATAAACTCCTTCTCTAGAAAGGATCCATTCTTAGCAACGAATGTCTTGCCTTCGGATCTGTGATAGAAGGTGTATCCAACAGTCTCCTTTGGGTACCTATGAAGACACATTTCTCCGATTTGGGTTCGAGCTTATCAGGTTGAAGCTTTTTCACATAAGCATCGCAGCCCCAAACTTTCATAAACGACAACTTTGGTTTCTTTCCAAACCACAGTTCATAAGGCGTCGTCTCAACGGATTTCGATGGTGCCCTATTTAATGTGAATGCGGCCGTCTCTAAAGCATAACCCCAAAATGATAGCAGTAAATCTGTAAGAGACATCATAGATCGCTATCTAGTAAAGTACGATTACGACGTTCGGACACACCATTACGCTGTGGTGTTCCGGGTGGCGTGAGTTGCGAAACTATTCAACATTGTTTCAAATGTAGGCCAAACTCGTAACTCAAATATTCTCCTCCACGATCAGATCGTAGAAACTTTATTTTCTTGTTACGATGATTTTCAACTTCACTCTGAAATTCTTTGAACTTTTCAAATGTTTCAGACTTATGCTTCATTAAGTAGATATACCCATATCTGCTTAAATCATCTGCGAAGGTGAGAAAATAACAATATCCACCACGAGCCTCAACATTCATCGGACCACATACATCCGTATGTATGATTTCTAACAAATCTGTTGCTCTCTCCATAGTTCCAGAGAATGGCGTTTTAGTCATCTTGCCCATGAGGCACGGTTCACAAGTACCAAGTGATTCATAATCAAGTGGTTCCAAAAGTCCATCAGTATGGAGTTTCTTCATGCGCTTTACACCGATATGACCCAAATGGCAGTGCCACAAATAAGTTGCACTATCATTATCAACTCTGCATCTTTTGGCTTCAACATTATGAATATGTGTGTCACTACTATCGAGATTCAATAAGAATAGACCACTCTTTAAGGGTGCATGACCATAAAAGATATTACTCATATAAATAGAACAACCATTATTCTCTGATTTAAATGAATAACTGTTTCGCATCAAACAAGATCCAGATATAATGTTCATGCTTAACGCTGGCACCAAATAACAATTATTTAGGTCTAATACTAATCCCGAAGGTAGATGTAGAGGTAGCGTGCCGACCGCGATCACATCGACTTTGGAACCATTTCCCACGCGCATCGTCACTTCGTCCTTTGCCAGTGTTTGCTTAATTCGTATTCCCTGTTTCGAGTTGCAAATATTAGCAACAGAACCAGTATCAAATACCCAGGTGCTACTGCGAGCTCTAGTAAGGTACACATCAATAATATGTATATCACATATACCTTTGTTCACCTTGCCATCCTTTTTATCCGCCAAATACTTGGGGCGGTTCCGCTTCCAGTGACCAGTCTGCTTGCAGTAGAAGCACTCAGTTTCAGGCTTAGGTCCAGACTTGGATTTCTTCTCCCGAACAGCAACTTGCTTGCTGTTCTTCTTGAATTTCCCCTTCTTCTTCCCTTTACGCTTTTTCTTGAAACTGGTGGTCTTATTGACCATCAACACTTGACGCTCCTTCTTGATTTCTACCTCCACTGCCTTTAGCATTGCGAAGAGCTCGGGAATTGTCTTATCCATCCCTTGCATATTATAGTTCATCACGAAACTCTTGTAGCTTGGTGGCAGTGATTGTATAACTCTGTCAATGACACTATCAACTGGAAGATTAACTCCTAGCTGAGTCAAGTGATTATGGTACCCAGACATTCTGAGTATATGTTCACTGACAGAACTATTCTCCTCCATCTTGCAGCTGTAGAACTTATTGGAGACTTCATATCTCTCAATCCGGGCATTTGCTTGAAATATTAACTTCAACTCCTGGAACATCTCATATGCTCCATGACGTTCAAAACGTCGTTGAAGTCCCAGTTCTAAGCCGTAAAGCATGGCACACTGAACTATCGAGTAGTCATCAGCTTTGCTTTGCCAGACGTTCTTAACGTCGTCAGTCGCATCAGCAGCAGGCCTGACACTCAACGGTGCTTCCAGGACGTAATTCTTCTGAGCAGCAATGAGGATAATACTCAAGTTACGGACCCAGTCCGTGTAATTGCTACCATCATCTTTCTACTTTGCTTTCTCAAGGAACGCATTAAAATTCAACGGAACAACGACACGGGCCATCTATCTACAATCAAACATAGACAAGCAAGATACTATCAGTTACTAAGTTCATGATAAATTTAAGTTCAATTAATCATATTACTTAAGAACTCCCACTTAGAAAGACATCCCTCTAATCTTCTAAGTGATCACGTGATCCAAATCAACTAAACCATAACCGATCATCACGTGAAATGGAGTAGTTTTCAATGGTGAACATCACTATGTTGAGCATATCTACTATATGATTCACGCTCGGCCTTTCGGTCTCAGTGTTCCGAGGCCATATCTGCATATGCTAGGCTCGTCAAGTTTAACTTGAGTATTCTGTGTGTGCAAAACTGGCTTGCACCCATTGTAGATGGACGTAGAGCTTATCACACCCGATCATCACGTGGTGTCTGGGCACGACGAACTTTGGCAATGGTGCATACTCAGGGAGAACACTTTTTATCTTGAAATTTAGTGAGAGATCATCTTATAATGCTACCATCAATCAAAGCAAGATAAGATGCATAAAAGATAAACATCACATGCAATCAATATAAGTGATATGATATGGCCATCATCATCTTGTGCTTGTGATCTCCATCTCCGAAGCACCGTCATGATCACCATCGTCACCGGCGCGACACCTTGATCTCCATCGTAGCATCGTTGTCATCTCGCCAATCTTATGCTTCCACAACTATCGCTACCACTTAGTGATAAAGTAAAGCATTACAGGGCGATTGCATTACATACAATAAAGCGACAACCATATGGCTCCTGCCAGTTGCCTATAAATCGGTTACAAAACATGATCATCTCATACAATAAAATTTAGCATCATGTCTTGACCATATCACATCACAACATGCCCTGCAAAAACAAGTTAGACGTCCTCTACTTTGTTGTTGCAAGTTTTACGTGGCTGCTACGGGCTTAGCAAGAACCGTTCTTACCTACGCATCAAAACAACAACGATAGTTTGTCAAGTTGGTGTTGTTTTAACCTTCGCAAGGACCGGGCGTAGCCACACTCTGTTCAAGTAAAGTTGGAGAAACTGACACCCACCAGCCACCTATGTGCAAAGCACGTCGGTAGAACCAGTCTCGCGTAAGCGTACGTGTAATGTCGGTCCGGTCCGCTTCATCCAACAATACCGCCGAACCAAAGTATGACATGCTGTTAAGCAGTATGACTTATATCGCTCACAACTCACTTGTGTTCTACTCGTGCATATAACATCTACGCATAAAACCTGGCTCGGATGCCACTGTTGGGGAACGTAGTAATTTCAAAAAAAATTCCTACGCACACGCAAGATCATGGTGATGCATAGCAACGAGAGGGGAGAGTGTTGTTCACGTACCCTCATAGACCGAAAGCGGAAGCATTAGCACAACGCGGTTGATGTAGTCGTACGTCTTCACAATCCAACCAATCAAGAACCGAACGTACGGCACCTCCGAGTTTAGCACACGTTCAGCCCGATGACGTCCCTCAAACTCCGATCCAGCCGAGTGTTGAGGGAGAGTTTCGTCAGCACGATGGTGTGGTGACGATGTTGATGTTCTACCGACGCAGGGCTTCGCCTAAGCACCGCTACAGTAATATCAAGGTGGACTATGGTGGAGGGGGGCACCGCACACGGCTAAAAGATCAAATGATCAATTGTTGTGTCTCTGGGGTGCCCCCTGCCCCCGTATATAAAGGAGCAAGGGGGGTGCAGCCGGCCAGGGAGGAGGCGCGCCAGGAGGAGTCCTACTCCCACCGGGAGTAGGCCACCCCCCCTTTCCTAGTGGATTAGGACTTGGGAGGGGGAAAGAGTGGAGGAGAAGAAGGAAGGGGGGCGCTGCCCCCTTCTCCTTGTCCTATTCGGACTGGAGGGGAAGGGCGCGCGACCCAGCCCTGGCCGCCTCTCCTCTCTTCTACCTAGGCCCACTAAGGCCCATTAAGTCCCCGGGGGGGTCCGATAACCGCCCGGTACTCCGGTAAAATCCTGATTTCACCCGGAACACTTCCGATATCCAAACATAGACTTCCAATATATCAATCTTCATGTCTCGACCATTTCAAGACTCCTCGTCATGTCCGTGATCACATCCGGGACTCCGAACAACCTTCGGTACATCAAAACATATAAACTCATAATATAACTATCATCAAAACGTTAAGCGTGCGGACCCTACGGGTTCGAGAACTATATAGACATGACCGAGACACGTCTCCGGTCAATAACCAATAGCAGAACCTAGATGCTCATATTGGCTCCCACATATTCTACGAAGATCTTTATCGGTCAAACCACATAACAACATATGTTGTTCCTTTGTCATCGGTATGTTACTTGCCCGAGATTCGATCGTCGGTATCTCAATACCTAGTTCAATCTCATTACCGGCAAGTCTCTTTACTCGTTTCGTAATACATCATCCCGCAACTAACTCATTAGTCGCAATGCTTGCAAGGCTTAAGTGATGTGCATTACCGAGAGGGCCCAGAGATACCTCTCCGACATTCGGAGTGACAAATCCGAATCTCGAAATATGCCAACCCAACAAGTACCTTCGGAGACACCTGTAGAGCACCTTTATAATCACCCAGTTACTTTGTGACGTTTGGTAGCACACAAAGTATTCCTCCGGTAAACGGGAGTTGCATAATCTCATAGTCATAGGAACATGTATATGTCATGAAGAAAGCAATAGCAGAATACTAAATGATCGTGTGATAAGCTAACGGAATGGGTCATGTAAATCACATCATTCTCCTAATGATGTGACCCCATTAATCAAATGAGAACTCATGTCTATGGTTAGGAAACATAACCATCTTTGATCAACGAGCTAGTCAAGTAGAGGCATACTAGTGACAATCTGTTTGTCTAGGTATTCACACATGTATTATGTTTCCTGTTAATACAATTCTAGCATGAATAATAAACATTTATCATGATATAAGGAAATAAATAATAACTTTATTATTGCTTCTAGGGCATATTTCCTTCACGGATGACCGGTCGGGACCGGACGTCCGGAGCCTGAAGCCCCAGCCGAACCAAAGCGAGCGGACGTCCGGTCCGGACCGGACGACCGGTGTCACCGCACCCGAGCCAAATCAGCGGAAGACCGATGCCACCGGACGACCGGACAACTCCGGAAATCCGGTGCCCATGCAACCGAGCCAAAACTAGCGGAAGTCCGGAAGCCACCGGACGACCGGTCCCCAGTGGACGTCTGGTACCTATCTGCACACAGGATTCGGGCCCGAGGCCCATGTACCCCCTCACTTCGTCCCCATTTGCACTAAGACTATAAATAGACCTGATATTCCTCCTAGCTAGGATTAGAAAAGTAGTAGCTCATTAGAGATAGAGCTTTGCTCATCCATTACGGATCTACTCCACGAGAGAGACCGCGGCCCCTCTTCGGAGAAGATCCCTTCGATTCAAGACCCCCTTTTGGGTGCCCCCCATCAAGACCTCCTATGGACAAGAACCGGTTACCGTGTATCATCCCTTGTTGACTTTGGATCATGTATCTCCCTTTGTGTTCATGGATCTAGTGCATGTGTGATCATACTTGTTGGTTTGAGTGATTCTCTCGTGTTTTCCCTCGTATTTCCCCTCATGATTCCCCTCATGTTCTTCGTGTTCTTCGCGGGATCCGCTCCTTTCGTGAAAGATCGGCCGTATAGGGTTTCACCCTACATCATCTTGGTATCTAGACCCACATTGATCGCGATTTCGGAGCCTCCCCGTCGTGTTTCTAGCCTTGTTTTTGTTGATTCTGTCCCTAATTCTAAAATTCCCCACAAAAATAGCCCCAATTTTTTTATTTGTCAGTGTGATGAAATTTTGTTGGATTTGATACGTGGATGTGCTTTGTCTTGAGTAGATCTAGCATTTCCCCTTCATCTCCACCTTTTCCATCCACTAATCGGCCGGATTCAACGAATTTCGACCTCTCCATCACGAACCCTTGCTGTTCGTCCCGTGCCCGAAGTTGCCAAGGCACCGGACGTCCGCTAGCCACCGGACGTCCGACAACCGGATGACCGCTCTTCCACCGGACGTCCGGCGTTCCCTGACGAAACTGAACAATTTCAGTTCGGTCACCACCGCCGCTCCACCTCCACCTCCGCTTACACACCCCCATACCTCTACACCATCACCACTTCCGCATACCACCACCATTGCTTACTCGTATCGCACTCCGACTCGTTTTGCCACTTTTTGCTTTGAGAATTTGAGTTGCGGTTCCGTGTCCTTTTGTGTTTCGGCTATTTAGGTACGGTTTGACATCAACATCACCGCCGCTCATCTTCGTCATCGACAACAACCACTCCACCATTTTGACACCATACCGTAAGCAAGAAGCGGTAAAATCGTCTTGGTATAGTGATACATCATTCTTTCCATGACATTGATAACCATCATAGCCATACCTTTTGCGTCGCTTACCCATCGAGACTAGCCTTTGAGTATTGCCGGCAACGTGACTTGTGCACATTAGTGATCATACTTCCCATAGCATACATACATAGCATTGGTGCATATCATCTCTTGTGTCACAAAGCGTCATCGCATACTCAATTTCTATCTTGGTTCGTCAAGCATTGCATAAGAAAAGAGCTCAAACACAAAGAGCCAAACAAGCTTTTAAGCAAAAGGAAAAGATAAGGAAAGAGCTTTTAAGCAAGAACCATAGCATCATACAACATTAAGATTGTCATACTAGATCATCTTGGATCATATCATCGGAATACCATACATAGAGCATACTTGGGATAGAAGTTATTGCATTTTTGCTTAGTAGGTTGTGCACAAGTTCTTGTATCCGCCTATTGTGCAATCGTGCTAGCGTCTCTCTAGTTTTGTGCAACAAGAGCATTTTCGTGGATTCCACATTTTGGCTCATCCTTGGTTGCCCAACCCCACTTATCATTTTGCATGTGTGTTTCCGTGTACCTTATATGCTTGGTCTACTTGTTACATTGCATCTTGCGAATCTTTTCCAACATTATTGAAGCTCACTTACAATTGCATCAAATTTTGTGCCACCATCCTAACCAAGATCCACCATAAGCTTTTACTTGTGTAGGTGTGAGAAACCGACAAGAATTGGTACCAATTGTGCTATTTCCTTGTCCTACATTGGAGTGATCATCGATCCACTTTCAACTTTGGTCATGGTACATTTGGTATTCGTTCTTCTCTTTCTACCACTCACATTTGTCTTGGAATGATGGATAGGCCAAGTACTTCTACCAACCCACTCTTCATCTGCCAAGACGACGACATGAACTCCTATGTCACAAAGAGCCACCTCTTTGGTGCACAACGTGCTTTGCATCAAGAGCAACAAGCAATGAGCGAACGCATCGACAACCTCGCCACCGACTTGCGACTCCCCAAGCAATGTACAAGAGATTACTTCGACCACAAGCTCGACGACCGATAACCCACAAGTATAGGGGATCACAACAGTTTTCGAGGGTAGAGTATTCAACCCAAATTTATTGATTTGACACAAGGGGAGCCAACGAATATTCTCAAGTATTAACAGTTGAGTTGTCAATTCAACCACACCTGAAAGACTTAATATCTGCAGCAAAGTATTTAGTAGCAAAGTAATATGGAAGTAACGGTAACGGTGGCAAAAGTAACAGTATTGGTTTTGTATGATTGTAACAGTAGCAACGGAAAAGTAACTAAGCAAAGATCAATATATGAAAAGCTCGTAGGAAATGGATCAGTGATGGATAATTATGTTGGATGTGATTCCTCATGCAACAGTTATAACCTAGGGTGACACGGAACTAGCTCCAGTTCATCAATGTAATGTAGGCATGTATTCCGAATATAGTCATACGTGCTTATGGAAAAGAACTTGCATGACATCTTTTGTCCTACCCTCCCGTGGCAGCGGGGTCCTAGTGGAAACTAAGGGATATTAAGGCCTCCTTTTAATAGAGTACCATACCAAAGCATTAACACTTAGTGAATACATGAACTCCTCAAACTACGGTCATCACCGGTAAGTATCCCGATTATTGTCACTTCGGGGTTAACGGATCATAACACATAATAGGTGACTACAGACTTGCAAGATAGTATTAAGAACTCACATATATTCATGAAAACATAATAGGTTCAGATCTGAAATCATGGCACTCGGGCCGTAGTGACAAGCATTAAGCATAGCAAAGTCATATCAACATCAATATCAGAACATAATGGATACTAGGGATCAAACCCTAACAAAACTAACTCAATTACATGATAAATCTCATCCAACACATCACCGTCCAGCAAGCCTACGATGGAATTACTCACGCACGGCGGGGAGCATCATGAAATTGGTGATGGAGGAAGGTTGATGATGATGATGGCGACGGATTCCCCTCTCCGGAGCCTCGAAGGACTCTAGATCAAACCTCCCGAGAGAGATTAGGGCTTGGCGACGCCTCCGTATCGTAAAACGCGATGAATCCTTCTTTTCGATTTTTTTTCTCCTCGAACATGAATATATAGAGTTGGAGTTGAGGTCGGTGGAGCACCAGGGGGCCCACGAGGCAGGGGGGTGCGCCTAGGGGGTAGGCTCTCCTCCCACCCTCGTGGGCAGGGTGTGAACCCCCTGGCCTTGATTCTTTCGCCAGTATTTTTTATATATTCCAAAAATATTCCCCGTTGATTTTCGGGTCATTCCGAGAACTTTTATTTATGCACAAAAATAATACCATGGCAATTCTGCTGAAAACAACGTCAGTCCGGGTTAGTTCTATTCAAATCATGCAAGTTAGAGTCCAAAATAAGGGCAAAAGTGTTTGGAAAAGTAGATATGATGGAGACGTATCAACTCCCCCAAGCTTAAACCTTTGCTTGTCCTCAAGCAATTCAGTTGATAAACTGAAAGTGATAAAGAAAAACTTTTACAAACTCTGTTTGCTCTTGTTGTTGTAAATATGTAAAGCCAGCATTCAAGTTTTCAGCAAAGATTATGAACTAACCATATTCACAATAACACTTAGGTCTCATGTTTACTCATATCAATGGCATAATCAACTAGCGAGCAATAATAGTAAATCTCGGATGACAACACTTTCTCAAAACAATCATAATATGATATAACAAGATGGTATCTCGCTAGCCCTTTCTGAGACCGCAAAACATAAATGGAGAGCACCTCTGAAGATCAAGGGCTGACTGGAAATTGTAATTCATGGTAAAAGAGATCCAGTCACAGTCATACTCAATGTAAACTAATAATAATGCATGCAAATGACAGCGGTGCTCTCCAACTGGTGCTTTTTAATAAAAGGATGATGACTCAACATAAAAGTAAATAGATAGGCCCTTCGCAGAGGGAAGCAGGGATTTGTAGAGGTGCCAGAGCTCGACTTTGAAATAGAGATAAATAATATTTTGAGTGGTATACTTTCATTGTCAACATAAAAACCGAGAGATCTCGATATCTTCCATGCTACACACATTATAGGTGGTTCCCAAGCAGAATGGTAAATTTTATACTCCCCCTACCACCAACAAACATCAATCCATGGCTTGTCCAAAACAATGGGTGCCTCCAACTAACAACAATCCTGGGGGAGTTTTGTTTGCAATTATTTTGATTTCATCTGAGCATGGGACTGGGCATCTCGGTTACCAGCCATTTTCTCGTGAATGAGGAGCGGAGTCCACTCCTCTTGGGAATAACCCGCCTAGCATGGAAGATATAGACAACCCTAGTTGATACATGAGCTATTCGAGCATACAAAACAGAATTTCATTTGAAGGTTTAGAGTTTGGCACATACAAATTTACTTGGAACGGCAGGTAGATACCGCATATAGGAAGGTATGGTGGACTCATATGGAATAACTTTGGGGTTTATGGAAGTGGATGCACAAGCAGTATTCCCGCTTAGTACAAGTGAAGGATAGAAAGAGACTGGGAAGCGACCAGCTAGAGCGTGACAATAGTCATGAACATGCATTAAAATTAATCAACACTGAGTGCAAGCATGAGTAGGATATAATTCACCATGAACATAAATATCGTGGAGGCTATGTTGATTTTGTTTCGACTACATGTGTGAACATGTGCCAAGTCAAGCCACTCAAATCGTTCAAAGGAGAATACCATCCTATCATACCGCATCACAACCGTTTTAATAGCATGTTGGCACGCAAGGTAAACCATTATAAACTCCTAGCTACTTAAGCATGGCATGAGAAATATAGTCTCTAATTGTCATTGCAAACATGTTTCATTCATAATAGGTTGAATCAGGTCATACCAGCTTTTCTCATCTCAATCAGTTCATCATATATCGTCATTATTGCCTTTCACTCGCACGACCGAACGGTGTGGATAATAACAATAGTGCATGTGCATTGGACTAAGCTGGAATCTACAAGCATTCAATACAAGGGAGAAGACAAGATAATATGGGCTCTTGGTTAAGTCAATAATAATGCATATGAGAGCCACTCAACATTTTCATCATGTTCTTCTCCTCTTGACCCCCAAAGAAAAGAAAGGAAATAAAACTATTTATACGGGAAAGCTCCCAACAAGCAAAAGAAGAACGAGAAATCTTTTGGGGTTTTCTTTTTAATTATTACTACTACAGGCATGGAAAGTAAACTAGCTAAAAGCTACAACTATTTTTTTTTGGTTTTTCTTAAGGTTTTTCAAACACACAAGAAGAATGCTGGAAGGGGAAATAAACTAGCATGGATAGTACAATGAAAAAGTATGAGCATCGACAACTGGCATGAGTATGTGAATATGAATGTAATGTCGATGAGAAATACGTACTCCCCTGAGCTTAGGCTTTTGGCCTAAGTTGGTCTAGGGCCATGGATGGCCTGGTGGATATCCAAAGTTGAAGTTGGGATCGTACTGAGATGCAGCAGCTACTGCCTGAAGAGCTGCAGCCTGGCGGCGGGCTGCCTCCGTCCTCCTCTCGTACTCGTTCACCTCCTCTCTGGTTATAACATATCTCCCTTTTGTCTGAAAGTGAAAGAAAGCAGGAGCAGGGAGAGCAACATGGACAGTGCGATGCCTGTCAAAGATTAGTCGATACTGGAGGGGTTGTTCATTCCTCTCAATAAAGTGATGGCGAACCATAGCGTTAAAATCTAGATGAGCAGGAGGCAACTCCATATCATTTTCATGTACGGGTACCTCGGGAAAATTAGCTAAACGGGTTGCATAAATTCCACCGAACAAATCTCCACTTAAACCGTTAAGATGCAACCTACGTGCAACAATAGCCCCCAAGTTATATTGTTTATCTCCTAATACAACACTCTTGAGAACACTAAGATCGGGAACACACATGTGACATGACTCATCCTTACCATTAATGCATCTACCTATAAAGAGAGCAAAATAATGTATGGCGGGAAAATGAATGCTCCCTATGGTAGCTTATGTTATTTCTCTAGATTCCCCCAGAGTGATACTAGCAAGAAATTCTTTAAATTCAGATTTGCGAGGTTCGCTAACATTACCCCACTGCGGGAGTTTACAAGCAGTATTAAAATCTTCTAAGTCCATGGTATAAGATTTATCATAGAGATCAAATAGGACAGTGTGAGAATTGCGTGATGATGTAAATTTAAATCTTCTCACAAAGGAATCAGTTAGGTGATAATATTGGGGGCACTTATTTGACATGAAGCCCTCAAGTTCAGCATTATGCACATACGCGTCAAAATTCCTCCTTAATTCCTGCTTGGACCATAAAACCTTCTGACGGCCATTCACAAGGCCACACTTGAGCTTCTCTTGGTAGTTCATAGTCAGGCTCACGTATCGCGAGCCTAGGTCCTTGCTTCTTTGAGGAACCACCTTGGTACATTTTCCTAAACATATTTCTTCCTCTGAAAAATTTCTAAAAATTTTAGTAACTCGAAAATAAAATTGGACCAAACTCAACAAGATTGATAGCAACTACTCCCACAAGTTCCTAGAGGCCATATCATGCAATAGAACTACTTGGGACCAAATAAATTTGACATGCAAGCTCAAGAATGGGGTCACCTAAGCAGCAAAAATTTGAAATAAATGAAGCACTAGAACAAAAACTAATTGGACAATTGGAGGAGTCACATACCAGAGAACAATCCCCCAAAGCAGTTTTTTGAATGGAGCTTTGAGCAAGGAGATCGAAAATGGCAGCAAGATGTAACGTGTCATAACAAATGGAACAGTGATAAGTTGCATGGAAATATATCTCGGAATGGATATGGAAATGCCATAATAGGTAGGTATGGTGGTTGTTTTGAGGAAGGTATATGGTGGGTGTATGGTACCGGCGAAAGTTGCGCAGTACTAGAGAGACTAGCAATGGTGGGAGGGTGAGAGTGCGTATAATCCATGGGCTCAACATTAGTCATAAAGAAATCACATACTTATTGCAAAAATCTATTAGTTATCAAAACAAAGTACTACACGCATGCTCCTAGGGGGATAGATTGGTAGGAAAAGACCATCGCCCGTCCCCCACTGCCACTCATAAGAAAGACAATCAATAAATAAATCATGCTCCGACTTCATCACATAACAGTTCACCATACGTGCATGCTACGGGAATCATAAACTTTAGAATAAGTATTTCTCAAATTCACAACTACTCAACTAGCATGAATATAATATCACCATCTTCATATCTCAAAACAATTATCAAGTATCAAACTTCTCATAGTATTCAATGCACTTTTTATGAAAGTTTTTATTATACCCATCTTGGATGCCTATCATATTAGGACTAATTTTATAGCCAAAGCAAATTACCATGCTGTTCTAAAATACTCTCAAAATAATATAAGTGAATCATGAGATATCAATAATTTCTATAAAATAAAACCACCACCGTGCTCTTAAAGATATAAGTGAAGCACTAGAGCAAAATTATCTAGCTCAAAAAATATAAGTGAAGCACATAGAGTATTCTAATAAATTCTGATTCACGTGTGTCTCTCCAAATGGTGTGTACAGCAAGGATGATTGTGGTAAACTAAAAATCAAAGACTCAAATCATACAAGACGCTCCAAGCAAAACACATATCATGTGGTGAATAAAAATATAGCCTTAAGTAAAGTTATCGATGGACGAAGACAAAAGAGGGGATGCCTTCTGGGGCATCCCCAAGCTTAGGCTTTTGGTTGTCCTTGAATCTTACCTTGGGGGTGCCATGGGAATCCCCAATCTTAGGCTCTTGCCACTCCTATTCCAAAATCCATCAAATCTTTACCCAAATCTTGAAAACTTCACAACACAAAACTCAACAGAAAATCTCATGAGCTCCGTTAGTATAAGAAAACAAACCACCACTTCAAGGTACTGTAATGAACTAATTCTTTATTTATATTGGTGTTAAACCTATTGTATTCCAACTTCTCTATGGTTCATACCCCCCGATACTAGCCATAGATTCATCAAAATAAGCAAACAACACACGAAAAATAGAATATGTCAAAAACAGAATAGTCTGTAGTAATCTGTAGGTTTCGAATACTTATGTAACCCAAAAAATCATGAAATAAATTGGTGGACGTGAGTAATTTTTCTATTAATCATCTGCAAAAATAATCAACCTAATCGTACTCTCCAGTAAAACATGGCAGCTAATCTCGTGAGCGCTAAAGTTTTTCTGTTTTTTACAGCAAGATCGCAAAGACTTTCCCCAAGTCTTTCCAAAGGTTCTACTTGGAACAAACACTAATTAAAAACATAAAACCACATCTAAACAGAAGCTAGATGAATTATTTATTACTAAACAGGAACAAAAAGCAAGAAACAAAAATAAAATTGGGTTGCCTCCCAACAAGCGCTATCATTTAACGCCCCTAGCTAGGCATAATAGCAAGAATAGATCTAGATATTGTCATCTTTGGTATGCAATTCTTCAATAGAACACTTATAACCCTTAGGAGTTTCCTTATTTTTATTAGTGATCAAACTCCTAGGCAAGAAATCAAGAAATTCATCTGTAGCAAAAGGTTCATTAATGATAGCAAAAAAGTTGGGGTGAACACTTATTGCTTTGAGATCCGCATTTTCCTTACTAGAAGATTCACCTTTATTTTTAGGCACATACATAAACTTGGCAACTCTAGTAGTAGGAGGATTTGGAGTATTTTTCACGGAAGAAAAGGCAGACCCTAAGTTGGTAATAATATCATCAAGTTTATCAATTCTTGTGGAATCTTGATCTATCTTTTCGTTAACTATGGGTTCTTTTTCTTTTAAAAAAATCAGAGTAACTCCTACCTTAGATCCATATTGGGTAATCTGGTTGTGGATCTTTTTATCCAAATTCTCAATCAACTCTACAGTGGGCACTTTATTTTCAATAATTTCAAGCCTTTGCATCACATGTTCCAAAGTTAAAATAGTTCCATTAACCAACAGAGGTGGTGGCCCAAACAAATCTATCATAGCATTATAAGAATCAAAAGTATGGCTACCCAAGAAATTCCCTCCGGTAATGGTATCAAGAATATATCTATTCCAAGGGGTGATGCCTACATAAAAATTGCGAAGAAGAACGGAAGTGGATTGCTTCCTAGTGGATCTATTCTGAGCATTGCAAATTCTATACCAAGCATCTTTTAAATTTTCTCCCTCCCTTTGTTTAAAATTGAGAACTTCATGGTCGGGAGTACTAACGGTGATAGAAGGGCTAGACATAATAGCAAAACCAATGATCTAACACACAGACACACAAGAAGCAAGCAAAAAGAGGCGAACGGAAAAGAGGGCGAATGGAAAAGAGGGCGAATAAAATGGCAAGGGTGAAGTGAGGGAGAGGAAAACAAGAGGCAAATGGCAAATAATGTAATGCGAGGGATAAGAGTTTGTGATGGGTACTTGGTATGTCTTGACTTGTGCGTAGATCTCCCCAGCAACGGTGCCAGAAATGGCTTGTTGATGGGAGATCAAATCTTGACTTGACTTGGTGCAACCTCCCCGGCAACGGCGCCAGAAAATAGTCTTGATAACCCACAAGTATAGCGGATCGCAACAGTTTTCGAGGGTAGAGTATTCAACCCAAATTTATTGATTCGACATAAGGGGAGCCAACGAATATTCTCAAGTATTAACAGTTGAGTTGTAAATTCAACCGCACCTGAAAGACATAATATCTGCAGCAAAGAATTTAGTAGCAAAGTAATATGGAAGTAAAGGTAACAGTGGCAAAAGTAACAGTATTGGTTTTGTAGTGATTGTAACAGTAGCAACGGAAAAGTAACTAAGCAAAGATCAATATATCAAAAGCTCGTAGGCAATGGATCAGTGATGGATAATTATGTCAGATGCGATTCCTCATGCAACAGTTATAACCTAGGGTGACACAGAACTAGCTCCATCAATGTAATGTAGGCATGTATTCTGAATATAGTCATACGTGCTTATGGAAAAGAACTTGCATGACATCTTTTGTCCTACCCTCCCGTGGTAGCGGGGTCCTAGTGGAAACTAAGGGATATTAAGGCCTCCTTTTAATAGAGTACTGGACCAAAGCATTAACACTTAGTGAATACATGAACTCCTCAAACTACGGTCATCACCGGTAAGTATCCCGATTATTGTCACTTCAGGGATAACGGATCATAACACATAATAGGTGACTATAGACTTGCAAGATAGGATCAAGAACTCACATATATTCATGAAAACATAATAGGTTCAGATCTGAAATCATGGCACTCGGGCCCTAGTGACAAGCATTAAGCATATCAAAGTCATAGCAACATCAATCTCAGAACATAATGGATACTAGGGATCAAACCCTAACAAAACTAACTCGATTACATGATAAATCTCATCCAACCCATCACCGTCCAGCAAGCCTACGATGGAATTACTCACGCACGGCGGTGAGCATCATGAAATTGGTGATGGAGGAAGGTTGATGATGACGATGGCGACGGATTCCCCTCTCCGGAGCCCCGAACGGACTCCAGATCAGCCCTCCCGAGAGAGATTAGGGCTTGGCGGCGGCTCCGTATCATAAAACACGATGAATCCTTCTCTCCGATTTTTCTCTATCCGAACGTGAATACATAGAGTTGGAGTTGAGGTCGGTGGAGCACCAGGGGGCCCACGAGGTAGGGGGCGCGCCCAGGGGGGTAGGCGCGCCCCCACCCTCGTGGACAGGGTGTGGCCCCCTGGCCTTGATTCTTTCGCCACTATTTTTTATATATTCCAAAAATATTCTCCGTTGATTTTCAGGTCATTCTGAGAACTTTTATTTCTGCACAAAAATAACACCATGGCAATTCTGCTGAAAACAGCGTCAGTCCGGGTTAGTTCTATTCAAATCATGCAAGTTAGAGTCCAAAACAAGGGCAAAAGTGTTTGGAAAAGTGGATACGATGGAGACGTATCAACGACCACAAGCAAGAGAATGACGCAAGAATGGACGAGATTTGTGCTTTGTTGCTCAACCACTCTTCTTCCACTTCGTCCTCGTCAAGAAGGAGCCGCTCAAGTCGACAATCCGACTACACCATCTCCGGCTCAAGTACACCGACATCGAATACTCTTCATCATGCTGCGCACCAAGATCGTCAAGCCAACCGCAACCCTCTACACGACAACAATTCCCAAGAACAGCGACATCGTCCAAACCAAGCTACCTTTGCGCAAGCACGAGCATGGTAATGACAAAGCCAACACGAAGAGGAAGAGCGAGCGCGTCTACACCAAGAAGCACAAGATGCTAAGGCACAACGTCAAGAGCAACAATTGCAAGAAGCTCAAGCACTTGAGGCACAATAAGCCCTCCGAGAATCAAGTCGAACCATAGCCAACCGAGGCCGACAAGCCCGTGAACATCAAGAAGCACTTCGCGAAGAAGTTCAAGAACGAATATATCAAGCTCGTGTGCATCATCAAGCTCGACAAGTTCCTCCACAATCTCGTCAAGAACATCAAGTTCAACAAGAGCAAGAAGACAATGGAAATCCTCCACGGCAAGAGGAAGTTGCGAGAGACGATCCTCCTCGCCAAGGATGTCATCATCCCGACCCAAACATAGTGAAGAGCAACGCTATGGCAAGCTAAAGTTCACCATGCCCAAGTTCTATGGAAGCAATGATCCCGAAGAGTACCTTTCATGGGCATTGAAGGTCGACAAAATCTTCCGCTTGCACAACTATGAAGAAGAGAAGAAGATCGCGATGGCATCCCTTGAGTTCCAAGACTATGTCCTCATTTTGTGGGAACAAGTCATTGAGCGCCGAGAGGCAAAAGGTGAACCACCCATCACTACTTGGGCGCAAATGAAGGATGTCATGAGAGCACGCTTCGTGCCAACCTACTACAACCGCGACCTCTTCAAGAAACTCCAACTACTCAAGCAAGGAACCAAGAGCGTTGAAGAGTGCTACAAGGAAATGGAGATTGCAATGATACAAGCCAATGTCATGGAAGATGATGAGCAAACTATGGCACGTTTCTTGAATGGACTCAATCACCCTATCAAGAAGATTGCCGACTTCCAACCATACTCGAACCTCATCGAGCTAGTGCATCAAGCTACCAAAGCGGAACGTCAAGTGCAAGATGACTTCAAGTATACCAAGTTCTCATCCAAGTCCTATGGTTTCTCCAACACCCAAGCTTCAACGACTCCAACACCGCCTTCATCAACAAAGCCTTCTACAAGCAACGTCGACAACTCGAAATACAAGAAAGCTTCGACAACCCCAAGTCATCCTCCTACAACGAGCAACTTCAAGCCAAGAGCTTCATCATCATCTACCCCAACCGATGAGACCGTCAAGACAAGTTCCTTCAAACGCTTCACATGCGGAGGCCGAGGCCACAAGTCCTTTCAGTGTACCAACAAGCGGACCATGGTCCTCAACGACGATGGTACATATGACTCCATGAGCGAAGGAGAAACGAAAACACCTGAGCAAGTCGCCATGCACCGACAAGTGAACGGTGAAGAGGAACAAGTCTTTTGTGATGAAGATTCAAGTCCCGCTCTCGTTGTCTCCAAGGTCTTGACCCTTCAATATCACCAAGAAGAAGACCAAAGATGCCACATCTTTCATACCAAGGATGGCATCAATGGAAGGTCCGTCAAGGTCATCATCGATGGAGGAAGTTGTCATAACTTAGCAAGTGAAGAACTTTGCTCCAAGCTCCAATTACCCAAGACGAAGCACCCACATCCCTACAAAGTTCAATGGCTAAGCGACTCCGGCACTATTCAAGTTGAGCATAGAGTGCAAGTCTCCTTCAAAATCGGAGCTTACGAAGACACTTTGGAGTGTGATGTCATTCCAATGACCGTTTGCCACCTTCTTCTTGGTCGACCATGGAAATTTGATAGAGGTGTCATCCACAACAACCGAACGAACCACTACATCTTCAAGATGAGAGGAAAGGAGTACATACTTCGCCCTATGTCTCCAAGCCAAGTGATCGCTGACAAGCAAGCCACCCATCATGGAGAGAATAGTGAGAGAGCGAACCACCAAAAAGAGAGTGAGCGCCACAAGCCCAAATTGAGTGCCTCCACGATGAGCGAAAAGAATAACTTAGTTCTATTTGCCACCAAAAGTGAGATAAGAGAAGTGTGTGAGAACCCATCTAGTGTCATGCACTGTGTCCTTTTATGCAAGGGCAACGCACCACAAGCTAACACCTCTCACACTCTACCTTTAGTGTTGTCTTCTCTTTTGCAGGAATTCCAAGATGTTTTCCCCGACGAGCTACCTCCGGGACTACGTCCACTACGAGGCATCGAGCACCGCATCGACCTCATCCCCGGAGCACCACTTCCGAACAAAGCTCCCTACCGTGTCAACCCCGAAGAAACCAAAGAAATACATAGGCAAGTAAAACATCTCATAGACCATGGACATGTGCGTGAAAGTTTGAGTCCTTGTGCTGTTCCGGTCATTCTTGTGCCAAAACGAGACAGTAGCTTTCGCATGTGTTCCGATTGTAGACCTATCAATGCTATCACTGTTCGATATAGGTACCCCATTCCACGCCTTGATGATATGCTTGATGAACTTAGTGGTGCCACTATCTTTTCCAAAATTGATCTTAAAAGTGGTTACTATCAAATCCGCATACAAGAGGGTGATGAATGGAAAACCGCTTTCAAAACAAAGTTTGGCTTGTACGAGTGGTTAGTCATGCCTATGAGTTTATCGGAAGCACCGGGTACTTTCATGCGTCTTATGAATTATGTGTTTCGCCCTTACATTGGTGAGTTCTTTGTGGTCTACTTCGATGATATCCTTGTTTATAGCAAATCTCTCAAAGATCATGTCACCCATGTTCGAACCGTTTTGCAAACTCTTCGAAAATAGCGTCTCTATGCTAACATGGAAAAATGCCTTTTGGCATTGATAAGCTCGTTTTCTTGGGTTTTGTTGTTTCCTCTAAGGGTGTTCATGTTGATGACTCTAAGATCAATGCTATTAGAACTTGGCCACAACTAACCAACTTGCATCAAGTGCGTAGCTTCCTTGGTTTAGCCGGTTTCTACCGTAGATTTGTGAAGGACTTTAGCACAATTGCTTCACCTTTGCATGCTTTGAGCAAGAAAAATGCGCCTTTTGTTTGGGGACCATCCCAAGATACCTCTTTCAATGAGCCCAAGAATTTGCTTACTCATGCTCACGTGCTTGCATTACCCAATTTTGACAAACCCTTTGAGATTCATTGCGATGCTAGTGGTAATGGCATATGAGGTGTGTTAACGCAAGAGAAGCGCCCCATTGCTTACTTTAGTGAGAAACTTTCCGGAGCGCAACTCAATTACCCCATCTATGACAAAGAGTTATATGCTTTAGTGCGAGTTTTGCATGAATGGGAACATTATCTTCGCCCTCATGAATTTATCATTCATACCAATCATGAAACGCTTAAATACCTTAAGGGTCAAACTAAGTTGAACAAGCGTCATGCTAAATGGAGTGAATTCATTGAGTCATTTCCTTATATCATCAAGTACATCAAAGGTAAGGAAAATGTTGTGGCGGAAGCTCTTTCCCGCATATGCATGCTTGTTACTCAACTTGAATTGGATGTCATTGGCTTTGAGCACATAAAAGACTTGTATGAGCATGATCCTACTTTTGCTATTCCTTATGCCAAATGTTTGACACATACCTCTTGGGAATGCTATTACATCAAAGATGGTTATCTTATGAGAGCTAACAAACTTCGCATCCCCGAGTCTTCTCTTCGTTTGTTGCTTTTGCAGGAATCTCATGGAGGAGGACTAATGGGACATTTTGGACGCGACAAAACTTTTGCTACGCTCTCCAAGAACTATTATTGGCCTAACATGTTTCGTGATGTCAACCGCTTCACCAACCGATGCTCTACATGTCGCAAAGCTAAGTCTAAAGCTCAATCCCATGGCCTTTATATGCCTCTCCCAATTCCATATCAACCATGGGAAGATATTAGCATGGATTTTGTACTTGGATTGCCTAGAACTGGAAATAGAAAGGATTCGGTATTTGTTGTTGTGGACCGATTCTCTAAGATGGCACATTTCATTCCTTGCAACAAGATAGATGATGCTTCACATGTTGCCAATCTCTTTTGTAGGGAAATATTGCGTCTACATGGAGTGCCAAAGACGGTTGTCTCGGACCGCGACATCAAGTTCCTAAGCTACTTTTGGAAGACCCTATGCGCCAAGCTCGGAATCAAGCTACTCTTCTCCATGGTGTACCATCCGCAAACCGACGGCCAAACGGAGGTGACCAACCGCACACTCTCCGCTCTACTTCGCGTGCTCATCAAGAAGAACATCAAAGAGTGGGAGGAGTGTCTACCTATCGCCGACTTCGCCTACAACCACGCAAGACACTCAACTACCGGCAAGTCCCCCTTCGAGGTTGTCTACGGATTCAACCCATTGTCACCATTGGACATTCTTCCTCTACCACTACAAAAGCGCATTAATATGGACGCAAGTGCAGTGTGAACCATCTCAAGAAGGTGCATGAAGATACAAGGCACACCATCGAGCGCCAAGTACAATGACTTGCGACCAAGCTCAACATCAACAAGCAACCCATGGTATTCAACATTGGTGATCTTGTGTGGCTACACCTTCGCAAGGACCGCTTCCCCACCGAACGTGAGTCCAAACTTCTACCACGAGCGGATGGACCCTTCAAGGTGCTTTGTAACGCCCCGAGTCCGTTGTGCCAGGTGTCTTCCAGTTATCCGCTATTGTTGCCTTGTCATTTGTTTGTGTGTCATGCATTTCATATCATGTCATCATGTGCATCGCATTTGCATACGTGTTCGTCTCATGCATCCGAGCATTTTCCCCGTTGTCCATTTTGCAATCCGGCACTCGTATGTCCTCCGGCGCCCTCTTTTGTCTCTTTTAGTGAGCGAGTGTTAAACTTTCTCGGAATGGACCGAGATTTGCCAAGCGGCCTTGGTACACCACCGGTAGACCGCCTGTCAAGTTCCGTGCCATTTGGAGTCCGTTTGATACTCCAACGGTTAACCGGGGAACCGTAAAGGCCTCGTGTGTGTTGCAACCCAACACCCCTCCAAAGTTGCCCAAAACCCATCCAAACCCCCTCCATCCTCTCGGTCGTTCGATCACGATCGCGTGGCCGAAAACCGCGCCTCATTTTGACTCTCCTAGCTCCCTCTATCTATATATATGTGCTCCCCTCTGAAAATTCGCACACATGAAACCCTAGATCCAACCCCTCCGCGCCGCCGGACACGTCCGCCGCCTCCGTCAGCCACTCCGGGCGCGCCACGTGTCCCTGGACCCGTCCCCCGCCGCTGCGGCCCGGCAAGCCCGAGGAGGGCCCGCCCGAGCCCAGCCGCCCCGTGCCCGCGGTCGCCTCCGTCGCCCGCCCGGTCGCGCGCCCGAGCCCCAGTGCCTCACCCGCGAGCACGCGCCGCCGCCACCGCGAGCTCCGGCCGCCGTCGATGTCCCGCCTCCTCCGCCCGCCGCCCGGTCGCCGTCCGGCGCATCCGCGGTCGCCGCGCGTCGCCCGCCGCTTTCCCGACGCCACCGCTCTGCGCCTCCACTCCGGCGAGTCCTGCGCCCCTTCTTCGTCTCTGGCAAGTCCGGCCACTCCTCCGACGAACTCCGGCCGTCTCCCCCATCTTCGGCGAGAGATCCGTCCATCCTCGGTTCACGTGCAAAGTCAACCCTAGATCCAGATCTGATTCGGAGGTTGATTTTTCGTCTAAGTCATTTTCCTGTTCATATTTTTAAGCCCTGTTCATCATGTCATACCTCCGCATCCGTAGCTCCGTTTTGGGCGTGCCATATATCAAAATGTTCATCATGATGTGATCTTCACTTTGTTCCATTGAACCATGCTTGTTTGAGTCCATCTTGATGCCCTAATGACTGTTGCAAGAGTGCTATAAAATGTTAGTTCTTGATTCTTATCAGTTTATGAGCTTTTGTCATTTTTGCCATGATTATTGTGTGCTGCATATGAGCATGAGCTCTACATGTGTTTTGGGCTATGCCATGCCATATTTACAGGGGTGTATGCCATGTATTTTTGTGATCAATGTGGTGGCTAGCACAAGCATGCAAAGTAGCTCTCGTGATATTGCTGATTTCAGGGACTTAGAATTTCACTAAGTCATTTCCCTGTTGTTATTTTAATGCCATGTATTCATGATGCTACAGAGAGATCCATGCTTCTTTTGAGTATGTTCAGTAAGGATGATTTTGACATATTGTTATGCTCTATCCATCCATGTCCCTGTTTGCATTTATGGAGTACCCTAGCACGAATCAATCTTGCTCTACTTTTGCTATAAAATGTTCCTGGCAGATTGTTTACATGCTAATCAATTTTGCCAAGGTTGTTGTAGTTGATCCATGCATGCTATGAGATTGTTCTTGCCATGGTTAGCTTCTTGATCATGTCTTCTTGATGGCAGTATGCTTATTTTGTCATGCCATGCCTTGTGTTGAGTGCATCGAGCTCGTAAACATGCCTTCATAACTCTGTTTTTGCCATGTCCAGTTTTCTGCTAAGTCTGAATCTGTTAACGAAACTTGCTACATTTACATGGGTGCCATCATATCTTCTGATCCTTTTTGGCGTATGGACAGTAAGGGACTTTTGTTATGTGCTTTGAGTAGATTCATTCCATTCCTTTTATTTCTATGTTCTATTCCTGTAGCATGTTGTTATCTTGCTCTAAACATTGCTTCCTGATGTTAATTCCTGACATATTAGTATTTTCACTAAGTCTGTGAAGCTGATATCTTTTGCTCTTTTGCCATGCGTGTTTGAACCTGCTCTTGTGTGATTTAGCCGTAGCTCAGTGTTCATCTTTTGTCAAGCATCTTGAGTAGATCACTGCCATGTGCTTTGTTGTTATGTTGGAGTGCAGTAGCTTAGTTTCTTGTTGCATTCTAGATGGCATTGTGCTGGTAATCGTAGTATTGCGCCATTCTTGTTTTGCTTGCCATTTGCAAACCGTGCATCTGATTCCGGTGATCTTTATATCGATTTCGACCGAAATCATCTCATATTTCCAGCGGCACTCTTGGTTTGCCAAGTTGAGACCTGATTCAATCTTTTCCTTCCGGAGCATGCATATGCATTGCATATCACATCCCGCATATCATGCCATGTTTTGCATCATGTTGCTTGCGCATTGCACCATGGTTGATTGTTGTTTCCTTTGCTTGTGTTCTTGTTTTGGGTAGAGCCGATAGACGAGTTCATGATCGAGGAACCCATTGAGTACGCTTACGAGGATCAAGCTTTCGTCAACTCTGAGTTCATTTCAGGCAAGATGACCATACCCTCGAAATCACTTCTATCTTTGCTTGCTAGTTGCTTGCTCTATTGCTATGCTGTGATACCTACCACTTGCTATAGCATGCCTCCCATATTGCAATGACAAGCCTCTAACCCACCTTGTCCTAGCAAACCGTTGTTTGGCTCAGACCCTCTTATAGTGTTGTTAGTTGCAGGTGAAGATGGAGTTTGTTCCATGTTGGAACATGGATATTTGTTGGGATATCACAATATCTCTTATTTTAATTAATGCACCTATATACTTGTTAAAGGGGGGAAGGCTTGGTCTTATGCCTGGTGTTTTGTTCCACTCTTGCCGCCCTAGTTTCCGTCATACCGATGTTATGTTCCTTGATTTTGCGTTCCTAACACGGTTGGGTGTTATGGGAACCCCTTGACGGTTCGCTTTGAATAAAACTCCTCCAGTAAGGCCCAACCTTGGTTCTACATTTTCCTAACAACCTATTACCCTTCCCTTGGGTCAGCCAACCCAAGGGTCATCTTTATTTTAACCCCCTCCCCCCGGGCCAGTGCTTGTCTAAGTGTTGGTCCGAACCGGGCAGCCTGCGGGGCCACCTCGGGGCAACTCGAGGGTTGGTTTTACTCGTAGCTTGACCTATCCGGTGTGCCCTGAGAACGAGATATGTGCAGCTCCTATCGGGATTTGTCGGCACATTCGGGCGGCTTTGCTGGTCTTGTTTTACCATTGTCGAAATGTCTTGTAACCGGGATTCCGAGACTGATCGGGTCTTCTCGGGAGAAGGAATATCCTTCGTTGACCGTGAAAGCTTGTGATGGGCTAAGTTGGGACACCCCTGCAGGGTTTTGAACTTTCGAAAGCCGTGCCCGCGGTTATGGGCAGATGGGATTTTGTTAATGTCCGGTTGTAGAGAACTTGACACTTAACTTAATTAAAATGCATCAACCGCGTGTGTAGTCGTGATGGTCTCTTTCCGGCGGAGTCCGGGAAGTGAACACGGTTTTGGAGTTATGTTTGAACGTAAGTAGTTTCAGAATCACTTCTTGATCACTTCTAGTTCACGACTGTGCTTTTGTAGGATCGAAAGTATGTCTAGAGGGGGGTGATTAGACTACTTGACCAAATAAAAACTTAACCTTTTCCCAATTTTAGTTCTTGGCAGATTTTAGCTATTGTAGGACAAGTCAAGCAATCATCACACAATTCAAGCAAGCATGCAAAGAGTATATTGGCAGCGGAAAGTAAAGCATGCAACTTGCAAGAATGTAAAGGGAAGGGTTTGAAGAATTCAAACGCAATTGGAGACACGGATGTTTTTCCCGTGGTTCGGATAGGTGGTGCTATCCTACATCCACGTTGATGGAGACTTCAACCCACGAAGGGTAACAGTTGCGCGAGTCCACGGAGGGCTCCACCCACAAAGGGTAACGGTTGCGCGAGTCCACGGAGGGCTCCACCCACGAAGGGTAACGGTTGCGCGAGTCCACGGAGGGCTCCACCCACGAAGGGTCCACGAAGAAGCAACCACCCACGAAGGGTAACGGTTGCGCGAGTCCACGGAGGACTCCACCCACGAAGGGTCCACGAAGAAGCAACCACCCACAAAGGGTCCACAGAGAAGCAACCACCCACAAAGGGTCCACGAAGTAGCAACCTTGTCTATCCCACCATGGCCATCGCCCACGAAGGACTTGCCTCACTAGCGGTAGATCTTCACGAAGTAGGCGATCTCCTTGCCCTTACAAACTCCTTGGTTCAACTCCACAATCTTGTCGGAGGCTCCCAAGTAACACCTAGCCAATCTAGGAGACACCACTCTCCAAGAAGTAACAAATGGTGTGTAGGTAATGAACTCCTTGCTCTTGTGCTTCAAATGATAGTCTCCCCAACACTCAACTCTCTCTCATAGGATTTGGATTTTATGGAAAGAAGATTTGAGTGGAAAGCAACTTGGGGAAGGCTAGAGATCAAGATTCATATGGTAGGAATGGAATATCTTGATCTCAACACATGAGTAGGTGGTTCTCTCTTAGAACATATGAGTTGGAATTGTGTATGTGTTCTGATGGCTCTCTCCACGAATGAAGAGGAGGTGGAGGGGTATATATAGCCTCCACACAAAATCCAACCATTACACACAGTTTTCCAATCTCGGTGGGACCGAATCAACAAACTCGGACGGACCGAAAAGGTAAACCTAGTGATCGTTAGAGATTTTCGGTGGGACTGACATGCAACTCGGTAGGACCGATATGGTTAGGGTTTGGGCATAACGTAATCTCGGTGAGACCGATTACACAAACTCGGTGAGACCGATTTTGGTAATTAGCTAACCAGAGAGTTGGTCAGGCAAACTCGGTGGGACCGATTTGCTCTTTCGGTGAGACCGAAAAGTTACAAAAAGGAAACACTGAATTTACATTGCAATCTCGGTGGGACCGATCCGCTCTTTCGGTGAGACCGAAAAGTTACGAAAGGGAAACAGAGAGTTTGCAATCCCATCTCGGTGAGACCGAGATCCCTATCGGTAGAACCGAATTGCTAGGGTTTGGCAGTGGCTTATGACAAGTGAAACTCGGTGGCGCCGGATAGAAAGAATCGGTAGGACCGAGTTTGGCTTAGGGTTTAGGTCATATGTGGATATGGGAAAGTAGCTGAGAATTTTGGAGCATATCATTAAGCACATGAAGCAAGAGGCTCATTAAGCAACACCTCATCCCTCCTTGATAGTATTGGCTTTTCCTAAAGACTCAATGTGATCTTGGATCGCTAAAATATAAAATGAAGAGTCTTGAGCTTTTGAGCTTGAGCCAATCCTTTATCCTTGGCATTTTGAGGGTTCCACTTTCACATCCATGCCATGCCAATCATTGAGCTTTCCTGAAATAATCATCTTGGAATAGCATTAGCTCAATGAGCTATATGTTGTTATGAATTACCAAAACCACCTAGGGATAGTTGCACTTTCAGCTTTGCTTCTCTTCTCGCTCTCATTTGCGTAAGTTAGCCACCATATATGCTAGTGCTTGCTGCAGCTCCGCCTCACTACCCTTTCCTACCCATAAGCTTAAATAGTCTTGATCGCGAGGGTGTGAGATTGTTGAGTCCCCGTGACTCCAGATTACTTCCAAAACCAGTTGCAGGTGCCGTTGATACCAGTGCAGATGACGCAACTGAGCTCAAGTGGGAGCCCGATGAAGATCGTGTTCGTTGTGTTGTTTCGTTTCCAGTTGATCAGTAGTGGAGCCCAGTCGGTGCGATCGGGGATCTAGCATTAGGGGTTGTCTTTCTTTATTTGGTTCCTAGCCGGACCTTGATTGTATTCTGGATGATGTAATGATATATTTATGTATTGTGTGAAGTGGCGATTGTAAGCCGACTCTTTATCCCTTTCTTATTCAGTACATGAGATGTGTAAAGATTACCCCTCTTGCGACATGCCTACCATGCGGTTATGCCTCTAAGTCGTGCCCCGACACATGGGAGATATAGCCGCATCGTGGGTGTTACATGCTTGCACGCTACAACAACAACGCTTACAAGATCGACCTCCCGCGCGACAAGTACAACGTGAGCGACATATTCAATGTCAAGGATCTATCGCCCTACCATGGTGATGAAGAATTCGATCCGAGGTCGGATCTTTCCCAAGGGAGGGGAGATCATGCGGAGCATCCCAAGATCATCCCCATGGACCTACCTACGTCTCCCACGACACCACTTGGACCAATGGCAAGGGCACGAGCAAAGGCTATTGAAGATAAGGTGAACTCTCTCCTCTCCGAACTACCACTTTCTATACATGAGACATGGCTACAACCTCAAGCGGAGACACTATGCGTGATCAGGTACTTGGAGAGCCACGGAGCAGCTACACCCACCGGACAAGGCGACAAGGACACCAAGCACCAAGGTCATGAAGAAGGAAAGCCAACGAAGCTACAGCCACCGGACGACCGGTCGGGACCGGACGTCCGGAGCCTGAAGCCACAGCCGAACCCCAGCGAGCGGACGTCCGGTCCGGACCAGACGACCGGTGTCACCGCACCCAAGCCAAATCAGCGGAAGACCGACGCCACCGGATGACCGGCGACCGGACGACCGACCAACTCCGGAAATCCGGTGCCCATGCAACTGAGCCAGAACCAACGGAAGTCCGGAAGCCACCGGACGTTCGGACGCCCATGAACCATCGGACGACCGGTCCCCAGCGGATGTCCGTACCTCTCTACGCACAGGATTCAGGCCCGAGGCCCATGTACCCCCTCACTTCGTCCCCATTTGCATTAAGACTATAAATAGACCTCCTATTCCTCCTAGCTAGGGTTAGCAAAGTAGTAGCTCATTAGAGATAGAGCTTTGCTCATCCATTACGGATCTACTCCACGAGAGAGACCACGACCCCTCTTCGGAGAAGATCCCTTGGATTCAAGACCGCCTTTTGGGTGGCCCCCATTAAGACCTCCTTTGGAGAAGAACCGGTTACCGTGTATCGTCCCTTGTTGACTTTGAATCATGTATCTTCCTTTGTGTTCATGGATCTAGCACATGTGTGATCATACTTGTTGGTTTGAGTGATTCTCTTGTGTTTTCCCTCGTGTTTCCTCTCATGATTCCCCTCGTGTTCTTCGCGGGATCCGCTCCTTTTGTGAAAGATCGGCTGTATAGGGTTACACCCTACATCACCCATCCCCTCTGAGGCCTTGTACAATGCAAGGTGCTTAGAGAAATAAATCAGGCTTTCTTTAAGCACTGATGTTTATTTGTACAGGATAGACGCGTAGTTAGCTGTCTCTCCTGTAGAAATAGGCATCGGTGCTTCAGAAAAATCTGGTTTACTTTCCTAAGCACCTCACTAAGCACCTAGCATTGTATAAAGCCAGATGGTGCTGGAAAACCCCCTCTACAGGTGGAAAACCCCCTCTACCAAACGAAGCATGAGTAGTAGTGTTTGGGTGTAGGAGCTGAGCTTGGAGTTGTACATGGGGGAAATCAACCCATTTGAAGCACATTTGTATTCTATTTATAAAATAACTCCATGTAATGAATAAATGGGTTTTGAACTACAAGTGATAGCTAGAGCTATGCTAAAATTATGAATTAGAGCCGGCGGTTTGAATAGTCACTCAACATGTGTTTTGATTGGATAATTAGTGCCACATACGCATAAGTACATATAAATACGTCTCGAAAACTTATAGAGTGACCATATTGGACAACTTAGGCCCTGTTTAGGCCCTGTTTGGTTCGGCTGTGGATTTCTAAAAATAGGTGTAAAAAACCTGCTGTGGAAAAACAGCTATGAAAAATCTGATGTGAAAAAGATATAGGTCATTTAGCAAACCAGCTGATACAGCTTTTTCGGATTTTGGCCCGCAGCGGAATCAGATTTTGGAAAGCACGTCCTAGGCTGCTTCCGCTTTTGGTTCAGATTTTGGCAGCGGATTTCTGGAATCGTCCGTCGATAAAAGCTGAACCAAACAGGGCCTTAAGCAACCTCCGTGACCATATTTAGGGCATTTTGAAGTTCAGTTGCCAAAATGGGACAGATGATTTTTGCTCATTTTATACCTCGGAGGCTCGGAGCAGCTTAGCAACAGAGTATACAGAGGTACTCCAGCAGCCGGGCGCCGTTCGTCCAGGAAACTATAAATGATTAGTAAAGCCCTTGAGATGATAGCAAATGTGCAGTGTAGTGCAGGGGAGTTAGTTCTCGATTCTCATTGAATGGAGCCAGACAGTGAACTTATTCTCAGCAACAGCCCACCGCAGACCCACAGAAAAAGAGTGGCACCACAATTACAAATGGTGTGATCCTTCAATTGGCTGGCAAGGAGAATAGGGTCCAGCTCCAGCTCCAGCCAGCAATTGACTAAGAAAAGCACAGCACCCAAATGTGGAATCCACAATGGGAAGAGGAGCACAGAGGAATAAAGCAAGATCCGGCTAGAAAAGGGCAGCAGCAGAACAAACTTCCCCATCAAAGGAGCAGCGGAAGTGGAAGAAAGTGATTGACTCACAGTCTAAACTTTATCTATATCCTAATCGTCTGGGCAGACCACAATCGAAAGAAAGCACCAGGCTTGGCTATCATTTTGCCTTTGGTGACTTCAGTGCTGAACGCAAACAACAAGCATGAGGACTTGCTAACAGAACTCAAAGTGACACCGGAAACTATAGTAAGAGAACCATCTTCATAAGCGTACAAGTTCTGAGCTCTATAATGTATTGTATAGCAGGTTAAAGGGGGGGAATACATGGTTCAGGGTCCCTAAATACATAGCGCTTCATCAGATGAACATCTCAGCCTAAGGTGAGCAGAAAACAGAATACATCAAGCATTTAACAAGATCATGCGATCTTATGGCAGGAATAAAGCTAGAGTTTTCAGCAGTGTATGCCACAGCAAAGCATGAGTATCGACACAGAAAGAGAAAACATCATTGAATGGTTCAAAGAAGTTGGTGCTGTTTATCTATTTTGCTGGATAAGACCAGATGGTTGCCACTAAAATACTACACCTAAACATAGCAATCAGTTTAGTTTTGAAAAGAATGGGCGTAGCAATCAGTCATTGTGCCACCAATCTAAACTAGTAAATCTTTTATAAGATGTATAAATTCAAGTGTAGAGAAGTACTCCCTCCGTTCCTAAAAACTCCCTCCGTCCGGAAATACTTGTCATCAAAATGGATTAAAGGAGATGTATCTAGATGTATTTTAGTTCTAGATACATCCCTTTTCATCCATTTTGATGACAACTATTTTCGGACGGAGGGAGTATAAGTCTTTTTGGAGATTCAAATGCGGACTACATACGGAGCAAAATGAGTGGATCTACATTCTAAAATATGTCTATATACATCCGTTGAACACTAGCAACAGAGGGAGTACTAAGAAAAGCTCACCTAATAAGACTTATACACTAGAATACCTTATGACTGGAGAACACTGGCAACAGCCACCAAGGCACCAACCAAAGTTCTTACCACGGCATACGCGGCAATGCTTTCCAACAAGCATAATTGGTTGATGAGTTTGGTACATTGCTTGCAGTTCGTATGTGGGATCATACTGTTGACACAATGACTTCTGAAATTCTCTAGGAAGTAGGCAGGCATGGTTGAACAGCATATCAATCACGATTAGAGAATGCACATACGGCAAGAAACAAACATGAAAAATTAACCTTACCACAACAAAATGCAATTGTGTGATATCACTAGATAAAGAAATAAAACCGAAAAACCATTTGGATAGGAGTGGACAAAAATAAACCTTGAGAATTGTCGAGATAAACTCAACAGCGTTGACAAAATTGCCCTTCCCCCTGAATTACAGAAAACTCCCAATTTACGAATACATGACACAAGTTCTTATTACTGTTGAAACTTCAGTAATAACAGACACATCCTTCCAATTCACTGAGATCAAAACTGCAAGCAGTTGCACACGAAAAAACTCAACCTGTTACCTTACTTTCTCATCTTCCCTCCCGATCTACAACGCCACAAGAATTATATCCTAATATAACCAATCTATGACTCTAATCTGAATAGAAGGCCAGAGCCACATCACCTCGCCCGATTCAGTCGAGCCATCCTGTTTGCCGGAGCACAGCGTCGCGTACCCGTCGAAGATCTCGGCCCTTGAGCGTGCGACCGGCGCCCTCCAGCATCGAGAAGGGGGCGGCCGGCCCGGCGCCACCAGCAGACGCGCGCGCGACCATCTCGTGCGGGGGCAGCATGGCGGCCTCCCCGTGCCGGAGCTCGTCATCGTCGTCCAGTTCGTCCCACTTGTCCATTGCCGGCTTCGGGGGCGGGCGGACGGGAACCTTAACTGGAGCCGACTGGTGATACTGCGGGGCCGGTGCGCGGTTCTTGGGCCTCGGGTTCGCCGGGATAGCCCACGCGACGGAGGCAGGGGACTGGGTGGGCGACAGCGAACCACCAGATGCCGAAGTGGCAGCCGCGATGGTGGCCTTGCGCCGGAGCAGCGTGGCCGGGGTGGCCGCGACAGCCGACGCCGCTGCCCCGCTCCCGCCCCCGGCGCGGCGAACAAGGAGCCTTTTGTCCCCCTCGTGCAGCGCGGCGAGGAGACCGAGGTGGCTATGCGGAACCCGGGTCGGGCTCCCTGGCCCGTCGGGCCGCGCGTCCGAGGCGGCGACTGGGGCAGAAGAGAACATGAAGTCGTCCTCGTGGAACTCATCCCCGGCGACGAACGACGACTCCGTCGGCGACGAGGAGGGCGACGAGAACAACCCGACGAACCGCTCGGTAGCCGGCGACCGGCGCGGCCGGTACTCGTCCATGGGCGCGCGCTCGGCCGCTCCGGCGAGGGGGTCAGGGCTCAGAGGGGAGGCGCGCGCGCGCGTGCGGGTGGGGGTTGAAGGCCCCGTGGGCTCGGGGTCCCAGCGATGGGCGGCCGGGCGACGTGATGGGGATGGGGAAGGGGGGGAGAAGGTAAGGAGTTCTGGTGGGTTTCACTTTTTATGGGCGCGGCTGCGATCCACCGGAAGGGTCACCCCGCCCGGCTTTGTTGCCCGGCTCGGTTGGACAGGCTGCAACAAGAAGTTCGAGGTTCAGATGTTGTACTCCGTATTTTGGTTCGACTAAATCGACTAAGAAAAAAATCCAGAATATGATCATTTTTTTAGGTTGATTGAGAAACGAGACGATTTTAAGCCAACACTGGCTCCCTTATTTTAGCTCGATATAGATTGATATCGTATAATTATATTAACAATCTTATATTTACTAGTATTGGAGGCATCTATTATCTTGGTCTCAAATTAGTTGTCTTAAATTTGTCCAGATACGGATGTATCTAACATTAAAACGTGTCTAAATACGGATGTCTCTAACGCTAAAACGTGTCTAGATACATTGATATCTAGAAAAATCCGAGTCAACTAATTTGAAACGGAGGTAGTATTAAATATCCTGTTATTCTGACCAAAGTTTGAGAGCAGTCATGTCTTTATTTTTCTCTCTTGCTAGTTTATTCATGATCTTTTGCTAGACACTATCCATATCTAGAGAAATTTAAGACAAGTAATTCGAAACGGAGTGGGTACTAGTCTTCAATTGAGAGAGAATAAGTCAAATTTACTTTATAGTGATTTCTTATGTTGTGTTTTGGTCTATCTTGTTCGAAAAAATGTCTTAGATTATTAAAGAAATCATCTTATTTAGTTCCAAAGAGATCGACTCGAGATTGTTACAAGCTAAAAAAAGTCACTTTTTACAGTTCAACCTTGAGTTTCGCTCAGTTTGAAAACTCAAATTTTAGTATAAACTGAGTTGACTCTAGTCCAACTCGCTCGGACTTGACTCGTTTGCAGGCCTAGGTGGATATTGGATAGGGGAAAGGCCAAAAATCAATGCAATCGGGTACTCCAAAAAGGCAAAGACGACGCATCACCATCTTAGCAAGCTCTCGTGTGAAAAATTGAGGTGGAAGGAAGAGCATGAAAACGAACACAAGATCGTCAAGGTAGTGTTAGAAGCCTTTTTCAGGCTGTATCAATGTGCGCTAGTGCGAGGAGTTAGATTATCTTAGGCGATGTAGGTGGAGTTGGCATTGCATGCTTCCTGTAAGGTGCAATATGTACTTGCTAACATGGAGCAATTTTCTATCCCATCATCTACTTTAATATATAGTGCACACGTTTATGCGTATTTGAAAAAAAAACATACTCCAAAATTAGGATCCTCCAGGCTACGCCACTTTAGCTATTTATATATCTTTTTATTTCTTTGTGGTAGAAGAATTATAATGCCCAACTGAACAAGTTACAATATGCCCTTAAGCCACTTGACGCTTAAGTGATTTCGATTCACAACTCAATGAATCAAAAATTACCGATCATGATCTGGAAAATAATAAATTTATATCTCAAGACTATCAAACATAGGAAAATAGATTCACAGAAAAGATTCTTTCATAGGCATATACCCTTCAAAAGGCTACTTAACATAAGTAATTTATTCTGACAAAGCATCTACAATCGGATCTAGCAAATCCAGCGTCTGCGGACGTGTCTGGACACGTTCACGGATAGTGACCGATCATCTCTCAAATGTTTGCGCCCACAATTGTATGCTTCATTAGCAAATCCACAAAATCCTAGGTCTAGCCTTCCTTGGTTGTACCTGACAGTGGCAGTTTACACTCCCTTGTTGAAGACACTATCTAGAGATTACTCGGTCCTTCTCTTTCGGGTGAAAACTGATGTCGCTTGAAACTGCGTCGGTATTTCCTTAAAAAGGAAGGGATGATGCAGTACAGCTACGGTAGGTATTTCCCTCAGTTATGAAACCAAGGTATCAATCCAGTAGGAGAACCAAGCAACACTATGTAAATGGTACCTGCACACAAAGAACAAATACTTGCAACCCGACACATATGAGGGGTTGTCAATCCCTCTTCAGGTAACGGCGCCAGAAATTGTCAAATTGACGGGATAAAAATTGTGGTGTATTGGTGAAAGGATCGAAATGGTTGACTAGAGGGGGGTGAATAGGCAACTGCCAATTTTTATCTTTTCTTAAAAAATCAGATTTAGCAACAAATATGTTGTCTAGATGTGCAACTAGGTGAGCAACATATATGATGCAAACAACAACAACAACAACAACAAGTGCAAGCAAATGATACAACACACCAATAGCTTGCACAAAGCAAAGGGAAGAGATAACCACAAGTGAAGTCGGTGGAGACGAGAATGTGTTACCAGAGTTCCTTCCCTTTAGGGGAAGTACGTCTCCGTTGGAGCGATTGTGAGGATTCGTTCGCCCATGTTGGTTCGTCTTCTTCATGGACTCGATCTTCTTTCTAGTGGGATTTCATGCAAGATGACCGTCACCTTGGATCTCACTACTATATTTGCTATGCTAGTTGTCTCGATGCTATCGCTATGTCGCGCTACCTACCACTTGTTTATCAAGCCTCCCAAATTGCCATGATAGATTCTAACCTTTTCACCCTCCCTAGCAAACTGTTGTGTGGCTATGTTACCGCTTTGCTCAGGCCCTCTTATAGCGTTGCTAGTTGTAGGTGCAGTTGCAGGTTGTTCCATGTTGGGACATGAATGTCATGGATATTTCTTGGGATATCACAATATCTCTTATTTTAATTAATGCATCTATATGCTTGGTAAAGGGTGGAAGGCTCGGCCTTATGCCTGGTGTTTTGTTCCACTCTTGCCGCCCTAGTTTCCATCATACCGGTGTTATGTTCCTTGATTTTGCGTCCCTAATACGGTGAGGGTTTATGAGCCCCTCTTGATAGTTTGCTTTGAATAAAACTCTTCCAGCAAGGCCGAACATTGGTTTTACCATTTGCCTAATAACAACTAAAACTCGCATAGGGACTTTCCGGACCCCGAGGATTCTTAATCAACCCCCCGGGCCAGTGCTCCTCATGAGTGTTGGTCCAAACCTGTCAACCGCCGGTGGCCGCCAGGGGCAACTCTGTTATTTTGGCCTACCAGAAGTTTGGACAATCCGGTCGTGGCCTGAGAGGAGATAAGCGCCGCTACTATCAGGGTGTCGGCACGTCGGGAGGTCTTGCTAGACTTGTTTTACCATTGTCAAAATGTCTTGTGCACCGGGATTCCGAGTCTGATCGGAGGGTCCCGCGATGGAGGATTGTCTCCGCGTGTCATGGGCTAAGTTGGGACACCCCTGCAGGGTTTAAACTTTCGAGAGCCGTGCCCGTGGTTATGTGGCAGATGGGAATTTGTTAATATCTGGTTGTAGAGAACTTGACACTTGACTTAATTAAAAGACACCAACTGCGTGTGTAGCCGTGATGGTCTCTTTTCAGCGAAGTCCGGGAAGTGAACACGGTTTGGGTTATGTTTGAACGTAAGTACTTTCAGGATCACTTCTTGATCACTTCTAGCTTCACAACCGCTACATAGCCTCCCATCTTACTCTTATTTGCGCATGTTAGCCACCATATTTTCTTAGTGCTTGCTACAACTCCACCTCATTACCTTATCCTACCCAGAAGCTTAAATAGTCTTGATCTCGCGGGTGTGAGATTGCTGAGTCCTCGTGACTCACGGATACTTTCCAAACAGTTGCAGATGACAATGATACCGATGCAGGTGATGCTACTGAATTCAAGTGGGAGTTTGACGAGGACCTTGGTCATTATTATGTTTCATTTTCTGATGATCAGTAGTGGAGCCCAGTTGGGACGATCGGGGATCTAGCATTTGGGGTTTATCTTCTTTTCATTTGGTTGTCCGTAGTCGGACTATGTGTGTACTTGGATGATGTATGAACTATTTAAGTTTTGTGTGACATGGCGAGTGTAAGCCAACCCTCTTTATCCCTTTCTTGTTCATTACATGGCATTATGTGAAGATGACCCTTCTTGCGACAAAACCACAATGCGGTTATGCCTCTAAGTCGTGCCTCGACACATGGGAGATATAGCCGCATCGTGGGCATTACAAGTCTCCCCAAGAAGCCACTAGGGCCACCGTATTATCCTCACGCCCTCACGCAATGCGAGATGTCGTGATTCCACTGGTGGTGCCCTTGAAGGCGGTAACCGAACCTTTACAAACAAGGTTGGTGCAATCTCCACAACTTGATTAGAGGCTCCCAACGATACCACGGAGCTTCACCATAATGGAATGTGGCTCCGAGGTGACCTCAACCGTCTAGGGTGCTCAAACACCCAAGACTAATAAGATCCGCAAGGGATTAGTGGGGGAATCAAATTTCTCTTGGTGGAAGTGTAGAACCAGGCCTTCTCAACCAATCCCTAGAAAATCAACAAGTTTGATTGGCTAGGGAGAAAGATTGGGCAGAAATGAGCTTTGGAGCAACAATGGAACTTGGGGAAAAAGAGGTAGGTCTTCTTGGGGAAGAAGACCTCCTTTTATAGTGGGGAATCAAATCCAACTGTTATCCTACGAGTCAGCCCGCAGAGAGTGGTACTACCGCTCATGGGAGCGGTACTGCTGCTTTGCCCAGCGGTAGTACCGCTGGGGCTGCGCACAGACAGTAGAGAGAAGGAACAGGAGAGAGAGAGAGAGACCCCGAGCGGAATAGTAGCGGTGGTAGGACGGTACTACCGCGCCTACTGTCGCTGCTACAGCCGCCCAACCCGACACGAGAAATGATGGTCTCGAATCAAGGTGGTACCAGCGCGGCACAGGAGTCGTACTGCCGCTGATGGCTACGAGCGGTACTACCGCTGTGAAACAGCGGTACTACAGCTTGAGGCTGTCAGCGGTAATGCCGCTCCGACTCGGCGGTACTGCCGTTGGCTCCTCCCAAGTGCCACTTCCACGATATCAGTATACTCCAAGGAAGAGGAAAGGAGCTGGGGGTGCGAGATAGATGTGTACGCGTTGATTCCACCCTAGCCTTTCCGATATAGACCCCCTCTTGATAGTACGATGTCTCCTATGACTCAAGTCCAACAAAACCGAAATGAAAGAGACTATGCCGTCTTCACCTTGAGCTCAGAGGGGAAATGAATCGTCTTGTGCCAATGAATAAATATCTGAAAGCTCAACGCACATGATTAGTCTGTAAAAGTATTGTCACCAATCACCAAAACCACTTAGAGCGAGGCGTTGGGCTCTAACTGAACCCGAGCGATTGCACTGCAGGCTACGCGTTACTGAACCAGAGCGATCGATCGATGGATGTTAACTGAACCCGATCGAGCGATTCCTTCGCTACTGCTGCTAACTGAAGCCGATCGATGCTGCCTCTGGGATGAACAGTGAGTGTTGCGGGGGGGGGGGGGGGGTGGATGAACAGTGAGCGGTGGCGTTGCCTCTGGATGAACAGGACCCCGTGGTGTGGTGGAGGGCTGGATGAATAGTAGACGATGGAGGGGTGCCCGTGGAGGGGTGGTTGAATAGGACCCTGTGGTGTGGAGGGCTGGATGAACAGGAGCCCATGGAGGCTGGAGGAGGTCGACGATGGAGATGAACAGTATCCCGTGGAGTCCCGTTTTGCGGTACACCACACCCCCCCGATGAACAGGACCCCCGTTTCGACCGTAGGAGGTCCGTTTCGTCCGTTTTGCGGTACGCCACACCCCTCCCGATTAACAGGACCCCCGTTTCGACCGTAGGAGGTCCGTTTCCTCCATTTTGCGGTACGCCACACCCCTCCCGATTAACAGGACCCCCGTTTCGACCGTAGGAGGTCCGTTTCCTCCGTTTTGCGGTACGCCAGACCCCTCCCGATGAACTGGATCCCGTTTCGAACGTGGCCGGTCGAACACAAGGCTGTTTCCTCCGTTTTGCGATACACCAAGCCTCGTTTCTATCGCATGTTCCGTCCAAGCACTCCCGATGAACACAACCATGCATTCCATTCCGATCCAGCCGGTTGGCTCCCACGCGTTCCGTTGCCTCCTGATGAACACGATGCATTCCGTTGCCTCCCCATGAACACGACGCATTCCGTTGCCTCCCCATGAACACGACGACGACGCTGCCTCCCCATGAACACAACGACGACGCTGTTTCTCCGTTCTGACCTAGCCATGTACACGAGCCCTGGCCGTATGTATGCGCGAGTAGGCATTCGAGACCCCGCCCGTATGTACACATATGTGGTCGTATTTTCTTTCTTGCACCCTGGCCGATGTACGTACGTGTACATGCTACATGCGCGCCTCTACTACGACACGTACACGCCTCTACTACGACACGTGCGCGCCTCTACATCCACCAGTATATATGTACATACACGTTCGCGACCAGAATGACAACTCTACGTACGCTTCGACCAGGTGGGTCTCGACTGTCAGGCACTTCCTTGCATGCGAAGATGTAGCTAGTGGGTCCCAGCAGTGAGGGGGGCGAATCATTTTTTTTGCCCGGACGCACTTCCTTCTGTGCGAAGATGTAGCTGCTGGGTCCCAGCAGTCAGGGGGGCGAATCATTTTTTTTGCCTGGACGCACTTCCTTGCGTGCGAAGATGTAGCTGGTGGGTCCCAGCAGTTAGGGGGAAACGTTTTTTCACGAAATACGGTGGCCCGTCCGGTGGGTCCCCGCTGTCAGGTGGAGGAATCATTATTTTGCGCGTAATAAGGAGGCACTTCCTTGCTGCGGCCATGGACCCAGCTGTCAGCCTCTCCACGTACAGTCCACGTCCGATGGAAGTCGTTCCTTGACCACGTTGACCACGCCGCGCCGAGAGCACCACGGCGGTAGACGACGGCGAGGACAAGGAAGGGGACGAATCGGAGCCGGGGAAGACGCAGCAGTGGATGCCCACGCGAAGAGGAGTACGAGGGTTCACTGGTTCGGCTGCGGTGTGAGGCTGCTGTCGCCGCAGAATAACAGGGGGTGTGGGTGAGTAGAGGGATGGCCTGGCCAGCGGTGGGAGTAGTAGGGGGCGGTGATGTTGGGGAACGTAGCAGAATTTTAAAATTTTCTACGCATCACCAAGATCAATCTATGGAGTAATCTAGCAATGAGGGAAGGAGAGTGCATCTACATACCCTTGTAGATCGCTAAGCGGAAGCGTTCAAGTGAACGGGGTTGATGGAGTCGTACTCGTCGTGATCCAAATCACCGATGATCCTAGCGCCAAACGGACAACACCTCCCCGTTCAACACACGTACGGTTGGGAGAGACGTCTCCTCCTTCTTGATCCAGCAAGGGGGAAGGAGAGGTTGATGGAGATCCAGTAGCACGACGGCGTGGTGGTGGAAGCAGCGGGGATCTCGGCAGGGCTTCGCCAAGCTCTGTGCCAGGGGCTAGGGTGCGGCTCCCATGTGCCTCCCCACTATATATAGGGGTGGAGGGGCTGGTTTCTTGCCCTCCAAGTCCATTGGGGCGTTGGCAAAGGTGGGGGAAAGAAATCCCATCATTTCCCTTCCCCACCGATTGTTATCCCCCCTTTTTAGGGATCTTGATCTTATCCCTTCGGGATATGATCTTATTCCTTCTAAGGGGGGATCTTGGTGCACCTTGACCAGGGGTGTGGGGCCTTGCCCCCACTACCCACGTTCATGTGGGTCCCCCCATGCAGGTGGGCCCCACTCCGGAACCTTCTAGAACCTTCCTGGTACAATACCGAAAAATCCCGAACATTTTCCGGTGGCCAAAATAGGACTTCCCATATATAAATCTTTACCTGCGGACCATTCCGGAACTCCTCGTGACGTCCGGGATCTCATCCGGGACTCCGAACAACTTTCGGGTTACCGCATACTAATATCTCTACAACCCTAGCGTCACCGAACCTTAAGTGTGTAGACCCTACGGGTTCGGGAGACACGCAGACATGACCGAGACGACTCTCCGGTCAATAACCAACAGCGGGATCTGGATACCCATGTTGGCTCCCACATGTTCCATGATGATCTCATCGGATGAACCACGATGTCGAGGATTCAATCAATCCCGTATTCAATTCCCTTTGTCCAATGGTATTGTACTTGCCCGAGATTCGATCGTCGGTATCCCGATACCTTGTTCAATCTCGTTACCGGCAAGTCTCTTTACTCGTTCCGTAACACATCATCCCGTGATCAACTCCTTGATCACATTGTGCACATTATGATGATGTCCTACCGAGTGGGCCCAGAGATACCTCTCCATTACACGGAGTGACAAATCCCAGTCTCGATTCGTGCCAACCCAACAGACACTTTCGGAGATACCTATAGTGAACCTTTATAGCCACCCAGTTACGTTGTGACGTTTGGTACACCCAAAGCATTCCTACGGTATCCGGGAGTTGCACAATCTCATGGTCTAAGGAAATGATACTTGACATTAGAAAAGCTTTAGCAAACGAACTACACGATCTTGTGCTAGGCTTAGGATTGGGTCTTGTCCATCACATCATTCTCCTAATGATGTGATCCTGTTATCAACGACATCCAATGTCCATGGTCAGGAAACCATAACCATCTATTGATCAACGAGCTAGTCAACTAGAGGCTTACTAGGGACATGGTGTTGTCTATGTATCCACACATGTATCTGAGTTTCCTATCAATACAATTCTAGCATGGATAATAAACGATTATCATGAACAATGAAATATAATAATAATAACTAATTTATTATTGCCTTTAGGGCATATATCCAACAGTCTCCCACTTGCACTAGAGTCAATAATCTAGTTCACATCACCATGTGATTAACACTCACGGGTCACATCGCCATGTGACCAACATCCAAGAGTCTACTAGACTCAATGATCTAGGTCACATCACTATGTGATGAACACTCAATGAGTTCTGGGTTTGATCATGTTATGCTTGCGAGAGAGGTTGTAGTCAACGGGTCTTGCCATATTCAGATCCCTATGTATTTCGCAAAACTTTATATCGTAGATGCTGCTGCCACGTTCCACTTGGAGCTATTCCAAATTGTTGCTCCATTATACGTATCCGGTATCTCTACTCAGAGCTATCCAGATAGGTGTTAAGCTTGCATCGACGTAACTCTTTACGTCGAACTCTTTATCACCTCCATAACCGAGAAACATTTCCTTATTCCTCTAAGGATAATTTTGACCGCTATCTGGTGATCTACTCCTAGATCACCTTTGTACCCTCTTGCCAGACATGTGGCAAGGCACACATCAAGTGCGGTACTTCAGCATGGCATACCGTATAGAGCCTATGACAAAAGCATAGGGGACGACCTTCGTCCTTTCTCTTTCTTATGCCGTGGTCAAGCTTTGAGTCTTACTCAACTTCACACCTTACAACTCAGGTAAGAACCCCTTCTTTGACTGATCTATTTTGAACTCCTTCAAAAACATGTCAAGGTGTGCATTCTTTGAAAGTACCATCAGGCGTCTTGATCCATCTCTATAGATCTTGATGCCCAATATGCAAGCAGCTTTATCCAGGTCTTCCTTTGAAAAACACTCTTCAAACAACTGTTTATGCTTTCCAGAAATTCTACATTATTTTGGATCAACAATATGTCATCCACATATACTTATTAGAAATGTTGTAGTGCTCCCACTCACTTTCTTGTAAATACAAGTTTCTAGCAAACATTGTATAAACCTAAAAGCTTTGATCACTCCATCAAAACATATATTCCGATTCCGAGATGCTTTCTCTAGTCCATAGAAGGATTGCTGGAGCCAGCATACCTTTTAGCATCCTTAGGATCGACAAAACCTTTTATTGTATCACATACAACTTTTCTTACAAAAACTGGTAAGAAAACTTGTTTTGACATCCATCTGTAAGATTTCATAATCGAAAAATACAGCTAATGCTATCATGATTCCGACGGACTTAAGCATCGCTACGGGTGAGAAATTCTCATCGTAGTCAACTCCTTGAACTTGTGAAAAGACTCTTTCCCACAAGTCGAGCTTCATAGACGGTAACATTACCGCCCACGTCCGTCTTCTTCTTAAAGATCCATTTATCTCAATGGCTTGCCGATCATCGGGCAAGTCCACCAAAGTCCATACTTTGTTCTGATATATGGATCCTATCTCGGATTTCATGGCTTCTAACCATTTGTCGGAATATGGGCCCACCATCGCTTCTCCATAGCTCGTAGGTTCATTGTTGTCTAACAACATGATATCTAAGACAGGATTATCGTACCACTTAGGAGTAGTACATATCCTTGTCGACCTACGAGGTTCGATATCAACTTGATCCGAAGCTTCATGATCACTATCATTAACTTCCTATTCAACAGACATAGGCGCCACAGAAAAACATCTTTCTGTGTTGCATCACTCTCTGGTTGAAGTAAAGGTTCGACAACCTCATCAAGTTCTATCTTCCTCCCACTCAATTCTTTTGAGAGAAACTCCTTCTCGAGAAAGGACCCGTTCTTAGCGACAAACAATTTGCCCTCGGATCTGAGATAGAAGGTATACCCTACTATCACCTTTGGGTATCCTATGAAGATGTGTTTGTCCGCTTTGGGTTCGAGCTTCTCCGGCTGAAGCCTTAAGCATCGCAGCCCCAAACATTTAAGAAATGACAACTTTGGTTTCTTACCAAACCAATGTTCATACGATGCCGTCTCAACGGACTTAGATGGCGTCCTATCTAAAGTGAATGCAGCTGTCTCTAACGCATAACCTCAAAATGAAAACGGTAGATTGATAAGAGACATCATAGATCGCACCATATCTCATAAGGTTCGATTACGACGTCCGGACACACCATAACCAAGTGGTGTTCCAGGTGGCTTCAACTGTGAAACAATTCCACAATGTCTTAAGTGTTTGCCAAACTCATAACTCAGATATTCTCATTGATCAGATCATAGGAATTTGATCTTCTTGTTATGATGATTCTTAACTTCACTCTGAAATCACTTGAACTTTTCAAAGGTTTCAGACTTGTGCTTCATTAAGTAAATATACCTATATCTACTCAAATTGTTAGTGAATATGAGAAAATAGCGATATCCACCGCACGCTTCAATTCTCATTGGATCACACGCATCAGCATGTATGATTTCCAACAAGTCACTTGCCCGTTTCATTGTACCTGAAAGCGGGGTCTTAGTCATCCTGCCCATGAGGCATGGCTCGCATGTGTCAAGCGATTCAAAATCAAGTGACTCCAAACATCCATCGACATGGAGTTTCTTCATGCATCTTACGCCAATATGACCTAAGCGGCAGTGCGACGAGAAAGTGGTACTATCATTATTAACTCTACATCTTTTGGCGTGAACATGTGTATTACCATGACCGAGATTCAATGAACCATTCACATAGGGTGCATGACCATGAAAGGTATCATTCATGTAAACAGAATAACCATTATTCTCTAACTTAAATGAATGAACGTATTGCAATGAACATGATCTAATCATATTCATGCTCAACATAGACACCTAATAGCATTTATCTAGGTTCAATACTAATCCCGAAGGCAGATGGAGCGTGCGATGGTGATCTCATCAACTTTGGAAACACTTCCAACACACATCGTCACCTCGCCCTTAGCCAGTCTCCGTTTAGTCCGTAGCTTTTGCTTCAAGTCACCAGTAATAGCAACTGAACCGGTATCCAACACCCAGGTGCTACCAGGACTACTAGCGAGGTACACATTAATAACACGTATATACTTTGTTGAAGTTGCCAGCCTTCTTATCTACCATGCATTTGGGGTAATTCCGCTACCAGTGACCGTTCCCCTTACAATAGAAGCACTTAGTCTCGGGTTTGGGTTCAACCTTGGGTTCCTTTACTGGAGCGGCAACTGGTTTGCCATCCATGAAGTTTCCCTTCTAGCCCTTGGCCTTCTTGAAACTAGTGGTCTTGTTAAACCATCAACACTTGATGCTCCTTCTTGATTTCAACCTTTTACGGTCTTAAGCACCGCGAACAGCTCCGGGATCAACTCCATCCCTTGCATGTCATAGTTCATCACGAAGATCTAGTAGCTTAGTGATAGTGGCTAGAGAACTCTATCAATCACTATCTTATCTGGAAGTTTAACTCCCACTTGATTTAAGTGATTGTAGCACCCAGACATTCTGAGCACATGCTCACTAGCTGAGCTATTCTCCTCCATCTTGTTGGCTAAAGAACTTGTCAGAGGTCTCACACCTCTCAACACGGGCATGAGCCTGAAATCCCAATTTCAGCTCTTGGAACATCTCATATGTCTTATGGCGTTCAAAACGTCATTGGAATCCCGATTCTAAGCCGTAAAGTATGGTGCACTAAACTATCAAGTAGTCATCAGGATGTGTCTGTCAGGTGTTCACAACATCCACAGATGACGTTGTTGGGGTTTGCACATCGAGCGGTGCATCAAAGACATAAGCCTTCTGTGTAGCAGTGAGGACACTCCTCGGACTACGGACCTAGTCCGCATCATTGCTTACAATATCTTTCAACTTAATCTTTCTCTAGGAACGTATTGAAACAGGGAGCTACAACGTGAGCTATTTATCTACAACATATTTGCAAAGACAATTTAGACTATGTTCATGATAATTGAGTTCATCTAATTAAATTATTTAATGAACTCCCACTTAGATAGACATCCCTCTAGTCATCTAAGTGAAACATGATCCGAATCGACTAGGCCGTGTCCGATCATCACGTGAGACAAACTAGTCATCAACGGTGAACATCTCATGTTGATCGTATCTTCTATACGACTCATGTTCGACCTTTCGGTCTTCCGTGTTCCGAGGCCATGTATGTACATGCTAGGCTCGTCAAGTCAACCTAAGTGTTCCGCATGTGTCCCGAGGCCATGTCTGTACATGCTAGGCTCGTCAACACCCGTTGTATTCGAACGTTAGAATCTATCACACCCGATCATCACGTGGTGCTTCAAAACAACGAACCTTCGCAACGGTGCACAGTTAGGGGGAACACTTTTCTTGAAATTTTAGTGAGGGATCATCTTATTTAAGCTACCGTCGTTCTAAGCAAATAAGATGTAAAACATGATAAACATCACATGCAATCAAATAGTGACATGATATGGCCAATATCATTTTGCTCCTTTTGATCTCCATCTTCGGGGCTCCATGATCATCGTTGTCACCGGCATGACACCATGATCTCCGTCATCATGATCTCCATCATCGTGTCTTCTTGAAGTTGTCTCGTCATCTATTACTTCTACTACTATGGCTAACGCTTTAGCAATAAAGTAAAGTAATTACATGACGTTTATGTTGACACGCAGGTCATAAATAAATTAAGACAACTCCTATGGCTCCTGCCGGTTGTCATACTCATCGACATGCAAGTCGTGATTCCTATTACAAGAACATGATCAATCTCATACATCACATATATCATTCATCACATCCTTTTGGCCATATCACATCACAAGGCATATGCTGCAAAAAACAAGTTAGACGTCCTCTAATTGTTGTTGCAAGTTTTTACGTGGCTGCTATAGGTTTCTAGCAAGAACGTTTCTTACCTACGCAAAAACCACAACGTGATATGCCAATTTCTATTTACCCTTCATAAGGACCCTTTTCATCGAATCCGATCCGACTAAAGTGGGAGAGACAGACACCCGCTAGCCACCTTATGCAACTAGTGCATGTCAGTCGGTGGAACCAGTCTCACGTAAGCGTACGTGTAAGGTCGGTCCGGGCCGCTTCATCCCACGATGCCGCCGAATCAAGATAAGACTAGTAACGGCAAGTAAATTGACAAAATCGACGCCCACAACTGCTTTGTGTTCTACTCGTGCATAGAAACTACGCATAGACCTAGCTCATGATGCCACTGTTGGGGAACGTAGCAGAATTTTAAAATTTTCTACGCATCACCAAGATCAATCTATGGAGTAATCTAGCAATGAGGGAAGGAGAGTGCATCTACATACCCTTGTAGATCGCTAAGCGGAAGCGTTCAAGTGAACGGGGTTGATGGAGTCGTACTCGTCGTGATCCAAATCACCGATGATCCTAGCGCCGAACGGACGGCACCTCCGCGTTCAACACACGTACGGTTGGGAGAGACGTCTCCTCCTTCTTGATCCAACAAGGGGGAAGGAGAGGTTGATGGAGATCCAGCAGCACGACGGCGTGGTGGTGGAAGCAACGGGGATCTCGGCAGGGCTTCGCCAAGCTCAGCGAGAGGGAGAGGGAGGTGCCAGGGGCTAGGGTGTGGCTCCCATGTGCCTCCCCACTATATATAGGGGTGGAGGGGCTGGTTTCTTGCCCTCCAAGTCCATTGGGGCGTTGGCAAAGGTGGGGGAAAGAAATCCCATCATTTCCCTTCCCCACCGATTGTTAGCCCCCCTTTTTAGGGATCTTGATCTTATCCCTTCGGGATATGATCTTATTCCTTCTAAGGGGGGATCTTGGTGCACCTTGACCAGGGGTGTGGGGCCTTGTCCCCACTACCCACGTTCATGTGGGTCCCCCCATGCAGGTGGGCCCCACTCCGGAACCTTCTAGAACCTTCCTGGTACAATACCGAAAAATCCCGAACATTTTCCGGTGGCCAAAATAGGACTTCCCATATATAAATCTTTACCTGCGCACCATTCCGGAACTCCTCATGACGTCCGGGATCTCATCCGGGACTCCGAACAACTTTCGGGTTACCGCATACTAATATCTCTACAACCCTAGCGTCACCGAACCTTAAGTGTGTAGACCCTACGGGTTCGGGAGACATGCAGACATGAACGAGACGACTCTCCGGTCAATAACCAACAGTGGGATCTGGATACCCATGTTGGCTCCCACATGTTCCACGATGATCTCATTGGATGAACCGCGATGTCGAGGATTCAATCAATCCCGTATTCAATTCCCTTTGTCCAGCGGTATTGTACTTGCCTGAGATTCGATCGTCGGTATCCCGATACCTTGTTCAATCTCGTTACCGGCAAGTCTCTTTACTCGTTCCGTAACACATCATCCCGTGATCAACTCCTTGATCACATTGTGCACATTATGATGATGTCCTACCGAGTGGGCCCAGAGATACCTCTCCATTACACGGAGTGACAAATCCCAGTCTCGATTCGTGCCAACCCAACAGACACTTTTGGAGATACCTGTAGTGAACCTTTATAGCCACCCAGTTACGTTGTGACATTTGGTACACCCAAAGCATTCCTACGGTATCCGGGAGTTGCACAATCTCATGGTCTAAGGAAATGATACTTGACATTAGAAAAGCTTTAGCAAACGAACTACACGATCTTGTGCTAGGCTTAGGATTGGGTCTTGTCCATCACATCATTCTCCTAATGATGTGATCCCGTTATCAACGACATCCAATGTCCATGGTTAGGAAACCGTAACCATCTATTAATCAACGAGCTAGTCAACTAGAGGCTTACTAGGGACATGGTGTTGTCTATGTATCCACACATGTATCTGAGTTTCCTATCAATACAATTCTAGCATGGATAATAAACGATTATCATGAACAATGAAATATAATAATAATAACTAATTTATTATTGCCTCTAGGGCATATTTCCAACAGGTGAGGCCTCCGCGGCATCACAGCCGGCCATGGGAGTAGAGTCGTAGACGGAGAGGTGTACGAGGGTTAACTGGTTCTAGTGCGGTGTGGTTCGGCAGTCGATGGAGAAGAACAGGAGGTGTGGAGGGGTGGAGGGATGACCTGGCCAACGGTGGAGTAGCGCTTCATAGCAAAGCGTGCTAAGCAGAGCTGCTAGCAGCAGGAGGCGGGAGGTGGTCCCGGCGGCGTTGGAGGAAGAAGACAAGAGATTGAAGATGGATGCCGGTCGTTGGATGTAAATCCAACGGCTAACATGTCAGAATCATTTGTTGACTAAATTGACAACGACTTGCGTTGGCTTCGACCTATTGGCCCACATTTCAGCCTCCAAAAATGTGGCACGTATTCAACGCATTTTTTTAGAATTTACAGTCTTTTTTTGCGCGGTAGAATTTACAGTCAATTTGATCTTTTTTTGAATTACAGCCATTTGTTGGGCTGGGTGAACAAATAATGTAGCGTCCATGCGGCCCATTTATCTTATTTCCTAAAAAATTATAGGCCATTTGCACTTTCTCGAAATACACGATTTTGCTGGGCTGATTCTAATTATAATGTTGGGTTGGGCCAGCAATTTATCAAAAAATAAAAAGGGGCTGAGCATTTTGTTATAAATATATTTAAATAATAAGTGATATTATTACATTCGTCCTTAAATCTTACCAAGCTTTTGTACACAATCGCTAGGATTTTCATGCCAAAACAATCCAGGATTTTATTTGTTAAGAAATTATTTTTATAAGTTAATAAGATGTGGGATATTGTTTTCTTACATATGTAAGTATCTGTTAAATATATGATGACAATAAAAATAATATATAATAACATATAAAATAATTTTTTTAGAAAAACAGGGAGCATCTCCCCGGTTCCATTGCTGAGAACGAAACCACAACATATTCTGATACAACAGCTCAAAGAGGAGTTCGAAAGCAAAGGTAGAAAAGCTACAAACTAGGGGGTGGATGAACAAGTTCTCTGAATAACATAAATCACCCGAGCGGTGCCAAAGGCAGAGCGGATAGAGCACTCAAATGACACAAGGAGGGTCCAGCGAAGCCTTCATGGTCTTCAGCCGAGGGGCCGTGTCAGCCTGCGGCGACCAGTAAGCAAGCGGAGACACCTGGCTGGAAGGCGTAGCATGGTGGATGTCCCTCTTTTTCGGCGCCAGGTGCCCATCATCTTCATCAGAGATCTTGAGACGAGCCCACGGGTCCAGCCCGAGAGCAGGTCGAGCCTTGTTCAGCCACAAGTGATCGCTAACGGTTTCTGGAGGGATCTTGTTAGGGTTTCCACGAAGCTCATCAACTTGTCCTTGTCCGATCCGGAGGAGAGAATCGCCCAGTTCCTCACCATGTTCCTTATCAACCTCAAGACCTGCAGAATGGAAATCCAGAAGGTGTTACTAAAAATCATAGCATTTCTATATTTCCAGAGGCACCAAAGGACAGCTGAGCTAACAGTATTTAAAACTGAGCACTTTTTGGTAGCAATCCAGAATCTGGCGACAGATTCGAAGGATGAGCCAATCTGATTAGAGAAATATTCCTCAATATGGGCCCAGAGATGTTTAGCAACTATACATTCAAAAAATAGGTGAGAACAAGACTCTTGTTCCAAGCAGTAAGCACAATCAAGAGGTTTGATGATGTGTCTCTTCCTAAGGTTATCCCTAGTCATCAATTTGTTTTTGGAGAGAAGCCAGAGAAATACATGAATTTTAGGGGGAACTCTCAATTTCCAGACAACAGGAATAAACACGGGTTGAACCCCTCTAAAGTTGATAACATGATAGAGGGAGCTGAAGGAATACTTCCCCTTATTGTCTAGCTGCCAAATCAGGGCATCCGGCTCGGCAGTAAAGGTAATGCTTTTGGCAATTTCCTCCAACTGGAACCATGTTCCATGAGACTATCACTAAAGTTCCTTCTAAAAGAGAGTTTTAGGCATTGACCGTCCCAAACTTCATTGACACTTTTGTTAAGCTCATTGCAGACATAGTAAATAGGCCAAAATTGGACTACTAGGGGGATGTGCCAAACCAAGTATCTTCCCAGAACCTGGTTTTGCTCCCATCCCCTATGTTCCATCTGTAGCCAAATTTCACAGCATGCATAATAGATTTTAATCCTTTCCAGAATCTAGAGGTCTTAGGGTTGGAGGAAGGGACACAAATATTAGGTTTATTTCCTAGGTATTTATGGGCAATAAGAAGCCTCCAGGGTTTCAGGTCTTCCTCATAGAATCTTTTAATCCAAGACCATAGAAGACAGATGTTAATTTCTTGGAGGTTAGGTATGCCTAGGCCTCCAAAATCTTTTTTCATAGAGACTAGGGCCCAATTAGCAAGGTCTAGCTTCCTATTTCCCTCAAAATCATTCCACAAGCAATGAGACATCTGAGAATTGATGAGGTTCACTGCCCATTTAGGGAACTTGAAGAAGGAGAGGAGATACACTGGAATGCTAGCCAAACAAGCTTGTATGAGGATCAATCTACCTCTGTAAGAGAGAAGTTTGCACCTACACCCAGCAATCCTTTTAATGATTTTATCCATAAGGGGTTGGATATCCTCTCTCCTCAGTTTATCATAGTGGAGAGGGATACCTAGGTACTTAATGGGGAAGTTACCTTTATTACAGACTAGAATAGAGAGGAAGTCAGCTAACTCCTGATCATCCATGTTGATAGGGATGAGTTCACTTTTAGAGTAGTTGATTCTCATACCTGAGACTTGTTCAAAACATGTTAGAACAATTTTCAGATTGCTAGCATGTGTGGAGTCATTGTATAAGAAAAGGATGGTATCATCTGCATATTGAAGGCAGATGATGCCACCAGGGCAGACCTCACGACAGAGCCCTGCAATCAGACTATGATCAGCAGCTTTGCTCAGCATTTTAGTAAGAACGACCACAACTAAATTAAACAAAAGCGGGGAGATGGGGACACCTTGCCTAAGGCCTTTACCAGCAAGGAAAAAAAATCACTTTCACAGTTATTTAACTCGATCCCAACAGACCCCCCATGAGTAAGTTGCTGGATCCAACTAGTCTATTTACCCCCAAAACCTCTAAGCTCCAGGAGTTTCATAAGGAAATTAAGGTCAACTTTATCGAAGACAATCTAAACTAGAACTACCATCTAGAGAAAAATTATCACAAACAGAGCCTTCATATCTGTTTTGGTGAGGGTAAATAAAGGAAGAACATTCAATGCCATCATTAAGAGAAGTAACATCTACACCAATCTTAACAGCAATGGCATTGAAGGAAGGATCATTAAAGTTGGAGAAGGAAGTGTGTTTCATACCCCGGGGTCACTTCCAGGTTCTGAACCTCTTTGAGCTGTTGAGCCTTTTCAATAATGGTTCTCTTGTCACCAACTACCCTGGCACTGGTTCTGGTGGCTTGAACAGGACCCCATTTGGGAAGGTGCTTCTCCTTAGGAAGGGCAGGGAAGTCAGAGTTGTATTTTGAGTCTAAATTGTCTGGGAGTTTAGTTGTTTCAACAAGTGCCTCTTGATCCTCTTGTAGATCTACAGAACCTTCTAATTCCATCAGATCATCATCTTCCAGGAGCTCCATTTCCCTGAGGAGGTTGAATCCATCAGTTTCATCAAGCACAGAATTCAAGATCTTTTCCTGGATGCTGAGTTGAGGAGTGTATGGAGAATCAGGGAGGTGTGTCTTGAGGATTGAAGTGGGTGTAGTTTCTCCAAGCATCTGATTGTGGCCAAAAGACTGTCCTCTGATGTTAGGGGCCCCAGAATTGGTAGCAGGCCCTTTATCTGATTCAGATCTAGAGCTCCTGTTGGATTCAGCATCTTCAGTAAGATTGGTACCAGTTTCAGCTACAGAGACATATGTACCAGTAGAGAGGTTGGTGGAGGTGCCAGTTTCAGTGGGGGTTAAGGACTCCACCTCAATGAATAGCCTGTAGATTTTGTTCCCAACTCCAAAAAGCCTTTCAGCAGGGATTTTTGAGGGATCTTTACATAAGATTTTGACCCTAACAGTTTCATAGAATGACTTGGAATTATGCTGCCAATCCACATCCAGTAAGACCCCCAGAGTGGAAGTGATTTGATCCAGCATAGTCCAGTCACACCACTTGGGGGTTCAATTTCCCTATCTTGATCCAAGTTTCCTGGAGGTCCTCTTCAGCCTCAATCCTGCCTTTCCAGACTTCAACATTGACTACAACATTGTCTTTTTTGAGACCAAAATACGGGTATCCAGCAACTTGAACTACATCTATTTCAGGAGGGAGTTTGACCAAGAATGTCCACTCATCTAGGGCATTGATTGGCCAGGGCCAGTTGGTTTTGTAAATGTCTGCAAACTCAGTGGCAAGTTCCTGCTTGGTCATTTCACCAGCTTCTACCATAACAATCCCCACATTCTTCAGGGAGCCATGATACTGAGCATTTTCATCAGGTGGGTCTATGTGGTAGAACCCTAATCCTGGAGCAGCACTTCCAACATATCTATTAGAACCGTGGGTTTTCCTTCTGACAGGGCAATTCTCAACTTTATGGGTAACCATTTTGCAGATAAAACAACTCTTGGGCTTGACACATTTATCCAAATTATGCCCTGGTTCCCCACAGTTGTAGCAGATCACCTCAGAGTATGCCATAAGGCCCGAAGCAGGGGCAGGAGCAGTTTTCTGGATGTCCTGTCTCTTCTTTTGCTGATTCTTGCCTTGAGATTTCCTACTGATCTGAGAGTCAGAACCACCAGCAGATTGATCTTGGGCAATTACAGGAGCCTACCCAGATTGTACCCACATTTGGGGTGGAGGTGGGCTGTACCACTGCCCAACCGGCGCTCCCCCCCATTGTGATAGGGGAAATTCATCGGAGCTCCTGGTTCCTTCTCATCCTCCAGCTAGATGTTGTCTCTCAGGAAGCAGAAATAACCACCAGACAGCTCAATTGAAGCAAATTGCAAGCCTAATTTCGATCTTCTGCAGGTTTGGGGGAGAGGTAAGGTAGGGGATCCACCTGCTCCGGCTCCGGTGGCGTGCTGGTGGGCATGAGTCCAGTCAATCATTCCCATCTCGCAGCACGGCGTGGATCTCCTGAATTCACTTCTCCTTTCGCCCATCGAACGAACGCAATCGGTGGCTCCCTGGGGTGGGGCATCCTGTGCTTCTCCGAGAAATCTCCTTCGAAGTAGATCCGCAGGGCTAGACTCAGCAGCTCCCAATCCACATGATCCTTGCACATCCGAGCATACCTGCGCGAGTGAGAGAACAGATTCGGTCCCTCCTTGGCTTCCTCCCTCGCAGCTTCCTCCTCTGCTTCCCTCCATTCGCGCGTGCACTGGGTCCAGGAGAGAGCGTCGTCACGGATCCGCATCGCCCGCTCCCTCCATCTCCTCCCTCGAGTCTCCCGCAGCACCGCCGGTGCGACGGAGTTGAGCGGCTGGAGCATCCGCGGGAAGGCTTTGTAGACATGTGGGAGATGCATCTTGTACATCTGCCTGTCTTCCAGCCATTCCCCCATGGATATGGTCGGCGACTCCATGGGGCGCGCGAGCAGACTTGCTGAGGGGGGCAGGCGCGCTCGGAGTCAGGAGGCGGGGGGTGGCGGCGAGATCTATGGTGGCGGTGAGGGTGGAGGTGGTGGCGGGGGCGAAGGGGACCGCGAGAGCGGTCATCTATTTATCAATTATGTGAACTAAACAGTCAACATATAAAATAATTTAAATATATATAATATAGTTAGAAGGGAAACATAAGTTGCACCTGGTGTTCCTATTCTTATATAGAAAAATAGGATAGACCTCTGCATTTTCTTCAAAAAAATACATAAATTGGGCTGCCAAAAATAAAACCTCGGATGGAAGGTCCATAGGCCGGTCGATACATGATGGCCCTAAGAAAATACAAACAGGCCTATGGACCTCCCATCCGAGGTCGTGGGCTGCGCATGTTAAAAATGAAAGCCTAGACGGGGCAGCCCAAAACCACGCTCAACACTTGCCAAAACTTCGTCCCTCGTTTTCTCTGTGTTTCGCACACTCGACATTGTGTGGGCATTTTGACTGTGCATCATATGAAGATGTGCTATGCATGAATGTTGATCAGCATGATGTTAACTGGCTGGTAGTTCCATTTTCGACCATGAATAAAAGTTCCAACATGATGTTAACCCTGTTTGAAAAGGCCATGTAAATATAAATGCGCTGCCTCTGAAAGTTGCAGCTTCTTATCTGAAACTGAACTTGCAGTTTCTTATCTGAAACTGAAACTTGCAGTTTCTTCTCTGAGAATCACATTGTCTGCACTTTTATGATCCTGTGAAACTACATTTTTAAGTGCTAAAAATAGATATCTAGAATTCATAAAATACTTCATATGCTCAATACTGCAAATCTGAAATTCAAAAGACATTCATGTCTGAAAGTACTCTCAAAATACACAACACAAAACATAATTCACAACCTGCAAATACTGACAACCCTAAGGTCCTCCTGACAATTCACAATCTGCCCGACTATTGGGCTGGGGGGGGGGCAGCCCCCTCCTATTCCTCGGCGACAGACAGCCGCCCCGTGAGACAATGTGAACGGCGAGGGACACGATGGCGGGGAAGCGTCGTTGGGCCAACTGCTTTTCTCCTCTTGCAGTTGGGTTCGGTCGACGAAGACTCCACCGGCTCGCTCTGGCAGGACACCCTCACAAACGGCACCCTGTAGATGCTCGATCCTTCAATCTCTGGTGGATGCTCCATCTGGGATCGATACTCCCACCACCGCTCCCTCACGATCGGATTCGGTGAATCTGTTTGCTCCATGGCCCAGAGGAGCAGCTCTATGTACTTCGGCGCGACTCCCTCCGGGAGTATCGCCGCCTTTTCGCTCTGTTGCAGATATTTGTCCATGGATGTCGCTGTCGCCGCTAGTTGGTCCTTGTTGTCAAACCAAGACTGTATCTCCAACATCCTAGCTAGCTTCACAGGGTCGCCGTCTGCGATCCTCACATATCGGTTGTACTCCTCCATCGATCTACTTCTCCACAACACCTTCACTCGCCGGCGGTGGTTTTTGAATGGAAGAGGAGAGGAGGAGCGCTAGTTTTGGATTAGAACGGGAGAGGAGCGATGCTGGTTTTGGACTGGAAAAGGAGAGGAGGGGCGGTGGTTTTGAAATGGAAGAGGAGAGGAGCGGCGCTGCATTAAGATTGGAACAGGAGAGGAGCGGCGGTGGTTTAAGAGGAGAAGAGCGGAAGAGAGGCGCTGGTCTTGGAAGTTTTTTTGTTGTTTTGCGTATTTTGGGTCAAAGTTTGACCACGTACTGTATTTGACAAGCAAAATGTGAATGCATGTCACCAAAAAATGTATCATTTGGTTCGTATCTCAATGTACTTTCAAATTATATTATTTTTGCAACGTATAACATATATTTTATGTGCGAAAATCATGGTCAATTATGACCCAGAATAAAAGGGAGACTAGTTAATGTGGGGTCGCTTTCTTAATTGAAGGGTAAATTGATTGTGATTTTGATCCAGTCACAGCGCGCCGGCCCTCTCGTCCAATCCTAAATCGCTGCCGCACACTCCTCTCCCTCTTCTCCATTGCAAAACCACCTCCTCTCCTCTCCATCATCTCCATTCCAAAACCACCGTCTCGCCTCTCCCTCTTCTGATCTTCTCCATTGCAAAACCACATCCTCTCCTCTCCATCATCTCCATTCCAAAACCACTGTCTTGCCTCTCTCTCTCTTCTCTATTGCAAGACCACCGTCTCTCCTCCGTTTTCTAGACGCTTTGCTCCATGGCGCGGGCGCAATCCATGGATACAAAATTAGTATACTATATACTATCCAAAAGTCGAGGGCGGGGATTTTCCTGCATGGTAGGCGGCGAGGCAGTTCCGCCTAGTCGGTTTGATAGAGACGCGAGAAGACGAGGGAGTAGGCTGCTGCAAATGTAGGGTTGTGTGATTTGACAGCGAGTTACTGCTGGACAGGTGGGGCCCCGTGATTTGACTTGCCATTATCATTTTAACTGCAGTGCTACGACCGGCGTGAGTCTCCCGATTCCTGACCACCTCCAAACAGGTGCCTCTCCCAATGCTCCACCATGTAGTAGAGGCTGGCTCTTGCATGAGAGCCACTTCTCCACTTTGTCCTTGCCTCTCTTTCCTCCACATATGCAAAAATGCCATGTAAAGCGCACTATTGTACTTACTTTTACTTGCTCCTACAGGTGCTTAAGCTTGCCACATAGGCATAAAGTCTGATGTGGCAAGTTAATCAAGAAGAGAGAAACTAGTTTGGTGACCCAAGGAAGAAACGGTGCTAAGCGCGTGTACCTAGGTGAAAAGACAATTTTGAGTCTATAGCTAATTAAATGAAGCAAACTTAGCAACACCATTTCATTGGAAGAGGTCACTCCTAGGAAAATGCAATAAATACTAGTACTCCCTGTGTCCCATAATATAAGAACATTTTTGGCACTAAACTAGTGTCAAAAACATTCTTATATTATGGGACGGAGGGAGTACGAAGAAAGAGATAGAGAGGAGTAAAAAAAATATACACTTATAGCCAACCTTGTTGTAGTATGAGTGACTAAGTGATGACTATGTATGACATGCCAACATCAGATAGCCTAACACACCGTGTTAAATCTCTAAGGGCACGACCGCGCGAGCGATGCAACAGTCGTGGTAGGCACGACCATGATACGGGCTGCTGGCAGCCCTTGGATCTGAGACCAAACGGTCGCATGCTAAGTTGCTGAAAATTTGCAGAATAACCCTCCAGGATAGGATATTCACTCATAGGTCTAGAATCACGCCATGCAACCGTTCGATCTCAGATCCAAGGGCTCTCGGAAGCCCGTATCATGGGAGAATGGAAAGCCACTACCCTACCGTTCGCACGCTGGCAGTTCGCTCCTACTCGTCCCCGCACGTCCTTCAATACTACGGCGGTTCGCTCCTAGTCGTCCCGTCCATCCACATTACGGCAGTTCCACTAATCCTAAACCTCCTCCCAAATCCATGGCATCCCAAATCTCCATGATCGGCAGTGAGTACAAGGTTAGAACTATCACCGACGATGAGTTCGACGTCATCTACACCCGTTCTTCCGCGACGGTGAAAGGATGCCTTTCTCACTTCAGACGCATGTTAGAAAACTCAGATGATGAGTGGGTTGCTGGGCTAGATGTTGAGTACACCATAGTCTTGGGACCAGAGAAGGATCTAAAGGACGAAGAGAGGAAGAAGCCCGCCATGATCCAGGTTTGCGTGCATGACTTATGCTTGGTCTACCACATATGCCATGCCGACGTTGAGTGTCAGGATTTTAAGGACTTCCTCAAGAGAAACCTAGTCAAATTCGTTACTGTAGACTTTAAGAACGACAGGGATGTCCTGCGTCGGATATGTCTCATTGTAGGCAACCCCTTTGACCTCCGGAAGAATTGGCTGGTGTCCTCTCATCAGCCTTCAATGCCAACCCTGGCAGGAGCCATGGTTCATCCTTCGTACGGTAAACTGGAGAAACCTCCATACACATGTCATCGTCATGCATGGCAGCGGAATGTACTAGATATAGACCACATCCACTACGCTGCAATGGATGGCTACCTTTGCTTCAATATCTACAAGGGTTGGATGAAGAGCAACAGCCAAGTGTGCCGTTCAAGCAAAGAAGTATCAGCCAAGAGGAAGAGGGACAAGGACGAAGTTGAAGACGTGGACGAGGACTCCGAGTAAGGTGGCAGTGTCGTTGTTCATGGTGGTTCTAATGCAGTGTCTACCGGAATAGTTGCAAAGTTTAATTTCAGGTGTGCTTAATTTAATTTGAGGGGTGTGTTGTGCTGAGCCCCCAGCAGAACTATGTTATGTTTCTTCTCATTACTTTAACTCTTCAGTACATACATACTAGTATTTCTTACATTTCATCTTTTAGTTGGTATAGTACTACCACTCGTTTCTTCACATTATATACGTACAATATATATGGCCAACATCATATAGCCAGCAGTTTAGTTGTCAAAGAATTTCAGGGTGCTTAGTTTTGTCAAAGAATTCCAGGATGCTTAGAGGGTGCTTGGATCCAAGGGACTTATTTTAGTCTGACTAAAAATAGTCTCTTTAAGAGGCTAAAGTTCCAAGCACCCCTGACTAAATAGGGGCTAAAACTAGTCTTGAGACTACAATTTTTTAGTCAGGGGTACCCCTACTAAAATGTGGATTAGTCCTCTCTCTACTCATTTAACTCCTCTCCTTTAACACAGGCGAGTTCTGGATTGGAGGGTTTGGAGGATAATAAATGCTCATTAACTTGATTTTAGCCTTTTTAGTATTTGGATCCAAGCATGGGTGAGGCTAGCATGTTTTAGTCCCACTAGTTTTAGTCATGAGACTAAAACGTATCCAAGCACCCTCTTAGTTTTATTTGAGGGGTGGGTTGTGCTGGACACCATTATTGTGACTAGCCTTTTTAATAGTACTATATGCATAATTTGGCGACGAGTGCTCTCTATATGTACCACCTTTTTTTAATTTCAAGTTTTGCTCCATGGCGCAATCCAATGATACTACTATTGTACAAAAGTATACATTTTTTAAAAGGCTAGAGGGCGGGGCAGTCTAGCTTGGTCGGTTTCACGAGAGGCGAGGGCCTCTGTGATTTGACGGCTCATTACTGCTGGAAGGCGGCGCCTTGTGATTTGACTACTCGTATAAATGCGCCGATGACCTAATCGAGGAGGAGCAAAGAACCGTGCGGTATACTCAAGTTTTCCACTGGAGTAGTACTGCAACGGAGGAGCACGAAACACGGCAGCCCAGTGCCATATGGCGATAAAAAATGATCTAATTTGCTAGTCATCTCGTTGTTAGCATTGTTCTATTCATTCCCTCAAAAAACCATTGTTCTATTCATGCCTCGTAGAGAACGTGACACGTGCGGCGAAACACCCGAAGCAAAAGATGAAACACAGGAGCAAAAGAAGAAGGAAGATTATCACCCCAAATGATCTAATTCGCCGCGGAGTCGTAACTGCTTCTTCATCTCCTCCACGACCTCCATCTCCTTGCGCGTCTTCTCCGCCATCTTCTTCATTCTGTCCATGACGCAGGATTTCTCAATGCGAGCCTTCATCATCTGTTCCACGGCCGCATTACGTACCTTGATAGCAGCCGGGTGCTCGATGCGGAGCTTCGCCAACTCCTCCTTCTGTTCCATGATGAGGGCCTGTAGCATCTTCATGGAGGAACTACTATTCTCATGCAGCTTCTTCCAGCCGGCGTTCTTCTCCTTCAACAAGTCGATCTCGTGGCATAGCTTCGCCTTGTCCTCCCAAAGTCGCAGGATTTCGTCGGTCGCCTTCTTCTCCGAGGCAATGCTCTTCTTCAGCAGCATCACCAAGCTGGCGGTCAACTCCCCCTGCTGATTGAGCTGAGCGGGCATGTCGTTGAGGCTCTCCTTCAGCAACTCCATCAAGCCTTGGATGAACTCCTTCTGCTTATTGAGGTGCTTATTGAGCTGATCAGGCATGCCGTCGGGGGATAACGACTCCAGCTCCGCCAGCTCGGCTTGTTCGCCTCCGCAGCTAGGGCACTCCTAGGAGCCATCGCCTGCCTATGAGAGATCTTTCGAGGTCTCTGCGTGGCGGCGAGCCCTCTCTTTTTTTTCCGCAGCCTTGGTTGCCGCTCCCTTGTTACGAGTAGTTCTCGACCTAGAGCTCTGCTCACCGGCCATGGCAATGACGGACGAAGAAGAAGCACTTATGAGGAGGAAAGGTAGAGTAATTTTCGGTTAGGTAGTTCCCCTTTTTATAACCTAAGTACTAGCACTAGTACTAATACCTACATAGTGGGAACATGTTCAGGTTTGGTACGTACTAGTAGGTGTGAGAAGGCTTTCGAATGTGATGGGAACAAGGTAAAGATTAATTGATGGTTTTGGTTTCGAGGCCCGAAACGGCTCCCGATGAGTTTAGCAGAACATAAATTTCAAGTACTACACTGCTCAAATGCGTAAATATTATGTTACTGTCAAAAATTGGCACAAAATACAAAGGAGGCCAATGGAAGTACTACTAGCAACCCACGATTTAACTACTCACATGCGCGCAGTGGAGTAATAATGTCTTTCTTCCGCCCTCACGTCCACTCAATTTGCATGTGCTGTATTAATTGACCATCAATGAAGTGAACGACTTTACACGCGTCAAATTATCACATGGGGTGGATCTTGGTACAAAATTGCGTCCGCCCATGTACCCGCGTGTGCGTGCGAGGGAATGAGTGCGTGTGTGGCGTGCTTGCACATCTTCGCTTCGTGCATGTACCGCTAGTATGGCTCAGGGAGGACGAGTACATTCTTCTCGAACCAGCAGCACGTCACTGTGATCAATCCATGCAAGGAGGTTGCGACAACGCCTCCACATGTGCCACGTGGCTTCATGAACTGTAAGAGAGACACTGTGTAGCGTGCCATTGGTATTCTAATTTACGTGTTTTGCACATACTCGAAGTACTAGTAAGGTACACATGCATTGCACGCATCAGATTTTGCAACCAAATTATGAATAAATACCACACTATAGCATGTAAGCTCTGAGTCATATATGCCTGATGTAGCCCTTCGTTTAATTCTTATATTTCATCTCACTCAAAATCAATTAGTTTTTATAAAAAAGCTAAGAACGCAGGAATAGGAAAAACATGGGATTATAGTGGAATGTCGTCTTGAATCCTACAGGATTGTACGAGTGTTTGATTGTGCATAGAAAAAACGCAGAATTCTTTCAAAGAGGTTTGAGTGGATGGGATGTTTCCTATGAAATCTAGTGCAAATGAATCATCTGGAAAAATTCCTATGGTTTACAATCCTACGAATCAAACAACCAAGATAGGAAAATTCCTAATGATTAGAATCCTCCAAAATTCCTTTGAGAATCCTTTGAATCAAAGAAGCCCTTAATCTATTTTATGATTCATGGAATTGTGCGTTGTAAAGCATAAAGTAAAAACAAATAATGACAATTCAACTAGAAAAAAAGTTTGGGCAGTTATGATACGGAAGATACTGTTGTTTTGAGGTTTGTGCATTATGCTTAAGTTCAACCATGGAGTCTGCTAGATTGTACATGTGGCAAAATCCGGTGGGGGGCTAGAAGATGGTGCGAGGGGCCGAGTGGAGGGAGACTATGAAGGAATGCACAAGTGCGAGATCGATATTCAGAGAGAGGGGGCGAACACGTGCGCTGTTGCGCGCAGTGGCGGAGCCATGAAAAATAAATGAGCTAGGGGGCCAAGCATTGCTAATCCTTTACGAGGAGGGTCAATTCATGAACTTAAACCATTTTTAGCAGCAATTGTCTAATGATCACATTCATATTAGCCTCGATATATAGTGATGTTAGGGGGGAGGGGCAGGGCCCTTACTGCCCCCTGTCTTCGCCATTGTGCACGCATCTGAGAGATGAAGCGGAAGGCATGGATGATGAGAGGGGGACGTTGGATATATAATTAATGTGGGTGTATTAGCTATATATGTTAATCCTATATAGAGAGGTATAGATTGATCGATGTGGACGTGGGAAAGAGGGTGAGACTTCACTGGATATATCGATTGACCGGTTTGTGTGGAAAACTATGAAAGACCTAGCTATATACACACATACATAGAGGAACATCGATCGTTGCGCATGCACGCATGAGAGATAAAGAATGCCTGATTTGATGGAGAGGGGGATGTGTGTGGGTGTGTGCCTTCATGGGAGACCGACCTGAAGAAAAAGATTGCATGCGTGCGATGGATAATGCCGACTGGTAGTGTGTGTGCATGCATGCACGAGAGAAAGTTAGTGGTACAATTATAAAGAGAAGACTACTGTGTGGGTGTAAAAGAATAGGTGAGGTCATAATCAATGTAAAGTTGAATTCAAATATTTGAATAAGAGATCCTGATGTTTGAAACCATGCATGCATGAATATAACGGAGATCTGCGCGGTGTGGTTTGGAAACAAGCATGTTTGAAACCATGTATACACATTGAACAAGGTCAGACTGATTTGAATTTGAGATACCGATGGAAGACATCATTTGGCCACGCCGCATCCGTGCATGGACACACTATTCTAATTGGAGATGATGGGCGGCTTTCGCATCACATATCTATATCTATACCCCTATATATATTATTTTTTATATTTTTTTATATTGTGTGTGGGTAACTTTAACTTTGAAAGATGGTCGTTGGATGAGGCGAATCCGATGGTCCAAAGATGGCAAATTTGAGCACTACTGGCCGTTGGATATCATCTAGATTCCACCAGATTTCGCCACATGTATAATCTAGAAGACTCCATGGTTGAACTTAAGCATAATGCACAAACATCAAAACACAAGCACTTCTTATTTGTTCTAGAATCTTCCGTATCAGAATTGCCCAAATGTTTTTCTACATGATTTTCCATTATTTGTTTTTTACTTTATGTCTTACGACGCACAATTCCATGAATCTTAAAATAGATTAGCTTTCTTATAAAAACTAGATGATTTTGAATGAAATGAACTATAAGAATGAAACGAACATCTACATCATGCATATATGACTCAAAGCTTGCATGCTATAATGTGGTATTTATTCATAATTTGGTTGCCAAATCTCATGCGTGCAATGCACGTGTACCTTACTCTAGTCTAAATGGTGTTTGTGTGTGTGTTGTGCGTGTTGAGGTGCAAATTATCTTTTTTTGGTACACGTTAAGCTCGTTCTTCTGAAATTCCAAGCCGCGCCTTGTTATGCCGAAAATTCAAGCTAGCGTCTCTGTCTATCGTGCTGCGAAACCCCCGCCTCTTCAACCCGCGCCTTGTTAGCCCGAAATATTTAAGATATATATTTGTCTCGTTGTGCTCCGACAACTCCCTCCATCTCAACCCGCGCCTTGCTATTCCGAAATTACAACGCGCGCGAAAACTCCCACCTCCTGTGAAATCCCGACACGCGAAATGCCCGTGGTACCCCTGAACCGAAAGAACTGCCTCAAATCGGTGGGGGTACTTTCGTAACTTACCCCACATTTCGGACAAGCGCGTCTCTAAGCCATGGTTCCCCACTGCCATCCCATCCGCCCACCCATTCGTACACCGAGGCCGCGAAAACCCGCGATGAAACCCCACACCATGCTCCGTCCGCCACCCAGTCGGAGCCTCTTTCCCGACGACGTCGTCCACAGCAACACCTCGATGTCCCTCATCCACCGTACCGGATGAGGACCCGTCGTTGATCTCATCGTCCCATTGGTTCAGCCACCCCGTCCTCCACCTCCAAGGAGCTGCCCCGACGTTCCCCTCGTCTTTCGCGCCACCTCCATTCCCACACCCTCGTCTTCACCTGCACCACTGGAAGAGCATCATCATCACTGTTTGCTCGGATGAAGTTGCGGCCTAATTGGCGCCACCAAAGAGGTTGTACACTAATCGCCGCATTTTCTTCTTGATTCGATCTCATGGTGCTACCGGCGCTCGGTCCCGAGCCGACACGGCGCGGCTCCATCCACAGCGGCGTCGCCGACCACTTCCTCCACGGCGTCGCTCCCTCAGCGGCGACGTCCACATCAGTAGGAGCTGCTGCTGCTTTAGCTCTCGCTCGCGCCGCTGCTCTGCTCTTGCTTTCAGTCCCCTGCCTGGTCTGCTCTTGCTATTGCTCTTGCTCGCGTTGCTGCTCTCGCTCTTGCTCTTGCTTGCGATGCTGCTCCGATTTAGCTACACTTCAGTCGACTGAATCGACTTTTGGGTCAGTCGATTTTCAGGGGGTGGGGGGCTCACCGGGGTGAAGAAAGAACCAGCCGCAGCGGGGAGGGGGGCTCGCCGGAGAGGTACCCCACTATCTATCTTAGGGTTCAGGATGGGGGCGGTGGTCGCCGGCGGTGGAGGGGCGGTGGCGGGGCGGTGGCATGCGGATCGCCGGAGAAAAAGCTCGGCACGGGGGGCCTAGAGGGATGGCCGGGGCGGCGGCGGACCGGCGGTGGGGAGTGTTTTCGGGGCGGGCGGGGCGGCGCACCGCTGGCCGCGGGCGGCGAGGGGCTGCTGTTTGGCCGGTGGTGGCTGGCGGCTCAGGGGGGTGGAGGTTGAAGATGAACCGCATGCCCTTGATTTGGTATCCAACGGCTGCAAAATCGACTGACCGGAGATGAAAAAGTCAGTCGACCAACGTGTAGCCTCACGTTGCTAGTGCGTTCAGTTTCGATAGCAAAATTTAGTTTCGACAGCAAAATTCAGTTTCTACAGTTAAGTTCAGTTTCGACAGTTAAGTTCAGTTTTGACAGTTAAATTCAGTTTCGACAATTAAGTTCGGAGATGAGCGGCTGATGTATTTTACATCTAGCACTTTGTGGTTATGTATTTTATGTCATGTATTGGAGATGCTATTAGAATTCCACTCAGGTTAACGTTGTTCATTGTCTCTCTTCTCCTGCTTCAGCCTCGGCATCGTACAACTCACCGGAGCTGCTCCAACGACGAAACCCTCCATCACAGCGGAGCAGTACCTCGGGCTCCTTCTCCAGACGCCTAAGATCTTCTTCCCCTCCTCCGACAGCCAAGTCAGCCGGAGCATCCTCACCGGCCAACCCAATCACACTGAGATTGACATGGCTTCGCCAAAGAGGTTGTACACTTGTTGCATCTCTTTTTTACTCTACATGTTATATATATTGTCCACTGAGCACTTGTAGTAACAGATAATACGATTATTTTATCCTACTATATGACAAGCATTGAGGTACCAGGCAACTTAGCTATCCGTGATGGACTCTCTTGAACGCCATCATTATTTGTCTCTGCGCGTTTGAGCTGTGCATTTGTTGATGGGCCTGGGAGTTGAGCTAGTATGGCAGTGGCCTGGGTCCAAAGTAATAGAAGTAGCACAAAAACATTTTTTTAGTTAGGATTTCCTTGCTCAAGCCTGCCTACTAGAATCGCCAGTGCTTGAAAGGAAAAGTGAATGAAAAACATCGGAATTGGAAAGTTTCCTATGGTACTACTTTTCATGAATTTGGTGCAAAGGAATGGAGCAAAGGAAAACTGTAGGATTTGTTCCTTTAGTGTCTCCTTGAAAGAAAAATCGTAGGAATTGTAATTTCCACTTCTCCTCCTTTTCATATTCCTATTCATCAAGCACAAGACTAAGAGATAGTAGCATAATAGCATTATAACCGTACATTTTCTTGTGGTTTGACTTAATCTCACCATGCTTTTTTGCATCCTGTGATCTTCCAATTGTTGTGAATCAAACACCCAGATTGGCAAAAATCCTGTGTTTTTAAATTCTCTGTTTTGCACGTGCATTCCTATCATATTCCTATCTATTTCCTATCCCTACATTGTTAGAATCCTCAAATTCAAACAAGCCCTTACTCAATTACTTATGTTACAGATATGTGTCAAAGAAAACCTTGTGTGGTTTGTCCTGCTCCTGCGGTGCTGTGTTCCACCCCAGCTCAGCTGCTCCAACGACGGAAGGGTTCACCACAGCAGGGATCCACTCTCCAGACTGTCTTTCGCCGCCTCAGATCTTCTTCCCCGCCGCCGGCAGCCACGGCAACTGCATTACCATCATCAATTGAGCAGATGACCTTGAGGACTACACGGGTCCGCAAGAGAGGTCGCACTCTTCCGTGTCTGCTTACGTTATGCGTCGCTTAATATGATGACATGCTACACTATCGTTGTGTTCACCTATTAGACTCCGAGTCAGGTCCAAACTAATGCTGAAACTTGAGTTTTTAAATGGTTGTGGGGTACATATTGGGGCAGCAATCAGTGCTATCTGTCTACTATCTGGTTAATCTCCGGTGTCTACTATGAGTTTCATGTTGGGTGCAAACAAACATTAAAGGAGCCATTATCTGTATTTTTTAACTAAAGTTATTATCTGGATGCTATCATTGGTTTTGGGTCTATCCACAGTTTGCTACCATCACTCTGGATTTGTGCATGCACTCCTTACATAATCTCACTATGTTTTATTCCTATGCATGCCAGTTATTGTACACAATGGAACTGATCATGTAGAGCAAAAGAGACGAGCCTTGCGTGGCAAAAAAATTTCATGCAGACGTTGTTCCATGGTGGGTGCAAAGGCAGCCCCCCTCCACCCATTTCGGATCGTAATCAAGAGGAAGACAACTATTCTGAGGGGGATTCAGAAGGAGAAGACCACTCCTATTTACCCCATGAGGTCTTCGCTCTAACTTGGCATGCTGGTGTTGGTAATATCATGCATATGGTGCCTTGCATTGCTTACTGTATACATTAAAGATGTCATCTGCTTAGTTTAGACATGCTTTGTGTCAATGCCATCTATTTAGTTTATTTATCGTATATGTGAATCATGCAATGCCATCTTGTTTAGCCAGGCATCATATATGTGAATTTTGCAATGCCACCCTAGTTAGCCAGTCATCTTATATGTGAATTATATCATGCCATCATTTTTTATTATGTGTTAAATTTTTCAACAATTTTAGTACATTCAATTACTCTTCCTGTGCATCAGCCATTCGACACGGTCATGGAAAAATCTAGAGTGGAAACAAGGTCTTCAGAGCAGACAATGCTATCTGACGAAGCGCATGTCTTGCTGGTTACCGATAGCTCCTCAGAGGAGGATTCAGAGACAGATGACCAGTCATATTTCCCCCCCGAGGTGCATGCCCTAACTTGGCAGGGTTATGTTGCTCATATTGTGCGTATGGTATCTTGCATTGCTATGTCATTTGCTTAGTTTAGACATGCTTTGTGTGAATGCCACCTGTTTAGTGTCTAATTACCATATATGTGAATTATGCAATGCCATCTTGTTGCAATACATTATATATGTGAATTATGCAATGTTATCTTGTTGCAAGGCACTATGTATGTGAATTATGCAATGCCATGCTGTTTAGGCAAGCGTCATATATGTGAATTATATCATGCCATCCTTTTTTGTATTTCTCATTGCTTTTGTCGACAATGTTTGTATATTCAACAGCTCTTCCTGTGCATCAGCCATTTGAATTGGTGATGGAGAAATCTGGAGTGAAAACAAGGTCTTTAGAGCAGACAATGCTACCTACTGAAGCAGATATCTTGCTGGTTACAGATAGCTCTTCAAAGGAGGATTCAGAGGCAGATGACCAGTCCTATTATCCCCCTGAGGTGTATGCTCAAACTTGGCAGGGTTATATTACTCATATAATGCATATGTTGTATTGCAATGCTTAGTTTTTACATCATATACACAATATTGAATGCCATCTCCTTAGTTGACACATCATATATGCGATTGCCCTCTGCTCACTTCCTTAGTATATAAATCATATATTTGAATTATGTCATGCCGTGATGTTTACATAGATAGCATGTATCTGAATTATGGCATGCCAACCCATTTTCTAAAGACATAATATAGTTATATCATCTCATCATGTTTACATAGTCATCATATTTTAAATTATGTCATTCTATCCGTGAATTATATGATGCCATCATGTTTCCATCGACGGCATGTTTGTGATTTATGCCATGCCAACCACTTTAATAGACACATCGTATAGTTATATCATGTCATTCTGTTTACATAGTCATCATATTTTGAATTATGTCATTCTATCCTATTTAGTTAGCCATTATACATGTGAAATTGTGTCATGCTATCCTGTTTAATTAGCTATCATATATGTGAAATTATGTCCAGCTATTCTGTTTGCTTAGACAACATAAATGTGCATTATTTCATGCCCTGTTTTCTTCCCTACTATCCATGGCACCTGTCTATCTTACAATGTCTGTACATTCAATTACTTTTCTTGTTTATCAGCCATTTCAATTGGAGGGAGTGATGGCAGTATCTGTGGGAGTAAAAACATGGTCTTCAGAAAAGATCGTGCTACCTGTCGATGCAGATAGAACCATGGTTGTACTTGCCCAAGAACCAGCCCCACCACACATAACCCACACTCATGCAGATTGTACCCCTACCCAGTTGGACAGAGAACCAGCTACACCCTTCTAACCCCAACCCTAGCAGATAGACACCCAGTTCCCATTGACACAACACCGTCTCCACCACAGAGCACCCAAACACGAGCAGTTAGTAAGGCAACTGCAGTGCCCAAATCACGAGGACCACCACTCCGAACCCAAAGTCAACGCTTAAAGCAGAAGAAGAATTGTTCTCAGGTCAGGTTCCGTAGCTATGGTTCATACTACTTTGCTCTTGCATCACTGTATTTACTGATACCAACTAATTTCAAATTTGAAGGATGCAATTGAAACTCCAATGGCGCAACATGTATGTTTTAAACCTGTTTCTTCAATGTGTTTGGCTGTTTGCTGTTGTAACTTGCTCTATGTTGATTTCAGTTTCAATTGAATAAACAGTTATGTTCTCATGCCATGCACATTACAAGTGTTGTTATTGCTGTGTAGTTTCCCACACTTATATTCTGTCTATGCTGCTTTGTCTTAAATAGATATGATTCGAACTGTATCTATCTTGATTTGGCAACATAAACTAGAATGATAAAGACCATACAGTGACTATACTACATAGATATATGGTTGTTTCATGCTGTTAACCTGTCCACCTTACTACTGAACTGGTTTACCAAAATGAGTTTCATATACTACATTGTAAACCTGAGATGTATTTGTTTGTTTCTCTTTTAGAACGCGGATAAAATATTGGAGAAGAGCACCCTGTTATGCAATGGTAAAGGAAGTAATGCAGATAAGGTTCAAGATAGTGAGACATCCCTGTTGGTATCCAAGAAAGCTGATAAAAACTATATTGAAGACACTGAGACAACCCCAAAGTCCTGTCTTGATGTAGTGTTCGAGTTACTGGCTACCACTGCTGGCACCAGCTCTTCGAACTCGTTGCCTGAATCAGTTCGGCTTCTTGAGTCTCAACTTCAAGTTGAAAGACATCGATCAAATGTTATGCGACAGGAAGCCGAAGTACTGAGGAAGTCCCTGCAGAATTCAGATGCATACTTTCTGGTGCAACAGCAAGCGCTGGAGGACTTAAGCGCCAAACAAGAGAAAGTTAATAAGCTTGCTAAGCATCTTGCCAGCATTATGGGTACCCAGGATATTGTTACTTGAGCTCTTCTGAAGTGGTTACAGTTCTGGACTTGTTTTGCTGCGGCGTTTATATGCTGCTGTGTTCCCTATATTTGCACTGGTGGCGAATTTTGATGCCCAGTGGATGTAATATGTGTAATAGCCGTGATAGCCTAGTGTAAGTTTCTTGCTTATTTATTTCCTTGTTGTCTTGTTTATTTGTTTGCTTGTAGTCAGTGCAGTTCTTTTTCCGCGGTTTGCTAGTGGCTGCAATAACCTATTTTTTTAAAACTAGGCCACAATAACCATGGGCTAATATTTACTATAGTGACACTGGGCCTCCTACGGGCCGTAGAAACAGTGGGCCTTCTATGGGCCATAGAAACAGTGGGCCTTCTACGGGCCGTAGAAACAATGGGCCTTATACGTGTCGTAGGATCGATTGGCCAAACATGGGCTAAACAACCTGCATCTGGCCATAAACGGGCTAAAGTTGGAATCATCCGTTCATGGGCCGACCATAACGAGCCATCGTTAATTGGCCGTATTTGATGACGCTATGAAAACGGCCCAACGTATTAACGGACCATAAACGGGCCGATTGTAACCACGGGCTGAATTTGGCCCACAAGCAGAAAATGACAGTAACGGGCCGTAAGTAAAAGAATGCTGGAAAATAGCCCAAGAATAAATGGGCTCTGAGAAGGCCGGAAGATAACATGGGCTGGAAACGGCCCAACGGAATAACGGGCCGTTAATGGGTATAAAGTGATATATTGTTCTTTACGGGCCAGTTTCACCATGGGCCGTTAATGGGTGTAAAGTGATACACTGTTCATTACGGGTCAGTTTCACCACGGGTTGTTAATAGGCCAAGAGTTACATAGGGCCTCATATGGGCCGAAAGACGTCATGGGCCGGAAGTGAAAACAGGCTGGAATCATATTGGATGACCCAGATGATGCTACTGGGCCTAATTCAAATAGGGCGTAACAGGCCTTGGGTTAGCGGGTTGTAAATGGGCTATATGCGAACAGGCCGTTAACAGGCTTTCCATGGGCCAGCCAGCCACCTTTTGACCAAGTCAAATGGGCCGGCCTTTTCACAGGAATGGGCCTCTATTGGGCCGTGCCACGTGTCGATGTATCATAGGCGCCTTCTGTCCAATGAGTGGATGACATCTGTCCCAGCGATGAGCCGACACGTGTTTCCTCCAGCCAATGATGATTTTACACGTGGAAAATCCCCATTGGTCGGGGATGTTAACGGGTTATCGGATCCAAAACCCGACACGATAGCTTAACGGCGTTCCGTTACGGTGGATGCCACGTGTCGGTCACCCTTGACGAAAGCACTTCTATGATGCACGATTTATCGTCATGGAAGTGGACACTTCCATGATGATAATTTTGGTAATGTCATGGAACACTTCTACGACAGCACAGGTATGACTATCTTGACTCTGTCATAAATTTGTCATGGATGTACATGCATGACAGAAAACGTGACCTACTGTGACAAACACGTATCATCACGGAAGTGTATTTTTTGTAGTGCTTGCATCAACAATAAGAGAATATAAGCTGGGATGCAAGAAGTAGTAAGTGAGCATAATATAAACAAGTCAAGCATGCACCTCACAAACTACCAAAGAACTAGACATGCATTAGATAAATAATAAGGTAGTGTAGCATATGTCTCACACCATATGATAGAGTAACCAGGTTTCACGAGCACAACTGATGTCTACTACACAACTTTATTCTTGTAGACCCGTGTCGGGCCTCCAAGTGCAGAGTTTTGTAGGACAGTAGCAATTTTCCCTCAAGTGGATGACCTAAGGTTTATCAATCCACGGGAGGCATAGGATGAAGATGGTCTCTCTCAAACAACCTTGCAACCAAATAACAAAGTGTCTCTTGTGTCACCAACACACCAAATACAATGGCAAATTGTATAGGTGCACTAGTTCGGCGAAGGAATGGTGATAAAAGTGTAGTAACGATAGTAGATATCGATTTTTGTAATAGTAACAATAAAAAACAGGAAGGTAGCAAATAGTAAACAGGCACAAAAACGGTATTGCAATGCTTGAAAATGAGGTCTAGGGTCCGTACTTTCGCTAGTGCAATCTCTCAACAATGCTAATATAATTAGATCATATAACCATCCCTCAACGTGCGATGAATAATCACTCCAAAGTTCCTATCTAGCGGAGAACATAAGAAGAAATTGTTTGTAGGGTACGAAACCACCTCGAAGCTATTCTTTCCGATTGATCTATCCAAGAGTTCATACTAAAACAACACCAAATAATTCCAGATTCATAATACTCAATCCAACACAAAGAACCTCAAAAAGTGCCCCAAGATTTCTATCGGAGAAACAAAAGACGAGAACATGCATCAACCCCTATGCATAGATTACCCCAATGTCACCGCGGGAATCCGCAAGTTGAGTGCCAAAACACATATCAAGTGAATCAATATGATACCCCATTATCACCATGAGTATTCATATGCAAGACATATATCAAGTGCTCTCAAATCCATAAAAGTATTCAATCCGATAACAAGAAATCTCGAAGGGAAAAACTCAATTCATCATAACAAGATAGAGAGGGGAAAACACCATATGATCCGACTATATTAACAAAGCCCGCGATACATCAAGATCATGACATCTCAAGAATACGAGAGAGAGAGAGAGAGATTAAACACGTAGCTACTGGTACAAACCCTCAGCCCCGAGGGTGGACTACTCCCTCCTCATCATGGTGACCGCCAGGATGATGAAGATGGCCACCGATGATGATTTCCCCCTCCCGCAGGGTGCCGAAACGGGGTCTAGATTGATTTTTCGTGGCTATGGAGGCTTGCGGCGGCGACACTTTTGATCTAGGGTTATTTCTGATGGTTTCTCTATTTATAGGATTTTTGGGTGCTGGTTTCACTCTAAGATGGGGCTCGAGATGAGCACAACCCACCAGGGCAAGTTGGGATCACCAGCCGCGCCCCGGTGTCTTGTGCCCTACTCCTTCACCTTATAGTCCTTCCACGAAGCTTCGGGGGTCTCTTTTGTTCCAAAAAAAGTCATCAAAAAGTTTCAGCTCATTTGGAGAACTTTCATTTTTGCACAAAAAACAACACCACGGTAGTTCTGCTGAAAACAATGTCAGTCCTGGTTAGTTCCATGCAAATCATACCAAAACCATATAAAATTATTGTAAACATGGCATGAATACTTCATAAATTATAGATACGTTGGAGACGTATTAGCATCCCCAAGCTTAATTCCTACTCGTCCTCGAGTAGGTAAATGATAAAAGAAATAATTTATGAAGTGTGAATGCTAGCAAAGTGCACAAGTTTGATCAATGATAATTTCAATCACTTTTCCTAGCATCATAACAACAACTCTTTCTCATAAAACTTATCATGATAAAGTAGCAATTTAAAATGGAATATTTGTTGTGGAAAGCTACCTATCATATTCATCACATATTCTTTTCTTTTGTAGTATGGACATTTGGACTTTTCTCTAGTTCAAAGCAATAGTCTAGTTTTGACATGAAGTTCTCAATACTCAAGCATATCAATAAGCAATCATGTCTTTCAAAATATCAACACTAAAGAAAGTTATCCCTAGCCCATCATGCTCAATCATTGATCCATTCATGAAACATACTCGCATATTAGCTACATCCAATGCTCAAGTACGATCACATGCCCTTTAGTTGGTGCTTTATAAGAGAAGATGGAGACTTGAATAAAAATAAAAATTGCATAAAGTAAATAGATAAGCCCTTCGCAGAGGGAAGTAGGGATTTGTAGAGGTGCCAGAGCTCAAAGCTTAAATTGAGAGGTAAAAATATTTTGGGAGGCATACTTTTCCTGTCAACGAAAACGACTGAGTAATTCCCAACACTTTCCATGCTAGATATATCATAGGCGGTTCCCAAACAGAAAATGAAGTTTATTCCTTTTTCCACCATACTTTCACACTCCACGGCTAGCCGTATCCACGGGTACCGTCCATACCAACACTTTCCAAGGAATTTATTATTTGACAACATAAAGTAAATTTCTTTTTCATTTCGGACTGGGAATCCCTAATACCTTTGTCGTACTCTCGTGCAATGACAAGTGAATAAACACTCATCTTCAGAATAACACATCTAGCATGGAAAATATTGGCCACCCCCTCCCGCTTCATGAGCGGTACGAGCACACAAAAAGGAAATTTATTTTGAAAATTAGAGATGGCACATACAAATTTTCTTAGAACAACACGAGAATACTGCATATAGATAGGTATGGTGGACTCATGTGGCAAAACTGGGTTTAGGGATTTTGGATGCACAAGTAGTATTCCCACTTAGTTCAAATGGAGGCTAGCAAATAGATTGAGAAGCAAGCAACCAAGAAACGAAAATTCTCATAAACGAGCATTAAGCATAATTAACACCGAATAATGCACCACAAGTAGGATGTAATTTCATTGCATAACTACTGACTTTCGTGCTTGCATGGGGAATCACAAACCTTAACACCAATATTCTTACTAGAGCATAATTACTCACCAACATGACTCATATATTATTATCTCCATATCACAAAACTATTGCAAGGAATCAAACTTATCATATCCAGTGATCTACATGAAAGGAGCTGATGCCTTCCCACCCACCCAGGTTCAAGGCATGGTACTTGCAATTTGGGTTTTTTGCCTCAATTATACTGTATGGGGTTCCCTTACAGTCTTTCTGTCAAAAAAAGTGATCTACATGAAAGTTTTTATTATATCCCTCTTGAATATCTATCACTTTGGGACTAAATTTATATATTACCATTGCTACTAACAAGCTCTCAAATAAATTTAAGTGAAGCCCGAAAGCATAAGTATTTCTTAAAAAATTTTAACCCTCAAAATAATCTAAGTGAAGCATGAGAGTAAAAGACAAACTACTCCAAAAAGATATAAGTGAAGATCAAGCGAGTAGTTAAGTAAATGGGTAGCTAATTGAGGGCTCTCTCTTATTTAAAACTTTCAAAATAAGTATTTTATTGAAACATCAATAAAACCAAAATAACATGACATTCCAACAATAGCACACATCATGTGAAGAAGCAAAAACTTAGGATCAACCGATACTAACCGATAATTGTTGATGAAGAAAGGTGGGATGCCTACCGGGGAATCCTCAAGCTTAGATGCTTGAGAATTCTTGAAATATTATCTTGGGATGCCTTGGCCATCCCCAAGCTTGAACTTTTGTGTCTCCTTAATTCCTTTTATATCACGGTTTCCCTAAATCTTAAAAACTTCATCCACATAAAACTCAACAAGAACTCGTAAGATACGTTAGTATAAATCAATGCAACACCTTATCATTCTCTACTGTAGAAAATCACTAAAATTATAATTTAAGATTGCATAATAAATGCATCTTCATATTTAATAGTCGTATCCTCAAATAGAATCATTAAACAAGCAAACATATGCAAACAATGCAACCATAACAGCAATCTGCCAAAACAGTATAGTCTGTAAAGAATGCAAGAACATTCATACTTCTGTAACTCCAAAAATTCTAAATATTTATCAAAATGTAGAAAATTTATCATAGCTTATTGTTCAAAAAATTTCAACATTTTATCACATTCTGACTTTTCTCGGGAATTTTTGCAACAGCGATAAACTTTCTGTTTTCAAACAGCCACATATAGGCTTGCAAAATAAGCACGACAAAGGCTATACTTGACCTTTTTATTGAAATAAAATATGCAAAACCTTATTCTAAATAAAAACAAGAAAATCCTAACAAAATAAAATGACACTCCAAGCAAAACACATATCATGTGACGAATAAAAATGTAGCTCCAAGTGAGGTTACCGATAATGTTGGAGACAGAAGAGGGGATGCCTTCCGGGGCATCCCAAAGCTTAGTTGCTTGGATCCTCCTTGGATATTAACTTGGGATTCCTTGGGAATACCCCAGCTTAGGGTCTTTTCACTCCTTATTCTCATCATATCAACATCTCACCCAAAACTTGAAAACTTCAATCACACAAAACTTAACGGAACTTCGTAAGATAGGTTAGTATGATAAAGAGCAAACCATTTCACTTTGGTACTGTCAAAGACAAGATTCATAATTGTTTCCACACAATGCCTACTGTAGAATATCATTTCCACAATTTATATTGAGCAATATAAGCCATAGAAACTAGAAAACAAGCAACTATGCATTGAAAACAGAATCTGTCAAAAACAGAACAGTCTGTAGTAATCTGTATTCCAACCATACTTCTTCTACTGCAAAAATTCTGAAAAATTAGGAAAAACTGGGAAATTTGTATACCAACCTTGTGAAAGAATAATCAGGATTTTATCACGCTTCTGTAAAAAAATGAAATTATTTTACTAGGCGCAAAAGTTTCTGTTTTTCAACAAGATCAAATCAACTATCACCATAGACCATCCCAAAGGTCTTACTTGGCACTTTATTGAGACAAAGGTTATAAAACATGATTACTACAGTATCTTAATCATGTCAACACAAAAAAATAGTAGGGGTAAATGTTGGGTTGTCTCCCAACAAGCGCTTTTCTTTGGTGCCTTTTAGCTAGGCATGATGATTTCAACGATGCTCGCATAAAAGATAAGAATTGAAACATAACAAGTGTTGGAAATATGCCCTAGAGGCAATAATAAAATGATTATTATTATATTTCCTTGTTCATGATAATTGTCTATTGTTCATGCTGTAATTGTGTTTCCGGAAATCGTAATACATGTGTGAATACATAGACCACAACATGTCCCTAGTGAGCCTCTAGTTGACTAGCTCGTTGATCAATAGATGGTTACGGTTTCCTAACCATGGACATAGGATGTCATTGATAACGGGATCAAATCATTAGGATAATGATGTGATGGACAAGACCCAATCCTAAGCATAGCACAAGATCGTGTAGTTCGTCTGCTAAAGCTTTTCTAATGTCAAGTATCCTTTCCTTAGACCATGAGATTGTGCAACTCCCGGATACCGTAAGGGTACTTTGGGTGTGCCAAACGTCACAACGTAACTGGGTGGCTATAAAGGTACACTACGGGTATCCCCAAAAGTATCTGTTGGGTTGGCACAAATCGAGACATGGATTTGTCACTCCGTATGACGGAGAGGTATCTCTGGGCCCACTCGGTAGGACATCATCATAATGTGCACAATGTGATCAAGGAGTTGATCACGGGATGATGTGTTACGGAACGAGTAAAGAGACTTGCCGGTAACGAGATTGAACAAGGTATCGGGATACCGACGATCGAATCTCAGGCAAGTACAATACCGCTGGACAAAGGGAATTGAATACGGGATTGATTGAATCCTCGACATCGTGGTTCATCCGATGAGATTATCGTGGAGCATGTGGGATCCAACATGGGTATCCAGATCCCGCTATTGGTTATTGACCAGAGAGTTGTCTCGGTCATGTCTACGTGTCTCCCGAACCCGTAGGGTCTACACACTTAAGGTTCGGTGACGCTAGAGTTGTAGAGATATTAGTATGCGGTTAACCAAAAGTTGTTCGGAGTCCCGGATGAGATCCCGGATGTCGCAAGGAGTTCCGGAATGGTCCGGAGGTAAAGATTTATATATAGGAAGTCTAGTTTCGGCCACCGGGTGAGTTTCGGGGGTCACCGGCATTGTACCGGGACCACCGGAAGGGTCCCGGGGGTCCACGGGGTGGGGCCACCTATCCTGGAGGGCCCCATGGGTGAAGTGGCGTGGGAACCAGCCCCTGGTGGGCTGGTGCGCCCCACCCAAGGGCCCAAGGCACCTAGGGTTGGAAACCCTAGGGGGTCGTTGCCCCCCGAGGGGGCATGCGCCCCCTGGTTGGAAACCCTAAGGGGGCCGTTGCCCCCTGAGGGGCCGCCACCCCCCTCTAGATGGGATCTCCAAGGGGGCATGCCCCCTAGCCCCTATATATAGTGGAGGGGAGGGAGGGCAGCCGCACCCTAAGCCTTGGCGCCTCCCTTTCCCTCCTGTGACACCTCTTCCTCCTCCAGTAGCGCTTGGCGAAGCCCTGCTGGAATCTCGCTGCTTCCACCACCACGCCGTCGTGCTGCTGGATCTCCATCAACTTCTCCTCCCTCCTTGCTGGATCAAGAAGGAGGAGACGTCTCCGCTCCGTACGTGTGTTGAACGCGGAGGTGCCGTCCGTTCGACGCTAGGATCATCGGTGATTTGGATCACGACGAATATGACTCCATCAACCCCGTTCTCTTGAACGCTTCCGCTCGCGATCTACAAGGGTATGTAGATGCACTCCTCTCTCTCTCATTGCTAGATGACTCCATAGATTGATCTTGGTGATGCATAGAAAATTTTAAATTTCTGCTACGATCCCCAACAGTGGCATCATGAGCTAGGTCTATGCGCAGTTTCTATGCACGAGTAGAACACAAGTTGTTGTGGGCGTCGATTTTGTCAATTTACTTGCCGTTACTAGTCTTATCTTGATTCGGCGGCATCGTGGGATGAAGCGGCCCGGACCGACCTTACACGTACGCTTACGTGAGACTTGTTCCACCGACTTACATGCACTAGTTGCATAATGTGGCTAGCGGGTGTCTGTCTCTCCCACTTTAGTCGGATGGGATTCGATGAAAAGGGTCCTTATGAAGGGTAAATAGAAATTGGCATATCACATTGTGGTTTTGGCGTAGGTAAGAAACGTTCTTGCTAGAAACCTATAGCAGCCACGTAAAAAAACTTGCAACAACAATTAGAGGACGTCTAACTTGTTTTTGCAGCATATGCCGTGTGATGTGATATGGCCAAAAGGATGTGATGAATGATATATGTGATGTATGAGATTGATCATGTTCTTGTAATAGGAATCACGACTTGCATGCCGATGAGTATGACAACCGGCAGGAGCCATAGGAGTTGTCTTAATTTATTTATGACCTGCGTGTCAACATAAACGTCATGTAATTACTTTACTTTATCGCTAACCGTTAGCCATAGTAGTAGAAGTAATAGTTGGTGAGACAACTTCATGAAGACACGAGGATGGAGATCATGATGATGGAGGTCATGGTGTCATGCCGGTGACGATGATGATCATGGCGCCCCGAAGATGGAGATCAAAAGGAGCAAAATGATATTGGCCATATCATGTCACTATTTGATTGCATATGATGTTTATCATGTTTTTACATCTTATTTGCTTAGAATGATGGTAGTATAAATAAGATGATCCCTCATCAAAATATCAAGAATTGTGTTCCCCCTAACTGTGCACCGTTGCTAAGGTCCGTTGTTCCGAAGCACCACGTGATGATCGGGTGTGATAGGTTCTAACGTTCGCATACAATGGGTGTAAGCCAGATTTACACACGCAATACTCTTAGGTTGACTTGACGAGCCTAGCATGTACAAACATGGCCTCGGAACACGGAAGACCGAAAGGTCGAACATGAGTCATATAGAAGATACGATCAACATGAAGATGTTCACCGATGATGACTAGTCCGTCTCACGTGATGATCGGACACGGCCTAGTTGACTCGGATCATGTATCACTTAGATGACTAGAGGGATGTCTATCTGAGTGGGAGTTCATTAAATAATTAGATGAACTTAATTATCATGAACATAGTCTAAAATATTTGTAATATGTCTTGTAGATCAAATGGCCACGCTAATGTTGCCCTCAACTTCAACGCGTTCCTAGAGAAAACCAAGCTGAAAGACGATGGCAGCAACTACACGGACTGGGTCCATAACCTGAGGATTATCCTCATAGCTGCCAAGAAAGCATATGTCCTTGATGCACCGCTAGGTGAAGCACCTGTTTTCCCAGCAGATCAAGACGTTATGAATGCTTGGCAGACACGTAGTGATGATTACTCCCTGGTTCAATGCGGCATGCTTTACAGCTTAGAACCGGGGCTCCAAAAGTGTTTTGAGCAACACGGAGCACATGAGATGTTCCAAGAGCTGAAAATGGTTTTCCAAGCTCATGCCCGGGTCGAGAGATATGAAGTCTCCGACAAGTTCTACAGTTGTAAGATGGAGGAGAATAGTTCCGTCAGCGAGCACATACTCAAAATGTCTGGGTTGCACAACCGCTTGTCTTAGCTGGGAGTTAATCTCCCGGATGATGCGGTCATTGACAGAATCCTTTAGTCGCTCCCACCTAGCTACAAGAGCTTTGTGATGAACTTTAATATGCAGGGGATGGAAAAGACCATTCATGAGGTATATTCAATGCTGAAATCAGCGGAGATGGAAATCAAAAAGGAACATAAAGTGTTGATGGTGAATAAAACCACTAAGTTCAAGAAAGGCAAGGGTAAAAAGAACTTCAAGAAGGACGGCAAGGGAGTTGCCACGCCCGGTAAGCAAGTTGCCGGGAAGAAGCCAAAGAATGGACCCAAGCCTAAGACTGAGTGCTTTTATTGCAAGGGAAACGGTCACTGGAAGCGGAACTGCCCCAAGTACTTAGCGGATAAGAAGGCCGGCAATGTCAAAGGTATATGTGATATACACGTTATTGATGTGTACCTAACCAGCACTCATAGTAGCTCCTGGGTATTTGATACCGATGCAGTTGCTCATATTTGTAACTCAAAACAGGAGTCGCGGAATAAGCGGAGACTGGCGAAGGACGAGGTGACGATGCGCGTCGGGAATGGTTCCAAGGTCGATGTGATCGCCGTCGGCATGCTACCTCTACATTTACCTACGGGATTAGTTTTAAACCTCAATAATTGTTATTTAGTACCAGCTTTGAGCATGAACATTGTATCTGGATCTCGTTTAATGCGAGATGGCTACTCATTTAAATCCGAGAATAATGGTTATTCCATTTATACGAGAGATATGTTTTATGGTCATGCCCCGCTGGTCAATGGTTTATTCTTGTTGAATATCGAACATGATGTTACACATATTCATAGTGTGAATGCCAAAAGATGTAAGGTTGATAATGATAGTCCCACATACTTGTGGCACTGCCGCCTTGGTCACATTGGTGTCAAACGCATGAAGAAACTCCATGTAGATGGACTTTTGGAGTCTCTTGATTATGAATCATTTGACACATGCGAACCATGCCTCATGGGAAAAATGACCAAGACTCCGTTCTCCGGAACAATGGAGCGAGCAACCAACTTATTGGAAATCATACATACTGATGTGTGCGGTCCAATGAGCGTTGAGGCTCGCGGTGGCTATCGTTATGTTCTCACCCTCACTGATGACTTGAGTAGATATGGGTATGTCTACTTAATGAAACACAAGTCTGAGACCTTTGAAAAGTTCAAGGAATTTCAGAGTGAGGTTGAGAATCAACGTGACAGGAAAATCAAGTTCTTACGATCAGATCGTGGGGGAGAATATTTGAGTCACGAATTTGGCACGCACTTAAGGAAATGTGGAATTGTTTCACAACTCACGCCGCCTGGAACACCTCAGCATAATGGTGTGTCCGAACATCATAATCGCACTCTATTGGATATGGTGCGATCTATGATGTCTCTTACCGATCTACCGCTATCATTTTGGGGTTATGCTATAGAGACTGCCACATTCACTCTAAATAGGGCTCCGTCGAAATCCATTGAGACGACACCGTATAAATTGTGGTTTGGTAAGAAACCTAAGCTGTCGTTTCTGAAAGTTTGGGGATGCGATGCTTATGTCAAGAAACTTCAACCTGAAAAGCTCGAACCCAAATCAAAAAAATGTGTCTTCATAGGATACCCTAAGGAAACTATTGGGTATACCTTCTAGCTCAGATCCGAAGGCAAGATCTTTGTTGCCAAGAATGGATCCTTTCTAGAGAAAGAGTTTCTCTCGAAAGAAGTAAGTGGGAGGAAAGTAGAACTTGATGAAGTATTGCCTCTTGAACCAGAGAGTGGCACAGCTCAAGAAAATGTTTCTATGGTGCCTGCACCGACTAGAGAGGAAGTTAATGATGATGATCATGAAACTTCAGATCAAGTTGCTACTGAACTTCGTAGGTCCACAAGGACACGTTCCGCGACAGAGTGGTATGGCAACCCTGTCCTGGAAATCATGTTGTTAGACAATGGTGAACCTTCGAACTATAAAGAAGCGATGGCGGGCCTGGATTCCGACAAATGGCTGGAAGCCATGAAATCCGAGATAGGATCCATGTATGAAAAGGAAGTATGGACTTTGACTGACTTGCCCGATGATCGGCGAGCCATAGAAAATAAATGGTTCTTTAAGAAGAAGACAAACACGGATGGTAATGTGACCATCTATAAGGCTCGGCTTGTCGCTAAGGGTTATCGCCAAGTTCAAGAGGTTGACTACGATGAGACTTTCTCACCCGTAGCGAAGCTGAAGTCCGTCCGAATCATGTTAGCAATTGCCGCATTCTATGATTATGAGATATGGCAAATGGACGTCAAAATGGCATTCCTTAATGGTTTCCTTAAGGAAGAATTGTATATGATGCAGCCAGAAGGTTTTGTCGATCCTAAGAATGCTGACAAGGTGTGCAAGCTCCAACGCTCAATCTATGGGCTGGTGCAAGCATCTCGGAGTTGGAACATTCGATTTGATGAGATGATCAAAGCGTTTGGGTTTACGCAGACTTATGGAGAAGCATGTGTTTACAAGAAAGTGAGTGGGAGCTCTGTAGCATTTCTCATATTATATGTGGATGACATACTATTGATGGGAAATGATATAGAATTCTTGGAAAGCATAAAGCCGTACTTGAACAAGTGTTTTTCAATGAAGGACCTTGGAGAAGCTGCTTATATATTAGGCATCAAGATCTATAGAGATAGATCGAGACGCCTCATTGGTCTTTCACAGAGCACGTACCTTGACAAGATATTGAAGAAGTTCAATATGGATCAGTCCAAGAAGGGGTTCTTGCCTGTATTGCAAGGTATGAGATTGAGCACAGCTCAATGCCCGACCATGGCAGAAGATAGAGAAAAGATGAGCGTCATCCCCTATGCCTCGGCCATAGGGTCTATTATGTATGCCATGCTGTGTACCAAACCTGATGTAAACCTTGCCGTAAGATTGGTAGGAAGGTACCAAAGTAATCCCGGCATGGAACACTGGACAACGGTCAAGAATATCCGGAAGTACCTAAAAAGGACTAAGGATATGTTTCTCGTTTATGGAGGTGACGAAGAGCTCGTCGTAAAGGGTTACGTCGATGCTACACTACAAAAAAAATACACTTCCGTGATGATGTGTGTTTGTCACAGTAGGTCGCTTTTTTTGTCATGCATGTACATCCATGACAAATTTATGACAGAACCAAGATAGTCATACCTGTGCTGTCGTAGAAGTGTTCCATGACATTACCAAAATTATCATCACAGAAGTGTCCACTTCCATGACAATAAATCGCGCGTCACAGAAGTGCTTTCGTCAAGGGTGACCGACACGTGGCATCCACCGTAACGGAACGCCGTTAAGCTATCAGGTCGGGTTTTGGATCCGATAACCCATTAACAGCCCCGACCAATGGGAAATTTCCACATGTAAAATTCTTATTGACCGGACGAAACACGTGTCAGTTCATTAGTTGGTCAGATAGGCGCCTATGATATGTCGACACGTGGAACGACCCAACAGAGGCCCATTCCTGTGAAAAGGCCAGCCCGTTTGACTTGGTCAAAAGCTGGTGGGCCGGCCCATGGAAAGCCTGTTAACGGCCTGTTCGCATATAGCCCATTTACAGCCCGCTAACCCAAGGCCCATTACGCCCTACCTGAATTAGGCCCAATAGCGTCATCTGGGCCATCCAATATGATTCCAGCCCGTTTTCACTTCTGGCCCATGTATGGCCCATGATGTCTTTCGGCCCATATGAGGCCCTATGTAACTCTTGGCCTATTAACGGCCCGTGGTGAAACTGGCCCGTAATGAACAGTGTATCACTTTACACCCATTAACGGCCCGTGGTGAAACTGGCCTGTAATGAACGGTGTATCACTTTATACCAATTAACGGCCCGTTATTCCGTTGGGCCGTTTCCAGCCCATGTTATCTTTTGGCCTTCTCAGAGCCCATTTATTCTTGGGCTCATTTCCAGCATTCGTTTACTTATGGCCCATTACTGACATTTTCTGCTTGTGGGCCAAATTCAGCCTGTGGTTACAGTCGGCCCGTTTGTGGTCCGTTAACACGTTGGGCCATTTTCATAGCTTCATCAAATATGGCCTATTAACGATGGCCCGTTACGGTTGGCCCATGAACGGGCGATTCCAACTCTAGACCGTTTACGGCCATAATGCGGCCTGTTATTGGCCCATGTTTGGCCAATCGATCATACGACCCGTATAAGGCCCATTGATGATACGACCCGTAGAAGGCCCATTGTTTCTACGACCCGTAGAAGGCCTACTGTTTCTAAGGCCTGTAAAAGGCCCATTGTTTCTACGGCCCGTAGGAGGCCCGGTGTCACTACAGTAAATATTAGCCCATGGTTATTGTGGCCTAGTTTTAAAAAATAGGTTATTGCAGCCACTAGTTAACCGTGGAAAAAGAACTGCAATGACTACAAGCAAACAAATAAACAAGACAACAAGGAAATAAATAAGCAAGCAACTAACGCTAGGCTATCACGGCTATTACACATATTACATCCACTGGGCATCAAAGTTTGCCACCAGTGCAAATATAGGGAACAAAGCAGCATATCATATACACTGGCCGTCAAAATTGGCCACCAGTGCAAATAAACGCGGCAGCAAAACAAGAGCATAACTGAAACAACTTCAGAAGAGCTCAAGAAACGTTATCCTGGGTATCCACCATGCTGGCAATAAGCTTAGCAAGCTGATTAGCTTTGTCCTGTTTGGCGCTAAAATCCTCCAACGCTTGCTGTTGCACCAGAAAGTATGCATCTAAATGCTCCAGGGACTTCCGCAGTCCTTCCGCTTCTTGTCGCAGCACAGCTGATTGATGTCTTCCAGCTTGTAGTTGAGACTCAACAAACCGAACTAATTCAGACAGTGAATTTGAATAGCTTGTGCAAGCGGTAGTGGCCAGTAACTCCAACACTAAACCAAGACAGCATGTGTCACTATCCTGAACCTTATCTGCATTAATTCCTTTACCGTTGCTTAATAAGGCACTCTTGCCCAATATTCTGTCAGCATTCTAAAAGAAGAAACAAGCAGACACATAACAAGTTTATCATGTACTAGTATATGAAACTCATTTCGGTGAACCAGTTCATTAGTAAGGTGGACAGGATTAAAGTACCAAGTCTTTTATTGCCAAGTACTAATACATAATAAAAGCATCAAACAAACATATATCTATGTCCTATGGTAGCAATGGAATCTTAAATTAGAACAGTTGTTCTTCAGGTTTAGGCACTTGTTCTACATGAACAGAGTACAGTAAGACACAAGAATATAATACTTAAAAATAGAAAATGAGCTCATAGACCTTACCACATTCTTGTTTCGGGACCAGTACAGAACAAGGCGTTCCCAGTCATCGTCCAGTAAATGTGTCTCAGGAGAACGTAAGGGAATTTGATGAGTTTCTTTGCCGGTGAAGTACGTTTTCTTCAGGCAATTCCGATACTGCCACCAAGCATTCTTGAAGATAGCAGAGGTATTAGCACAGGTTACCTCATCCTAAGTTTCCAAATCGGTCCTTCTCTATAGAGAAAAATGGGAAAATTTGCTGTATTATAACCATCATGGAGGTAGGATGTATGGGACAAAGCAAAGTAATTGCCATGAATAACATTACTTACACATAACTCCTGGACAAACACCCGCAACTGGCATTTTCCTTCATCTTCAGTATAATATTTCCAAGATGGGAAGATACGCACATACGATTTAACAACATCAAATGCGATAGATGCTAAACTACGACTAGCTGGTTGTGCTTCCTCCACAGGAATAGGCGTACAAACTGGTGGAGTTGGGGTTCGCCGTGATAGTACTGGCCCTTTGGGCACTGGAGCTGCCTTACTAACTGCTCTTGTTTGGGAGCTCTGTGGTGGAGATGGTGATGTGTCAACAGGAACTGGGTTACTATCGGCTGGGGTTGGGGTTAGATTGGGTGAAGCTGGTTCTCTGTCCATCGTAGTAGGGGTACAATCTGCGAGAGTTTGGGTTATATGTGGTAGGGCTGTTTCTTGTGCATGTACAACCGGGGTGCTATCTCCACCAAGAGGTAGCATTGTTTTATTTGAAGACTATGTTTTTAGTCCACTAGATACTGGCATCACCCGCTCCAATTCAAATGGCTGATAAACAGGAAACATAGTTGAATGTACAAACATTGTATGAGAGACAGATGCAATAGATATTGTGGAAAAAAGAGGGCATGAAATAGTTGACATGTATATTGTTTAACTAAAATAGATAGCATGACATAATTTCACATATATGATGTCTATCTAAACTGGATAGCATAGCATAACATAATTCAAAGATATGATGAATAACTAAACATGATCGCCTGACATAATTCACCTACATGTTATCTAAGTAATTAGGATCGCATCATTTAATTCACATATATGATTTATATGCTAAACAGAGGGCATTCGATATGATGTCTGAACTAAGAACATGGTGTTGAATATTGTGTATATGATGTCTAAACTATGCAATGCAAGACACCGTATGCATGAAATGAGTAGTATAACCGTGCCAAGTTAGAGCATAGACCTCAGTGGGGGAATAGGACTGGTCATCTGTCTCTGAATCCATCTCTGAGGAGCTATCGGGACCCAACAAGAGATCTGCTTCGACAGGTAGCACTGTCTGCTCTGAAGGCCTTATTTTCACTCCAGATTTTTCCATCTCCCACCCAAATGGCTGATTCACAGGAAGAGTAGTTTAATGTAAAAACATTGTCGACAAATGGAAATGTAATGAAGAAAAGGATGGGCGAGATATCATTCAAATATATGATGCCTGGTTAAACAGGATGGCATTGCACATTTCACATATATTATGGCTGGCTAAAATACATGATACTGCATAATTCCCATATATGATATAGAAACTACATAGGTGGCATTACAGAACATGTCTAAACTAAGCAGATGACATATATGATGTCAAAAGTAGGCACTGCAAGGCAACATATGCATCATATGACTAACATCATCATGCCAAGGTAGAGCAAACACCTTAGGGGGTAAATAGGAGTGGTCAGCGGCGTCCGAATCCGCCTCAAAACAGATATCTTCCTCTGGATTACAATCTGGAGAGGGGTGGGGAGGGTTTTGTTGGGGATACACATAATAGGTAGGCCCACGAATGGTCGAAATATCATAAAGCATGGGGTCCACACAACATGTGGGTCCAGATAAATTTTATACAGGCATACTATCCACTCGGACAAGCAGCATACTATCCACTCGACCAAGCAGCATACCATCCACTCGACCGTACGACTCACTCGGATATACGAAGACCAGCAGGCAGCAAAGCAGTCGGCATCATTCTCATAGTGAGGGCTTGGTAGTGGGCTGGTATTATGACATTCATGCCCCACTTTGTAACATAGGAGGTGAGGGGGTGGCGCACTCTATATAAGCCACCCCCACCACTAGACGAGGGGGTCTTGGCTTCCACCTCTCTCTCTTTTCACCATTAGTCTCAGGACTTAGCTCAGGCATGGGATCCGTTCCTTTCTCTCACACATTGTAATCTCCGGATACATACTCAGATAATACAAAGCCTCTTCGGAGCACGAGACGTAGGGCTGTTATCTCCACCGTGAGAGGCCCAAACTCGCTAAAACCACCGTGTTACCCATATGCATCCCGATAGATCATGCTCCATTACCCTATACCTTATTATTGTCGGAATCGTTCCCACGACAGTTGGCGCCCACCATGGGGCATGGCGTTTATCGAGCCATGATGCAAATGGTTTTCTTTCTTCAATATTCGTCCGCCGATCAACAATCATCAATGGAGGATCTGATCCAGGATGTTTCAGACATCACTCCATTCACAGGGGAGTCATGCTACTCTTTGTATATTGGGATCAGGAAGTCTCATTCCATACTATCTTATTCTTTACAATCGATCTTTAATCTAACAATGGTTGTTTTTCTTTTTGACATCAACTAGAGAGCACGAGCAACAGCGGCACCATTCAGACAAACGCCATGGAGGCAGAGCTCCCGACATGGCCAGTCCGCTGTCGCTTGTCTTCTTCATCACCAACTGCCGACGTGAAAGCAGGAAGTCAACCGCGCCTCCGCGCAATACCACCGGTGACGTCTGCTTCATCGCCGTCATGCACGACCACCAACGCCGTCCGCATCATCATCATCACGCACGACCACCGGCGCCGTTCGCCTCGTCGTCGACTTCGGCATCATCTTCTCGGCTGCTCGGCGCCGACCTCCATAGTGGAGGTGCAGGCCCGGCGCGGCATAGGCACACATCGCTCCTTCCTCCGGCGCCGGTCGCCGGCGACAGTCTCGGTGGCGGGGGTGCGCTACAACAGCAAGCTACGAAACAACTTCGTCCTGCAACCGATGGCCGTTCAGGATTGAGGGAATCAATGCCTGGTAAGTGCATGCATAACCTGGGCCGTTTCCTCTCTTCATTAACTACATGCAGGAAACAATGGAAACGGAAGGACGCGGTGAAGGAATCTTCAACGCCGGATTAATTGGCTGCCTCATTAATTAGCCATTCAAACAAGGTGCGTTGATCCATATTTTCCGCAGCTTCTAGCGCAAACGCAGCTTGCATTGACTTCAAGCCGGCCCGGCCACTCCGCTAATCTGAGTCTCTGGTACGCTCGGACAAGTACAAGTCTACACTCGACATATGCAACACACAACCAGCCCGACTGGTCAACCCAACACTCGGGCACGCATCGTTTTCTTGGACACGTTTAGGTAACTAACGTGCAGGCACTTAATCATTCGTGTGTTCCCACTCAATCGGACGCCTCCTCGACGACATGCTCAACTCGACCGCCTCATGCAGTGCCACTCGGTTGGACACGTCCTCGACACTCGGACGCCTTGCGCCTCGTCACTCCGAGGGACACGTCTATCTCACCCGAACGCGACACGTCTACTTTACTCGGTCGGCCCGGGAATCGTCACTCCGCGAGAGTCGTCTACTTCACTTGGATGTCCTGCGCATCGTCACTCTGCGGCACACATCTACATCACCCGGACGCTTCGCGCGTCGCCACTATACGGGACGCGTCTACGTCACTCGCATGCCCCGCTCGTCGCCACTCCGCGGGACGCGACTACATCACTCGGACGCCCCGCGCGTCATCACTCCACGGCACGCGCGTCTACATCACCCGGACGCTCCACACGTCGCCACTATACGGGACGTGTCTACGTCACTCGCATGCCCCGCTCATCACCACTCCGCGGGACGCGACTACATCACTCGGACGCCCCGCGCGTCATCACTCCACGGCACGCGCCTCTACTTCACACGGACGCCCTGCGCATCGTCACTCCGCTGGATGCGTCTTCATCATTCAGCCGCTCCGCGTCGCCACTCGGTTGGTCACCTCATAACCATTCGGCCGCTCTGCGCGTCGCCAACCAGTTGGTCACCTCATCACCACTCAACCGCTTCGCGTGTCGCCAATCGGTTGGTCACCTCATAACCATTCGGCCGCCCCGCGCGTCACCATCGGTTGGTCACCTCATCACCACTCGACAGCTCCGCGCGTCGCCAATCGGTTGGTCACCTCATAACCATTCGGCCGCTCCGCGCGTCACCAACCGGTTGGTCACCTCATAACCATTCGGCCGCCCCGCGCGTCGCCATCGGTTGGTCACCTCATCACCACTCAACCGCTCCGCGCGTCGCCAACCGGTTGGTCACCTCATAACCATTCGGCCGCCCCGCGCGTCGCCTTCGGTAGGTCACCTCATCACCACTCGACCGCGCCGCGTGTCGCCAATCGGTTGGTCACCTCATAACCATTCGGCCGCCCCGCGCGTCGCCCTCGGTTGGTCACCTCATCACCACTCGACCGCTCCGCGCGTCGCCAATCGGTTGGTCACCTCATAACCATTCGGCCGCTCCGCGCGTCGCCAACCGGTTGGTTACCTCATAACCATTCGGCCGCCCCGCGCGTCGCCATCGGTTGGTCACCTCATCACCACTCGACCGCTCTACGCGTCGCCAATCGGTTGGTCACCTCATAACCATTCGGCCGCTCCGCGCGTCGCCAACCGGTTGGTCACCTCATAACCATTCGGCCGCCCCGCGCGTCGCCATCGGTTGGTCACCACTCGACCGCTCCACGTGTCGCCAATCGGTTGGTCACCTCATAACCATTCGGCCGCCCCGCGCGTCGCCATCGGTTGGTCACCTCATCACCACTCGACCGCTCCGCGCGTTGCCAATCGGATGGTCACCTCATAACCAATCGGCCGCCCCGCGCGTCGCCTTCGGTTGGTCACCTCATCACCACTCAACCGCTTCGCGTGTCGCCAATCGGTTGGTCACCTCATAACCATTGGGCCGCCCCGCGCGTCACCATCGGTTGGTCACCTCATCACCACTCGACCGCTCCGCGCGTCGCCAATCGGTTGGTCACCTCATAACCATTCGGCCGCTCCGCGCGTCGCCAACCGGTTGGTCACCTCATAACCATTCGGCCGCCCCGCGCGTCGCCATCGGTTGGTCACCTCATCACCACTCGACCGCTCCGCGCGTCGCCAACCGGTTGGTCACCTCATAACCATTCGGCCGCCCCGCGCGTCGCCTTCGGTAGGTCACCTCATCACCACTCGACCGCGCCGCGTGTCGCCAATCGGTTGGTCACCTCATAACCATTCGGCCGCCCCGCGCGTCGCCATCGGTTGGTCACCTCATCACCACTCGGCCGCCCCGCGCGTCGCCATCGGTTGGTCACCTCATCACCACTCGGCCGCCCCGCGCGTCGCCACTCGGTTGGTCACCTCATTACCAATCGGCAGCCCCGCGCGTCGCCACCGGTTGGTCACCTCATAACCATTCGGCCGCCCCGCGCGTCACAACCGGTTGGTCACCTCATAACCATTCGGCCGCTCCGCGCGTCGCCAACCGGTTGGTCACCTCATAACCATTCGGCCGCCCCGCGCGTCGCCATCGCTTGGTCACCTCATCACCACTCGACCGCTCCGCGTGTCGCCAATCGGTTGGTCACCTCATAACCATTAGGCGGCCCCGCGCGTCGCCATCAGTTGGTCACCTCATCACCACTCGACCGCTCCGCGCGTCGCCAATCGGTTGGTCACCTCATAACCATTCGGCCGCTCCGCGCGTCGCCAACCGGTTGGTCACCTCATAACCATTCGGCCGCCCCGCGCGTCGCCATCGGTTGGTCACCTCATCACCACTCGACCGCTCCGCGCGTCGCCAACCGGTTGGTCACCTCATAACCATTCGGCCGCCCCGCGCGTCGCCTTCGGTAGGTCACCTCATCACCACTCGACCGCGCCGCGTGTCGCCAATCGGTTGGTCACCTCATAACCATTCGGCCGCCCCGCGCGTCGCCATCGGTTGGTCACCTCATCACCACTCGGCCGCCCCGCGCGTCGCCATCGGTTGGTCACCTCATCACCACTCGGCCGCCCCGCGCGTCGCCACTCGGTTGGTCACCTCATCACCACTCGGCAGCCCCGCGCGTCGCCACCGGTTGGTCACCTCATAACCATTCGGCCGCCCCGCGCGTCACAATCGGTTGGTCACCTCATAACCATTCGGCCGCTCCGCGCGTCGCCAACCGGTTGGTCACCTCATAACCATTCGGCCGCCCCGCGCGTCGCCATCGCTTGGTCACCTCATCACCACTCGACCGCTCCGCGTGTCGCCAATCGGTTGGTCACCTCATAACCATTAGGCTGCCCCGCGCGTCGCCATCAGTTGGTCACCTCATGACCACTCGACCGCTCCGCGCGTCGCCAATCGGATGGTCACCTCATAACCATTCCGCCGCCCCGCGCGTCGCCTTCGGTTGGTCACCTCATCACCACTCAACCGCTCCGCGGGTCGCCAATCGGTTGGTCACCTCATAACCATTCGGCCGCCCCGCGCGTCGCCATCGGTTGGTCACCTCATCACCACTCGACCGCTCCGCGCATCGCCAATCGGTTGGTCACCTCATAACCATTCGGCCGCTCCGTGTGTCGCCAACCGGTTGGTCACCTCATAACCATTCGGCCGCCCTGCGCGTCGCCATCGGTTGGTCACCTCATCACCACTCGACCGCTCCGCGCGTCGCCAATCGGTTGGTCACCTCATAACCATTCGGCCGCACCGCGCGTCGCCAACCGGTTAGTCACCTCATAACCATTCGGCCGCCCCGAGCGTCGCCATCGGTTGGTCACCACTCGACCGCTCCGCGTGTCGCCAATCGGTTGGTCACCTCATAACCATTCGGCCACCCCGCGCGTCGCCATCGGTTGGTCACCTCATCACCACTCGACCGCTCCGCGTGTCGCCAATTGGATGGTCACCTCATATCCATTCGGCCGCCCCGCGCGTCGCCTTCGGTTGGTCACCTCATCACCACTCAACCGCGCCGCGTGTCGCCAATCGGTTGGTCACCTCATAACCATTCGGCCGCCCCGCGAGTCGCCATCGGTTGGTCACCTCATCACCACTCGACCGCTCCGCGCGTCGCCAATCGGTTGGTCACCTCATAACCATTCGGCCGCTCCGCGCGTCGCCATCGGTTGGTCACCTCATAACCATTCGGCCGCCCCGCGCGTCGCCATCGGTTGGTCACCTCATCACCACTCGACCGCTCCGCGCGTCGCCAACCGGTTGGTCACCTCATAACCATTCGGCCGCCCCGCGAGTCGCCTTCGGTTGGTCACCTCATCACCACTCGACCGCGCCGCGTGTCGCCAATCGGTTGGTCACCTCATAACCATTCGGCCGCCCCGCGCGTCGCCATCGGTTGGTCACCTCATCACCACTCGGCCGCCCCGCGCGTCGCCATCGGTTGGTCATCTTTACCCCAGTCCGACTCGATGAATTGCAAATCATCCATTCAAAACTATATTTCTCGTATTCCGACATGTCCATTGCCAAAGCCTGTAGTACGCTCGGGGGCTACGCCGCACTCGGGGACTGCATCTCATTTGGAACGACACTCTCCTGAGTGGTCGAGTACTTCATCACCAGTCAAACCCTTCACTTCAACAAGCGCATTCAATCCACCACTTTGACAAGTTTTATAATCACCCAGGACGCTCTGCGCGCCATCTTCATTCCTACTCAAACTCAGTTGTCACGCCGGTCTTGTTGCGTTGCAACCACACTACATCAACCTCATCACTGCATTAGCTTCGAAAGTTCTGGCTAACTCCTTCGAAGACAATTTCAGCCACTTGGCTGGACACGCAATCTTTCACTCGGCTGCCCCGCGCGTCGTCACCTGGCCATGCCACACGTCGTCACTCGGCCACCCCGCGCATCACCACTTGGCTGGATACACATTCCTTCACTCGGCCACCTCGAGCATCCTCACTCGGCCATCCCGCACGTCACCACTCGGTTGTGCACGTCTTCACCACTTGGCCGCTCCACGCGTCGCCTCTCGGTTATGCATGCCTTTACCACACGGCCGCCCCGCGCGTCACCACTTGGATGGACACGTAGTCCTTCACTCGGCCACCTCGAGCATCCTCTCTCGGCCGTCCCGCATGTCGCCAGTCGGTTGTGCACGTCTTCACCACTTGGCCACTCCGCGCGTCGCCTCTTGGTTGTGCATGCCTTCACCACACGGCCGCCCCGCGCGTCACCACTTGGCTGGACACGTAGTCATTCACTCGGCCACCTCGTGCATCCTCACTCGGCCGCCCCGTGCGTCGCCACTCGGTTGTGCACATCTTCACCACTCGGCTGCTCCGTGCGTCGTCACTCGGTTGGTCACCTCATCACCACTCGGCCGCCCCGCGTGTCGGCATCGGTTGGTCACCTCATCACCACTCGCCCGCCCCGCGCGTATCCATCGGTTGGTCACCTCATCACCACTCGGCCGCCCCGCGCGTTGTCACTCGGTTGTGCACATCATCGCCCCTCGGCCACCTCGCGCGTCACCATCAATTGGACATGTCTTTACCTCTACACCCCTAGCATGGGAACGACTAAGTTACTCATATGATCAAACCTCATATCACACTCTGTAGCAAGCCTACCTCTTTCGAGCATCACTCGGGGGCTACGCTCTGCCATTGGCCATGCTGCCCTCAGGGGTTACGCCCATTCGATCAACCCATTGATCACATCAGGAGTATCTTTCTGACCATACATGCTCGTTCTGCTGAAAATTTATAAGGGTAGGTACCGTTCACTCGGACGATCGTCCAAGTCATTTATTGAAGTCATCTTCAGGACTGCAAAAGGGTGAAACGATGGTCCTCTATGGATACACTTGGCCCTTATCCTAGGCTCCAAGGCGTCAGTTTCTCAAACTTGGACTCAGAGATGGCATGCACCGGTGTTCCCCTGGGATGATGAGTGGCATCTCTCCGGAGAGTCAGCCCACACACTAGCCTCGCCACTCGGGTTTCATGGCATGTCGATGTCATACCACTAGTGTATCTCCTCCGGGAGACATACGAATGCCACCAAGTTTTTCCTTGCAGTCAACATACCCAGATCAGTTGGGAAGCACGTACACTCGGACAAATACCCCTTTCACGCAAAATCTAACGGTTAATATAAGAAGTATTACTGGAACGACCACTCCCTGGAGTGTCCAGCTTTTTTCTACAGTCGGCAGTTTCAAAGCCAAGTTCATTCACCGTGCCGAGAGCACGAAGATTCACCTGCTTGACCAAGTTCCAGGCTGAATTTATTCCGTGCCGAGTGCATGAAGATCAGTTCGACTGACTCAGCTCCAGGCTGAGCTTATTTACCATGTCAAGCGTCTGAAGATGCATCCGATTCACTCAATTTCATCCTAAAAAATATTTACCGTGTCGACTGCATGGAGGTTTACCAGGAGACTTAAACCCTCTGCCTGACTCATCTAGTCCGACAGAGGCTCGAGGACTACACCCAGTGGGTGCACTCAGCGTGCCCCACTGGAAGAGAACTCAGAAAGAAACATTTTTGCTCGGTCAAGACCAGCTCTAGATCACTCAAGTATTACTCGACTTCCGAGTCAAGGAGAAACAAGCTAGACCAATACCATATTCTCAAGTACTACTCGACCTCTGAGTCGGAGAGGAACAAGTTCAATCGGTACCGGCCAAGAAGATTTTTACTTTTCTCAGACCCCCGCCGACTGCCCACAGTCGACGGCGGTCTCGGGGACTACACCCAGTGGGTGCACTCAACGTGCCCCCACTGGAGTAATCTCCACTCGGTACGACCTGACCAGTCTGAGTGATGAACAACAAACAAACAAGTTCTAAAGGCTCCCATCGGCTACCAAAAAAATTGCTATAAGGTGAGTTTAACGCTCCTCTGTGGACCTATCTTGAGCCTTCTCCTAGGACTCAAAGCGTGAAACTCATAAGTTTGGATCAAGAACCGACTCGTATTGACGTTCCTCCGGGATAAGAATGGCATCTCTCCGAGAGAACAGTCCATGCGTCAATCTTGTTGCCCGGATTTAATGACACATCCATACTCTAATCAGAAGTTAACCTCTTCTGAGAGATGATCGAATGTCACCAAGTTGCTCCTCGCGGGCACTTACCCCAGATCAGTCGGGAAGCACAGTACCAGAATCCATTGAGATTTTGTTCAAACCTTGGTTGTCTGAAAGAACGATGACAAGTACCGAGTATTGCTGTAATCACTCGGACCAAATTGTGTCTTTCACGAACTCGTTTTGCAAAATCGCAATCGATTCGGGGACTAATGTTGGGGATACACATAATAGGTAGGCCCACGAATCGTCGAAATATCATAAAGCATGGCGTCCACACAACATGTGGGTCCAGGTAAATTTTATACAGGCATACTATCCACTCGAACAAGCAGCATACTATCCACTCGACCAAGCAGCATACCATCCACTCGACCATACGACTCACTCGGATATACGAAGACCAGCAGACAGCAAAGCAGTCGGCATCATTCTCATAGTGAGGGCTTGGTAGTGGGCTGGTATTATGACATTCATGCCCCACTTTGTAACATAGGAGGTGAGGGGGTGGCGCACTCTATATAAGCCACCCCCACCACTAGACGAGGGGGTCTTGGCTTCCACCTCTCTCTCTTTTCACCATTAGTCTCAGGACTTAGCTCAGGCATGGGATCCGTTCCTTTCTCTCACACACTGTAATCTCCGGATACATACTCAGATAATACAAAGCCTCTCCGGAGCACGAGACGTAGGGCTGTTATCTCCACCGTGAGAGGCCCGAACTCGCTAAAACCACCGTGTTACCCATATGCATCTCGATATATCATGCTCCGTTACCCTATACCTTATTATTGTCGGAATCGTTCCCACGATAGGTTTGCCATTGAACCCACCATGGAGCGATGTCTGCATGACATTGTATTGCCGCGCAAAACTCTTCTCTTTTTCTCTACATGTTCAGCATGACTGTGTACAATATCTAACATGCATAAGAAAAAAATATGGTGAGATTATGTAAGGAGAGCATGCAGAAATTTAGAGTGATGGTAACAACCAGTGGATCGATGTTTTTCCGTTGAACCAAAATAGCCCTAATGGATCGACGTGAATCTATAGTAATAAGTGATGCAACAAGTGTACAACCTCTTTGCCGTAGCCGTGTCGACCTCAACATCATTGGGTTGGTCGCTGAAGCAGTTGAGGCAGAGGTGGTTATCGGAGGTGTGGAGGAAGATCTGAGGAATCTGTAGATGGCGTCCAGGGCACTACTCTGTTGTGATGGATCATTCTGTCATTGGAGCAGCTCCGGTGAGCCGTAAGACGTCAAGGCTGAAGCAGCACAAGACAGACATCGTCAATCTCAAGTGGGATTCTGATAGCATTTCCAATAGATGATGTAAAATGGGTGTAAAATTAACATCACGAAAAACCACCTGACTACAACAGATGAGGTAAAAACTGTTGACTCTGAACTTAACTGTTGAAACTGAAATTTACTGTGGAATCTGAATGCTACTGTCGAAACTGAACGCAATGGTAGGAGAGAGGCACTTGACATGTAGTTTACGGAGGGCCTGTAGTTCATATTCAACCTGCACCCCCTGAGCCGCCAACCACCACCGGCCGAACTGCCAGCCCCAGCCCCAGCCCCAGCGCCGCCTCGCCGCCCCGAAACAACTCGCCACCGCCGCCCCAGCCAGCCCTCTAGCCCCTCGCCCCCACCCTGAACCCTAAGATAGATAGTGGGGTACCTCTCCGGCGAGCCCCCGTCCCCGCTGCGGGTGGTTCTTCCTTAACTCCGGCGAGCCCCCCAACCCCTGAAAATCGACTGACCCAAAAGTTGATTCAGTCGACTGAAGTGTGGCTTAATCGGAGCAGAGCAGCAACACGAGCGAGGGGGAGAGAAGCAGCAGCAGCTGGGCGAGCGAGCGATCGAGCGAGAGCCGGAGCAGCAGTAGCAGATCCGGCTGGTATGGACGCCACCGCCGAAGGGGCCTCGCACTGGGGGAGAGCCGCCGTGGAGATGTCGCCCGCGGCGCCGGCTTCAAGGTAGCCGCTCCATGGGGGTGCGGGATGGAGCACCGTCGGTGCCGGGAGGTCGAGTTAAGGAGAAGGTGCAATGCGATGAGTGTACAACCTCTTTGGTGGCGCCGAGTAGGCCTCGGCTTCGTCCGAGGAGTCGGTGAGGATGCTGCGGTTCCGGTGGAGCAGGTTAAGGCGGCGCTGTGGGGATGGAGCAGCCGCGATAGACGAGGCGATCGTCGGAGCAGCTCCTTGGAGGTGGAGGATGGGGCGGCTGAACCGGCGGGACGGCGAGATGGACGATGGATCCTCATCCGGGAAGGTGGACGAGGGACGTCGAGCTGTTGCGGTGGACGACGTCATCGGGGAAGAGGCTCCGGCTGGGCAACGGTGACGTGGCGGATGGAGGAGGGTGGGGTTTCACGGCTGGAGCGGAGAGGTTATGGCGGCCTGGGATTTCGAATGGCGAAAAGGGGGTGATGGGAGGGGGTAAAGCATGACTTAGGAACACGCTTGTCCAAAATGTAGGGTGTGTTACAAAAGTACCCCCCACCGATTTGAACTAGCGGCACTTTCGGCTCAGGGTTAGAAGGGGGATTTCGCGTGTCGGGATTTGGCAGCTGGAGGGAGTTTTCGCGCGCGTTGTAATTTCGGGATAGCAAGGCGCGGTTGTGAAGGCGCCAGTTTTGGGAGCACGATATCTGAATTTTCGGGATATAACAAGACGTGGGTTGAATTTCAGGGACAAGCCTAACGTGTCGTAATATTGTACTTGTACGTACCAAATCAATTCGCACTTCCCTCAACCAAAAAGAAAACGAAAAAAATAAAACTATTCACACCACACAAAGAGAGAGTCTTGCCCCGTTTTACTATACAAATGCTATTCAAAGCTACTCCCTCCTTCCATCTATATAGGGCCTAATGCGTTTTTCGATGCTAACTTTGACCAAATATTAGAGCAATGATATTTGACATGCAACTTACACAAAGCACACCGTTAAATTCATCTGTGAAAGGTTCTTTCAATGATATAATTTTCACATCATGCATGTCATGTACTATTAATCTTGTCAATAGTCAAAGGCGGTCTTAAAAATCTCATTACGCCCTATGTAGATGGAAGGAGGGAGTATGAATCCATGTTATGTCTGATTAAATTTTTTTGCTTGCTGTATAATGCATGTAACCTACTCATACCAACATTTTAGTGCATTCCAAATGTCTATACTACCGCTGCAATTCGAACTAAATTTGAATTCATTTCTCTATTTCAATAAGAATCTACAATCATGATTGTTGCCAACTTCAACCATCAAAGTTTCCTTGCTATCCGCCAGATATAAATCAGGTGGCCTATAATGCAGGATGGCAGGCACACCATCATCAACAACTCCGTTTTTATAAGAGTAGAGATAAAATATATTAAATGTAGTATACCATGTTCATAACCACACCATGTTTATCACCATTATATATATTCACACATCCGTCGGTTTTAAACACTATGATAAATTCTTCAAATATGCGAATTTGCTTTTTATAATGAAGTATATATGATCTCTATTCGTCTTTTACACCCACACAACCCTCTTATCTTTGTAGCTAGCGCTAACTTTCTCTTGTGCATGCACACACCCGCATCCCTTTCACCCTCCCTCAGCATTCTCTAGATCCATCGCACAAATTCATGTTTTCACTTTAGGTTGTTCACCCATGGTGTGTGTAAGCCCCCCAGCTCCTTCTTTACGACACACATCGATCGATATGCCTCTCTAGCCAGGTGTGCCTAGCACAAACACAAGCTTCCCCTCTTCTCTTGTCACTGTCCATGCCTCACTCCCACCACTCTTTTCATCATTCTCGTATTCGCACACTCCTCCCCCTCGATATAGTATGACTCTCGTACCACCTCCTACATGCATCCCTCTCTCTCTATCATTCTCCTCGTGCCTCATTTACTTCTAACACACACATGCATGTATACCGATCGATCTCCCAACATATACCTAGATCGACTTTAACTACCCCCCATCGATCGACGTACCTCACAAGTTATGTTTCTCCTTTCTCTTACAAAGGGCGATTGATCTTCCTATGTAGTTATGTCTTCTTACCACAGCCACATCGCCCCCCCCTCATCATTCGTGCATGCCTCCTGACCCGTCTCTCACACGCACGTGCACAGACAACAAGCAGCCATCTCCTCTCTTATTGATATTGCGGGCGTGCCCTCCATTTGTCTAGCAAGCCTATCCCACCATTTGTTAGAAGCAACTCCACTACCACCCCCTCCAACACTCTAGCTCTGTCTCTCTCCCAACCTTATTCATCTCCTGCACATATGCATGGATGCCGATTGATCTCCCTTAATACATGAGGCAAATCGATCTCCTTAATACATGAGCTAGGCCTCTCTCCTCCTCCACACATATACCAGCCATTGTACCTCTATAGTTAATTGGGCCTCCCTCTTCCCCCACCACACACCGATAGTCGAGCGCTGCAGGTAGGTATCCATGCCATAGAGACAAACTGCACATGTCCCATCTCACATTCCAGTAGGCCAGGCACTCTATATCTTTGACGTGGGCACACACAAATTCGATGGCACTCTTTATTGATCGCGCGCGCGCACACACACACATCATCCCTCTCTTCAATTCTATAGACACCTCAAGCCGATAATACCTCCACTCTCTTCTCGTGGATCGCCCCCTCTATATATATGTTATATCCAGGACTATTTCACACACATTGCATATGTTAAATTTTTTGATTGACCCCCCCAAAAACTCTCATGAACCCACACACTATATCTCTCTAGGTTTGTATCTCTCTCACACAACCCCATGTAGGTGGTGTACGTATACAAGAAGAGAATAGGTGCACCGCACACGTACTCATGCTTCGTGCCCAGCCACACCCGCGCGGGTACACGGTGGAGCTCATTTCTTTACGAAATGGCAGCCCACATGCTAATTTGAACGCCTGTAGCGGTTGTTTACCTAGGGAGGTCGTGTACCACGCGTGCACGAAACAAAGTTTGACTTGACGCGTTGCCGCGTTATTTTTAAATAAAGTTATAGCGCTCAATGGCACGTACACAGAATATAAAACGATTTTTATGGAGGAAAAGGTAGTCCGCTCTTCAGAGTATCTCACACAAGGCTCCGGTGTCCTCTCTCTCTCTCTCACCGTTGGTCACTGATCCAGCCGCATACCGTTCGCCGGGGGAAAGGGAGTGTGGTGGCCTCTCTCTCTCTCACCGTTGGTCACTGATCCGGCCGCATTCCGTCCGCCGGGGGAAAGGGAGTACGATGGCCTCTCTCTCTCTCATCGTTGGTCACTGATTCGGCCACATCCCGTCCGCCGGGGGAAAGGAAGGAAGTGCATCGTTTCTCCGTTCGACGTCGCCGAGGCAGCACGTCCCGATCTGCGGTACACGCCGTTCTCTCTGACCAAGCTCCGGCGCGGCAGGGCCTACGCCACCTGCTCGCAGATTCCGCCCGCCGCCGCTCACCTAGTTACATCCCGACGACCTCCAGGTATCCCCTCCGGCCTTGCTCCACTGCCCATTTTCCCACGTCCCTGCATGTGGATCTTCCATAGTTCTTTGCCCAAAACGTAGCTCGTCCGGCGTACTTTCCATATTGCATTCTTGTCCTCACACCGTTTTAGACAAACACAATCGTGTTGTTATCTTCCCTTAGGACAAGGAATATGCTTCTTTTTTGTTGTCGCATGTGTCATCAACTGTTATTGGCCAGTAATTGTTTCCTTTCTACCTCTTTTTTGCAAACAGGGCTATCCATTTCACCTCGTTGCTATTGCGACCTTTTGGTGAACTGCACAAATCACTTTTTTCTTAAGAGTGTTTTGTGCAGTTGTACTAAAATGTCACACGGGCAATGTCTCTACATTTCAGTGCGATTGCACAAAGGGAGATTGATTTTGCTCTATCCTCCTCATCCAACTCCGAGCCTAACCTCCTCCAACTAGTTAGTCTTAAGAGAGACCGCAAAGGTGACCGGCTTCTATTTGTGTGTTTATTGTTTCATTAGCAGTCCTCTATTATCGTAATCACACTTGATATCTTTGGAACAGGGATGCTCAGCTCTATTTTAGTGGAACTGCACAAAATGATTGGAATGTTGCATGTTCCAGACAGCTACTTTTTTCCCAACATGCCTTGTTGATTTAGACAGAGCTGGGGGACGTTGCTGCCAATGAAAGCATGGATCAATTTTAATTTAACACCTTCTCACAACTTTGTCTTCAGTTATGATGTAATTATTAGCTCTGTTCTGCTAATAATTGACATGCATTAGCAAGGAAGTTAGTTTTTTATTGTTTCCGAAAGAGCATCGATGGCAAGACACGCGAAACAAAAGCTGAAAGCTCACACCATTGTACAATTTCATGTCGATGGAAAATTATTTGTATAGTACATAAATTATGTAAACAAATGATGGAAGCTTGATAGCATTGCCAGAAGCCTCTTCATCATCCGGGTCCATGTGCCATGCACTAAATTATACTCCTTCATTCCTAAATATTTGTCTTTTTACAAATTTCAAACGGGCATATTTTAGAGTGTAGATTCACTAATTTTGCTTCGTATGTGTACTCCCTCCGTTCCTAAATATTCTATTCGTCTTAACAGAGATTTCAACATATTTTAGAAAGACAAATACTTCGGAGTATATTTAAGAACCGAGGGGGTAGTGCACAACCGCATGGGAGACTCAGCCCGGTCGTTGCGCCGCATTAATAGTGAGTAATGAGCAGTCAAATCATAAGCCCCACCTTTCCCAGTGTAAGTTGCTCTGAAGAAGCAACCATCAATACGCTCTTCTTTGAATCCGCTCATACTACTCCATCCGTCACTGTTTATACATCGCGCTTCAGAAAAAAAAATTGTGGGACCAAGGCGACTAGCGATCGGCCTGAAAAATAGCATTGGTTGTTATAGCACGACGTCTATTACTAGAGGGAATAATGCGTACACACATGCATGCAGTGCTTCCACCCCGGGTACACACATGCATGCACTCCGTAGTAGTACAGTACATGGAGAGAAAATTGTGGACTTGATTGCGGTTACCACGCCCTAATTAATTGAGCATTAAACCAAACGCATCTAAAGTCTCTTTGATGGTGGAAATGCATTGAGAGAAATGCATCATAATGAAGCGCGCCCTGTAAACTGTGACGGAGGGTGGAGTAGTATGAAGGTGCAAAACCAAGTACGCGTACTAGTACTGCGCTTGGCTCTTCGTCCCTTCGTGAAGTCGAACAATGATGGTACTCCGCATGTTGGGTACTACAGTGTATGCCTCTGACAATCTGACACCGAATGGACTGATGAATGTCCACCAAGGGTAGGTTGCATTAGTCAAAAGGCGTAAGCGAGCTTCACCTTGTCCTGCAAGCTTCTCCTTGTTCTGCGAGTTGACGGGACACACCAAAAAGTAGTGCTAGTCCATACTCCCTCCTTTCCGGTTAATATGGCTTAATCTTTTTTGTAGGTAAATGAGAGAGCTTTATTCATATATAAGCATTCTTAGGACGATCAGCCAAGACACTGGTCACTAGGAAGCCAAAAAAAGAAGTAGGAAGCAAGGTGTTTCATCAAGCCAGCTCTCGGCCACATTCAAAGTGCAGCAAGCACGGTTCGCACGAAGATGCGCCGCAAGGTTTGCTGACCTGTTTACATGCTGAATAACAAAAAAGAGGAAATATTACTGAGCGCTACTATTTGTAACAAGATATGAGCCAGAATTAAGCAAGAATTGTGGTGAGTGTTCCATGCAATCAACTTCCATTATCACATGCGAGAACCCTCGAAGAGAACCAAATGTGTTGAAGATTGCTTTATCACATTTTAAAATTATAATAAGAGTGCAGACGCTCCTCCATCCGGTTCCTAGTAGTATAGTGTAGTATGCTTATGACAATCTGACACCGAATTAACTGTTGCACGTCCACCGCCTGAGCGAGGGAGAGCTTGCATTAGTCAAAACTTTCTCCTTGTCCTGCGAGCCACCGCGCACAAGCTTCTCCGTCCTGCAACCTTCTCCTCGTTCGGCAAGTTGACGGGACACATCAAAGTAATGCTAGTCCATGCTGCCTCCTCTAAGTTAACATGGCTTAATTTCAAACGATATAAATACACTGTCTGTCATTGTATATTTGTAAAAATACGGTCAATGGACTTCATAATACGCTCATTGTGCTCAATATATATATTTTCCTGTGTTCATACGGTCAATAGCTCACCCTGACTGAGTATGTGTGTTCATGCACGTGTAGGTTGAGCACTTGAGCGTCACCGTGTGTGTTCCGTCGTGTGCTCGGACATGCATTAGGGCATCGCGCGCATTTTTGCGTCCATGTGTACGTGTGACTATTGCATACACGTAGGGGGAGTACGTGTAGGGGCCACTAAGGAGCAGTCAAATCACATAGTAAGTTAGTCGGAAGAAGTAACCATCATTTCACTCTTGAATGACACGTACGCAATATAAAATGGTTGATATGGAGAGAAAAAGAAAACCACTATACTCCCTCCTTTCCGGTTTATAAGGCTCAATTCAAAATTCTCACCAACCAAGGTAGATGGTGAGTGGTGGCATACTTTTTGTAGTTTGCAAAAGCACCCAATTAATGCTCTTGTTTTCCCCAAAAAAGTATGTTTACCAATGCATTAATTGCAATGCATGCATGCATAAATTACATGGATTGGTCAATTTTCTCTTAGTACTTTCATGCAATGATTTAATGCACCTTGGAATTTGAACATGTGATGGAAAACAACCAAATTGAGCCTTATGAAATGGAAAAACTAAAATTTTGAGATAAGCCCTATAAACCGGAAAGGAGGTGGTATATACACTAGCAGGGTGCGTGTGAGAGACGGGTCAGGAGGTGAATGACACGTGGCCCCAGGGGGTGGCTGGCCCACCTATCATACAGCCAAAGGCAGGTGCAGTAGAGGGCAGAGTTGTAGTATGAAATCCTATGCATGCTAACCAAGGGCTGAGTGATCACTCGAATCGCAAGATCAGTTGACTAGAAGCTACGCTAGACCCATGGAGGAGATGAGCGCGAGCATCAGCCGGCTGTGCCAGATGGTCCACGACGCCGGCCTGCGGCCCGGCAGGTAGTATTGCTTGAGGCCGCCAGGGCGAGGGGCCGCTTGGATGACAGCTTCGCATCCTTGTTCGACGAGGTCCTCGTCGGTTTCCTCGACAAGTTCACTATCGTTAAGAAGCTTGCGGACGACTTTGACGTAAGCCTCCAGCCGACGTGCCCAGGCTCTGCGATGCCCGCCATCCTCAACGGCCACTATGGTAACAACCTCTTCGACGCACTGGTGGCCCTGCGACTGCCCGCCGTCGTGCCGGAGAATGTCCACCTCGAGGTCGCGCTCGCCGCGCAGCGCCTGGCGCAGCAAGACACCATCGACATAATCACCCACGTCTATGCGCAAATCGTCCACAAGGACTAGTACATGCAAGAGGAGGACGATAGGATGCTGGCCTTCTTGGAGCGCAGGGCAACCTTGGACGGCACTGTTCAGAAGCACGTTGAGCTCGCCGCCAACGCCGCTGCTCCTCACACGTCGGTTGGTGACCCGGCGCACTAGGGCGTGAGGATGTCGTTGAACGTTGATGGATCCGTATGTATTTTTATCCTTCCGTCAAATCCATGTAGTAGTATATGATACTACAGTAATTATCTTACCTTTCGCATCAACTTCATAATTTTCGTACGTACTCCATGCATGAACGGTGCCAGAAGAAAACTTCTCATTACTCTAGGCAAAATCGTTATTTTCTATCTATCGGTCGCGCCATGGAGCAGAACCAAATTTTACAAGTTACGAGTTCAAAAGGAAAAGCCTGACGTGTTCGCGTCGCACCCCCACACGGTTGGTCCGGCACGCCTCTCAAGCGGGAATGCGTGCGGTGTTGCATTTTCACTTACATGTGGGACCGCAGTTGAGCAAACCGACTATCGGCAAACCCCCACCCGCCCACCGCGTGATGGCTGAGAAAAGAGGACAGGAGGGAGAAGAGATGGCTGTAGCACGGACTCCAAGAAAATTGGTGTCGGATGGGACTCGTGTGGGTGGCGTGTGCCGTACTGCTAGACGTGAATGCTAGTTATGGCCCATGCCACCCCACTATATCAAGCCTATATCGAGGTACGTAGAACAAATTTCCTGCAGTCCGTGCTCAGCCCTCCTCTATCTCTCTTCTCAGCCAGCCAGCGGACGCACGAAGCCCATCGTCTGTTTGCTCACATGCGGCCCCACATGTCAGTGAAAACACAAGAGGACCCACTGAACCTGCACATCTTTCACCTCGACGTGTTGGTGATGAAAAACAAATCCAATAAAGATCTTCGGTGGCCGCTTTTGGAGTTACTCAAGAGTAGTAAGATTCTATTTACAGTTTAACCCAAGATGCACATCTCGTGGCTTCAACTACCACTCTATTTTCTTTCATGACACGACCTGGATGCTGGATGTCCCACGTGTCGGCAAAAGGAGGAAGAACCCGACCAAATCTTCGGTTCTGCTCTCGGATTAGACTAGTTGTGCTAACTTAAAAAATTTATTGTGTACTCCCTCCGTTCCAAAATACTTGACTTCCCTTTGTCCAAAAATGGATGTACCTATATACTAAGACATGTCTAGATACATATATATTTTGACAAATAGAAGGCATGTAGTATTGTGCAACGGAGGGAGTAGAATGGATGCAAGTTTTTGTATTGGGAAGAAGAGTACATCCATATATTGATAGAGCGCAATTTAGTAGATGTTCTATCACTTTTAGCTAGTATAGCATAGAGGCTAGACATGAGACTAGATGCGAGGAAGCAACGTCTAGTTCTTTACACTCGAAGAAGAAAGAAGCACGCAAGATCGAGCCTCCGCAGATCAACAATGAATGCATCGAGAAGGCACTAATACAACTTACTACAGGAGTAGTCAAAATTATTGTTGGAGTTCGTGCAAAATGGAGGTCCATTTGCGGTCGTGCGTTGGAGTTGGCCTTACAAGTGGGACCGCAGTTAAGGAAACCGTCTATCGGTAAACCCCCACCTCGCCCGCCGCATGATGGCTGAAGTTAGAGAAACGACGAGGTTGAAGAGATTGCTCTCGCAGGGACTCCAAGAAATAATATGGTGTCAGATGGATGTCGTGGTGGTGGCATGTGCCGTACTCCTGGACGTGAATGCTTGTTCTGGCCCATGCCACCCTACTACTCCTACTACTTACTCCTACTATATACTATACTACTAGTATATCGAGGATTCGAGGTGCTGGTTACGTACAACGAACACATTAACATATGGCTACAGTAAAAACACCCGCCTGACGCGCGAAGCATGTGAAGCTAGTACAAATAGTGTACTACTATTGTTGATTGGCCTCATCCGATAACCTGTTGCAATGCACGTACAATTATGTATTCAGAAAATATTTTTTTGCCTCGTCACACCACTCACTCAGAGAAGCGACTCGAAAGCCATTCATAAATTTAGTAAGTTTATCACAGGCATGTCATTTTATTACATAGTACAACAGGTCATCAACCCACATCGACAATGAGGATACATTATAAATACTAAAGTTTTCACCACACAACAAATAACAAGCCATGAAATGAACTTCAACTCAACCATTCCGCGACGTTGGAAACGCTTGCTTTGAACCACAAGTGATTCTCTGGGACGGGCCATCCATTGTCGATCTGGAGACCAACGCAGGACTGATCATCCAGGCTGAAGCGGCCTACTATATCAGTACCAGGGTAGGGAACCACCCAAATGTCCGAGGTATAGACACAGTTTCTTCTCATAAATGTGTCAACAAACAGTTGGATCGCCTTTCACCATCATCGGATAGTTTTGTCCAAGGAAGAGCGAGTTTTCTCCAAGACTATCAATTTTGTGCCAGGGAGAAGGAGTTGGCGCTAGCACCCTAGTATCCATCCCGAATACCATGCAACGGGTGTTGGAATAGGTCAGGAGAGTGCGACCATGGGAGACTACACCTGCTTCCTTAGCAGTAACATCATTAGTGGGCTGTATACACACAAGAAGAGGTGATCCATCAGAATTAGTTGCCAGACGCCACAGAGTATATCGGCGCTGCTCGTCCTCATGCTCGTGATCATCACCATCGTCATCTCCCCCTTGGTTATAAAAATCTTCAAGTATAGGTGGTGGGATGTTCACAGGACCTTGGAAACAGAAGAAGAAGGTTAATTAGTAAAGGGAAACTTGCTAACCCGCATGCATGTGGATGAAACAATTATAATTACGGTGGAAGACAAACGTACCGAAACAACGAGGATGCCATGCAAAAACAGTGCCACGAGTGGTGGCAGCAAACACAAGGCCCTCGTATTCAATTGCATCACAGTAGTCATCCATGTACAGAAATTGATTTTTGAGCAATATCCATCCAGTGAAACCATCAAGGACGGCAACAAGCTTGTCAAAGATAGCAACAACATCATAGTTTTTGTAATTCCAAGAGTGGTGGGAACTCAACAAATTGCTATCTTCCGTAGACGATAGTCACCATGATCATATTTGAACGTGCGTACATTACTGGTGTGCTCAACCTCTGGGCAGTGTGCTGAGATTTTTGGAAGTGGAACCCGGTGACGAGTGTACACATTCACAAGTTCCCACTCGCAGTTGGACCCAATGTAAACAACCCAATCTCCATTTGCGCCCGCCCAAGCCTTGCCCTCAAGCGATGGCATCTTAACATCACACGTATCATTATCAAGCGGCATCAACTTGCACAGGGAGAGGCCTCCGTCGTGCTGGCGCCAGTCATCAGGGTCACGGCGAAGAAGATAGGGGAGATCAAACCGCTCCTTGACCCTTGGGTTCCTTGCAATGATGTTATTAGTTGAGTCGAGAATGGGCTGGAACGAACCTTCCATGCTAGCCGAGGTGATGACATCGCACCGATCAATGAGTTCCTCCACCACGTCATCTTTCAGATCGGGGCAAGAATAACGAGGTCGTTTCTGGCCTGTTCCCTCCATGGAGAAGACGATCGAACAATGGCAGAAGAAAGGGTGAAGGGCTGAAGGAAAATGGAGGAGGGAGAGGAAGAGCGTGCGACAGCAGTTCCAAATCGAGAGGGAAAGGCGAAGAGTCGGTGGACGGTTGCGAGTTTGCCACAGTTCACGAAGAGGCGCCCCGGCCTACACGTCCGTTCAGAAATACTCCTACTACTCGCCGTCGTCTCACTGATATGTTGGAACGGGACCACATGTCAACGAAAGATGGTGTGTAATTTCTCGTGCAAAATGCGATCAGGCCGCGTTGGCCCGAGGTGCCGCATTAGTTATCGACCTTTATTTTTTTAATGGCGTGCCGATCAATTTTGAAGCACGACTAACTGGTACTATATGCAGAGAAAATATAAGCTACTCTACAACTACCCCACCTCCAGTACTAGTAGTATAAAAAAGATATATATAGACTGGAGCTTCGGCGCTTTCTTGCTAAGGGCTGCCCACTTGCTTCTCACACTACCACCCTCTCTCCAGATCTAAAAAAGACGGCCCCTCTCTCCCTCCTCACCGATGGTCACAGATCCGCCGGGGAAGAAAAGGACGTGCAGCGTTGACGCACTCGTCATCGGCGAGCGAGGTCACGCACTGACGACAAGGCCGTCCTCTCAGACCTAGCGCCCACGCGGGATGGCCTCCGTCCCCAAGCTCGCTGCCGTAGTGTGTGCGGAGGACGACGACCACGAGCGAAGCCACTTTCCGCCGACCCTCAGGTATGCTACCTCTTTTCGAGCCATAACCTTGTTCTATTGCCCCATCTGCTACGTCGTTGCATGTGGATCTTTTTCCACTCCACCATCTTCCCAATTTGCTATCCTCTACTATGCTGGCCACACAGACGAAAACCATAATTTGCACTATTAAAGGAAACCCTACTTCATGCAGACTAATCCATGTCTGGGTTGAATAAGGAAAGGAAGGGAGACTGTACAGTCCAAGAGAGTAGGCATCAAACCCGCATCTAGGTTGAAAAGGGGAAAATCAGTAGCTAAGGAACGAGTCTCGTGTCTCTTGGTTGAAGAAGGGTAGAAAGGCATGACAACGCAATAGAGAATGACCAGGTTGATCGGTTTGTTGTCCTCGCATGGGAAAAAGGTGGCTAAAGAGAACAAAAATGTGTCCGTAATCCACATTTGCTGCCTGGATATTTGTTGCTCTGGGCAACCATACCTCCCTCACCACTCTGCGTCCGTGGAGGTACATCGTACTGGTGCCTCCCATGCTCTTATTGCCACTTTTTTGCTGTTAGTATAACGCCAGCAGTCAAGTCAAGCAATGCTACTGCTAAAGTGATGCCACATTTAACTAATGCCGCTCTCAGTCTAATGCCACCCATAAATTTAAGCAATGCCATTTAATGTCACTGGATTATTTCAGGGTTAGCTGTTGATTGTGGATGTATTAAAGATTTTTCAGCTATAAGGCATTCTAATGCTGTTGCACAGCCAGTATACTAACGATGAAACTTGTTACTCCCATCAGACTTTTGCACTGTTAATGCTTATAGATTACATACCTCACTTTCATGAGATAAGTTAATTTTTTTGTACAGTGTCACCAAAATGCCATGGCGCTGATGTCATTTTATTTTGGTTAAACTGCACAGACAATTATGAAGACAAGATGAAAGGTCAAGAGTGGACACCTCCTCCTCCGGCTGTTCTCTTGAGGAGGTCTGTATGTTTGTCTCTAATGCCTGTCGACTACATACCTGACATCATGATGTAATGTTAAGTCATTTCCTTTTGTACAGTGTCACTGAATTGTCAAGGCGGTGATGGCATTTTATTTTAGTAGAACTGCACAAAATTTGCTTAAAAGAAGAGGAAAGGTCAGGAATGGCTCACTTTTCCAGAAAAAACTATGTGTGCCTTCCTCACATCAGCCGTTGTTGCTTTATTTATTCCTTCAAACAGGTGGTTAGAAACAGTCTTGCTACCTTTTCCCATTAAGAAATTGGAATGCTTATATTTGTGAGTCTATGCTTCAACTAGTGCCACTTTTAGAGTAATCACACTTTCAATATCTATGCAAACAGGGATACTCGATTTTAGTGGAACTGCATAAAAAGTCCAACTGGTTCAACATTAGGAGCATGTTTTTTGCCCAACCTTTATATCCAATTGGTGGCACTATGAGCTGTTCATTACGAAGGTACATGGTTTGCTACTATCTTGCTACTCTTTTTGTAATGTCATTAGATAGTAATACTAGTGGTTTGCATGTGAATTTATTGGCAGGGTGGACCTACATTGGAGGTGCAGGACAAGATTCAATGATTGGATGCTCAATTTCAGTTGTATCGATTTCACCTCTTCCATCACTGCGAACATGGATATCCTTGGTCTGATGAAGAATAGGCGCTATATTTCTGCTCTGAACCAGCAAATCAATTCAGTATGAAATTGTCCAGGGCAAAACATAACTGTATCAAATTGTCCAGTGCAGAACATGACAGATGCTGAGCGGAAGAGACATGTTTAAACTGAAAATACAAGGTGTGGTATATGTTTACTAGCTGCTTGATATTTGTGCAAACAAAGATGTCCGCCCGTTGCTACTTGGCAAACCAACAAAGTGCCCGCAATTTTGGTTGAACTGCACAAGAGTATACCTGGCCAAACAGGCCGGTTTTATCAAACCGGCATGATAGCCCGCGTGCCTGGCCCGTCATGGGCCAGCATGACACATAGCTTAGTGGGCCGTGCCTGGCACGTGGCCCGGCTAGGGCCGTGCCTGGGCTGCCATGCCTGGCACGCGTGCCAGCCCGGCACGACATGACTAGCCTAGTGCTATGTATTTGTACTGCTATGAATACCTACCAGGGACAGGGAGCCAGGACCAGGAGATGTGCGTGTCTACGATCCCTTATCCATGCATCGATGTTGACTCTGGCACACACGGTCACGGGCGGCCGTCAAATGATTTGCTTTTTTATTCCAGCGATGCCAACGAGGTAGCGATCCAAAGCCAACAGGGCAACGATTGATGTAGGCTGCGCTTGTACCCGGACGTGCCTACTCGGGCCAGCTCTGCCGACGTGCTAGATGGGCCGCCGTGCCGTCCCATGTAGCAAGGGGCCGTTCCTGGGCCAGAGAGGCCTGCACACGTGCTGGCCCGGCATGGCACGATTACTTAGTGTGTCTGGACGGGCCGTGCCGTGCCTGGCCCGTTTAACCCAGGTCGGGCCGTGCCGTGCTGGGCCGGCCCATTTGGCCAGGTATGCACAAGAGAATAGTATAGTCACTGCATGTAGTGCCATTTGAAAATAGACACAGAAAGATTGGATAGTCACTTCATGGATTGCAGAAAAGTAGTACTGTACTATTTATTGGCCAACACTAGGTGCTTCATTGCTTTGGTCTGATTATATAATGGACATCATTTTGCCTAAGTTAAAGTTTGTATTCCGAAAATAGTCTCGCAGTGTGATCGAGGGAAGACCAAATCATATTGCAGTGCATGTTCCTCCATCATGTCTGGTTCATTCTCATGGTTCCAGCTATTGGTGAAACCACTTATGTTTGCAAGAGGAATTGTAGACTTCACAAACAAATTTGTCTTTCAGTCTGTACTGAATGTTGGCCAATAGAAGCATCCATGTTAGTAGGAAGAACAGATGTTTTTTCTAGATCTTTGCTTTTGGAGCTACATACTTGTATATGTTCTGTGAGTCATTGAGATGCATTAACTGTTGATCTTATGTATGGGAATCGTACTAGTTAGTTTTAGTTGCGACGCAAGATCCGAAGTGGCTGATCTTTGTTTTTGGAGCTACATATTTGTATATGATCTGTTAATCATTGAGATGCATTAACAATTACTTATTTCTGTTCGCTCAATGTTTACAAGTTACTGATCGATCACTAGCTAGCCTACAAATGCGCTCCTGGTAGTTTTATTTGCGACGCAAGATGCGAAGTGGCAGTTTTTTGAATAAAAATGCCTACCTCTGAAGAAACTGACAAGCTCATACGCAAGAAAGTGCCTCCTATCGCACCTCTGGCAAGTCCGAGGCGAGGAGGAGGACGCCGGTGCCGGCGTTTAGCATGGACAGCAGATGGCGGCCGGCATCGTCTAGTTAGCTAAGAGTAAGTTAGTACTTGTATGCTACTAGAGTGTTAGTGGGAGTAGATAGTTAACTTGGCTATGATGGTTGTCAACGTGGAAGTTTAGTACTCTATATGTGGATCAGACCTGTTACTTTGGTCTGAATGTTGAACTTTCCGTTTGGACGTATGGAATGGGCTGTTATTTTTTAAATGGGTTGTATTTATCCTCCACGGTTTAGAGGCTGACTTGTGGGCCTAGCAAGTTGACGCGTACATAATCAGGAGATGATTGTACATGGAGAGGATGACAACAGGGACCCGCCAAGGTCATGGCAGTACGAAAGCAAGTGCCTCCTTATTTCAAGCCAATAAAAAATGGCTCCTCCTAGTGGATTTCTGACATCTGGGTCCCATGCCATTGTCAACGTAGTCAATAAACGAGAGAATTGCACAATGAGCGGCTGACACCAGGGACCCAGCAGGTCGCCCAGTTATTTTTGTTTTTGGTTAATTTGATAAATGCCACTCCAAATCTGGTGTATCTGAGAAGTGCCACTACAATTTCCAAACTTTGAAAAATGCCATTTCATACCATTTCTAGTGGCATTTTTCGAAGTCTGGAGTGGCGTTTTTCAAAGTTTGCAAACTGCAGTGGCGTTTTTCAAAGTTTGCAAAAATTGCAGTGGCATTTTTCAAAGTTTGGAAATTGCAGTGGCATTTTTATGAATCACCATAATTGGAGTGGCATTTATCTAATTTGTTTTTGAGACGGAAGCAGGGTGTCAACTGGGCTGTGCGGGACACTCTGGCCTGTCTAGACAACCTTTTCTTTTATGTTTACCACAAACCAGCCTAGTAGTTTTTTTCTTTATGAAAATGGCTAGCCTAGTTTTTTGTGATTTGTCAGGTAAGTCGCTTTATCAGGCCTGTTGGGCTGCAAATCTTTCAAGACGAGGAGAGCTTCATTCGGCTGGCCGAGAAAATGGCCTATCAGTAATGAGAAATGGGTTGTACATTTTTAAAACACATCAAATCGACAATTATTTTCAAATATCTTTTTTTCATTTCAAGATTTTAAATTGCATTGATTTTTATGCATGGACAATTTATTGGATTTTATATTGATATACATTTATTTTTAAAATCAGTCTGAATGTGACTCGAAATTTCGGGATTAAAAACAGTTCAGACCGCACCGACATATGCAAAATTTCGTATAATTTTTTAACCGTGGCCACAATATGGGCTGTAATGCTAACATAAAGAATATGGGCTCCAAAAAAACCCGTAAGAATTAGCAAATGGGCTGTAAATTATTTGAAATAATGGCAGATGGGATGTATGCTGTTTTCCACAGATTTGAGGCTTTCCACAGATGGCCTGTATACTGTTGGATGTCCATCCAACGGCCGTCGTGCTTCTTCAATCTCTGCTCTTCCTGCTCCAGCCGCTCAAACAAGTGCCGGCGGGACTGCCTGCTCCCTCCTCCCCGCGGCCGGCTGTGCTGCCGCGCAGGCCTCACCGCTCCACCGTACTCCCATCGCTGGCCTAGCCATCCCTCTACTCACCCACACCTGCTGTTATTCTCCGGTGACGGCAAACGAACCAGTAAACCCTCGTACAATCGTACTCCCCTCCGCGTGGGAAACAAAAACAATGGCCGAGTCTTCCCTGCCTCTGTGTCGTTCCCTTCCTAGGCCTTGCCGTCGTCCACCGCCCTGGTGCTCTCGGCGTGGCGTGGTCAACGACCGACATGCATCTGAAGTGGACTGTACGTGGAGAGGCTGACAGCTGGGTCCACGGCCGCACGCAAGGAAATGCCTCCTTATTACGCACAAAATAATGATTTCCTCCACCTGACATCTGGGACCCACCGAAACGGCCTCTGTATTTCACGAAAAAACGTTACCGCCGCTGACAGCTCGGACCCACCAGCTATATCTTCGCACACAAGGAAGTGCCTCCTTATTACGCACAAAAAAATGAATACTCCCCCTGCTAGCTGGGACCCAGTATAGTGGGCCTACTAAGTTGACGAGGATGAAGGGCTTTGTCAACTTAGTCAATATGCACGATTCTAGCTCGACTGACCGTACGATGTCCATCCAACGGCCGTAGTGCTTCTTCAACCTCTGGTCTTCTTGCTCCAGCCGCCCAAACCAGCGCCGATCATGCCGCCTGCTCCTGCCTCCCGTGGCCGGCTGTGCTGCCGCGGAGGCCTCACCGCCCCCATACTACTCCCACCGCCGGCCATGCCATCCCTCCACTCCACTCACCCACACCACCTGTTATTCTGCGGCGACGGCAGCGCAGCCGAACCAGTGAACCCTCGTACTCCTCTCTGTGTGGGCATCCACTGTCGCATCTTCCCCGGCTCCGCGTCGTCCCCTTCCTAGGCCTCACCGTCGTCCACCGCCGTGGTGCTGTCGGCGCGCCGTGGTCAATGTGGTCAATGACCGAATTCCATCGGAAGAATACTGTACGTGGAGAGGCTGACAGCTGGGTCCATGGCAGCCGCAAGGAAGTGCCTCCTTATTATGCGGAAAATAATTTTTCCTCCACCTGACAGCAGGGACCCACCGGACGGGCCACCAGTATTTTGCGAAAAAAACCGTTTCCCCCTGACTCTTGGGACCCACCAGACGGGCCACCATATTTCACGAAAAAAATGTTCCCCCCGCTGTCAGCTCGGACCCACCGGAAGTGCCTCCTTATTACGCACAAAAAAATGAATACCCCCCGGCTAGCTGGGACCCACCTTGCTGGGAGGCTGACTTGTGGGCCTACTAAGTTGAAGGGGACGGAGGGCTTTGTCAACTTAGTCAATATGCACGATTCTAGCTCCAGTGACCGTACGATGTCTATCCAACGGTCGTAGTGCTTCTTCAACCTCTGGTCTTCTTGCTCCAGCCGCCCAAAGCAGCACCGGTCGTGCCGCCTGCTCCTGCCTCCCGTGGCCGGCTGTGCTGCCGCGGAGGCCTCACCGCCCCTACTATTCCCATCACTGGCCAGGCCCTGCGGCGATGGCAGCCTCACACCGCAGCCGAATGAGTGAACCCTCATACTCCTCTCCGCGTGGGCATCCACTGCCGCGTCTTCACCGGCTCTGCGTTGTCCCCTTCCTAGGCCTCGCCGTCGTCCACCACCCTAGTGCTCTCGGCGCGACGTGGTCAACGTGGTCAAGGAACGACTTCCATCGGACGTGGACTGTACGTGGAGAGGCTGACAGCTGGGTCCACAGCGGCAGCAAGGAAGTGCCTCCTTATTACGTGGAAAATAATGATTCCTCCACCTGACAGCAGGGACCCACTGGACGGGCCACCGTATTTCGTGAAAAAAACATTTCCCCCCTGACTGCTGGGACCCACCAGCTACACCTTCGCACACAAGGAAGTGCCTGACAGTAGGGACCCATCTGGTCGAAGCGTACGTAGCGTTGTCATTCTGGTCACGAACGTATATGTACATATATACTGGTGGATGTAGAGGCGCGCACGTGTCGTAGTAGAGGCGGCCAGGGTGCAAGAAAGAAAATACGGCCACGTATGTGTACATACGGGTGGGGTCTCGAACGCCTACTCACGCATACATACGGCGAGGGCTCGTGTACATGGCTGGGTCGGAACAGAGAAACAACGTCGTCGTCGTGTTCATGGGTCGGAACGGAATGCGTGGTCGTGTTCATCGGGAGGGCTTGGACGGAAGAGGCGATGAAAACGAGGCTTGGCATACCACACAACGGAGGAAACGGACCTCCTACGGTCGAAACGGGGGTCCTGTTGATCGGGAGGCGTGTGGCATACCGCAAAACGGAGGAAACGGACCTCCTACAGTCGAAATGGGGGTCTTGTTGATCGGGAGGGGTGTGGCGTACCGCAAAACGGAGGAAACGGACCTCCTACGGTCGAAACGGGGGTCCTATTGATCGGGAGGGGTGTGGCGTACCGCAAAACGGAGGAAACGGACTTGTGTTGGAGCGCTACGGTCGAAACGGGGGTCCTGTTCATCGGGAGGTGTGTGGCATACCGCAAAACGGGACTCCACGGGATACTGTTCATCTCTACCGTCGACCCCCTCCAGCCTCCACGAGCTACTGTTCATCCACCGTCGACCTCCTCCAGCCTCCACGGGCTCCTGTTCATCCAGCCTCCACCGCGCGCTACTCCACCGGCTACTGTTCAACCACCCCTCCACCGTCTACTGTTCATCCAGCCCTCCACACCACGGGGTCCTGCTCAACCACCCCTCCACCGTCTACTGTTCATCCTGCCCTCCACACCACAGGGTCCTGTTCATCCACCCCTCCACGGGCACCCCTCCACCGTCTACTGTTCATCCAGCCCTCCACCACACCACGGGGTCTTGTTCATCCAGAGGCAACGCCGCCGCTCACTGTTCATCCCATCGATCGGATTCAGTTAGTAGCAGTAGCCAAGGAATCGCTCGATCGGGTTCAGTTAACAGCCATCGATCGATCGCTCGGGTTCAGTAACGCGTAGCCTGCAGTGCAATCGCTCGGGTTCAGTTAGAGCCCAATGCCTCGCTCGGGTTCAGTTAGAGCCAACGCCTCGCACACATGCGCGTACGTGTACGATAGAAACGCGCATCGCTCGGCCCCCGACCTCCAACCGTAACCGGGAACTCCTCGAAATTCCCCCCCTCGCTTCTACCACGGTTTTTTCCGTCATGGACTGCCCAAAGAATGTCATTCAGCTGCGTCTCCGGCCCGCCCAGGACGAAAAGCTCATTTTCTGTCATGATTTTTGTCATAGAAGTAGGAGCCCACCACATCTATGATGATACCGGGTTTTGTCACAATTATCGTCATAGAAGTATCATATGTATGACAGAAAAAAATTTCGTTCGGCCCAAAATGTCATGGATGTGTCTTTTCTTTGTAGTGCTAGCTTCGACACAGATCTGGATGATCCAAGTCACAAACCAGATACGTGTATATTTTGAATGGTGGGGCAGTCAGCTGGTGTAGTTGCAAGCAAAGCATCATGGCGGGATCTACATGTGAAGCGGAGTACATGGCAGCCTCGGAGGCGGCACATGAAGCAATCTGGATGAAGGATTTCATTACTGACCTAGGAGTTATTCCCAATGCCTCGGGCCCGATGACTCTCTTCTGTGGCAACACTGGAGCTATTGCCCTTGCCAAGGAGCCTAGGTTCCACAATAAGACCAGTCATATCAAGCGTCGCTTCAACTCCATTCATGAAAATGTTCAAAATGGAGACATAGATATTTGTAAAGTGCATACGGACCTAAATGTCATAGATCCGTTGACTAAACCTCTTCCTCGAGCAAAACATGATCAACACCAGAACTCTATGGGTGTTTGATTCATCACAATGTAATTAGATTATTGACTCTAGTGCAAGTGGGAGACTGTTGGAAATATGCCTTAGAGGCAATAATAAAATGATTATTATTATATTTCCTTGTTCATGATAATTGTCTATTGTTCATGTTGTAATTGTGTTGTCCGGAAATCGTAATACATGTGTGAATACATAGACCACAATAGTCCCTAGTGAGCCTCTAGTTGACTAGCTCGTTGATCAATAGATGGTTACGGTTTCCTAACCATGGACATAGGATGTCATTGATAACGGGATCACATCATTAGGATAATGATGTGATGGACAAGACCCAATCCTAAGCATAGCACAAGATCGTGTAGTTCGTCCGCTAAAGCTTTTCTAATGTCAAGTATCCTTTCCTTAGACCATGAGATTGTGCAACTCCCGGATACCGTAAGGGTACTTTGGGTGTGCCAAACGTCACAACGTAACTGGGTGGCTATAAAGGTACACTACGGGTATCCCCGAAAGTATCTGTTGGGTTGGCACGAATCGAGACTGGGATTTGTCACTCCGTATGACGGAGAGGTATCTCTGGGCCCACTCGGTAGGACATCATCATAATGAGCTCAATGTGATCAAGGAGTTGTTCACGAGATGATGTGTTACGGGAACGAGTAAAGAGACTTGCCGTAACGAGATTGAACAAGGGATTGGTATACCGACGATCGAATCTCGGGCAAGTATCGTACCGATAGACAAAGGGAATTGTATACGGGATTGATTGAATCCTCGGCATCGTGGTTCATCCGATGAGATTATCGTGGAGCATGTGGGAGCCAACATGGGTATCCAGATCCCGCTGTTCCATTGACCGGAGAGTTGTCTCGGTCATGTCTACGTGTCTCCCGAACCCGTAGGGTCTACACACTTAAGGTTCGGTGACGCTAGAGTTATAGAGATATTAGTATGCGGTTAACTGAAAGTTGTTCGGAGTCCCGGATGAGATCCCGGACGTCACGAGGAGTTTAGGAATGGTCCGGAGGTAAAGATTTATATATAGGAAGTCCAGTTTCGGCCACCGGGAGAGTTTCGGGGGTCACCGGTATTGTAGCGGGACCACCGAAAGGGTCCCGGGGGTCCACCGGGTGGGGCCACCTATCCCGAAGGGCCCCATGGCCTGAAGTGGCGTGGGAACAAGCCCCTGGTGGGCTGGTGCGACCCACCCAAGGGCCCAAGGCGCCTAGGGTTGGAAACCCTAGGGGCCGTTGCCCCCCGAGGTGGCATGCGCCCGCTGGTTGGAAACCCTAAGGGGGCCGTTGCCCCCCGACGGGCCGCCGCCCCGGGGGCTGCCCCACCCTCTAGATGGGATCTCCAAGGGGGCATACGCCCCCTAGCCCTTATATATAGTGGAGGGGAGGGAGGGCAGCCGCACCCTGCGCCCTGGCACCTCCCTCTCCCTCCCGTGACACCTCTTCCTCCAGTAGTGCTTGGCGAAGCCCTGCTGGAATCCCGCTGCTTCCACCACCACGCCGTCGTGCTGCTAGATCTCCATCAACTTCTCTTCCCCCCTTGCTGGATCAAGAAGGAGGAGACGTCTCCGCTCCGTACGTGTGTTGAACGCGGAGGTGCCGTCTGTTCGGCGCTGGGATCATCGGTGATTTGGATCACGACGAGTACGACTCCATCAACCCCATTCTCTTGAACGCTTCCACTCGCGATCTACAAGGGTATGTAGATGCACTCCTCTCTCTCTCGTTGCTAGATGACTCCATAGATTGATCTTGGTGATGCATAGACAATTTTAAATTTCTGCTACGATCCCCAACAACAAGAGCATCATGAAACACATGTCAAGCACATTTAAGCCTAACCCACTTCCTATGTGTAGGGATTTTGTGAGAAAATAACTTTTGGGAGCAATAATCAACTACCATAGGAAGGCAAAACAAGTGCAAATTCAAGATTTTCAACACATTGAGAGGAAACTTGATATTATTGCAATACCTACAAGCATTGTTCCTGTCTCATAATAATTTTCAGTAGCATCATGAATGAATTCAACAATATAGCTATCACAAAAAGCACTCTTTTCATGATGCATAAGCATAGAAATATTGTCACTCTCCACATAAGAAAATTTATTCTCATCAATAGTAATGGGAGAAAACTCAACAAAATAACTATCATGAGACTGAAAATCATGATGACAAGTTTCATGGTTACCATTATTCAATATAGGATACAAGTCATCACCATAATCATCATAGATAGCAACTTTTTTATCATAGTCAATTGAAACATCTTCCAAAATAGTGGATTCATCACTAAATAAAGTCAAGACCTCTCCAAATCCACTTTCATAATTATAACAATAAGATTCAACACCCTCCAAAATAGTGGGATCATTCTTACATAAAGTTGACACTCTTCCAAACCCACTTTCATCAACATAATCATCATAAATAGGAGGCATGCTTTCATCATAATGAATTTTCTCATCAAAACTTTGGGGAGTAAAAATATCATCTTCATCAAATATAACATCCCCAAGCTTATGGCTTTGCATATCATTAGCATCATGGATATTCAAAGGGTCCTTACCAACAACATTGCAATCATGCTCATTATTTATGCCAAACATTTTATTGAATTATTCTTCTATCAATTGAGCACAATTTTCCTTTCCATCATTTTCACGAAAGACATTATATAGATGAATAATATGAGACCACCTCAATTCCATTTTTTGTAATTTTCTTTTTATAAACCAAACAAGTGGTAAACAAGAAACTAAAAGATTCAATTGCAGGATCTAAAGATATATACCTTCAAGCACTCACCTCCCCGGCAACGATGCCAGAAAAGAGCTTCGTTGACAGGATGTGAGTGCCGCTTACCTAGCCTCCTGGAAACGGCGCCACAAAAGAGCTTGATGTCTACTTCGCAACTTTATTCTTGTAGACTTGTGTTGGGCCTCCAAGTGCAGAGTTTTGTAGGACTGTAGCAATTTTTCCCTCAAGTGGATGACCTAAGGTTTATCAATCCATGGGAGGCGTAGGATAAAAATGGTCTCTCTCAAACAACCCTACAACCAAATAACAAAGAGTATCTTGTGTCCCCAACACACCAAATACAATGGAAAATTGTATAAGTGCACTAGTTCGGCGAAGATATGGTGATAAAAGTGTAGTAACTATAGTAGATATTGATTTTTGTCATAGTAAGAATAAAAAACAGCAATGTAACAAATAGTAAACGGTCACAAAAACGGTATTGCAATGCTTGAAAATGAGGCCTAGGGTCCGTACTTTCGCTAGTGCAATCTCTCAACAATGCTAACACTGTGTTTGGATGTCCGTATAGGGCTGTCGAATTGGATTTGGTATTGGTCCAACTCCAATACAGACATTTGGATGTACTCTGAAACAACACTCTGAAACGGAAGCCAATACGCGGGCGTTTTCGCTCGCACGCGCCCACCCATGGCGCCAGTACAGAGGCCTAGACCTCTGATTTCTCATGAATTGCCTCGCTCTCGCAAAACAAAATGCTTCAGTCTTTCTTTCTCCCTCCACCGCGAGACAAAAGGGTTCGGGAGAGCAGAGCGGCGCCTTGGCAGATCGACGGTGGCGCCCTGGCAGATCCACCACGACGGCGTAGGTACGGTGCCCGCCTTCCGTTCCCTATTTCCTATGCCGCTGTCCCTTCCCCTCCTCCGGTGCTGACCCTTCCCATTCTCCCCGCCCCTCCTCGTCGTGGCCAGACTGCATCTGATGCGAACGACGGTAGCTGGTAGTCCCCTCCGACGCTGACCCTTCCTTTCCTTCCTAGCCGTGCGGTGGCCCACTGCCAGTGCACATATCCTCTCCCTCAGGCCACCTCCTGACCCGCCCCTTCCTCTCTGGCTCCAGCCAACCCCTTCTTCCTCCACCCTTCTTCCCTAGCTCCAGGCAGCCAATTCTGTTTCTTTTTATTCCCAGTCCTTTTGTCAATGATTTGCTGACCAGGTGTGTTGCACTTTGTTGAGAATTTGAGACACCTATTTGAACTAGATGTGTTGCACTTTGTTGGTGTAATTTTTGTTTGTTTTTGTGTCAATATTATATGATGTCATCCTCGATTTCTAGAATATTTGATGATAATTTTTACTATACAATCATCCAATTATAGTCATACAACTACTATTTACTGTTTTGATGCATATACTAATGTTGCTATGCAATTCCAATCACTACAAAAAATACACTTCCGTGATGATACGTGTTTGTCACAGTAGGTCGCTTTTTTGTCATGCATGTACATCCATGACAAATTTATGACAGAATCAAGATAGTCATACCTGTGCTGTCGTAGAAGTGTTCCATGACATTACCAAAATTATCATCACGGAAGTGTCCACTTCCATGACAATAAATCACGCGTCACAGAAGTGCTTTCGTCAAGGGTGACCGACACGTGGCATCCACCATAACGGAATGCCGTTAAGCTATCGGGTCAGGTTTTGGATCCGATAACCTGTTAACAGCCCCGACCAATGGGGATTTTCCACGTGTAAAATCATCATTGGCTAGAGGAAACACGTGTTGGCTCATCGTTGGGACAGATGTCATCCACTGACTGGACAGAAGGCGCCTATGATACGTCGACACGTGGCACGACCCAATAGTGCCCATTCCTGTGAAAAGGCCGGCCCATTTGACTTGGTCAAAAGCTGGCGGGCCGGCCCATGGAAAGCCTATTAACGGCCTGTTCGCATATAGCCCATTTACAGCCCGCTAACCCAAGGCCCGTTACGCCCTATCCGAATTAGGCCCAGTAGCGTCATCTGGGCCATCCAATAGATTCCAGCCCGTTTTCACTTCTGGCCCATGTATAGCCCATGACGTCTTTCGGCCCATATGAGGCCCTTTGTAACTCTTGGCTCATTAGCAGCCCATGCTGAAACTGGCCCGTAATGAACAGTGTATCACTTTACACCCATTAACGGCCCATGGTGAAATTGGCCCGTAATGAACAGTGTATCACTTTATACCCATTAACGGCCCCTTATTCTGTTGGGCCGTCTCCAGCCCATGTTATCTTTCGGCCTTCTCAGAGCCCATTTATTCTTGGGCCCATTTCCAGCATTCGTTTACTTACGGCCCGTTACTGTCATTTTCTGCTTGTGGGCCAAATTCAGCCCGTGGTTACAGTCGGCCCGTTTGTGGTCCATTAATACGTTGGGCCGTTTTCATAGCGTCATCAAATACGAACTATTAACGATGGCCCGTTATGGTCGGCCCATGAACGGACGATTCCAACTCTAGCCCGTTTACGGCCAGAATGCGGTCTGTTTGGCCCATGTTTGGCCAATCGATCATACGGCCCGTATAAGGCCCATTGATGATACGGCCCGTAGAAGGCCCATTGATGATACGGCCCATAGAAGGCCCATTGTTTCTACGGCCCGTAGAAGGCCCACTGTTTCTACGACCCGTAGGAGGCCCTGTGTCACTACAGTAAATATTAGCCCATGGTTATTGTGGCCTAGTTTAAAAAAATAGGTTATTGCAGCCACTAGCAAACCGCAGAAAAAGAACTACACTGACTACAAGAAAACAAATAAACAAGACAACAAGGAAATAAATAAGCAAGCAACTTACACTAGGCTATCATGGCTATTACACATATTACATCCACTGGGCATCAAAGTTCGCCACTAGTGCAAATATAGGGAACACAGCAGCATATAAACGCCGCAGCAAAACAAGTCCAAAACTGAAACCACTTCAGAAGAGCTCAAGAAACAATATCCTGGGTACCCATAATGCTGGCAAGATGCTTAGCAAGCTTATTAACTTTCTCTTGTTTGGCGCTTAAGTCCTCCAGCGCTTGCTGTTGCACCAGAAAGTATGCATCTAAATTCTGCAGGGACTTCCTTAGTACTTCGGCTTCCTGTCGCATAACATCTGATCAATGTCTTTCAACTTGAAGTTGAGACTCAAGAAGCCAAACTGATTCAGGCAATGAGTTCGAAGAGCTGGTGCCTGCAGTGGTAGCCAGTAACTCGAACACTACATCAAGACAAGACTTTGGGGTTGTCTCGGTGTCTTCAATATAGTTTTTATCAGCTTTCTTGGAGACCAACAGGGATGTCTCACTATCTTGAACCTTATCTGCATTACTTCCTTTACCATTGCATAACAGGGTACTCTTCTCCAATATTTTATCCGCGTTATAAAAGAGAAACAAACAAACACATCTCAGGTTTACAATGTAGTATATGAAACTCATTTTGGTAAACCAGTTCAGTAGTAAGGTGGACAGGATAACAGCATGAAACAAACATATATCTATGTAGTATGGTCACTGTATGGTCTATATCATTCTAGTTTATGTTGCCAAATCAAGATAGATACAGTTCAAATCATATCTATTTAAGACAAAGCAGCATAGACAAAATATAAGTGTGGGAAACTACATAGCAATAACAACACTTGTACTATGCATGGCATGAGAACATAACTATTTATTCAATTGAAACAGAAATCAACATACAGCAAGTTACAACAGCAAACAACCAAACACGTTCAAGAAACAGGTTTAAAACATACCTGTTGCTCCATTGGAGTTTCAATTGCATCCTTCAAATTTGAAATTAGTTGGTATCAGTAAATACAGTGATGCAAGAGCAAAGTAGTATGAACCATAGCTACGGAACCTGGCCTGAGAACATTTCTTCTTCTGCTTTAAGTGTTGACTTCGGGTTCGAAGTGGTGGTCCTCGTGATTTGGGCACTGCAGTTGCCTTACTAACTGCTCGTGTTTGGGTGCTCTGTGGTGGAGACGGTGCTGTGTCAACGGGAACTGGGTGTCTATCTGCTGGGGTTGGGGTTAGAAGGGGTGTAGCTGGTTCTCTGTCCAATTGGGTAGGGGTACAATCTGCATGAGTGTGGGTTATGTGTGGTGGGGCTAGTTCTTGGGCAAGTACAACCGTGGTTCTATCTGCATCAACAGGTAGCACGATCTTTTCTGAAGACCACGTTTTTACTCCCACAAATACTGCCATCACTCCCTCCAATTGAAATGGCTGATAAACAAGAAAATTAATTGAATGTACAGACATTGTAAGATAGACAGGTGCAATGGATAGTAGGGAAGAAAACAGGGCATGAAATAATTCACATTTATGTTGTCTAAGCAAACAGAATAGTAGGACATAATTTCACATATATGATGGCTAATTAAACAGGATAGCATGACACAATTTCACATGTATGATGGCTAACTAAACAGGATAGAATGACATACTTCAAAATATGATGACTATGTAAACAGAATGACATGATATAACTATACGATGTGTCTATTAAAGTGGTTGGCATGGCATAAATCACAAACATGCCGTCGATGGAAACATGATGGCATGATATAATTCACGGATAGAATGACATAATTTAAATATGATGACTATGTAAACATGATGAGATGATATAACTATATTATGTCTTTAGAAAATGGGTTGGCATGCCATAATTCAGATACATGCTGTCTATGTAAACATCATGGCATGACATAATTCAAATATATGATTTATATACTAAGGAAGTGAGCAGAGGGCAATCGCATATATGATGTGTCAACTAAGGAGATGGCATTCAATATTGTGTATATGATGTAAAAACTAAGCATTGCAATACAACATATGCATTATATGAGTAATATAACCCTGCCAAGTTTGAGCATACACCTCAGGGGGATAATAGGACTGGTCATCTGCCTCTGAATCCTCCTCTGAAGAGCTATCTGTATCTAGCAAGATATCTGCTTCAGCAGGTAGCATTGTCCGCTCCGAAGACCTTGTTTTCACTCCAGATTTCTCCATCACCAACTCAAATGGCTGGTGCACAGGAAGAGCAGTTGAATATACAAACATTGTCGACAAAAGCAATGAGAAATACAAAAAAAAGGACGGCATGATATAATTCACATATATGACGCTTGCCTAAACAGCATGGCATTGCATAATTCACATACATAATGCCTTGCAACAAGATGACATTGCATAATTCACATATATAATGTCTTGCAACAAGATGGCATTGCATAATTCACATATATGGTAATTAGACACTAAACAGGTGGCATTCACACAAAGCATGTCTAAACTAAGCAAATGACATAGCAATGCAAGATACCCTGCCAAGTTAGGGCATGCACCTCGGGGGGGGGGGGGGGGAATATGACTGGTCATATGTCTCTGAATCCTCCTCTGAGGAGCTATCGGTAACCAGCAAGACATGCGCTTCGTCAGATAGCATTGTCTGCTCTGAAGACCTTGTTTCCACTCCAGATTTTTCCATGACTGTGCCAAATGGCTGATGCACAGGAAGAGTAATTGAATGTACTAAAATTGTTGACAAATTTAACACGTAATAAAAAAATGATGGCATGATATAATTCACATATAAGATGACTGGCTAACCAAGGTGGCATTGGAAAATTCACATATATGATGCCTGGCTAGACAAGATGGCATTGCATGATTCACATATACGATAAAGAAACTAAACAGATGGCATTGACACAAAGCATGTCTAAACTAAGCAGATGACATCTTTAATGTATACAGTAAGCAATGCAAGGCACCATATGCATGATATTACCAACACCAGCATGCCAAGTTAGAGCGAAGACCTCATGGGGTAAATAGGAGTGGTCTTCTCCTTCTGAATCCCCCTCATATCAGTTATCTTCCTCTTGATTACGATCCGAAATGGGTGGAGGGGGGCTGCCTTTGCACCCACCATGAAACGACGTATGCATGTAATTTTTTTGCCACGCAAGGCTCGTCTCTTTTGCTCTACATGATCAGTTCCATTGTGTACAATAACTGGCATGCATAGGAATAAAACATAGTGAGATTATGTAAGGAGTGCATGCACAAATCCAGAGTGATGGTAGCAAACTGTGGATAGACCCAAAACCAATGATAGCATCCAGATAATAGCTTTAGTTAAAAAATACAGATAATGGCTCCTTTAATGTTTGTTTGCACCCAACATGAAACTCATAGTAGACACCGGAGATTAACCAGATAGTAGACAGATAGCACTGATTGCTGCCCCAATATGTACCCCACAACCATTTAAAAACTCAAGTTTCAGCATTAGTTTGGACCTGACTCGGAGTCTAATAGGTGAACACGACGATAATGTAGCATGTCATCATATTAAGCGACACATAACGTAAGCAGACACGGAAGAGTGCGACCTCTCTTGCGGACCCGTGTAGTCCTCAAGGTCATCTGCTCAGCTGATGATGGTAATGCAGTTGCCGTGGCTGCCGGCGGCGGGGAAGAAGATCTGAGGCGGCGAAAGACAGTCTGGAGAGTGGATCCCTGCTGTGGTGAACCCTTTCGTCGTTGGAGCAGCTAAGCTGGGGTGGAACACAGCGCCGTAGGAGCAGGACAAACCACACAAGGTTTTCTTTGACACATATCTGTAACAGAAGTAATTGAGTAAGGGCTTGTTTGAATTTGAGGATTCTAACAATGCAGGGATAGGAAATACATAGGAATAGGATAGGAATGCACGTGCAAAACAGAGAATTTAAAAACACAGGATTTCTGCCAATCTGGGTGTTTGATTCACAACAATTGGAGGATCACATGATGCAAAAAAGCATGGTGAGATTAAGTCAAACCACAAGAAAATGTACGGTTATAATGCTATTATGCTACTATCTCTTAGTCTTGTGCTTGATGAATAGGAATATGAAAAGGAGGAGAAGTGGAAATTAGAATTCCTACGGTTTTTCTTTCAAGGAGACACTAAAGGAACAAATCCTACAATTTTCCTTTGCTCCATTCCTTTGCACCAAATTCATGAAAAGTAGTACCATAGGTAACTTTCCAATTCCGATGTTTTTCATTCACTTCTCCTTTCAAGCACTGGCGATTCTAGTAGGCAGGCTTGAGCAAGGAAAATCCTACACTAAAAAAATGTTTTTGTGCTACTTCTATTACTTTGGACCCAGGCCACCGCCATACTAGCTCAACTCCCAGGCCCATCGACAAATGCACAGCTCAAACGCGCAGAGATAAATAATGATGGCGTTCAAGAGAGTCCATCACGGATAGCTAAGTTGCCTGGTACCTCACTGCTTGTCATATAGTAGGATAAAATAATCATATTTCCCGTTACTACGAGTGCTCAGTGGACAATATATATAACATGTAGAGTAAAAAAGAGATGCAACAAGTGTACAACCTCTTTGGTGAAGCCATGCTGATCTCAGCGTGATTGGGTTGGCCGGTGAGGATGCTCCGGCTGACTTGGCTATCGGAGGAGGAGGAGAAGATCTTAGGCGTCTGGAGATGGAGCCCGAGGTACTGCTCCGCTGTGATGGCGGGTTTCGTCGTTGGACCAGCTCCAGTGAGTTGTACGACGCCGAGGCTGAAGCAGGACAAGAGAGACAACGAACAACGTTAACCTGAGTGGAATTCTAATAGCATCTCCAATACATGATGTAAAATACATAAACACAAAGTGCTAGATGTAAAATACATCAGCCGCTCATCTCTGAACTTAACCGTCGAAACTGATTTTAACTCTCGAAACTGAACTTAACTGTCGAAACTAAACTTAACTGTTGAAGCTGAATTTTGCTGTCGAAACTGAACGCACTAGCAAGGTGAGGCTACACATCGGTCGACTGACTTTTTCATCTCTGGTCAGTCGATTTTGCAGCTGTTGGATACGAAATCAAGGGCCTGCGGTTCATCTTCAACCTCCACCCCCTGAGCCGGCCAAACAGCAGCCCCCCACCGCCCGCGGCCGGCGGTGCGTTGCCCCGCCTGCCCTGAAAACACTCCCCACTGCCGGTCCGCCGCCGCCCCGGCCATCCCTCTAGGCCCCCCGTGCCGAGCTTTTTCTCTGGCGATCCCCACGCCACCGCCCCGCCAATGCCCCGCCACCGCCGGCGACCACCGCCCCCATCCTGAACCCTAAGATAGATAGTGGGGTACCTCTCCGGCGAGCCCCCCTCCCCGCTGCGGCTGGTTCTTCCTTCACCCCGGCGGCATCGGAGTGAAGTGTAGCTAAATCGGAGCAGCATCGCAAGCAAGAGCAAGAGCGAAAGCAGCATCACGAGCAAGAGCAATAGCAAGAGCAGACTAGGCAGGGGACCGAGAGCAAGAGCAGAGTAGTAGCACTAGCGAGAGCTAAAGCAGCAGCAGGTCCTATTGATGTGGACGTCACCGCCGAGGGAGCGACGCCGTGGAGGAAGTGGCCGGCGACGCCGCCGTGGATGGAGCCGCGCGTGTCAGCTCGGGACCGAGCGCCGGCAGCACCGTGAGATCGAATCAAGAAGAAAATGCGGCGATTAGTGTACAACCTCTTTGGTGGCGCCGATTAGGCCACAGCTTCATCCGAGGAAATGGTGATGATGATGCTCTTCCGGTGGTGCAGGTGAATACGGTGTTGTGGGAATGGAGGTGGCGCAAAAGACGAGGGGAACATCGGGGCAGCTCCTTGGAGGTGGAGGACGGTGTGGCTGAACCGGCGGGACGATGAGATCGATGACGGATCCTCATCCGGTACGGTGGATGAGGGACGTTGAGGTGTTGCTGTGGACGACGTCGTCAGGGAAGAGGCTCCGGCTGTGTGGCGGACGGAGCAAGGTGTGGGGTTTCGTCGCGGGTTTTCGCGGCCTTGTTGTACGAATGGGTGGGCGGATGGGATGGCAGTGGGGAACCATGGCTTAGAGATGCGCTTGTCCGAAATGTGGGGTAAGTTACGAAAGTACCCCCACCGATTTGAGGCGGTTCTTTCGGTTCAGGGGTACCACAGGCATTTCGCGTGCCGGGATTTCACAGGAGGTGGGAGTTTTCGCGCGGGTTGTAATTTCGTAATAGCAAGGCGCGGGTTGAGATGGAGGGAGTTGTCTGGGTACCATAACCACTTGACTCAACTGGGAGTTAATCTTCCTGTTGATAGTGTCATTGACAGAGTTCTTCAATCACTGCCACCAAGCTACAAAAGCTTCATGATGAACTATAACATGCAAGGGATGAATAAGACAATTCCCAAGCTCTTCGCAATGCTAAAGGCTGCGGAGATAGAAATCAAGAAGGAGCATCAAGTGTTGATGGTTAACAAGACCACCAGTTTCAAGAAAAAGGGTAAAGGGAAGAATAAAGGGAACTTCAAGAAGTACGGCAAACAAGTTGCTTCTCAAGAGAAGAAACCCAAGTCTAGACCTAAGCCTGAGACTGAGTGCTTCTACTGCAAACAGACTGGTCACTGGAAGCGGAACTGCCCCAAGTATTTGGCGGATAAGAAGGATGGCAAGGTGAACAAAGGTATAAAGTGATATACAAGTTATTGATGTGCACCTTACTAATTCTCATAGTAGTGCATGGGTATTTGATACTGGTTTTGTTGCTAATATTTGCAACTCGAAACAGGGACTACGTGTAACACCCACGATGCGGCTATATCTCCCACGTGTCGGAGCATGACTTAGAGCCATAACCGCATAGTAGGCATGTCGCAAGAGGGGTAATCTTTACACGTCCCATGTACTGAATAAGAAAGAGATAAAGAGTTGTGGAAATACTCCTGAACTCCCGCTCCAGTACTGGGTGGTGTTGAGGTTATCTCACCAACAACTGCATAAAAGAGATTTTCGATGTCGGCGAAACTCGGGTTTTCCAGAACTGCAAAGATAAAATTGTGACGACAACACCTCGGAGCTCAACTCCCCGGGACACTGCCACAACCCCTAAATGTCAGCAGGCACCAAGAACAATGTTCTCTTCACAAAACCATTGGAACGATTACAAGATACCCGCGCGATCCTAAAAAAATTCGTGAAATTCGAGAAGAGAAGTGTCAAAACTCTATGTCACGAGGCCTCACCAGAGCGACAAAGGGACCGAGGAGTAAAAAGAATCCTACTCTCCGATATATATAATCCTATTAGACTCAAAACATTTTTCTAGACTCAACAACATCAACGATTCGATCAAGTAGGGGGCTCCTAAGTCGTGGAAGGCTCTGATACCAACTTGTAACACCCACGATGCGGCTATATCTCCCACGTGTCAGAGCACGACTTAGAGGCATAACCGCATAGTAGGCATGTCGCAAGAGGGGTAATCTTTACACATCCCTTGTACTGAATAAGAAAGGGATAAAGAGTTGGCTTAGAATCGCCACTTCACACAATACATAAATATAGCATTACATCATCCAGATAAAATCAAGGTCCGACTACGGAACCAAATAAAGAAAGACAACCCCTAATGCAAAAGATCCCCGATCGCCCAACTGGGCTCCTCGACTGATCGTTTGGAAAAGACACATAATAATGTCCTGAATCCTCGTCGAACTCCCACTTGAGTTCGGTCACATCCCCTGCACTGGCATCATCGGCACCTGCAACTGTTTTTGGAAGTAATCTGTGAGTCACGGGGACTCAGCAATCTCACACCCTCGTGATCAAGACTATTTAAGCTTATGGGTAGGAAAGGTAGTGAGGTAGAGCTGCAGCAAGCACTAGCATATATGGTGGCTAACTTACGCAAATGAGAGCGAGAAGGGAAGCAAAGCATGGACGTGAACTAGAAGTGATCTAGAAGTGATCTTGAATCTACTTACATTCAAACATAACACCAAACACCGTGTTCACTTCCCGGACTCCGCCGAAAAGATACCATCACGGCAACACACGCGGTTGAATCATTTTAATTAAGTTAAGTATCAAGTTCTCTATAACCGGACATTAACAAATTCCCATCTGCCCATAACCGCAAGCACGGCTTTCGAAAGTTCAAAACCCTACAGGGGTGTCCCAACTTAGCCCATCACAAGCTCTCACGGTCAATGAAGGATATTCCTTCTCCCAGGAAGACCCGATCAGACTCGGAATCCGGTTACAAGACATTTCGACAATGGTAAAACTGTTGGGGGTTGTAGCACAAATTTAAAATTTTCTACGCATCACCAAGATCAATCTATGGAGTCATCTAGGAACGAGAGGGAGAGGAGTGCATCTACATACCCTTGTAGATCACAAGCGGAAGCGTTCAAGAGAACGGGGTTGATGGAGTCGTACTCGTCGTGATCCAAATCACCGATGACCGAGCGCCGAACGGATGGCACCTCCGCGTTCAACACACGTACGGTTGGGAGAGACGTCTCCTCCTTCTTGATCCAGCAAGGGAAGGAGAGGTTGATGGAGATCCAGCAGCACGACGGCGTGGTGGTGGAAGTAGCGGGATCCCGGCAGGGCTTCGCCAAGCGGAAGCGGGGAGGAAGAGGTGTCACGGGAGGGAGGGAGGCGCCAGGGACTTGGGTGCGGCTGCCCTCCCTCCCCTCCACTATATATAGGGGGCCTGGGGGGTGCCGGCCCCTAGAGATCCCATCGAAGGGAGGGGCGGCGGCCTAGGGGTGGCTTGGCCCCCAAGGCAGGTGGAGGCGCCCCACCCCCTTAGGGTTTCCAACCCTAGGCGCAAGGGGGGCCCAAGGGGGCGCACCAGCCCACCAGGGGCTAGTTCCCTTCCCACTTTAGCCCATGAGGCCCTCCGGGATAGGTGGCCCCACCCAGTGGACCCCCGGGACCCTTCCGGTGGTCCCGGTACAATACCGGTGACCCCCGAAACTTTCCCGATGGCCGAAACTGGACTTCCTATATACAAATCTTTACCTCCGGAACATTCCGGAACTCCTCGTGACGTCCGGGATCTCATCCGGGACTCCGAACAACTTTCGGGTTACTGCATACTAATATCTCTACAACCCTAGCGTCACCGAACCTTAAGTGTGTAGACCCTACGGCTTCGAGAACCATGCAGCCATGACCGAGACAACTCTCCGGCAAATAACCAATAGCGGGATCTGGATACCCATGTTAGCTCCCACGTGTTCCATGATGATCTCATCGGATGAACCACGATGTCAAGGATTCAATCAATCCCGTATTCAATTCCCTTTGTCAATCGGTACGTTACTTGCCCGAGATTCGATCGTCGGTATCCCAATACCTCGTTCAATATCGTTACCGGCAAGTCACTTTACTTTTTCTGCAACACATCATCCCGTGACGAACCCTTAGTCACATTGAGCTCATTACGATGATGTCTTACCGAGTGAGCCCAGAGATACCTCTTCGTCATGCGGAGTGACAAATCCCAGTCTCGATTCATGCCAACCCAACAGACACTTTCGGAGATACCCGTAGTGCACCTTTATAGTCACCCAGTTACCTTGTGACATTTGGCACACCCAAAGTATTCCTACAGTATCCGGGAGTTGCACAATCTCATGGTCTAAGGAAAGGATACTTGACATTAGAAAAGCTCTAGCAGACGAACTACACGATCTTGTGCTATGCTTAAGATTGGGTCTTGTCCATCACATCATTCTCCTAATGATGTGATCCCGTTATCAATGACATCTAATGTCCATAGTTAGGTAACCATGACTATCTGTTGATCAATGAGCTAGTCAACTAGAGGCTCACTAGGGACATGTTGTGGTCTATGTATTCACACATGTATTACGATTTCTGGATAACACAATTATAGCATGAACAAGGAAATATAATAATAACCATTTTATTATTGCCTCTAGGGCATATTTCCAATAGTCTCCCACTTGCACTAGAGTCAATAATCTAGTTACATTGTGATGAATCGAACACCCATAGAGTTCTGGTGTTGATCATGTTTTGCTCGAGCAAGAGGTTTAGTCAACGGATCTGCGACATTCAGGTTCGTATGCACTTTACAAATATCTATGTCTCCATTTTGAACATTTTCACGAATGGAGTTGAAGCGACGCTTGATATGCCTAGTCTTCCTGTGAAACCTGGGCTCCTTGGCAAGGGCAATAGCTCCAGTGTTGTCACAGAAGAGACTCATCGGGCCTGACGCATTGGGAATAACTCCTAGGTCGGTAATGAACTCCTTCACCCAGATTGCTTCTTGTGCTGCCTCCGAGGCTGCCATGTACTCCACTCCACATGTAGATCCCGCCATGACACTTTGCTTGCAACTGCACCAGCTGACTGCCCCACCATTCAAAATATACACGTATCCGGTTTGTGACTTAGAGTCATCCAGATCTGTGTCGAAGCTAGCATCGATGTAACCCTTTACGACGAGCTATTCGTCACCTCCATAGACGAGAAACATATCCTTAGTCCTTTTCAGGTACTTCAGGATATTCTTGACCGCTGTCCAGTGTTCCATGCCGGGATTACTTTGGTACCTTCCTACCAAACTTACGGCAAGGTTTACATCAGGTCTGGTACACAGCATGGCATACATGATAGACCCTATGGCCGAGGCATAGGGGACGACACTCATCTTTTCTCTATCTTCTGCCATGGTCGGGCATTGAGCCGTGCTCAATCTCTGACCTAGCAATACAGGCAAGAACCCCTTCTTGGACTGATCCATATTGAACTTCTTCAATATCTTGTCAAGGTATGTACTTTGTGAAAGACCAATGAGGCGTCTCGATCTATCTCTATAGATCTTGATGCCTAATATATAAGCAGCTTCTCCAAGGTCCTTCATTGAAAACATTTCTTCAAGTAGGCCTTTATGCTTTCCAAGAATTCTATATCGTTTCCCATCAATAGTATGTCATCCACATATAATATGATAAATGCTACAGAGCTCCCACTCACTTTCTTGTAAACACAGGCTTCTCCATAAGTCCGCGTAAACCCAAACGCTTTGATCATCTCATCAAATCGAATGTTCCCACTCCAAGATGCTTGCACCAGCCCATAGATTGAGCGTTGGAGCTTGCACACCTTGTCAGCATTCTTAGGATCGACAAAACCTTCCGGCTGCATCATATACAATTCTTCCTTAAGGAAACCATCAAGGAATGCCGTTTTGATGTCCATTTGCCTTATCTCATAATCATAGAATGCGGCAATTGCTAACATGATTCGGACGGACTTCAGCTTTGCTACGGGTGAGAAAGTCTCATCGTAGTCAACCCCTTGAACTTGTCGATAACCCTTAGCGACAAGTCGAGCCTTATAGATGGTCACATTACCATCTATGTGTGTCTTCTTCTTAAAGATCCATTTATTTTCTATGGCTCGCCGATCAACGGGCAAGTCAGTCAAAGTCCATACTTCGTTTTCATACATGGATCCTATCTCGGATTTCATGGCTTCCAGCAATTTGTCAGAATCTGGGCCCGCCATCGCTTCTTCATAGTTCGAAGGTTCACCATTGTCTAACAACATGATTTCCAGGACAGGGTTGCCGTACCACTCTGGTGCGGAACGTGTCCTTGTGGACCTTCGAAGTTCAGTAGCAACTTGATCGGAAGTTTCATGATCATCATCATTAACTTCCTCCCTAGTCGGTGCAGGCACCTCAGGAACAATTTCTTGAGCTGCGCCACTCTCCGGTTCAAGAGGCAATACTTCATTTAGTTCTACTTTCCTCCCACTTACTTCTTTCGAGAGAAACTCTTTCTCTAGAAAGGATCCATTCTTGGCAACAAAGGTCTTGCCTTCGGATCTGAGGTAGAAGGTATACCCAATAGTTTCTTTAGGATATCCTATGAAGACGCATTTTTCCGATTTGGGTTCGAGCTTTTTAGGTTGAAGTTTCTTGACATAAGCATCGCATCCCCAAACTTTCAGAAACGACAGCTTAGGTTTCTTGCCAAACCACAATTCATACGGTGTCGTCTCAACGGATTTCGACGGAGCCCTATTTAAAGTGAATGCGGCAGTCTCTATAGCATAACCCCAAAATGATAGAGGTAGATCGGTAAGAGACATCATAGATCGTACCATATCCAATAGGGTGCAATTACGACGTTCGGACACACCATTACGCTATGGTGTTCCAGGCGGCGTGAGTTGTGAAACTATTCCACATTTCCTTAAGTGCGTGCCAAATTCGTGACTCAAATATTCTCCCCCACGATATGATCGTAAGAACTTGATTTTCCTGTCATGTTGATTTTGATCCTCACTCTGAAATTCCTTGAACTTTTCAAAGGTCTCAGACTTGTGTTTAATTAAGTAGACATACCCATACCTACTTAAGTCATCAGTGAGGGTGAGTACATAACGATAGCCACCACGAGCCTCAACGCTCATTGGACCGCACACATCAGTATGTATGATTTCCAATAAGTTGGTTGCTCGCTCCATTGTTCCGGCGAACGGAGTCTTGGTCATTTTGCCCATCAGGCATGGTTCGCACGTGTCAAATGATTCATAATCAAGAGACTCCAAAAGTCCATCTGCATGGAGTTTCTTCATGTGTTTGACACCAATGTGACCAAGGCGGCAGTGCCACAAGTATGTGGGACTATCATTATCAACCTTACATCTTTTGGCGTTCACACTATGAATATGTGTAACATCACGTTCGAGATTAAATAAGAATAAACCATTGACCAGCGGGGCATGACCATAAAACATGTCTCTCATATAAATAGAACAACCATTATTCTCAGATTTAAATGAGTAGCCATCTCGCATTAAACGAGATCCAGATACAATGTTCATTCTCAAAGCTGGTACTAAATAACAATTATTGAGGTTTAAAACTAATCCCGTAGGTAAATGTAGAGGTAGCATGCCAACGGCGATCACATCGACCTTGGAACCATTCCCGACGTGCATCATCACCTTGTCCTTCGCCAGTCTCCGTTTATTCCGCAGTTCCTGTTTTGAGTTACAAATATGAGCAACTGCACCGGTATCAAATACCCAGGAGCTACTACGAGCGCTGGTTAGGTACACATCAATAACATGTATATCACATATACATTTGGTATTGCCGACCTTCTTATCCGCTAAGTACTTGGGGCAGTTCCGCTTCCAGTGACCGTTTCCGTTGCAATAAAAGCACTCAGTCTCAGGCTTGGGTCCATTGTTTGACTTCTTCCCGGCAGCTTGCTTACCGGGCGCGGCAACTCCCTTGCCGTCCTTCTTGAAGTTCTTTTTACCCTTGCCTTTCTTGAACTTAGTGGTTTTATTCACCATCAACACTTGATGTTCCTTTTTGATTTCCACCTCCGCTGATTTCAGCATTGAATATACCTCGGGAATGGTCTTTTCCATCCCCTGCATATTGAAGTTCATCACAAAGCTCTTGTAGCTAGGTGGGAGCGACTGAAGAATTCTGTCAACGACCGCATCATCCGGGAGATTAACTCCTAGCTGAGACAAGAGGTTGTGAAACCCAGACATTTTGAGTATGTGCTCGCTGACAGAACTGTTCTCCTCCATCTTACAACTGTGGAACTTGTCGGAGACTTCATATATCTCGACCCGGGCATGAGCTTGGAAAACCATTTTCAGCTCTTGGAACATCTCATATGCTCTGTGTTTCTCAAAACGCTTTTGGAGCCCCGGTTCTAAGCTGTAAAGCATGCCGCACTGAACTAGGGAGTAATCATCATTACATGTCTGCCAAGCGTTCATAACGTCTTGTTCTGCAGGGAAAACAGGTGCTTCACCTAGCGGTGCATCAAGGACATATGCTTTCCTGGCAGCTATGAGGATAATCCTCAGGTTACGGACCCAGTCCGTGTAGTCGCTGCCATCGTCTTTCAGCTTGGTTTTCTCTAGGAACGCGTTGAAGTGTAGGGCAACATTAGCATGGGCCATTTGATCTACAAGACATATTGCAAAGATTTTAGACTATGTTCATGTTAATTAAGTTCATCTAATCAAATTATTTAATGAACTCCCACTCAGATAGACATCCCTCTAGTCATCTAAGTGATACATGATCCGAGTCAACTAGGCCGTGTCCGATCATCACGTGAGACGGACTAGTCATCATCGGTGAACATTTTCATGTTGATCGTATCTTCTATACGACTCATGTTCGACCTTTCGGTCTTCTGTGTTCTGAGGCCATGTCTGTACATGTTAGGCTCGTCAAGTCAACCTAAGTGTATTGCGTGTGTAAATCTGGCTTACACCCGTTGTATGCGAACGTTAGAACCTATCACACCCGATCATCACGTGGTGCTTCGAAACAACGGACCTTAGCAACGGTGCACAGTTAGGGGGAACACTTTCTTGAAATTATTGCGAGGGATCATCTTATTTATGCTACCGTCGTTCTAAGCAAATAAGATGTAAAACATGATAAACATCACATGCAATCAAATAGTGACATGATATGGCCAATATCATTTTGCTCCTTTTGATCTCCATCTTTGGGGCGCCATGATCATCGTCGTCACCGACATGACACCATGATCTCCATCATCGTGTCTTCATGAAGTCGTCTCGTCAACTATTACTTCTACTACTATGGCTAACGGTTAGCGATAAAGTAAAGTAATTTCATGACGTTTATGTTGACACACAGGTCATAAATAAATTAAGACAACTCCTATGGCTCCTGCCGGTTGTCATACTCATCGACATGCAAGTCGTGATTCCTATTACAAGAACATGATCAATCTCATACATCACATATATCATTCATCACATCCTTTTGGCCATTTCACATCACATAGCATACCCTGCAAAAACAAGTTAGATGTCCTCTATTTGTTGTTGCAAGTTTTACGTGGCTGCTATGGGTTTCTAGCAAGAACGTTTCTTACCTACGCAAAAGCCACAACGGTGATATGCCAATTTCTATTTACCCTTCATAAGGACCCTTTTCATCGAATCCGATCTGACTAAAGTGGGAGAGACAGTCACCCGCTAGCCACCTTATGCAACTAGTGCATGTCAGTCGGTGGAACCAGTCTCGCGTAAGCGTACGTGTAAGGTCGGTCCAGGCCGCTTCATCCCACGATGCCGCCGAATCAAGATAATACTAGTAACGGCAAGTAAATTGACAAAATCAACGCCCACAACAACTTGTGTTCTACTCGTGCATAGAAACTACGCATAGACCTAGCTCATGATGCCACAGTTGGGGATTGTAGCACAAATTTAAAATTTTCTACGCATCACCAAGATCAATCTATGGAGTCATCTAGCAACGAGAGGGAGAGGAGTGCATCTACATACCCTTGTAGATCGCAAGCGGAAGCATTCAAGAGAACGGGGTTGATGGAGTCGTACTCGTCGTCATCCAAATCACCGATGACCGAGCGCCGAACGGACGGCACCTCCGCGTTCAACACACGTACGGTTGGGAGAGACGTATCCTCCTTCTTGATCCAGTAAGGGAAGGAGAGGTTGATGGAGATCCAGCAGCACGACGGCGTGGTGGTGGAAGTAGCGGGATCCCGGCAGGGCTTCGCCAAGCGGAAGCGGGGAGGAAGAGGTGTCACGAGAGGGAGGGAGGCGCCAGGGACTTGGGTGCGGCTGCCCTCCCTCCCCTCCACTATATATAGGGGGCCTGGGGGGCGCCGGCCCCTAGAGATCCCATCGAAGGGAGGGGCGGCGGCCTAGGGGTGGCTTGGCCCCCAAGGCAGGTGGAGGCGCCCCCACCCCCTTAGGGTTTCCAACCCTAGGCGCAAGGGAGGCCCAAGGGGGCGCACCAGCCCACCTGGGGCTAGTTCCCTTCCCACTTTAGCCCATGGGGCCCTCCGGGATAGCTGGCCCCACCCAGTGGACCCCCGGGACCCTTCCAGTGGTCCCGGTACAATACCGGTGACCCCCAAAACTTTCCCGGTGGCCGAAACTGGACTTCCTATATACAAATCTTTACCTCCGGACCATTCCGGAACTCCTCGTGACGTCCAGGATCTCATCCGGGACTCCGAACAACTTTCAGGTTACCGCATACTAATATCTCTACAACCCTAGCGTTACTGAACCTTAAGTGTGTAGACCCTACGGGTTTGGGAACCATGCAGCCATGACCGAGACAACTCTCTGGCCAATAACCAACAGCGGGATATGGATACCCATGTTGGCTCCCACATGTTCCACGATGATCTCATCGGATGAACCAGGGTGTCGAGGATTCAATCAATCCCGTATTCAATTCCCTTTATCAATTGGTACGTTACTTGCCCGAGATTCGATCGTCGGTATCCCAATACCTCGTTCAATCTCGTTCCCGGCAAGTAACTTTACTCATTCTGCAACACATCATCCCGTGACCAACCCTTAGTCACATTGAGCTCATTATGATGATGTCTTACCGAGTGGGCCCAGAGATACCTCTCCGTCATGCGGAGTGACAAATCCCAGTCTCGATTCGTGCCAACCCAACAGACACTTTCGGAGATACCCGTAGTGCACCTTTATAGTCACCCAATTATGTTGTGACGTTTGGCACACCCAAAGTATTCCTACAGTATCCGGGAGTTGCACAATCTCATGGTCTAAGGAAAGGATACTTGACATTAGAAAATCTCTAGCAGACGAACTACACGATCTTGTGCTATGCTTAAGATTGGGTCTTGTCCATCACATCATTCTCCTAATGACGTGATCCCGTTATCAATGACATCTAATGTCCATAGTCAGGAAACCATGACTATCTGTTGATCAACGAGCTAGTCAACTAGAAGCTCACTAGGGACATGTTGTGGTCTATGTATTCACAAATGTATTACGATTTCCGGATAACACAATTATAGCATGAACAATAGACAATTATCATGAACAAGGAAATATAATAATAACCATTTTATTATTGCCTCTAGGGCATATTTCCAATAAAAACAAGACCAGCAAAGCCACCCGAATGTGCTGACAAATCCCTATAGGAGCTGCACATATCTTGTTCTCAGGGCACACTGAATAAGCAATCCGTACAACTAAAACCAACCCTCAAGTTTCCCCGAGGTGGTGCTGCAAGGGGCTCTAGTTTTGGACCAACACTTAGAGGAGCACTGGCTCGGGGGTTTAAAATAAAGATGACCCTTGAGTCTGCAGAACCCAAGGGAAAAAGGCTTAGGTGGCAAATGGTAAAAACAAGGTTGGGCTTTGCTGGAGGAGTTTTATTTAAGGCAAACTGTCAAGGGATTCCCATTATAACCCAACCGCGCAAGGAACGCAAAATCAAGGAACATAACACCGGTATGACGGAAACTAGGGCGGCAAGAGTGGAACGAAACACCAGGCAAAAGGCCGAGCGTTCCACCCTTTACCAAGTATATAGATGCATTAAAGTAAACAAGATATAATAATGATATCCCAACCATATCCATGTTCCAACATGGAACAAACTCCATCTTCACCTGCAACTAACAACGCTATAAGAGGGGCTGAGCAAAGCGGTAACATACCCAAACAACGGTTTGCTAGGACAAGGTGGGTTAGAGGTTTGCCATGGCAATATGGGAGGCATGATATAGCAAGTGGCAGGTATCTCGGCAAAGCAATAGAGCGAGAAACTAGCAAGCAAAGATAGAAGTGATTTCAAGGGTATGGTCATCTTGCTTGCAAAGTTCTCCGAGTTGACGTAAGCTTGATCCTCGTAAGCGTACTCAACGGGTTCCTCGATCACGTAATCGTCTCCCGGCTCTACCCAAAGTAATAACACAAGCAGAGGAAACAAAAATCAACCACGGCGCAATGCGCAAGCAACATGATGCAAAACATGACATGACATGCGGGATGTGACATGCAATGCATATGCGTGCTCCGGAAGGAAAAGATTGATCAAGGCATCAACTTGGCAAACCAAGTGCGCCTCTAGAAAGATGAGTTGATTTCGGTCATAATCGATATAAAGATCACCAAAAACGGATGCACGGTTTGCAAATGGCAAGCAAAACAAGAATGACACGATTCTGCGATTAACAGCACAATGCCAACTAGAATGCAACAAGAATCTAAGCTACTGCACTCCAACATAGCAACAAAGCACATGGTAGTGGTATAATCAAGATGCTTGACAAAATATGAACACTGAGCTACGGCTAAATCACACAAGAGCAGGTTCAAACAAGCATGGCAAAAGTGCAAAAGATATCAGCATCACAGACTTTGTGAAAATACTAACATGTCAGGAATTAACATCAGAAAGCAATGTTTAGAGCAAGATATCAACATGGTATAGGAACATAACATAGCAAACAAAGGCATGGCATGAATCTACTCAAAGCATATAACAAAAGTCCCTTACTGACCATAAGCCAAAAGGATCATAAGATATGATGGTACCCATGTAAACATAGCAAGTTTCGTTAACAGATTTAGACTTGGCAAAAAACTGGACATGGCAAAAATAGAATTATGAAGGCATGTTTGCGAGCTCGATTCACTCATCACAAGGCATTGCATGATAAACTAAGCACACTACCAGCAATAAGGCATGATCATGAAGCCAAGCAAAGCAATAACAAGTTCATAGCATGCATGGATCAACTACAACAACCTTGGCAAAATTGATTAACACGTAAACAACCTGCCAGGAACATTTTATAGCAAAAGTAGAGCAAGATTGAGTCATGCTAGGGCACTCCATAAATGCAAACAGGGGCATGGATGGATAGAGCACAACCATATGTCCAAATCATCCTTACTGAACATACTCAAAAGAAGCATGGATCTCTCTGTAGCAACATGAATACATGGCATTAAAATAACAACATGGAAATGACTTAGTAAAATTCTAAGTCCCTGAAATCAGCAATATCACGAGAGCTACTTTGCATGCTTGTGCTAGTCACCACATTGATCACAAAAATACATGGCATACACCCCTGTAAAGATGGCATGGCATAGCCTAAAACACATGTAGAGCTCATGCCCATATGCAGCACACAATAATTGTGGCAAAAATGACAAACTCTCATACTTAGCTAAGAAACAGGAACTAACATTCTATAGCACTCTTGCAACAGTCATTTGGGCATCAAGATGGACTCAAACAAGCATGGCACAATGGAACAAAATGAAGAGCACATCATGATGAACATTTTGATATATTGCACGCACAAAATGGAGCATCACACATGAAGTTATGGCATGATAAACAGGGCCTGAAAACATGAGGGGAAAAGGACTTAGTGGATTTTCACCTCGCAAAAAAGTTAACGGGACGAGATGAACCCGGGACGGAGCGGATTGGGATGCGGGGAGGCCGTTTGGTTCGGTGTATGGGTGGATCTCATCCAACTCGACGGGATCCGGCGCGGGACGAGCTCCGGCGAACCTCCGGCGAGGCGTGGAAGCCGAGGCAAGGCGGGAACAGCAGAGGTCGAAGGCGTGCGGGGGCGGTGTCGGAGCCAAGGCGGCGAGGCAGGGAGGCGAGGCGGCGCCGATGAGGAGGCGAGGCCGGAGCAGCGGCGTGACTTGGCGGCAGGCGGCGCTCCACGGCGGAGCGGCGAGGATGCGGCGGCGGTGGGCGCGAACGGGCGGCGGGCGGCGGCGCGCATGAACGGGCGGCGGCGCTGGGCCCGTGGGGGCTGGACGCGGGCCTGGCGGGCCACGGCGGGCGTGGGGCGGCGCAGGCTGAGGTGGCGGCTCATGATTGGAGGAGGGAGGCGGTGCTGCTGACGTGGCATCTCCTGGTTGGTCAGGGTGAGGTGGAGACAGACATGTCCGGCGAGGGGAAGTTGTCCGGTGGCGCGGAGGAGGATTGGATCTAGGGCTTCGCCCGAAAATTGGATGGGGAAGACCTTTTTATAGGTAGGAGGAGGTAGGAGTGTCCAAATGGAGTGCGGTTTTCGCCCACGCGATCGTGATCGAACGGCCGAGAGGATGGAGGGGGTTAGGATGGGTTATTGTGCCACTTTGGAGGGGTGTTGGGCTGCAACACACATGAGGCCTTTACGGTTCCCCGGTTAACCGTTGGAGTATCAAACGAACTCCAAATGGCACGAAACTTGACAAGCGGTCTACCGGTGGTGTACCAAGGCCGCTTGGCAAATCTCGGTCCATTCTGAGAATGTTTAACACCCGCACACGACAAGAGGCAAAAGGGGGCGCCGGAGGACATAAGAGTGTCGGATTGCGAAACGGACAACGGGGAAAAAGCTCGGATGCATGAGATGAACACGTATGCAAATGCGATGCACATGATGACATGATATGAAATGCATGACATGAACAAAAATGCAAAACGAAATCGAACCCAACCACGAAGGGAAAATCATATCGCATCTCCGGAAAAGGCAAGAGTCGGAGTTACAAATATGGAAAGTTGTATCCGGGGTGTTACACTACGGATTAAGCGAAGATTGGCAAAGGACAAGGTGACGATGCGCGTGGGAAATGGTTCCGAAGTCGATGTGATCGCGGTCGGCACGCTATCTCTACATCTACCTTCGGGATTAGTATTAGACCTGAATAATTGTTATTTAGTGCCATCGTTGAGCATGAACATTATATCTGGATCATGTTTGATGCGAGACAGTTATTCATTTAAATCATAGAATAATGGTTGTTCTATTTATATGAGTAATATCTTTTATGGTCATGCACCCTTAAAGAGTGGTCTATTCTTTTTGAATCTCGATAGTGGAGACACACATATTCATAATATTGAAGCTAAAAGATGCAGAGTTGATAATGATAGTGCAACTTATTTGTGGCACTGCCGTTTAGGTCATATTGGTATAAAGCGCATGAAGAAACTCCATTCTGATGGACTTTTGGAATCATTTGATTATGAATCACTTGGTACTTGCGAACCATGCCTCATGGGCAAGATGACTAAAACACCGTTCTCCGGAACTATGGAGCGAGCAACAGAATTGTTGGAAATCATACATACTGATGTATGTGGCCTGATGAATATTGATGCTCGCGGCGGATATCGTTATTTTCTCACCTTCATAGATGATTTGAGCAGATATGGGTATATCTACTTGATGAAGCATAAGTCTGAAACATTTGAAAAGTTCAAGGAATTTCAGAGTGAAGTGGAAAATCATCGTAATAAGAAAATAAAGTTTCTATGATCTGATCATGGAGGATAATATTTGAGTTACGAGTTTAGTATTCATTTGAAACAATGCGGAATAGTTTCGCAACTCACGCCACCCGGAACACCACAGCGTAATGGTGTGTCCGAACGTCATAATCGTACTTTACTAGATATGGTGCGATCTATGATGTCTCTTACTGATTTACCGCTATCATTTTGGGGTTATGCTTTAGAGACGGCTGCATTCATGTTAAATAGGGCACCATCTAAATCCGTTGAGACGACTCCTTATGAACTGTGGTTTGGCAAGAAGCCAAAGTTGTCGTTTCTTAAAGTTTTGGGCTGCGATGCTTATGTGAAAAAGCTTCAACCCGATAAGCTTGAACCCAAGTCAGAGAAATGTGTCTTCATAGGATACCCAAAAGAAACAGTTGGGTACACCTTCTATCACAGATCCGAAGGCAAGACCTTTGTTGCTAAGAATGGATCCTTTCTAGAGAAGGAGTTTCTCTCGAAAGAAGTGAGTGGGAGGAAAGTAGAACTTGATGAGGTAATTGTACCTGCTCCCTTATTGGAAAGTAGTCCATCACAGAAACCGGTTCCTGTGGCACCTACACCAATTAGTGAGGAAGCTAATGATGATGATCATGAAACTTCAGATCAAATTACTACCGAACCTCATAGGTCAACCAGAGTAAGATCCGCACCAGAGTGGTGCAGTAATCCTGTTCTGGAAGTCATGTTACTAGACCATAACGAACCTACGAACTATGAGGAAGCGATGATGATCCCAGATTCCGCAAAATGGCTAGAGGCCATGAAATATGAGATGGGATCCATGTATGAGAACATAGTGTGGACTTTGGCTGACTTGCCCGATGATCGGCAAGCCATCGAGAATAAATGGATCTTCAAGAAGAAGACATACGCTGATGGTAATGTTACTGTCTACAAAGCTCGACTTATTGCGAAAGGTTTTCGACAAGTTCAAGGAGTTGACTACGATGAGACCTTCTCACCCATAGCGATGCTTAAGTCCGTCCGAATCATGTTAGCTATTGCCGCATTTTATGATTATGAAATTTGGCAAATGGATGTAAAGACTACATTCCTGAATGGATTTCTGGAAGAAGAGTTGTATATGATGCAACCTGAAGGTTTTATTGATCCAAAGGGTGCTAACAAAGTGTGCAAGCTCCAACGATCCATTTATGGACTGGTGCAAGCCTCTCGGAGTTGGAATAGATGTTTTGATAGTGTGATCAAAGCATATGGTTTTATACAGACTTTTGGAGAATCCTGTATTTACAAGAAAGTGAGTGGGAGCTCTGTAGCATTTCTAATATTATATGTGGATGACATATTGTTGATTGGAAATGATATAGAATTTCTGGATAGCATAAAAGGATATCTGAATAAGAGTTTTTCAATGAAAGACCTCGGTGAAGCTGCTTACATATTGGGCATCAAGATCTATAGAGATAGATCAAGACGCTTAATTGGACTTTCACAAAGCACATACCTTGACAAAGTTTTGAAGAACTTCAAAATGGATCAGGCAAAGAAAGGGTTCTTACCTATATATTACAAGGTGTGAAGTTGACTAAGACTCAATGCCCGACCATTGCAGAAGATAGAGAGAAAATGAAGATGTTCCCTATGATTCAGCCATAGGCTCTATCATGTATGCAATGTTGTGTACCAGACCTGATGTGTGCCTAGCTATTAGTTTAGCAGGGAGGTACCAAAGTAATCCAGGAGTGGATCACTGGACATCGGTCAAGAACATCCTGAAATACCTGAAAAGGACTAAGGATATGTTTCTTGTTTATGGAGGTGACAAAGAGCTCGTCGTAAATGGTTACGTCGATGCAAGCTTTGACGCTGATCTGGACGATTCTAAATCGCAAACCGGATACGTGTTTATATTGAATGGTGGAGCTATCAGTTGGAGCAGTTCTAAACAAAGAGTCGTGGCGGGATCTACGTGTGAAGTGGAGTACATTGCTGCTTCGGAAGCAGCGAATGAAGGAGTCTAGATGAAGGAGTTCATATCCGATCTAGGTGTCATACCTAGTGCATCGGGTCCAATGAAAATCTTTTGTGACAATAATGGTGCAATTGCCTTGGCAAAGGAATCCAGATTTCACAAGAGAACCAAGCACATCAAGATACGCTTCAATTCCATCCGTGATCAAGTCCAGGTGGGAGACATAGAGATTTGCAAGATACATACGGATCTGAATGTTGCAGACCCGTTGACTAAGCCTCTCTCATGAGCAAAACATGATCAACACCAAGGCTCCATTGGTGTTAGAATCATTACTGTGTAATCTAGATTATTGACTCTAGTGCAAGTGGGAGACTGAAGGAAATATGCCCTGGAGGTAATAACAAAGTTATTATTTATTTCCTCATATCATGATAAATGTTTATTATTCATGCTAGAATTGTATTAACCGGAAACTTAGTACATATGTGAATACATAGACAAACAAAGTGTCACTAGTATGCCTCTACTTGACTAGCTCATTAATCAAAGATGGTTAAGTTTCCTAACCATAGACATGAGTTGTCATTTGATTAATGGGATCACATCATTAGGAGAATGATGTGATTGGATTGACCCATTCCATTAGCTTAGCACTTGATCGTTTAGTTTTCTGCTATTGCTTTCTTCATGACTTATACATGTTACTATGACTATGAGATTATGCAACTCCCGATTACCGGAGGAACACTTTGTGTGCTACCAAATGTCACAACGTAACTGGGTGATTATAAAGGTGCTCTACAGGTGTCTCTGATGGTACTTGTTGATCCGAATCAACTAAACCATGTCCGATCATCACATGAGATGGATTAGTTTCATTGGTGAACATCACTATGTTGATCATATCTTCTATATGATTCACGCTCGACCTTTCGGTCTCCATGTCCCGAGGCCATATCTGTATATGCTTGGCTCGTCAAGTATAACCTGAGTATTCCGCGTGTGCAACTGTTTTGCACCCATTGTATTTGAACGTAGAGCCTATCACACCCGATCATCACGTGGTGTCTCAGCACGAAGAACTTTCGCAACGGTGCATACTCAGGGAGAACACTTCTTGATAATTAGTGAGAGATCATCTTATAATGCTATCGTCAATCAAAGCAAGATAAGATGCATAAAAGATAAACATCACATGCAATCAATATAAGTGATATGATATGGCCATCATCATCTTGTGCTTGCGATATCCATCTTCGAAGCACCGTTGTGATCACCATCGTCACCGGCGCGACACCTTGATCTCCATCGTAGCATCGTTGTCGTCTCGCCAATCTTATGCTTCCACGACTATCGCTACCGCTTAGTGATAAAGTAAAGCATTACAGCGCGATTGCATTGCATACAATAAAGCGACAACCATATGGCTCCTGCCAGTTGCCGATAACTCGGTTACAAAACATGATCATCTCATAAAATAAAATTTAGCATCATGTCTTGACCATATCACATCACAACATGCCCTGCAAAAACAAGTTAGACGTCCTCTACTTTGTTGTTGCAAGTTTTACATGGCTGCTACGGGCTTAAGCAAGAACCAATCTTACCTACACATCAAAACCACAACGATAGTTTGTCAAGTTGGTGCTGTTTTAACCTTCGCAAGGACCGTGCGTAGCCACACTCAGTTCAACTAAAGTTGGAGAAACTGTCACCCGCTAGCCACCTCTGTGCAAAGCACGTCGGGAGAACCGGTCTCGCGTAAGCGTACGCGTAATGTTGGTCCGGGCCGCTTCATCCAACAATACCGCCGAACCAAAGTATGACATGCTGGTAAGCAGTATGACTTATATTGCCCACAACTCACTTGTGTTCTACTCGTGCATATAACATCAACATATAAAACCTAGGCTCGGATGCCACTGTTGGGGAACGTAGTAATTTCAAAAAAATTCCTATGCACACGCAAGATCATGGTGATGCATAGCAACGAGAGGGGAGAGTGTGATCTACGTACCCTCGTAGATCGACAGCGGAAGCGTTAGCACAACGCGGTTGATGTAGTCATACGTCTTCACGGCCCGACCGATCAAGCACCGAAACTACGGCACCTCCGAGTTTTAGCACACGTTCAGCTCGATGACGATCCCTGGACTCCGATCCAGCAAAGTGTCAGGGAAGAGTTCCGTCAGCACGACGGCGTGGTGACGATCTTGATGTTCTACCGTCGCAGGGCTTCGCCTAAGCACCGCTACAATATTATCGAGGATTATGGTGGAAGGGGGCACCGCACACGGCTAAGAATATGATCACGTGGATCAACTTGTGTCTATGGGGTGCCCCCTGCCTCCGTATATAATGGATCAAAGGGGGGGTGCGGCCGGCCAGGAGGAGGGCGCGCCAGGAGGAGTCCTACTCCCACCGGGAGTAGGATTCCCCCCTTTCCTAGTTGGAATAGGATTTGGGAAGGGGGAAAGAGGAGAGAGAGAAGGAAGGGGGGCGCCTCCCCCCTATCCTTGTCCTATTCGGACTAGGGGGGGAGGGGCGTGCGGCCCAACCCTGGCCACCTCTCCTCTCTTCCACTAAAGCCCACTAAGGCCCATATACCTCCCGGGGTTTTCCGGTAACCTCCCGGTACTCCGGTAAAATCCCGATTTCACCCGGAACACTTCCGATATCCAAATATAGGCTTCCAATATATCAATATTTATGTCTCAACCATTTCGAGACTCCTCGTCATGTCTGTGATCACATCCGGGACTCTGAACAAACTTCGGTACATCAAAATGCATAAACTCATAATATAACTGTCATCAAAACCTTAAGCGTGCGGACCCTACGGGTTCGAGAACAATGTAGACATGACCGGGACACGTCTTCGGTCAATAATCAATAGCGGAACCTGGATGCTCATATTGGCTCCCACATATTCTACGAAGATCTTTATCGGTTAGACCGCATAACAACATACGTTGTTACCTTTGTCATCGGTATGTTACTTGCCCGAGATTCGATCGTCGGTATCTCAATACCTAGTTCAATCTCGTTACCGGCAAGTCTCTTTACTCGTTTCGTAATACATCATCTTGCAACTAACTCATTAGTTGTAATGCTTGCAAGGCTTATGTGATGTGCATTACCGAGAGGGCCCAGAGATACCTCTCCGACATTCCGAGTGACAAATCCTAATCTCAAAATACGCCAACCCAACATGTACCTTTTGAGACACCTGTAGAGCACCTTTATAATCACCCAGTTACGTTGTGACGTTTGGTAGCACACAAAGTGTTCCTCCGGCAAATGGGAGTTGCATAATCTCATAGTCATAGGAACATGTATAAGTCATGAAGAAAGCAATAGCAACATACTAAATGATCGGGTGCTAAGCTAATGGAATGGGTCATGTCAATCAGATCATTCACCTAATGATGTGATCCCGTTAATCAAATAACAACTCTTTGTCCATGGTTAGGAAACATAACCATCTTTGATTAACGAGCTAGTCAAGTAGAGGCATACTAGTGACACTCTGTTTGTCTATGTATTCACACATGTATTATGTTTCCGGTTAATACAATTCTAGCATGAATAATAAACATTTATCATGATATACGGAAATAAATAATAACTTTATTATTTCCTCTAGGGCATATTTCCTTCACATGTAGCTTGAATCTATTGAGCATTTATTGGGTATACTTAGCTTGGTTGATGAATGTTCCTTCTCTTCTTTGCTTAACTTCGAACCCGAGAAAAAACTTCAACTGTCCCATCATAGACATCTTATACTTCTCGGTCATTAGTGCAGCAAACTCATCATTGAAAGATTTGTTAGGAGAACCAAAAATAATATCATCAACATGTAGTTGGTATATGAACAAATCCCCTTTGACCCTCTTAGTAAAAAGAGTGGGATCGATTTTCCCAATTTCAAACCCACGGTCTTGTAACAACTCGATAAGGTCATGACAAATGGCTCTGACTCTGTGGCCCCACTGCCCTTATGGCTCCTGATCTGCAGAACAAGATTGCTCCATCTTCCTCTACTACAGAAGCCCAGATACATAGCCGCAAGGGCAAATCTATTGCCTCCATCAACACTGCTCCTCTTCGTCGTAGCACCCGACAGAACAAGTATGATGGATTCCGTGTCAACCTCAACCAGGATTCACGTCCTCCCAAGTCCAAGGTGAAGCTGAGGATCACTTCTTCTGCTGTGACTATTGAGCACTCCTCTGCCAAGCTTCAGACTAATGCTCAGACTACCAAGATTCCTCCGCCCACGGCCATCTCCACTATGCAGCAAGTTGGTATTCAGATCTGCGCGATCCCTCCTGAGGTGCTCACTGTGGAGGCACTTAATGGGGCTACTGATGGCCCGGTCGCGCCTTCTTCTTAAGCTCAAGTTTTATATTTGCTTACTCTATGTCTCTTTTTCATAATTGGAACGTGCTCAAGTTTTATATTTCGCAGTAAACTCTCCTAAAAAGCTACTTGTGCTCTCTAACGCGATCAGCTCTTCGGGCTGTTTGATTATTTGTTTGCAAGAATCTAAGATGCAAGACTTTAATGCAAGTATCCTTAAGACGATTTGTCCTCCGCGTTTTGATTCATTTGCGTTTATTCCCTCAATTGGTGCTTCTGGGGGGATTATCATGATCTGGTGTAGTACTGCGTTTATGGGCTGAACTTTCATTCAAGAACAGTTTGCACTGGGTGTTGAATTTACTTCCACGATTTCATCTCACTCTTGGAAGCTCGTGAACATTTACGGTCCTTATCAGGGTGATTTGCACGATAGCTTTACCCAGTGGCCATTTGATATAGATATACCAACCACCGAAGACTGGTTACTACTTGGAGACTTCAATTACATCCGATCACCTGATAACAGAAACAAACAAGGCAGAAACATACACGACATGTTTACTTTTAATGACTTTATCAGAGAACAACACCTAACTGGACTACCAATCAAAGGGAGAAACTACACCTGGTCAAATATGCAGCAGAACCCTTTAATCGAGCAGCTCGACTGGTTCTTCACTACTCTAAACTGGACCTCATCTTTCCCAAACACCATGGTTAACCCCCTTGGGCGTCCGGTATCTGACCATACGCCTTGCTCTGTTGTGATCTAGACCAACATTCCTAAGAGCAAACTTTTCAGGTTTGAAACATTTTGGATTGCTCACCCTGGCTTTATGGATGTGGTTTCCCACACCTGGAGTACACCTCTCAAACATGGTAAGTCTGATAATGCTGCTACAAGTCTCTGTCAGAAACTCAAAAATATGAGACATGCCCTCAGTCAATGGAGTAAGAAAATCTCATGGCTCAAAACAGCTATTGCCAACACTAACAAAGCACTCCTTGAGATCGACCACATTGCAGATCGCCGCATACTGACAAGACAGGAGAGTAACTTTCAATCTATTCTCAAGAAACATCTACTAAGACTCCTACAACACCAAAAATATTATTGGAAAAAGAGATGCACTATTAGGTGGATTAAACTTGGCGATGAAAACTCAAAATTCTTCCAAGCAGTGGCCGCAGAAAGATACCAAAAAAACTTCATTTCCAGCCTGAAAATCAATGAGGATACTTTGGTGGATGACCATGCAGGGAAAGAATCAATCTTGTTTGTGGCTTTCAAAACACGTGTGGGGACAACTAAACCACCTCAGATGAAATTCAACCTCTCTTAGATGCTACGTGACCAGGTGGATTTTGACAGCCTCACCACCCCCTTCACGACGCAAGAGACTGATGCTGTAGTTAAAGAAATGCCACCCGATCAGGAACCTGGCCCGAATGGTTTCAATGGTGCGTTTCTCAAAGCCTGTTGGCCGGTGATCAAAGATGACTTCTACCATCTGTGTGATGAATTCCATAAGGGCAACTTCAATCTTAAAAGCCTTAACTATGGCCATATCACTCTCATTCCAAAGACCCGAGCCCCTGAAACAGTTAATGATTACCGACCCATTACGTTGCTCAACTGCTGCCTTAAGTTGATCACGGAACTACTAGCTAATCGACTACAAAAGATCATTCTACAAGTCGTGCATCGTAATCAATATGGTTTTCTTAAGGGGTGCACCATCAATGATTGCTTAGCCTGGGCCTTCGAGTACATTCATCAATGCCAAGCATCCAAACGAGAGATTGTTTTGCTAAAACTGGATTTCGCCAAGGCTTTTGACACGGTGAAACACTTGGCCATCGTACAAATCACGAGAAGTATGGGATTTAATGAAAAATGGATCGATTGGTTTAAATGCATCTCTTCTTCAGGAAGATCCTCTGTGCTTCTTAATGGAGTCCCAGGAAAACACTTCTGGTGTAAATGTGGAGTTCGTCAGGGCGATCCACTGTCCCCCTTACTCTTTGTGCTCGCTGCTGACTTACTTCAGACAACCATTAATGAAGCCATGCACAACAATATTCTGCAGCTTCGAATACCTTCGGGTCGTGACAATCAATTCCTGGTCATCCAATACGTGGATGACACAATCATTGTCATGCCGTCCTGTCGAGTCCAAGCAAACTACATGAAACAAATACTCAACGATTATGCTGACTCTGTTGGTCTGCACATTAACTTCCACAAGTCCATGCTTATTCCATTAAACACTCCGGATGAAACGTACAAGGATATTGCTGCCATCTTCGGATGTGAATGTGCCCAACTACCGTTCACATATCTTGGTCTTCCCTTAGGCACAACAAAACCTATGGTCCTTGATCTCACTCCATGGGTTTGCAAAGCCGAGAGCAGAATCACAGCCGATATGTCGTTGATGTCGTATGCGGGCAAATTGGCACTTATGAACTCGTTGGTTACCTCGCTGGCGATATACCCAATGGGGATTCTTAAACTCCCGCCAAAAATCATTGAACAATTAGACAAGATAAGAAGACACGGACTCTGGGTGAAGAAAACTGAGAATGCAGAGAAAAGTAACTCCCTTGCGGCCTGGGACATGGTGTGTCGGCCAAAGAAAAATGGTGGCTTCGGAGTTCTCAATCTTAAGGTTAAGAATGATGCATTGCTCCTTAAGCTGCTGCACAAGTTTTACAACAAAATCGATGCACCCTGGGTACACCTAATTTGGGACACATACTATGCTGCCACTTTCCCCCATGCTGCAGCGCCTTGTGACTCTTTTTGGTGGCGCCAGCTCGCTAAGCTTATGCATGTCTACAGAGGGATCACCAAGGTGAAGATTGGGTCGGGCGACACGGTACTGTTTTGGAAGGATGATTGGAATAACTCCATTTTCTCGGAAACATACCCGCGTGCTTTCTCCTTTACAAATATTGAAGACGCCTCAACACGCCAATTTCTCGCAACCACCCATCTTGACCAGGCCTTCCATTTTCCCCTCTCTGTCCAAGCGTATGATGAACTGAAAGCTCTCCAACAGGATGTAAGCAATACAATGATGGCCGACTCTAAGGATGCATGGATATGCACTTAGGGATATGCTGATTTCAAAACTACGACGTACTACACACTCTTTTTCAGAGAGTTGATTGCTCATGATGCATACCTATGGCTTTGGAAAGCCAAGAGCATCCCTAAACTCAAAGTATTTGGCTGGTTCCTTCCCTCATATCGCCTTAATACGAGAAACATGCTCAAGAGGAGGCACTATAATATTGGTAACAACTTTGACTGTCTACTATGTGGATACCATGTTGAAGAAACCATCGAACGCCTGTTTTTCCATTGCCCATTCAGTAATGATGCTGGAAAAAGCTCAATATTTGCTAGCCCTCACAAGGAAACAGACTAGAGCTTGTTGCACACCTCAAGACTTTGCATCAAAGAAAGATGATCATGGACGTTTTCTTGGTTGCAACCTGGAGTATGTGGAAAGAGAGGAACAATAACTACTTTCGCCAGGTGGCCCCATCGATCGCATCTTGGCTGGCTAGATTCAAAAAGGACTTTGCTGACATCAGCTACAGAGTGCCCCCCCCCCCACAAGAAGCAGTTGGTTGCTTGTATAATTAACTCTCTGCCTTAGTTGTAATTGTCAATCTGTTGCACCTTGTACCACTATCAAACCCCCCTTCCTCTGTGCATATGTAACATAACACCTGTACTCTATGCTGCTTGTAAGTTGGTAACATATATGTAGTAGGAGCCTTTCCTATCGTCTAACCCCTTCAAAAAACAACTCGGTAAGGTGCTCATACCACGCACGTGGGACTTGTTTATGGCCATAGAGTGCCTTTTTGAGTATGTATACATGAGTGGGGAGCTTGGAATCCTCGAATCCTGGAGGTTGTTTGACATACACCAACTCATTCAAAGGACCATTAAGAAATGCAACCTTCACATCCATTTGTTGCAATTTAAAATCATGACGAGATGCATATGCAAGAAACATGCGAATAGATTCAAGACGTGCAACGGGGGAAAAGGTTTCACCATAGTCGATGCCCTCGACTTGGGAGTAGCCTTGTGCCACCAATCTTGCCTTGTTTTGAACGACCACACCGTTCACATCTTGCTTGTTCTTGAAGATCCATTTGGTCCCAATGACATTGTGATTCTCTGTTGGCCTTGGCACTAATTCCCAAACTTGATTGCACTCGAAGTTGTTGAGTTCATCATGCATGGCTTCAAGCCAATCCTCATCATCGAGCGCCTCATGTACCTTTTGGGGTTCAACACACGAAACAAACGTGTGATGCTCACAAAAGTTTGACAATTTTTACGAGTAGTTACCCCTTTTCTCAAGCTCCCAAGCACACTCTCCATGACATGTTGTTGACGCTCGAGCTTGGAAGCCACCTTAGCGGCACGATGCTCCAAAAGTTCCTCGATGGGAATTTGAGGATCATCTTGCACATCTTGAGCATCGTCTTGAGTTTGCTCTTGATCTTGAGCTTACTCTTGATCTTGAGCACCGTCTTGAGCTTGCTCTTGACCTTGAGATTTCTCTTGATCTTGAGCAAGCTCGAAGCCATGAACTTGATCTTGGGGATCATTTGGTGCATCACCATCTCCATGGAGTTGATCTTGCTCATTGGGTCGAGGGCCTTCACTTTGTTCTTCGGAAGCATGTGGGTCTAGCATAGGTGATGGCTCCACTTGAGTAGATAATTCACTACTGCAGGTTGCTGCTAACGCGACACGATGATCAGAGACCCTTTGACAAAACTTTGTGCGATGGATTAATCGCAAACGGTGATGTAAAAACCGTCAAAAAAGAGGCAAAACGTTTGTGATGAATGATACATCAAACACGATTCAGATTTTAGTTGCGTGTGCGATGCTGGGCATACAGTTGATTCATACGAACCGTTTGTGATGAGACAAAACAACAAAAACGGGCAGCCAAATCAAGGTGTGTGCGATATACAGCACGTAGTTTGATCCGATGAACCGTTTGCGATGATTGAGGTGAACACAACCAATTCGACGTAATAAGATGTGTGTGATACTGGGCAAACAGGTCGGTAATTGCAACCTCTTGAGCATGTGTTGGTTTTCCCTTGAAGAGGAAAGGGTGATGCAACAAAGTAGCGTATGTATTTCCCTCATTTTTTGAGAACCAAGGTATCAATCCAGTAGGAGATAACACGCAAGTCACCTAGTACCTACACAAACAATCAAGAACCTCGCAACCAACGCGATAAAGGGGTTGTCAATCCCTTCACGGTCACTTGTGAAAGTGAGATCTGATAAAGATAATAAGGTAAATATTGGTGGTATTTTTGTTGTATAGATTGCAAAATAGTAAACGAGATGCGATGAAAATAAAAGAGATGCAATATGATAAGGAAGAGACCCGGGGGCCATAGGTTTCACTAGTGGCTTCTCTTATGATAGCATGTATTACGGTGGGTGAACAAATTACTGCCGAGCAATTGATAGAAGAGCGCATAGTTATGAGAATATCTAGACAATGATTATGAAATATAGGCATCACGTCGATGTTAAAGTAGACAGAAACGATTCTGCATCTACTACTATTACTCCACACATCAACCACTATCCAGCATGCATCTAGAGTATTAAGTTCATAAGAACAGAGTAATGCTTTAGGCAAGATGACATGCTGTAGAGGGATAAACTCAAGCAATATGATATAAACCCCATCTTTTTATCCTCGATGGCAACAATACAATACATGCCTTGCTGCCCCTGCTGTCACTGGGAAAGGACACAGCAAGATTTAACCCAAAGGTAATCACTTCTCCCATTGCAAGAAAGATCAATATAGTAGGCCAAACTAAACCGATAATTCAAAGAGACTTGCAAAGATATCAAATCATGCATATAAGAATTCAGAGAAGAACCAAATATTGTTCATAGATAAACTTGATCATAAATCCACAGTTCATCGGATCTCGGCAAACACACCGCAAAAAGTATTACATCGAATATATCTCCAAGAACATTGAGGAGAACTTTGTATTGAGAACCAAAGAGAGAGAAGAAGCCATCTAGCTAATAACTATGGACCCGAAGGTCTGTGGTAAACTACCACTACTGCAGGATGCTGCTAATGCGACACTACGATCAGAGACCCTTCGAGAAACTATGTGCGATGCCATAATCGCAAACGGTGCTGTATGAAAACCGTCAAAAAAAGGAAAAAACGTTTGCGATGGAGGATGCATCAAACACGGTTCAGATTTTAGTTGCGTGTGTGATCCAGGGCATATGGTTCAGTCCAACGAATTGTTTGTGATGAGGCGGAACAAAAGAAACGGGCAGCCTGATGAAGGCGTGTGCGATATAGAGCATACGGTTCACTCGGATTAACTGTTTGTGATTAGGCAACACAAAAGAAACGGGCAGCCAGATGAAGCTGTGTGCGCTATACAACATACGGTTCACTCGGATGAACTGTTTGTGATTAGGCAACACAAAAGAAATGGTCAGCCAGATCCAAGTGTGTGTGATTGAGGGCATACGCTTCAGAAGGATTAACTATTTGCGATTAGGCAACAGAACAGAAACGGGTAAGCCAGATCAAAGTGTCTGCAATTGATGGCATACACTTCACATGGATGAACTGTTTGCGATTAGCCACAACAAACTGAAACAGTTAGATAGATCAACGTGTGTGCGCTAGACGGGCACACCCATTCTAATTAAAAGACGTGTGCTGACATTGCCTATTGCGGTGCACCCTATGGTGAAAATGCCACATACGCGGCCGAGAAGGCGTACGTGCCCACGTTACGCCTTCCGGGAACAGTGCCGCACTTATAACCATCAGTAAATTTTGAGCATGCGTCCCGTCACATTCCAAATTGCAAACGTGTTCACACCGATCAAAACCTAAATGGTTTCCCGCGGTTATAACTACTACTACTCCAAGATGACTGCACATTCCTCCTCAACTCCTCATCCACAAAAAGTAAAAAACAAACAAGTCATTCATCGTCGTTCCCTTGCGTCCACCATGGACAGCGTGAGTTCTAGGTCGAGAGATTGCGACCAGGGAGAGGCGATCCTGGAAGTGGGAGCACGAGAGATGTCCTGCCTCGCTGCGATAGCAGCCAACATGTCCCGCCGCATGACCGTAGCAGCAGAGAGGTCCCGCCGCGCCGCCGACGCATCACGGAGGACCTGTCGCGCTGTCAATGCAGCAGACTGGTCCGGCCGCGCCGCGGAAGCAGAAGAGATGTCCCGCCGCACCGTGAATGCAGCAGAGATGTCCTCACTTGCCACGGTGGCCTAAAAAATGCCTCGCGGGCAGGCGAGGACTCTTACAAGCGCATGCGTGCCCTCGTCCATAGGCAGATGGGTCAGATCTCCAGGTGGGCGAGGTTGCAGGATGACCTGCAAGCCTCATTTGAATAGTCTACCGATGTCATCTGGCAACTAAATGAGAGCAACACAAAGCTCCGGGCCGAGCGCGGCCTGCTGAGGGCGAAGATCATCGGAAGTGCGGAGCAGCAGGAGCAGACCACTGCCTTGTTGAAGAGGACCGATGTCATCATAGAGAAACTTATGGACGAGAATAACAAGATGTGCATCGAGCGCAAAAGGCTGGTGGAGGAATCCATGGATGCTCTCAAGCAGCATCTTGAGGACAAGAAAGAGCTCGTCGCCACTCGCCGCGGACACTAGTTCCCGTGGCCTACAGCAATGCATCAAGAAAGTAGAGATCAGCGAGCCAGATCGTTCTCTTCCTTCTTCTTTTGCCCTTGTATTTCGGGCGTTGCCGCATGTGGCTTTTTATAATTATGTTTCTAAATATGTAAGACAATTATTATCCACTATCATCGTCCTTATATCCATCATGCTTGCTATAAGTCGCAGTCGATGCTATATAGGTCCGTCAGATCTTACATCAAGATCCGCGCAAAAATTTCTTTTCATATTTTCATTTTTCTCTCTTAAATCACAGTCCAGTGAGACATATAGCCACACCATAGAACATGTGCTCGGGCGCCATTAATGGAGACGTTGGGAGGGAGGTGCATGACGGGAAGCGGTCAAAGGGCTCTCCTCCCTATGAGTAGGCACAGGGGTTTGATCGCATTCCTCCCGTACTCAAATAGCTATCCCGCACGGCACCTCCTAGTCAATAAAAAAGGGGGACGCATGGCCGCACGTAATTGGTAAGTCGAACACCCACGGTTTCAATAATACTTGTGTTTCCGATTTGTAACGTGACAACACTTGTTCCAAAATGACTGTTGATTGTTAATGTGTGGGCCTTCGCAAATCGGATAGAAAAATTACCACAACATGTTGGTGCCATGTCATGAGACCATGCCAAGTTTCATGATTTTCAGGCGTGTTTTGGAATTACTGGAATTAAAAAACCAAGTTTCTTAATCTTTCCGGCCGAGCCACGACTCCCAGATGTTTGAATTTCACTCCCATCTCTTGCATGGGACCTAGAAAATCACCCAAGGACACACATGTGATTTTCAAACAACTTTGGTGCACTCGAGCATGTGCTTGTAGTTCAAATTTGAATTATGCACATTAAATGCCTAGAAACTCAATTAATGTATAAAAAAGGCCAAACGAACCTGGAATAATTCCAAAATTTAGCACGGTACTTCTATTTGGTCTAATATGGCTGTGTAAAAAATAAGGTGGGAGAAGGTAGTGTACGTATGTCGTTTCGCACACGGAGGTTGTCGTGGAAACGTCACGGCAGATGTCCTAGTGTCATGACTTAGTCCTGAGGCCAACGCATATTTTTAGTAGCTTGAGAGGGGTTGAGCGTTATCGAGAGACGCAACAAGACAAGGATTTAGACAGCTTCGGGCCCCGGGAAACATCATCCGGTAATAGCCCTACATGTTGTTTGTGGTTAGATCTCATTATGATCATGAGGAAGTCGCCGTAAACCGGCTCTCCCCCTTATCCCTAACCCTTAAGATTGTTTCTTCTTACTTGTCCCTCTTTGGGGAGCCCTGCCCCTCCTTATATAAGTTGAAGGGGCGGGTTACATATAGAGTCCAACTCGGACTTAAGACTTAACTATTATGACTTCTCTTCATGGGCTTCATAACGTCTCGGGCTTCATAACCCACGGCAACCCAATTATCACTGTTTGCCGGGTTATGGCTGGTGCCGGTTTATGATGGTCTATCGGTTTAGGATTGTCTGCTGAGTTATCATCTGACTTAACTCCTACTGGGTTATCATCTGACTTAACACCTGACTTAACTGTCAGCCGGTTTATCATCTGACTTAACACCTAACTTAACTGTCAGCCGGTTTATCATCTGACTTAACACCTGACTTAACTATCAGCCGGTTTATCAATGTGCTGGTTTATCGTCTGGGGTAACTATCTGTCTTAACTGTCTACCTTAACTGTCTGCAGGTTTACTAAGTCCCAGTCGGGTTATAACTCTGGCTGGATCATACTGCGGGGTATATCGCCGACATTAGCCCCCAGATTAATTTGGATTTATCCATGTTAAACTGATCCTGATCATCCTTAAGTCCCTATCACTTCCTTCTTCTAGAAAATCCGGGTCAATAGGCCAGCTTCATAATCAATTTGCTGACATTGGTTTGTCATAGATAAATATTGTGAAGAATAACTCATTTGGCTCAACTCCCAATGCTTTAACAAAAATATTGGTCTTTGAAATATTCATCTGATCTTCAACCGATTTAAGAATGTAGAACTTGCCGGTTTAAGAATGTAGAACCTTGCCAGTTTAAGAATGTAGAACTTGTCGGTTTAAGAATGTAGAACCTTGCCGGTTTAAGAATGTAGAAATTTACCAGTTTATCATTGCCAATTTACAAATATTGATGGCACCGGGTCATAATTGTAGTTAACATCAAGCTTGAAAATAAACCTCTTATATGCCTATCACTTGTAGCCCCCAAGTCTTAAGAAGGTAGCATAGCAACAACTTAAGACTTGCTTCAATATAAATATCACAATATTGAAGAAATCCGATTTGTTCATCCCAGTCATTATTCATAAACTGAGTATTCCATATATGTAGCCCCCAAGTGCCGGGTTGTCATGCTTGCAGCAACTTGGGACTTGTAATTGCCTGATGCTCATAAAATCTTTAACCAGTGTAGCCCCCAAGGGTCGGGTCATTATGCAATAAGGAGCAAGGGACTTTATAGATATGATCATGTAGACTTCAACAGCAACGTGTAGCCCCCAAGGGCCGGCTCAGTAAGATAATTTTGAGCTGGGACTTTATATATACTTCATTGAGAATAACATTATACGATGTAACCCCCATCATGGGGCTTGAATCCACGTCCACAAGGTTGAGAGCTTTGTGCTTTACCAACTGAGCAGTGGATCCTTCAATAATAGATGAAAATTTATGTATCTTGAATTGTTGATAGGAGCAATTGGTAGCCCCCAAGGGCCGGCTCATTACGATGTGATGAGTCGGGTCTTCAATAAGATGAGCAAACAATGACTTTGCATTAGCCCCCAAGTATCATGGTGCATGCTTGCAGCAACATGAGACTTGTGTATTTGATGTAATCCCAATTTGAATAATGTAGCCCCCAAGTGCTGGGTCGTAAGCCTACATCAACTCGGGACTATTCCTTCCATTGTAGAACAAATTATATCCATTGCCCTGAAGCGACTTTGAAAACCTCAATCATAATATTGGTTATTTGATAACAATAATAAAAATCCAGCCATGTTGGCTATTTAAAGTTTTGAATAATATAACCTGGTTTGACAACCGATTCCTGCCATATAAACTGATATATCCGTGTTCATATGATATATGCTATGATGATGTAATGATGATGCAATACATGATGATGTATATGTATGGTCAAGAGGGTTTAAGCTATGGTTCAGATACGACCAGAGTCCCCAAGTAGTCATAATTGTGGCATTGCGCCGATCAAGAGGTGTAGCTATGGTTCGAATACGACCAAGCCCCCAAGTGATTTCCCTAGTGCCCTTATGCCTATCAAGAGGTGTAACTATGGTTTGAACCCATAGCCCCCAAGTGAGTTCCCTGGTGGCCTTATGCCTATCAAGAGGTGTAGCTATGGTCCGGATACAACCAAGCCCCCAAGTGATTTCCCTGGTGCCCTTATGCTGATCAAGAGGGTATAAGCTATGGTTCGGATACGACCAGAGCCCCCAAATGATTTCCCTAGTGGCCTTAAGCCTATCAAGAGGTGTGACTATGGTTCGAATATAGCCCCCAAGTGATATTGTGAGATGTGCTCAAGGGATACCCATGTTTGAGCTGTGATGTACAACAGACTCTCTTTGGCCCCTTATGATAATATTGGCTTGATGGCCGGATTACCGAAGTAACCAGAGCTGTGCTCTTATGATAATATTGGCTTGATAGCCGGATCAATAGGGTAGTAACGCTATGTTCTCTTTGGTGAATACACCTATGTTTGAACAGGAAAACCCCCAAATGATCAATAATATGATAAACCAATAAGGTAGGATACCCATGTTTGAACCGCGCATCATGGCAGCAAGTTCTCTTTGGCAACCTTTTTTCTGAGAACTAGAACTTGCGAGAGATGAATTCTTTTTGAACCAGAAATTGTTAAACCGGATACTGAGAGCTTCAAAGCTTCGTGGGAGATAGCTTTCCCTTGAGCCAGATTTTAAACCGGAATCCTTATTTTTAAGCCGGAAATTTTCTGACGGCTTTTAAATTTGCACCAATATGGCGGTTTAGGGTCCTGCATTAGATAACTTTGCAAGCTGGAGTAATTGCTCTTTTTAAATAAAGCAATAAGAGGTATATAAGAGGTATACTAGATGGATTTCACCTGATATGTCAGGTCAGTTAATATCCACCGCGGGGTTGATGATCACCATGGTGAAGCTAAAATTAATCATGGCCGAGTCGGCTGTAGTGTTATAAGCCAGCGCGGACAAGAGAGTCGGCCGTGGCATTGTTGATGTAACCCGGACTGCGGGGGCTGCCGTTTGTGTTCCAGTTCATCAGTGTGATATGCGCAGACGCCGGTGTAGAACAGCTAGCGTGCACCGTCCACAGTAGGGCATCACCTTCACGGCGAGCACTTGTCCTGTATAAAAAGATGTAGGCCAGAGTATTGTTCTTGACAGAATAAATATGTTTATAAAAATAGATTAGACATATATCACCTGGTGGATGACAGATGATCTTGTCGTCTTTAATCTATTTTTCAGAGATAGTAACTGTTGACCGAGTGAAGGCCTTCACATCCAATCAATTAATCACCTATCCAACAAATTTTGAAATGGGCCGTTCCCATCAACCAGTAGCATACTTAGTTCAGACCGTGAGTCCTTTAGCTTGTTTCTGTGTGAGAGCTTGCTCCCTTTTCCGTTTGGCCTGATTTGCTTTTTGATATGGCACATACACACACAGCTTGCTAGTGGCCTCCCCAGCTCCAGCCTCGTACTTGAATCACCAGGCCCTGCCACTTGCACTGGTTACCTCCATGGAATAGTACCATAGCTCAACACAGAGCGGTGAAGCGGCGCTCAGTGCGCTGCTTAACATGGAAACCTGCACTGCTAGAAATCCATTGTTTCTCATCAGCTCCACTTATCTGACACTATTGATAACTCCTTACATTGTCTCCAATTTTAGCATGAATCACTTGAACGATAGCAACAGTAGCCAACTGTCGTGGAAACGTCATGGCAGATGTCCTAGTGTCAGGACTTATTCGTGAGGCCAACGCATCTTTGTAGTAGCTTGAGAGGGGTTGAGCGGAATCGAGAGACGCAACACAAGACAGGGATTTAGGTAGCTTCGGGCCCCGGGAAACATCATCCGGTAATAGCCCTACATGCAGTTTGTGGTTAGATCTCATTATGATCATGAGGAAGTCGCCGTAAACTGGCTCTCCCCCTTATCCCTAACCCTTAAGATTGTTTCTTCTTACTTGTCCCTCTTTGGGGAGCCCTGCCCCTCCTTATATAAGTTGAAGGGGCGGGTTACATATGAGTCCAACTCGGACTTAAGACTTAACTATTATGACTTCTCTTCATGGTCTTCTTAACATCTTGGGCTTCATAACGTCTCGAGCTTCATAACGTCTCGGGCTTCATAACCCCTGGCAACCCAGTTATCACTGTCTACCGGGTTATGACTGGTGCCGGTTTATGATGGTCTGCCGGTTTATGATTGTCTGTTGAGTTATCATCTGACTTAACTCCTGCCGGGTTATCATCTGACTTAACTGTCAGCCGGTTTATCATCTGACTTAACACCTGACTTAAATGTCAACCGGTTTATCATCTGACTTAACACCTGACTTAACTGTCAGCCGGTTTATCATCCTGTCGGTTTACCGTCTGGGGTAACTGTCTGCCGGTTTACTAAGTCCCAGCCGGGTTATAACTCTGGCTGGATCATATTGCAGGGTATATCCCCGATAGAGGCGACACGTTCCCTCTCGGAACCACGAGCCTTCTTGAGGGAAGCTCCGGTTTGCAAGAAGCTTACACCAAAGCTTGTCCCAATTCGGCCAAAAATATTACCGTAGCATGTTGGTGCCATGTCATGAGACCATGCCAAGCTTCGTCATTTTCAGGCGTGTTTTGGAATTATAGGAATTAAAAAACCAAGTTTATCAATATTTCCGGCCGTGTCACGACGCCCAGATGTTTGAATTTCACTCCCATCTCTTGCATGGGACCTAGAAATTCACCCAAGGACACACATGAGATTTTTCAAACAACTTTGGTGCACTAGAGCATGTGCTTGTAGTTAATTATGTACATTAAATGCCTAGAAAGTCAATTAATGTATAAAAAAGGCCAAACGAACCCGGAATAATTCCAAAATTTAGCATGGTACTTCTATTTGGTCTAATCTAGTTGTGTAAAAAAATAAGGTGGGAGAAGGCAATGTACGTATGTTGTTTTGCACACGGAGGTGCCACGTTCCCTCTCGGAACCACAAGCCTTCTTGAGGGAAGCTCCGGTTTACAAGAAGCTTACACCAAAGCTTGTCCCAATTCGTCCAAAAATATTACCGCAGCATGATGGTGCCATGTCATGACACCATGCCAAGTTTCCTCATTTCAGGCGTGTTTTGGAATTACAGGAATTAAAAAACCAAGTTTCTCAATATTTCCGGCCGCGCCACGACGCCCAGATGTTTGAATTTTACTCCCATCTCTTGCATGGGACCTAGAAATTCACCCAAGGACACACATGTGATTTTTCAAACAACTTTGGTGCACTGGAGCCTGTGCTTGTAGTTCAAATTTGAATTATGCACATTAAATGCCTAGAAACTCAATTAATGTATAAAAAAGGCAAAACGAGCCCGGAATAATTCCAAAATTTAGCACGACACTTCTATTTGGTCTATTCTGGCTGTGTAAAAAAATAAGGCAGGAGAAGGCAGTGTACGTATGTCGTTTCGCACACGGAGGTGACACATTCCCTCTCGGACCCACGAGCCTTCTTGAGGGAAGCTCCGGTTTGCAAGAAGCTTACACCAAAGCTTGTCCCAATTCGGTCAAAAATATTATCGCGGCATGTCGGTGCCATGTCATGACACCATGCCAAGTTTCATAATTTTCAGGCGTGTTTTGGAATTACAAGAATTAAAAAACCAAGTTTCTCAATCTTTCCGGCCGAGCCACGACATGCAGATGTTTGAATTTCACTCCCATCTCTTGTATGGGACCTAGAAATTCACCCAAGGACACACATGTGATTTTCCAAACAACTTTGGTGCATTGGAGCATGTGCTTGTAGTTCAAATTTGAATTAGTCACATTAAATGCCCAGAAACTCAATTAATGTATAAAAAAAGGCAAAACGAGCCCGAAATAATTCCACAATTTAGCACGGTACTTCTATTTGTTCTAATCTGGTTGTGTAAAAAAATAAGGTGGGAGAAGGCAGTGTATGGATGTCGTTTCGCACATGGAGGTGACACGTTCCCTCTCGGAACCAGGAGCCTTCTTGAGGGAAGCTCCGGTTTGCAAGAAGCTTACACCAAAGTTTGTCCCAATTCGGCCAAAAAAATTACCGCAGCATGTTCGTGCCATGTCATGACACCATGCTAAGTTTCATGATTTTCAGGCGTGTTTCGGAATTACAGGAATTTAAAAACCAAGTTTCTCAATCTTCCAGCCGAGCCACGATGCCCAGATGTTTGAATTTCACTCCAATCCCTTGCATGGGACCTAGAAATTCTCCCAAGCACACACATGTGATTTTTCAAACAACTTTGGTGCACTGGAGCCTGTGCTTGTAGTTCAAATTTGAATTATGCACATCAAATGCCCAGAAACTCAATTAATGTATAAAAAGTCGAAACAAGCCTGGAATAATTCCAAAATTTAGCACGATACTTCTATTTGGTCTAATCTGGTTGTGCAAAAAAATTAAGGTGGGAGAAGGCAGTGTACGTATATCGTTTCGCACACGGAGGTCACACGTTCCCTCTCGGAACCACGAGCCTTCTTGAGGGAAGCTCCGGTTTGCAAGAAGATTACACCAAAGCTTGTCCCAATTCGGCAAAAAAAATTAACGCAGCATGTTCGTGCCATGTCTTGAGACCATGCCAAGTTTCATGTTTTTTAGGCATGTTTTGGAATTACAGTAATTAAAAAACCAAATTTCTCAATCTTTCCGGCCGAGCCACGACGCCCAGATGTTCAAATTTCACTCTCATCTCTTGCATGGGACCTAGAAATTCACCCAAGGACACACATGTGATTTTTCAAACAACTATGGTGCACTGGAGCACGTGCTTGTAGTTCAAATTTGAATTATGCACATTAAATGCCCAGAAACTCAATTAATGTATAAAAAAGGTGAAATGAACACGAAATAATTCCAAAATTTAGCATGATACTTCTATTTGGTCTAATCTGCCTGTGCAAAAAATTAAGGCGGGAGAAGGCGGTGTAGGTATGTCGTTTCGCACACGGAGGTGACACGTTCCTTCTCGGAACTAGGAGCCTTCTTGAGGGAAGCTCCGGTTTGCAAGAAGCTTACACCAAAGCTTGTCCCAATTCGGCCAAATAAATTACCGCAGCATGTTGGTGCCATGTCATGAGACCATGCCAAGTTTCATGATTTTCAGCCGTGTTTTGGATTTACAGGAACTAAAAAACCAAGTTTCTCAATCTTTCCGGCCGAGCCACGACACCCAGATGTTTGAATTGTATTCCCATTTCTTGCATGGGACCTATAAATTCACCCAAAGACACACATGTGATTTTTCAGCAAACTTTGGTGCATTGGAGCATGTGCTTGTAGTTCAAATTTGAATTATGCACATTAAATGCCCAAAAACTCAATTAATGCATAAAAATGCCAAACAAACCCGGAATAATTCCAAATTTATACACGACACTCATGTACTAGTTGCATGTTCACTATACGTAAATGTTCTAGCAATTCAAACACCATCCTTTCCCTCCGTAACACCATTTTGTCTTTCAAAACATAATGAAAAAATCAGGTATACCACAAACAGTTTACTAGAAAGAATCGTCTGGGATACGATATAAAATATCTTGGCGCACCGTCTTGTCTGGCTTACGCAGGAAGCTTTGTCCTCTACAGTCCACCGCCCCCGCTTGAACCACACTTGCGCGCCAGTTTCTCATGGCACCGAGCGAAATTTTTTGGCCACCGTGGAAATATCTATCTCCCCGCCCCCTCCCTCCTACCAAAAGCCACATTTCCACCATTCCTCCATGCTTTCCAATTTCAAACCTTCACTACTGCTTACTGGCAGCTCAGCCTCCTCGCCGGCGACCCTTCTCCTTGCAGTGCCGCCTCCTCGCCGGCTACCCTTCTTCTTGCAGCGTTGCCTCCCCGTCGGCGACCCTTCTTCTTGCAGCGCCGCCTCCTTGCCAGCGACCCTTCTTCTTGCTGCGCGGCCTCCTCGTCGCCGGCCCTTCTTCTTATTGCGCGGCCTCGTCGATATGGTCAGGTAATCCACACCCCACCCACACCATCGTCCTCCTTTCTCGTCCCACATGCCCCGACTGACGGAGCGATGATGACCCACAAGTATAGGGGATCTATCGTAGTCCTTTCGATAAGTACGAGTGTCGAACCCAATGAGGAGCAGAAGGAAATGATAAGCGGTTTCCAGCAAGGTATTCTGTGCAAGTACTGAAATAAGTGGTAACAGATAGTTTTGTGATAAGATAATTGTAACGAGCTACAAGTACCAAAAGTAAAGAAGGTGCAGCAAGGTGGCCCAATCCTTTTTGTAGCAAAGGACAAGCCTGGACAAACTCTTATATGGTGTAAAGCGCTCCCGAGGACACATGGGAATATCGTCAAGCTAGTTTTCATCACGCTCATATGACTCGCGTTCAGTACTTTGATAATTTGGTATGTGGATGGACCGGTGCTTGGGTACTACGCTTACTTGGACAACATCCCACTTATGATTAACCTCTATTGCAAGCTTCCGCAAATACAACAAAAGTATTAAGGTAAACCTAACCATAGCATGAAACATATGGATCCAAATCAGCCCCTTACGAAGCAACGCATAAACTAGGGTTTAAGCTTCTGTCACTCTAGCAACCCATCATCTACTTATTACTTCCCAATGCCTTCCTCTAGGCCCAAACAATGGTGAAGTGTCATGTAATCGATGTTCACATAACACCACTAGAGGAGAGACCACATACATCTCATCAAAATATCGAACGAATACCAAATTCACATGACTACTAATAGCAAGACTTCTCTCATGTCCTCAGGAACAAAAGATGGCGTATTAATGTGCATATAGGATCTGAACATATGATCTTCCACCAATTAAACCAACTAGCATCAACTAAAAGGAGTAATTAACACTACTAGCAACCTACTAGCACCAATCCCGGACTTGGAGACAAGAATTGGATACAAGAGATGAACTAGGGTTTTGAGATGATTTGGTGCTGATGAAGATGTTGATGGAGATTGCCCTCTCCCGATGAGAGGAGCATTAGTGATGACGATGGCGATGATTTCCCCCTCCGGGAGGGAAGTTTCCCCGGCAGAACAGCCCCGCCAGAACCCTAGATTGGTTCCGCCAAGGTTCCGCCTCATGGCGGCGGAGTTTTGTCCGAGAAGATGGCTTATGATTTTTTTTCAATCGAAAGAGTCCATATAGCAGAAGATGGTCACCGGGGGGCCACCAGGGGGCCCATGAGGTAGGGGGGCGCGCCCAGGGGGTAGGGCGCGCCCCCACCCTCGTGGGCAGGGTGTGGCCCCCCTGGTGAAGTTCTTGCGCTCAATGTTTTCTATATATTTGGAAAACATCATCCGTGAAGTTTCAGGACTTTTGGAGCTGTGCAAAATAGGTCTCTAATATTGATATAAAAGCATGATGTAAAATGGACGTATCAACTCCCCCAAGCTTAGACCTTGCTTGTCCTCAAGCGAAAAGCCGAAATCGAAAAATATGTCCACATGTTTAGAGATGAAGGTGTCGATAAAAATAAAATACGGACATGAGGGCATCATGATCATTCTTAGAACATCAACTTATATAATTCTTGTCATATGACATCTTATGCTAGAGTAATAATTCAATCACAATATCAAGTATGAATCGTAAACTTCATTGAAAACTGACAAACTATAATCTCAGTCATTGACGCAATTGCAATTTATCATAACGTAGGAAAGAGTCAATGTATAAGAGCTTTTCAGCAAGTCCACATACTCAACTATCATATAGTCTTTCACAATTGCTGACACTCACGCAATACTTATGGGTAGGGAGTTTTAATCGGATACAGAGAAAGATAGGGGCTTATAGTTTTGCCTCCCAACGTTTTACCTCAAGGGTAATGTCAACAGTAATAGTTCATGAAAACCCACATCCAATTAGCCATATATACTGGGATCTTTCCAACATATTGTGCTTGCCAAAGGATAAAATGTAAAAAGGAAGGGTGAAGATCACCATGACTCTTTTGCAGCTTAGGAGATAAAAGTAAAAGATAGGCCCTTCACAAAGGGAAGCAGAGGTTGTCATGCACTTTTATGGTTGGATGCACAAAATCCTAATGTGAAAGAACATCACTTCATATTGCCACTTGTGATATGGTCCTTTATTATGCAGTCTATCGCTTTACTTCCATATCGCACGATCATATAAAGCTTATTTCCTCCACATCAATCAATCATACATATTTAGAGAGCAATTTTTATTGCTTGCACCGATGACAACTTACTTGATGGATCTTACTCAATCCCTAGGTAGGTATGGTGGACTCTCATGGCAAAACTGGTTTAAGGGTATTTGGAAGCACAAGTAGTATCTCTACTTGGTGCAATGAATTTGGCTAGCATGAGGGAGAAAGGCAAGCTCAACATGTTGGAGGATCCAACACAATATAATTTATCTCAGATGTAAGAAAACATAACCCATTATGTTGTCTTCCTTGTCCAGTGTCAACTCTTTAGCATGTCATATTTTAATGAGTGCTCACAATCATAAAATATGTCCAAGATAGTATATTTATATGTGAAGACCTCTCTTTCTTTATTACTTCCTATTAATTGCAACGATGACCAAAACTATGTTTGTCAACCTCAATAACTTTTATTCATCATACTCTTTCTATGTGAGCTCATTACTCTCCATAAGAGTCACATGATCTCTTTGTTTCTTTTTATTTCTTTCTCTATTCCTTTATTCACTTAGGATCATGGCAAAATAATCAAGCCCTTGACTCAATAGTAATCTTTATTATATAGCTCACGGACTCGATTACATAGAAGGATAATAAAGCAAAACTCACATCTAGATCATACTAAGAACTTTTATTCTACTAGATCAAAATATTACCAAAAGGATCGAACTAAGAAAAACGGTAAAGATAAAAGTGATGGTGATACGATACCGGGGCACTCCCCCAAGCTTGGCGGTTTCCAAGTGGAGTGCCCATACCAGATACTCAATTCTTCTTTGTTGGAGGAGACGGTGGTGATGTTGTTGATGGTGTAGGCTTGTCGTCCTTCTTCCAAGGCATAGGCTCACCATTATAGAAGGATGACCGAGTCTCCAGGATCCTCAAATCTGCAGCCAAACTCATTGAATCTATATTCATACTCACAGTTTTTGTTTTGCAGGTCATAGATTTGAGCTTGGAGGTGCTCAATTTTCTCGTGAAGCTTGAAGATCGTCTCCCCGATGTTGTCGGCATACAGCTTGTGTTTGTTGGTGAACTCTGCGATCATCATGTAGTTGGAGTTGAGTCTATGCTCCACCATCCCCTAACACTTGAAAACTTGTTGCTCCATTGCTTCGAGCCTCGTCTCCACGCTTCAGGTCCCCTTCGGCCCCTCAGCATCATGGATGTGCAGCAACCCATCATGCATCTCAATCGTTTGATGGTGTCGCTGCACCTCCGCTAGGTAAGGGTTGATGACCTTCTCGAAGAACTTGTCCTTGGGTGCACTTGGAGACGTCATGATAATCTAGATCTGTCAGAAAAACAACTCGAAACAAAGACAAGAGATTTTTGCGTGATACGGGAGTCAAAACTCCCGGGAAGTTACATAATGAATTTTTACCGACCAAAATACGTGTCCTGCAAGAAAACGGAGTCCAGAGAGCACACGAGGTTCCCACGAGGTAGGGGGCGCGCCCTCCACCCTCGTGGGGCCCTTTTGTCCTTTCCGAACTGTTTCTTATTTTTCTATTTTTCTAAATATTCCAAAACAGAGAAATATTGCCATAAAAACTGTTTTGGAGTCGGTTTACTTACCGTACCGCATAGCTATTCCTTTTCGGAGTCTGAAACGTTCTGGAAAGTGTCCTTTATGTACTCCTCCGGGGTTATGGTCTCAATAACATTGCTTTCAACATTTATGGGATTACCTGAGATATAGTGTTTGATTCTTTGACCATTTACCACCTTCGGATTTGTGCCTGCGAAGTTGTTGATTTTTATGGCACCGGAACGATAGAGCTCCTCGATAACGTAGGGACCTTCCCATTTAGAGAGAAGTTTTCCTGCAAAAAATCTTAAACGAGAGTTGTATAGCAATACATAATCACCTACATTAAACTCACGCTTTTGTATTCTTTTATCATGCCACCTTTTAACCTTTTCTTTAAACAACTTGGCATTTTCGTAGGCTTGGGTTCTCCATTCATCAAGTGAGTTAATATCAAATAACCTCTTGTCACCAACAAGTTTAAAATCATAATTTAGTTCTTTAATAGCCCAATAAGCCTTGTGTTCTAGTTCGAGAGGTAAGTGACATGCTTTTACATAGACCATTTTATACGGAGACATACCCATAGGATTTTTATATGCAGTTCTATAGGCCCATAATGCATCATCAAGTTTCTTGGACCAATTCTTTCTAGACCTATTAACAGTCTTTTGCAAAATTAATTTGAGTTCTCTATTACTCAATTCTACTTGACCACTAGACTGAGGATGATAAGGAGATGCAATTCTATAATTAACATCATATGTAGCAAGCATTTTACGGAAAGCACCATGAATAAAATGTGAACCACCATCAGTCATTAGATATCTAGGGACTCCAAACCTTGGAAATATAACTTCTTTAAGCATTTTAATAGAAGTGTTATGATCCGCACTACTAGTTGGAATAGCTTCTACCCACTTGGTAACGTAATCAACAACAACTAAAATATGTGTATAACCATTAGAGGAAGGCAAAGGTCCCATATAGTCAAAGCCACAAACATCAAATGGTTCAATAACAAGTGAATAATTCATACGCATTTCTTGACGTCTACTAATATTACCAATTCTTTGACATTCATCACAAGATAAGACAAACTTACGGGAATCCTTGAAGAGAGTAGGCCAATAAAAAGCAGATTGTAGTACCTTATGTGCAGTTCTATCTCCAGCGTGGTGCCCTCCATAAGCTTCGGAGTGACACTTGCGTAGGATCTGTTCTTGTTCATGTTCAGGTACACAACATCTAATAACACCATCTACTCCTTTATAAAGATGTGGGTCATCCCATAAGTAATGCCTCAAATCATAAAAGAACTTTTTCTTTTGCTGGTATGTGAAACTAGGTGGTATAAACTTAGCAACAATGTAATTAGCATAATCAGCATACCATGGAGCAGTATGAGAAGCATTTATGACATTTAATTCCTCATCAGGAAAGCTATCATCAAGAGGTAGTGGGTCATCAAGCACATTTTCTAACCTAGACAAGTTGTCTGCAACGGGGTTCTCAGCTCCTTTTCTATCAACAATATGTAAATCAAATTCTTGAAGCAAGAGAACCCATCTAATAAGTCTAGGTTTAGCATCTTTCTTTTCCATAAGATATTTAATAGCAGCATGATCAGTGTGAATAGTTACTTTAGAATCAACAATATAGGGTCTAAACTTATCACAAGCAAATACAACTGCTAAGAATTCTTTTTCAGTAGTAGCATAATTTCTTTGAGCATTGTCTAGAGTTTTACTAGCATATTGAATAACATTTAGTTTCTTATCAACTCTTTGTCCTAGAACAGCACCTACAGCATAATCACTAGCATCACACATAATTTCAAAGGGTAAATTCCAATCAGGTGGCTGAACAATAGGTGCAGATATCAATGCTTTCTTAAGTATTTCAAATGCTTCTACACAATCATCATCAAAGACAAATGGTATATCTTTTTGTAATAAATTAGTCAGGGGCCGAGAAATTTTTGAGAAGTCCTTAATGAACCTCCTATAAAACTCAGCATGACCAAGGAAACTTCTTATACCTTTGATGTCCTTGGGACATGGCATCTTTTCAATAGCATCAACCTTGGCTTTATCAACTTCAATACCTCTTTCAGAAACTTTATGCCCCAAGACAATACCTTCATTAACCATAAAGTGGCACTTTTCCCAATTCAGGACAAGATTAGTTTCTTCACATCTCTGCAAAACTCGATCAAGGTTGCTCAAGCAATCATCAAAAGAAGATCCATAGAAGGAAAAGTCATCCATGAAAACCTCACAAATCTTTTCACAAAAGTCAGAGAATATAGCCATCATGCATCTTTGAAAGGTAGCAGGTGCATTACATAAACCAAAAGGCATATGTCTAGAAGAAAAAGTACCAAAAGGGCATGTAAAGGTAGTATTTGATTGATCTTTGGCTGACACAGGTATTTGAGAGAAACCAGAATAACCATCTAGAAAGCAAAAATGTGTATGTTTGGATAATCTTTCTAGCATTTGATCGATAAAAGGTAAGGGGTAATAATCATTTTTAGTAGCCTTATTTAATTTGCGGAAATCAATTACCATCCTTTAACTAGTAATAATTCTTTGAGGAATCAATTCATCTTTATCATTAGGAACAACACTAATACCTCCCTTCTTAGGGACACAATGGACAAGGCTTACCCACTGACTATCAGCAACGGGGTAAATTATACCTGCCTCAGGGAGCTTTAGTATCTCCTTTCTTACCACTTCTTTCATTTTAGGATTCAGTCAGCATTGATGATCACGAACTGGTTTAGCATCTTCTTCCAAATTAATTTTATGTTGGCATGGAGTGGGACTAATGCCCTTAAGATCATCAAGAGTATACCCAATAGTAGCACGGTGCTTCTTCAGAATTTTCAATAATCTCTCTTCTTCATGTTCTAAAAGGTTAGCACTAATAATAACAGGGTATATCTTTTTCTCATCAAGATAAGCATATTTAAGAGTATCCGGTAACGGTTTAAGCTCAAACACGGGATCACCCTTGGGTGGAGGAGGACTCCTAGGATTTCAACAGGTAAATTGTGTTTCAGAATAGGTTCCTGTTTAAAGAATACTTCATCAAATTCCCTTCTTTCATTCATAAACATATCATTTTCATGGTCTAGCAAATATTGTTCTAAAGGATCACTAAGAGGTACGACAATAGAGGCAAGACCATTAATTTCATCTTTACTGGGTAATTCTTCTTCACGATGTTGTCTACTAAATTTAGAAAAATTAAATTCATGAGTCATATCATCTAAACCGACAGTAACAACATCTCTTTTACAATCTATGGTAGCATTAACAGTATTTAAGAAGGGTCTACCAAATATAATGGGACAGAAGCTATCTTGTGGGGAACCAAGAATAAGAAAATCAACAGGATATTTAGTTTTCCCACACAAGACTTCAACATCTCTAACAATTCCCATTGGTGAAATATCTCTATTAGCAACTTTAATTGTGACATCAATATCTTCTAACTCAATAGGTGCAATGTCATGCATAATTTCGTTGTATAAGTCAATAGGTATTGCACTAGCACTAGCACCCATATCACATAAGCCATGATAACAATGATATCCTATTTTAACAGAAATAACAGGCATGCCTATCACAGGTCTAGGTTTATCTGTATCACGGGGTTTAGCAATTCTAGCAGTTTCATCACAGAAATAAATAACATGCCCATCTATATTATTAGACAAGAGATCTTTAACAATAGCAATATTAGGTTCAACTTTAACTTGCTCAGGACGTATATATGTTTTAATATTGCTTTTATGAACCACAATTGAAGCTTTAGCATGATCCTTTATCTTAACAGGGAAAGGTGGTTTCTCAACATAAGGAGTAGCTACAAAAGGATCATTATAAGTAATAGTCTTTTCTTCAATTTTAATTGGTGCAGCTACTTTTACTTCTATGGGAGGATGATATTTAAACCACTTCTCCTTGGGGAGATCAACATAAGCAGCAAAAGATTCATAGAAAGAAGCTACTATCTCAGAGTCAAGTCCATATTTAGTGCTAAATTTACGAAAAATATCGGTATCCATAAAAGATTTAACACAATCAAAACTAGGTGTCATACCTAACTCCTTATCATTGTCGAGGTCCCAATCTCCAGAGTTGTGTTTAATTATTTCCAATAAATCCCATTTGAATTCAACAGTCTTCATCATAAAAGAGCCAGCACAAGAAGTATCAAGCATGGTGCGATTGTTATCAGAAAGCCGAGCATAAAAATTTTGAATAATCATTTTTCTTGAGAGCTCATGATTGGGGAATGAATATAACATTGATTTAAGCCTCCCCAAAGCTTGAGCAATGCTTTCTCCTTCGCGAGGCCAAAAATTACATATATAATTGCGATCACGATGAACAAGATGCATAGGATAAAACTTTTGATGAAATCTCAATTTCAACCGTTTGTAGTTCCAAGACTCCATATCTTCACATAGCCTATACCATGTCGATGCATATCCCCTCAAAGATAAAGGGAAGAGCTTCTTCTTAACAACATCTCCGGGTACACCTGCAAGCTTAAATAATCCACAAACTTCATCCACATATATTAGATGCTCATCAGGATGTTTTGTTCCATATCCTAAAAAAGGTTTAGCTAGCAGTTTTTCTACCATACCCAAAGGAATTTCAAAGCAAGCATTTTCATTTTCAGTAGGTTCAGTAGGTTGAGGAGCAACTCTTTGCTCTACTGGTCGGGGTGAAGATACCCCGAACAAGCCCCTCAGAGGATTACTTTCCATAGTAACAAGTGACAGTAAATTTCAGCACACTATATAAATTTTTCCTTACCAAATTCCACCTACCAAAGGCGCTTCACTCCCCGGCAACGGCGCCAGAAAAGAGTCTTGATGACCCACAAGTATAGGGGATCTATCATAGTCCTTTCGATAAGTAAGAGTGACGGTGTCCTAGACTAGGGGGTACTCACCACGTCGTCTCCCGATCTGTTAGATTGGGCCGAGGACCCCCATGGCCGTATACTCATGGGCCAGTTTGGACAACTGCCGCATACATGGAAGATTCCACAAGACTTGGTGATCAAGACAAGGACTCCTCCCCATCGGCGTATTCGGCTAGGACTCTTGTTCTCCTAGGCCTCTGGTGCATTATATAAACCGGGACCAGGCTAGTCGATATATCATATACAACAATCATACCATAGGCTAGCTTCTAGGGTTTTAGCCTCTATGATCTTGTGGTAGATCAATTCTTGTAATGCTCATATCATCAATATCAATCAAGCAAGACGTAGGGTATTACCTCCATCAAGAGGGCGCGAACCTGGGTAAACATCGTGTCCCCTGCCTCCTAATACCATCGATCCTAGACGCACAGTTCAGGACCCCCTATCCGAGATCCGCCGGTTTTGACACCGACATTGGTGCTTTCATTGAGAGTTCCGCTGTGTGATCGGCAAAAGGATCAATGGCTCGCCCGCGGGTCAACTGCGACGCCGGCATCTTCGTCGCTGGCTCGACTGGTCACCTTGGCTCGACCGAGGACCGTGCTCCATCTCCACGTCATGTTCAGACGGGGGCCTTCTTCAACATCAACTCCGATCTCTATCATGATCATAGAGGAGTCATCCATGGAGCTCGAGGGCTCAACGTCAACATTGCCCTCGGGCGGCCGTGCTGTTTTCATGGACAGCGAACTTGTATTCGCCATCACCACCTCCTCGGGTGTCGGTTTCATGATTGCTTTGGTGGAACAGTGCGGAATTACGTCTACAACAGCCATGCAAAATTTGGTCGAGTTCCGATGGAGGAATATCCGACAATCTACGATATACCGGAGCCCTATCAAATCTGGACGGGAATCTGGACGAGTTTAGGTCGTGGTCTCCAGAGCCCAGCTCGGAGGTCCTTTGGAAGATCCAACCGTTCACCTAATGCGGAATTCCCATATCTACCACCCCTCCAAATTTCAGCTTGATCCGACGGTTCAAACTCCGGGAACCTGCCGATGAGTGGACCAATTTTCGGACCCGTTTTCTGCGCGAATACGGATCCGACCCGAATTCATATTTCTTTATGAACGTGATATTGGGCAACCTTTTTAGAGGAATTCTCTTCTAGGGTATTGCGCGTTGTTTTTAAACACGTGCCCGTAAATTTTTGAACCTCCCTTGAGGTCATCTTCATCATCATGCTGGTGTCAAACCAGTCTAGCAATATTGCTGCAAGGCTGCCGACCTGCGCTAGACACGTCGTCACTTTGTTGAGCCGAGCTCAACTTCTTTGGATCATCATCTCGGCAAGCCGAAAAAGAGTCCAGCATCGCGAAGGATAAATCATCACCAACATCGCCGCCCCATGGATTACACGGAGCGGGCATACCGGCATCGTCGTACGGTCACTTCATCAAGCCGGCACCAACCACATCACGACCTGCATCGGCAGGGCTGCACTATAGCTTCTTCAAGCTGGTGTCCATCACGCCGACCTACTTCGACTCATCGGTTGACATCGAGGCTTCGACATCTCGGCTGGACCGGGGGCTTCACCATCTCTTCATCAACCTACTCCGGAGACTTCGGCGTCACTAGCCGACCAGCTCCGTCACGTTAGCTGGACCGAGGGCTTTGCCTCGGCGAGCCAACCTTTTCCAGCATCGTCATACCGTCGCTTTATCGCCCATCAGGCAATGGGTGTGCGGATCGAGTCCCAATTTTCGGAATCACCTTTCTTCGGATTGCTACAACAAATAAACCAGGTGCTATTAATCCTAGTATTTTTTTGCTTGTTCGGGTTCATTTTTCCCAAGGAATTATTACTCTGGTTTGTTCATCATATGTACATAGGTCTATCAAATGATGGCCGCACTAACGACGGTCGCATGGTGGTTCGGTCAGTTTCCGTACATGGTCCGGCAAACGCCGCATCCGGAACTCGGACCGACCTGTGAATTCAGGCTTTGCCACGCCTTTACCGCATCACGCCGACGCCCTGCATCGACATTGACTTCGGCGCCAGGCATATTTCTTTTATTACTCACTTTGCATAAATTATTTATTATGCAACATTTTTTAAATTATTATTATTACTATTATCTCCGGTTTGCACTATTTTTTGTGCACAGGAAAATGATCTGGGTTGGGCAGTATCGTCAACTCGGCGTACTGACATACCACGTTACCTCGGCTGGATGGGGGGCTTCGTCAACACTTCATTACCCCATGCCAGGGACTTCAGCATCAGTCTGTCAGCCCGCATTGACCGTGCTATGTCACCACTTCGGAGTGCCGAGATCTTTGCTCCGCCACCTTGGGACCGGCTTGGGGGATGGAACCTTGCCCCTCATCAAGCTCGGGTCGCGTCATCAATACCGAACACATTAACCAGCTAAGTTGCCTTCATGCTCAAAACTTTAAATTTTTAACTTGTGTTCGGTTCAACCAAGCATTATACCTTTTTGAAAAAAGTTGCTTGTAGAGAATCTCCTTGTCAAAACTTTGTTTGTGACACACAAATTCAAATACCCCATTTACTTGGGGGGCTCCCTTGATGGAGATTTTCCTCTTGCATATGATTATACTTGTACGGCTTCGTTCCTTGTTCGTGTATTACGCCACAATATGCACCATATTGACCTAAGCGATTTGCAAGCTAGGTTGCCTGGCTCCTGTGTTTACCCCTACGTTCCCGATTGTTCGGCTAGGGAGTAAAGGGAGCACCTCTGTGATTGTCACGACCGGGTCCTCTGAGCTCTGACCTCAGACTGGGTGAAGCCGAAAGCTAGCGCTCTTATTGTTTTCAATCATGGTCGGCACACAACGAGACTCGTGAGTACAAAAAATCTATTGCACAAGTCTCATAGTAATAATGAGCACCGAAGAAAGGTATCGGTGGGGGTACTATTTTCTTCGAAAATGCTTCTTACACTTCGTCTGTAATATAGCATAAGTTCCCTGAGCGCGCTTTTTCTGTTACAGCCTTATGGCCCGGTTGCCTGGTTATCGGAAACACTGTCGATATTCTCGACAGGTGGAGTACATAACACTTTTCGATCCTTGACCGAAGAGGGAGAAGCTGACGGTCGGTTAAGACGCGTTTAAAGTTTGGGTGAACAAAGATATGATATTAGTACTTCATTACATACCATCATTATACATAAAATTCTTTTACCCAAGTCACTTGGGGGCTCTTAAATTTATATGAGCCATTTTATAATAAGTGTTCTTCTTCTTAGTTGTTGCAAAGTTTTTATTGCTATTATTATTCATCACTCCTTTTTTTCGACACGAGTGTGTGGTCACTAGCCGGGGAGCCTAATTTCTCTCTCAAAGCCGCTAGAGTTTAGTTTGCTAAACTGGCCTAATGAGAAGTACTCCACCTTCAGGATAGGAGGTTGAAGCCGTAGGCTGACCCGCTTGGAGTCTTGAGATAGGATGTGTCATGTTAAAGCACGATAGAAGAACTCTTTTTTTCTAAGAACAATTTTCGGATTGGCACCGAACACTTGATCTTGTTCGGACGTCATGTTTTTACTAACGTTTTTTGGGTTTTCCAAGCTTTTGGCACTTTTAAACTATTTGTGTGTTTTCAGCACAAGTCTTGCAGTGCAACGCCGGACACCTTTAGAGATTCGGCAAAAAACATTCTCGGATATTGCTATATATGCATTGGTTTCGAATTGTGTCTTCGGTCAATATTTGGGTTGCCCGGCTCCTGCGTTTGCCTCCTACATTCCGCTTTGTTCGTCTAGGTGTGCAAAGGGGGAACCACTGAGATTGTGCTTCCAGATCACATGGTTAAGCACCTCAGTGGAGAAAGCCAAAAACTGACTGTCACAATAAGCGTAAACTGGTCAGCGATCTGATGACTGTGTTATATGATGGGCCATTCATAACATTAGCCGAAGTGTTTACGACTTGACCTCGACTATCGCCGAACACTACCTGGGGCTATTAACTGGCCTCCCAAACTAAATCCTCGATATTTTGCTCTTACATTAGAGCTGAGGTTTCATGATCATGCTTAGCATGACAACCCAAAGAAAGGAACCGCTATCGGGACTATTTTCTTTGGAAGACATTTCTTATGTTAAACAGTAATATAACATATCTCTCTACGTACCTTTGTTTATAAAACCGTATGGCCAGTTTGCCTTGTTTGTCGTAAATCTTTGCCCTCATAAAGGCTTTATAAAGTAGGACAAACACTCCTCGGCTACTGGCCGAGGAGGTTGAAGCCGATGGTCGGTCAACAAAGTTTTGTACAATGCGGATCCGAGCATTAATGATGTAAAGTACTTGGATACATAGAGCCATTACACATAATTTGTGATTTTACTATGGATATCGATCCTTAATTTGGCCACCCGTGCCCGCACTAAGGCTCGGGGGCTACTGGGCTTCGGGCTTATTATTTACAAATATTAAAGGGGCACATCGATCCCCTGATCTGATGTTGCCACCCGACCAGTGTCTCGGGGGCTACTGCATTGCCTGTCCAATGCATAAAATTTTAAGTGCAATACAATTTCCGAGGAGATTTTGGTCCCCAGGTTGGTTGGCCGCACCCAACCTGAGTCTCGAGGACTGAGCACGCCGCTTTTTGTGTCCCAAAGTATTCTGCCGAGCTAGGACTTGATCCTCAGGCCGATTTTGCAAATCAACCTGAGTCTCAGCGGCTACTGGGATCAGCGGTCTTACATCATCCTTCAGGTGCATCTCGGGTTTTAGACCGATACACACCTTGAGGGCTACTGGCTATATATCTCGGTAGAGAATAAATTGCACCAATCAAAAATATTGACAAAAAATTGGCCCACAGTCGGGGTGGTGCACCACCTTGGAAGCAGTCCGGCATAAAGCTCGGGCACTAGTGGCTGGATCCATAGAGGGCATTTCCAGCATTAAGCTCGGCTAAACTCCTTCAACTTTTTTGGACCAAGATGATCTATGACATCTTGGGTATAGTCTGGCGTTGGAGCTTGGACACAGTCCGGCGTTGGAGCTCGGATACATATCGGCGTTGGAGATCGGAAGCAGTCCGACATTGGTGCTCAGCTACAAAAGATACCTCGAATGCAGTCTGGCGTTAGAGCTCGGACGCAAGAGGACACTGCCTCCTGGGAACAACTTCAAACCTGAGGTGTGGCATAAAAATAACAAGGCATTGATAAAGGCCGGAGACTTAAAGGGGCTCCTCGGATACCCTACGTGTAAACTCGTCGAATGCATTTCGGCGATCCTCAAGATCGAAGATGAGAAGATTTGTTGAACCAGTTTTCAAGACCGACAACCGAAGATGAAGAATAGTTCGAAAGAATCAACGAGCGTCCCTAACTTGAAGACCGGTTTAGGGGGCTACTGACAGTGTCCTGGACTAGGGGGTACTCACCACGTCGTCTCCCGATCTGTTAGATTGGGCCGAGGACCCCCATGGCCGTATACTCATGGGCCAGTTCGGACAACTGCCGCATACATGGAAGATTCCACAAGACTTGGTGATCAAGACAAGGACTCCTCCCCACCGGCGTATTCGGCTAGGACTCTTGTTATCCTAGGCCTCTGATGCATTATATAAACCGAGGCCAGGCTAGTCGATAGATCATATACAACAATCATACCATAGGCTAGCTTCTATGGTTTTAGCCTCTATGATCTCGTGGTAGATCAACTCTTGTAATACTCATATCATCAATATCAATCAAGCAGGACGTAGGGTATTACCTGCATCAAGAGGGCCCGAACCTGGATAAACATCGTGTCCCCTACCTCCTGATACCATCGATCCTAGACGCACAGTTCGGGACCCCCTACCCAAGATCCGCCGATTTTGACACCGACAAAGAGTGTCAAACCCAACAAGGAGCAGAAGGAAATGATAAGCGGTTTCCAGCAAGGTATTCTCTGCAAGTACTGAAATAAGTGGTAACAGATAGTTTTGTGATAGGATAATTTGTAACGAGCAACAAGTAACAAAAGTAAATAAAGTGCAGCAAGGTGGCCCAATTCTTTTTGTAGCAAAGGACAAGCCTGGACAAACTCTTATATAGAGAAAAGCGCTCCCGAGGACACATGGGAATATCGTCAAGCTAGTTTTCATCACGCTCATATGATTCGCGTTTGGTACTTTGATAATCTGATATGTGGGTGAACCGGTGCTTGGGTACTGTCCTTACTTGGACAAGCATCCCACTTATGATTAACCTCTATTGCAAGCATCCACAACTACAACAAAAGTATTAAGGTAAACCTAACCATAGCATGAAACATATGGATCCAAATCAGCCCCTTACGAAGCAACGCATAAACTAGGGTTTAAGCTTCTGTCACTCTAGCAACCCATCATCTACTTATTACTCCCCAATGCCTTCCTCTAGGCCCAAACAATGGTGAAGTGTCATGTAGTCGACGTTCACATGACACCACTAGAGGGATGACAACATACATCTCATCAAAATATCGAACGAAGACCAAATTCACATGACTACTAATAGCAAGACTTCTCACATGTCCTCAGGAACAAAAGTAACTACTCACAAAGCATAAACATGTTCATAATCAGAGGGGTATTAATGTGCATATAGGATCTGAACATATGATCTTCCACCAATTAAACCAACTAGCATCAACTACAAGGAGTAATTAACACTACTAGCAACCTACTAGCTCCAATCCCGGACTTGGAGACAAGAATTGGATACAAGAGATGAACTAGGGTTTTGAGATGAGATGGTGCTGATGAAGATGTTGATGGAGATTGCCCTCTCGCGATGAGAGGAGCGTTGGTGATGATGATGGCGATGATTTCCCCCTCCGGGAGGGAAGTTTCCCCGGCAGAACAACCCCGCCAGAACCCTAGATTGGTTCCGCCAAGGTTCTGCCTTGTGGCAGCGGAGTTTCGTCCGAGAAGATGGCTTATGATTTTTTTCCATCGAAAGAGTCCATATAGCAGAAGATGGTCACCGGGGGCCACCAGGGGGCCCACGGGGTAGGGGGCGCGCCCAGGGGGTACGGCGTGCCCCCCACCCTCGTGGGCAGGGTGTGGCCCCCCTGGTGAAGTTCTTGCGCTCAATGTTTTTTATATATTTGGAAAACATAATCTGTGAAGTTTCAGGACTTTTGGAGCTGTGCAGAATAGGTCTCTAATATTTGCTTCTTTTCCAGCCAGAATCCCAGCTGCCGGCATTCTCCCTCTTTATGTAAACCTTGTAAAATAAGAGAGAATAGGCATAAGTATTGTGACATAATGTGTAATAACAGCCCATAAGGCAATAAATATTGATATAAAAGCATGATGCAAAATGGACGTATCAAGCGACACCTTCCACCGAAATCACTGCCCCCTCCTCCAATTATGCGCCTCCCACAACCATTTTACATGTAGTATAACATGGAGCTGAGTAGCATGCGGCTGCACGCGCGAACGAGGTGGCTATGGCTGACATGCGTGTCGACCACCAGATCATGGAGGAGCACCTCGTCTTCAAGGCCACCGTCGACACCGCCGCATGGTTATCTACTTTAAAATATAGTCCGTGATGTTTTCTCGAGGCCACCGCTAGTGCCTTCTAGTGATTTGTCCTCTGTAATGTTAATATGCAATCTGATGTTCAGTTAACAGTTTGGTCCTCTGAAATGTAATGTTCAGTTAACACTTTGGTCCAACAATTGCTACATTTCGTAGTACTGTTCTCAAGCATTCTTTGTTTTGTTAACTATCTCATCTTCTGGTACATGTTTCTATTCTGCAATGTCGTGCTCAGTTAACTATTTTAGTTCATTTGGTCTGCTGTCCATTTAGCTATTTGGTTCAGTTCTGCAATTTGATTTTCATTTGCTGTGGGTACAATTTTGTATTGTTATGCATGTGGCACCAATCGAATTTGGCTGTACTCAATACATATTCTATTGATAGTGTGGCAACTCTCAGTTAACCTGATCAAGATCTTCCTTATGTGTGTTGCAGGGAAACAATGGGAGACACCACGGTTTACCATCGAGGTTTGTTCAAGCAGGGTCCTTTGGCTAATAGCACATTATTGTGCAGTTGCAGGAATCATTCTAATACTTAGGTTTCTTACAATTTGGTCTTGCACATGTAGGTCCTGCTGTCAGAGGCTTAGACCCATTGTTCGACCCATTTTGCATATGGGGAAATGAGATGTCCATGAATATCAGTCAAGTCAAGAAACTCAGAAAGATTGATAGGATGAAGAAACTTGCGATGAATAATAGCAAGATCTTTGTTTGTGTTGGGGAACATAGCAATAATTCAAAAAATTTCCTACGTGTCACCAAGATCAATCTAGGAGATACTAGCAACGAGAGAGAGGGAGTGCATCTTCATACCCTTGAACATCGCTAAGCGTAAGCGTTACAAGAACACGGTTGGTGGAGTCGTACACGCAGCGATTCAGATCGCGGTCGATTCCGATCTAAGCGCCGAACAACGGCGCCTCCGCGTTCAACACACGTACAACCCGGGAACGTCTCCTCCTCCTTCTTGATCCATCAAGGGGAGAGGATAATTTGAGGGAGAACTCCGATAGCACGACGACGTGGTGGTGATGGAGCTCGTGGTTCTCCGGCAGGGCTTCGCCAAGCGCTACGGAGAAGGAGGTGTAGGAGAGGGGAAGGGGCTGCGCCAGGGGAAGGGTGTGTGGCTGCCCTCTCTCTCCCTCACTATATATAGGGGAAGGGGTTGGAGGAGGCACCCTAGGGTTCCCTAGGGAGAGGCAGCGGCCACAGGGGAAACCCTAGATGGGTTTGGGCGCCCCCACCCCTAGGAAACTTGCCCCCCAAGCTGGGAGGGGTGGCTGCCCTAGGGGAGGCGCCCCCACCTCTCCAGGTTATGTGAGATGGGGTGGGAGGGGCGCTCAGCCCCTTAGTGGGCTGATGTGCCCCATCCCCTTGGCCCATAAGGCCCCCAACGCTTGTCGGGGCCTCCGAAACCCCTTTCGAACACGCTGGTCGTCACCCGGTACCCCCGGAACAATTCCGGACTCCAATATCCTTCGTCCAATATATCGATCTTCACCTCCGGACCATTCCGGAACTCCTCATCACATCCGGGATCTCATTCGGGACTCCGAACAACCTTCGGTAACCACATACTATTTCCCATAACAACTCTAGCGTCACCGAACCTTAAGTGTGTAGACCCTACGGGTTTGGGAACCATGCAGACATGACCGAGACATCTCTCCGGCCAATAACCAATAGCGGGATCTGGATACCCATATTGGCTCCTACATGTTCCACGATGATCTCATCGGATGCACCACGATATCGGGGATTCAATCAATCCCGTATACAATTCCCTTTGTCTATCGGTATGTTACTTGCCCGAGATTCGATCGCCGGTATCCCCATACCTCGTTCAATCTCGTTACCGGCAAGTCTCTTTACTCGTTCTGTAACGCATGATCCCATGGCTAACTCTTTAGTCACATTGAGCTCATTATGAAGATGCATTACCGAGTGGGCCTAGAGATACCTCTCCGTCATACAGAGAGACAAATCCCAGTCTTGATTCGTGCCAACCCAACAGACACTTTCGGAGATACCTGTAGTGCACCTTTATAGCCACCCAGTTACGTTGTGACGTTTGGTACACCCAAAGCATTCCTACGGTATTCAGGAGTTGCACAATCGCATGGTCTAAGGAAATGATACTTGACATTAGAAAAGCTTTAGCCAACGAACTACACAGTCTTGTGCTATGCTTAGGATTGGGTCTTGTCCATCACATCATTCTCCTAATGATGTGATCCCGTTATCAACGACATCCAATGTCCATGGTCAGGAAACCATGACCATCTATTGATCAACGAGCTAGTCAACTAGAGGCTTACTAGGGACATGTTGTGGTCTATGTATTCACACATGTATTACGGTTTCCGGTTAATACAATTATAGCATGAACAATAGACAATTATCATGAACAAGGAAATATAATAATAACCATTTTATTATTGCCTCTAGGGCATATTTCCCATAGTCTCCCAGTTGCACTAGAGTCAATAATCTAGTTCACATCTCCATGTGATCAACACTTATAGTTCACATCGCCATGTGACTAACACCCAAAGAGTTCACTAGAGTCAATAATCTAGTTCACATCACCATGTGATTAACACTCAATGAGTTCTAGGGTCTGATCATGTTATACTTATGAGAGAGGTGTCAGTCAACGGGTCTGCAACATTCAGATCCGTGTGTTCTTCGCAAATCTCTATTTCATATTGCAGATGTTGCTACTATGCTCCACTTGGAGCTATTCCAAATGGTTGCTCCACTGTATGTATCCGGTTTGCTACTCAGAGTCATCTGGATAGGTGTTAAATCTTGCATCGACATAACCCTTTACGCCGAACTCTTTATCACCTCCATAACTGAGAAATTTTCCTTATTCCTAAGGACAATTTTGACCGCTATCCAATGATCCATTCCTGGATCACTCTTGTACTGCCTTGACAAACATGTGGCAAGGCACATCGCGAAACACATCATGGCATATCGTCTAGAGCCTATGGCTAAGGCTTAGGGGACAACTTTCGTCCTTTCTCTTTCTTCTACCGTGGTCGAGCTTCAAGTCTTAACTTCACACCTCACAAATCAGGCAAGAACTCCTTCTTTGACTGATCCATCTTGAACTCCTTCGAGATCATGTCAAGGTATGTGCTCTGTGAAAGTCTTATCATGCGTATTGATCTATCTCTATAGATCTTGATACCCAACATGTAAGAAATTTTACACAGGTCTTCCTTTGAAAAACTCCATTCAAACAACCCTTCATGCTTTCTAGAAATTCTACATCATTTCCGATCAACAATATGTCATCCATATATACCTATCAGAAATGTTGTAGAGCTCCCACTCACTTTCTTGCAAATACAAGTTTCTTGCAAACTTTGTATAAACCCAAATGCTTTGATCGCCTCATCAAAGCTTATGTTCCAACTCTGAGATGCTTGCTCCAGTCCATAGAAGGATCGCTGGAGTTTGCATACCTTTTAGCATCCTTAGGATTGACAAAAACCTTTCGGGTGCATCACATACAACCTTTCCTCACGGAAACTGTCAAGGAAACTTTGTTTTGACATCCATCTGCCTGATTTCGTAAATGAAAATGCAGCAACTGCTAACATAGATCTAACAAACTTTAGCATCGCTATGATTGAGAGAGTCTCATCATAGTCAACTCCTTGAACTTGTCGGAAACTTCTTTGAGACAAGTTGAGCTTCACAAATGGTGACATTACCATCAACGTCTGTCTTCTTCTTAAAGATCCATTTATTCTCAATGGCTTGCCGTTCATCGGGCAAGTCCACCAAAGTCCATACTTTGTTCTCATACATGGATCCTATCTCAGATTTCATGGCTTCTAGCCATTTATTGGAATCCGGGCCCACCATCGCTTCTTCATAGCTCATAGGTTCATCGTTGTCCAACAACATGACCTTTAAGACAGGGTTACCAATGAGAAGTTGTACACACCCTTGTCGACCTACGAGGTTCGATAGTAATTTGATCTGAAGCTTCATGATCATCATCATTAGCTTTCTCTTCAACTGACGTAGTTGCCACAGAAACATCTTTCTGTGCTGCGCTACTCTCTGGTTGAAGTGAAGGTTCAACAACCATCAAGTTATATCTTCCTCCCACTCAATTCTTTTGAGAGAAACTCTTTCTCGAGAAAGGACTTGTTCTTAGCGACAAACACTTTGCCCTCAGATATGAGATAGAAGGTATACCCAATCGTCTTGTTTGGGTATTCTATGAAGATACAATTTTCCGCTTTGGGTTCGAGCTTTTCTGACCGAAGCCTATCGACATAAGCATCGTAGCCCCAAACCTTAAGAAACAACAACTTTGGTTTGTTGCCAAACCATAGTTCATACGGTGTCGTCTCCACGGACTTAGATGGTGCCCTATTTAAACTGAATGTAATTGTCTTTAATGCATAACCCCCAAAACGGCGGTAGATTGGTAAGAGACATCATACACCATATCCAATAAGGTTCGATTACGATGTTCGGACACACCATCATGCTATGGTGTTCCAGGCGGCGTCAACTGTGAAACGATTCCACCTTGTCTTTAGTGATTGCCAAACTCATAACTCAGATACTTTCCCTTTGATCAGATCGAAGGAACTTGATCTTCTTGTTACGATGATTCTCAACTTAACTCTGAAATTGCTTGAACTTTTTAAACATTTCAGACTTATGCTTCATTAAGTAAATATACCCATATCTACTCAATTTACCAGTGAAGGTGAGAAAATAACAATATCCACTGCGCGCCAACACTCATCGGACCGCACACATCAGCATGTATGATTTCCAACAAGTCACTTGCCCGTTCCATTGTTCCAAAGAACGGGGTTTTAGTCATCTTGCCAAAGAGGCATGGTTCGCATGTGTCAAGTGATTCAAAATCAAGTGACTTGAAAAGTCCATTAGCATGGAGGTTCCTTCATGCGCTTTACACCAATATGACCTAAGCGGCAGTGCCACATGAAAGTGGTACTATCATTATCAACTCTACATCTTTTGGCATCAATGTTATGAACATGTGTATAACTACAACCAAGATTCAATAAACCATTCAAATTGTGTGCATGACCATATAAGGTATTATTCATGTAATCAGAATAACCATTATTCTCTGACTCAAATGAATAACTGTGTTGCAATAAACATGATCTAATCATGTTCATGCTCAACGCAGACACCAATGCAAACAACATTTATCTAGGCTCAACACTAATCCCGAAGGTAGAGGGAGCGTGCGATGGTGATCACATCAACCTTGGAAACACTTCCAACACACATCGTCACCTCGCCCTTAGCTAGTCTCCATTAATTCCGTAGATTTTGTTTCGAGTTACCAATATTAGCAACTGAACCAGTATCTAATACCCAGGTGCTACCAGGAGTACTAGTAAGGTACACATCAATAACACACATATATCAAATATACTTTTGTTGAAGTTGACAACCTTCTTATCTACCAAGTATTTGAGGCAGTTCCGCTACCAGTGAACGTTCCCCTAATAGAAGCACTTTGTCTCGGGTTCGGGTTCTTGGGTTTCTTCACTAGAGCCCCAACTGGCTTGCCATTCAAGAAGTTTCCCTTCTTTCCCTTGCCCTTCTTTGAAACCAGTTCTCTTGTTAACCATCAACACTTGATGCTCCTTCTTGATTTCTACCTTTGCGGCCTTAAGCACGACGAACAGCTCCGGGATTATCTTCCCTTTCATGTTATAGTTCATCACAAAACTCTGGTAGCTTGGTGATAGCGACTGGAGAACTTTTGTCAATCACTCTCTTATCTTGAAGATTAACTCCCACTTGATTCAAGTGATTGGAGTACCCAGACATTCTAAGCACATGCTCACTGGCTGAGCTATTCTCCTCCATCTTGTAGGCAAAGGTCTTGTCAGAGGTCTCAACCTCTCAACACGGGCATGAGCCTGAATACCAATTTCAGCTCTTCGAACATCTCATATGTTCTATGGAGTTCAAAATGCTTTTGGAGCCCCCACTCTAAGACGTAAAGCATGGCGCACTAAACTATCAAGTAGTCATCAAAACGTGTCTACCAGATGTTCACAACATCCACAGACGATGCAGAGGGGTTGGCACACCGAGCGGTGCATCAAGGACATAAGCCTTTTGTGTAGCAATGAGTACAATCCTCAAACTACGGCCCTAGTCCGCACAATTCCTTACAACATCTTTCAACTTAGTCTTTCTCTAGGAACGTATTAAAACAAAGAGCTAAAGCGCGAGCTATTAATCCACAACATAATTTGCAAAGACAATTTAGACTATGTTCATGATAAGTAAGTTCATCTAATCAAATTATTCAATGAACTCCCACTCAGATAGACATCCCTCTAGTCATCTAAGTGATACATGATCCGAATTGACTAGGCCGTGTACGATCATCACGTGAGACGGACTAGTCATCAACGGTAAACATCTCCATGTTGATCGTATCTTCTATACGACTCATGTTCGACCTTTCGGTCTTCCATGTTCCGAGGCCATGTCTGTACATGCTAGGCTCGTCAAGCCAACCTATGTGTTTTGCATGTGTAAATATGGCTTACACTCGTTGTATTTGAACGTTAGAATCTATCGCACCCAATCATCACGTGGTGCTTCGAAACAACGAACCTTTGCAACGCTGCACAGTTAGGGGGAACACTTTCTTGAAATTTTAGTGTGGGATCATCTTATTTATGCTACCGTCGTTCTAAGCAAATAAGATGTAAACATGACAAACATCACATGCAAATCATAAAGTGACATGATATGGCCAATATCATCTTGCGCCTTTGATCTCCATCTTCGAGGCATGGTATGAACACCATCGTCACCGGCATGACACCATGATCTCCATCATCGTGTCTTCATGAAGTTGCCTCACCAACTATTACTTCTACTACTATGGGTAACGGTTAGCAATAAAGTAAAGTAATTACATGGCGTTTTCATTGACATGTAGGTCATAAATAAATTAAGACAACTCCTATGGCTCCTGCCGGTTGTCATACTCATCGACATGCAAGTCGTGATTCCTATTACAAGAACATGATCAATCTCATACATCACATATATCATTCATCACATCCTTTTGGCCATTTCACATCACATAGCATACCCTGCAAAAACAAGTTAGATGTCCTCTATTTGTTGTTGCAAGTTTTACGTGGCTGCTATGGGTTTCTAGCAAGAACGTTTCTTACCTACGCAAAAGCCACAACGGTGATATGCCAATTTCTATTTACCCTTCATAAGGACCCTTTTCATCGAATCCGATCTGACTAAAGTGGGAGAGACAGACACCCGCCAGCCACCTTATGCATCAAGTGCATGTCAGTCGGTGGAACCAGTCTCACGTAAGCGTACGTGTAAGGTCGGTCCGGGCCACTTCATCCCACAATGTCGCTAGATCAAGATAAGACTAGTAACGATAAGCAAATTGAACACATCATTGCCCACAACTGCTTTGTGTTCTACTCGTGCATAGAATCTACGCATAGACCTAGCTCATGATACCACTGTTGGGGAACGTAGCAATAATTCAAAAAAATTCCTACGTGTCACCAAGATCAATCTAGGAGATACTAGCAAAGAGAGAGAGAGAGGGAGTTCATCTTCATACCCTTGAAGATCGCTAAGCGGAAGCGTTACAAGAACGCGGTTGGTGGAGTTGTACACGCAGCGATTCAGATTGCAGTCGACTCCGATCTAAGCGCCGAACAACAGCGCCTCCACGTTCAACACATGTACAACCCGGGAACGTCTCCTCCTTCTTGATCCAGCAAGGGGAGAGGAGAAGTTGAGGGAGAACTTTGACAACATGACGGCATGGTGGTGATGGAGCTCGTGGTTCTCCGGCAGGGCTTCGCCAAGCGCTACGGAGGAGGAGGAGGTGTAGGAGAGGGGAAGTGGCTGCGCCAGGGGAAGGGTGTGTGGCTGCCCTCTCTCTCCCTCACTATATATAGGGGAAGGGGTTGGAGGAGGTGCCCTAGGGTTCCCTAGGGGAGAGGCGGCGACCATAGGGGAAACCCTAGATGGGTTTGGGCGCCCCCACCCCTAGGAAACTTGCCCCCCAAGCTGGGAGGGGTGGCTGCCCTAGGGGAGGCGCCCCCACCCCTAGGAAACTTGCCCCCCAAGCTGGGAGGGGTGGCTTCCCTAGGGGAGGCGCCCCCACCTCTCCAGGTTAGGTGAGATGGGGTGGGAGGGGCGCTCATCCCCTTAGTGGGCTGATGTGCCCCCTCCCCTTTGCCCATAAGGCCCCCCAACGCTTGCCGGGGCCTCCGAAACCCCTTTCGAACACGCTGGTCGTCACCCGGTACCCCCGGAACAATTCCGGACTCCAATAACCTTCGTCCAATATATCGATCTTCACCTCCGGACCATTCCGGAAGTCCTCATCACGTCTGGGATCTCATCCGGGACTCCGAACAACCTTCGGTAACCACATACTATTTCCCATAACAACTCTAGCGTCACCGAACCTTAAGTGTGTAGACCCTACGGGTTCGGGAACCATGCAGACATGACCGAGACATCTCTCCAGCCAATAACCAATAGCAGGATCTAGATACCCATATTGGCTCCTACATGTTCCACGATGATCTCATCGGATGAACCACGATATCGGGGATTCAATCAATCTCGTATACAATTCCCATTGTCTATCAGTATGTTACTTACCTGAGATTCGATCTCCGGTATCCCCATACCTCGTTCAATCTCCTTACCGGCAAGTCTCTTTACTCGTTCCGTAATGCATGATCCCGTGGCTAACTCCTTAGTCACATTGAGCTCATTATGATGATGCATTACAGAGTGGGCCCAGAGATACCTCTCCGTCATACGGAGTGACAAATCCCAGACTCGATTCGTGCCAACCCAACAGACACTTTCGGAGATACCTGTAGTGCACCTTTATAGCCACCCAGTTACGTTGTGACATTTGGTACACCCAAAGAATTCCTACAGTATCCGGGAGTTGCACAATCTCATGGTCTAAGGAAATGATACTTGACATTAGAAAAGCTTTAGCAAACGAACTACAAGATCTTGTGCTATGCTTAGGATTGGGTCTTGTCCATCACATCATTCTCCTAATGATGTGATCCCATGATCAACGACATCCAATGTCCATGGTCAGGAAACCACAACCATCTAATGATCAACGAGCTAGTCAACTAGAGGTTTACTAGGGACATGTTGTGGTCTATGTATTCACACATGTATTACGGTTTCTAGTTAATACAATTATAGCATGAACAATAGACAATTATCATGAACAAGGAAATATAATAATAACCATTTTATTATTGCCTTTAGGGCATATTTCCAATAGTTTGCACAATGAAGAAGACATCAGTCAACTATAGGGTGGTACCAATTCTTTTACCTTGTTTTTACCCCTTGCGCCATTTCGAAATTTACAATAGCAATTTATGCATAGCTTTGTTTTTAGTACTTTTCAAAGCAGTTCACCGATGATTACCTCTCAAACCACCTGTATGGTCAAGAGGCGAGGAAGGTATTCATTCAACACCCACGGTACAATATTGAAGTCTTGCTAAAGAGGACGAAGGTTGGGCGGGCAATTATCCATAGCCACTGGCCTAAATTTGCAAGGACATTCAACATCACTGAAGGCTCGGTATTTTCCTTCCGCTTCTGCAGTTTCCCAGATGAGATTCATCTGTCTATTTACCATGTATGATGCTACTTTCCAAAGGTTTTTGATGCTGCATGGGAAACTTGGTGCTATTGTGTAATGGCGTAACTGAGTGCCGAAGCTATCTGATGTAATTCGATTATGAAATCCTGGTTGCTTTTATACGGATATGAAATATCTGGCGTGTTTTATAAGAAATATCAGTTTGATTAGTACATGGATTATCAATAATAGGCTAATTACCCTGCTTATTGGGGTTTTCTATTGCAAACGGTTACTCAGACAGCACCGTGGGCGATGAACTCAAATAACCTGCACGGTTTCTAGAAAGTAGGCGTGTTCGATCAACTAACAATCACGCACGGCTTTCGGCAGCGAATTGTTTGCGTTAGGCCACCTTGCACACATGTTTCCACACAAAGAACTGTGTGGAATGTACATACCTACGGAAATGATTTTCTGGGATTCACCATGTGGGATGTACATACCGACGGAAATGATTTCTGGGATTCACCATGTGGGATGAACATACCTATGAAAATGACTTCTGGGATTCACCGTGTGGGATGTACATACCTACGGAAATGATTTCTGGGATTCACCGTGTGGGATGTACATACCTTCGGAAATGATTTCTGGGATTCACCATGTGGGATGTACATACCTACGGAAATGATCGGGTTTCCATGCCTCGCCCGATCACACACGGCCCCAGCCTGGGTCCCACGAGGGCCTATCCCCGATGATTTCTGGGTCGTGTGGGAAGGACCCCCTATCGCCCACACTCACTTGGCGACGGTTCCAAATGCCGTCACAAAAAGGGGTTTTAAACCGTTTGTTTAGGAGCTCGTTGTACTAGTGTACTCACACATCATCGGAGAGGCTATGGTGTTGATGTAGAAGCCCTCCGTGACTGAACCCCCCTCCGGCAGATCGCCGGAAAAGGCCCCAGATGGGATCTCACGGGTACAGAAGGTTGTGGCGGTGGAAAAGTGGTTTCATGGCTCCCCCTGATGTTTTTAGGGTATAAGAGTATATATAGGCAAAAGAAGTAGGTCCATGGAGCTTCGTGGGGCCCACGAGGGTGGGGGCGCGCCCTCTTGCCTCGTGGAAGCTTTGCGGAGTTCCAGACTTCAACTCCAAGTCTCCTGGTTTGCGTTTGTTCCAAGAAAGATCCTTGCGAAGGTTTCGTTCCGTTTGGATTCCGTTTGATATTCATTTTCTGCGAAACACTAAAATAGGGGAAAAACAGAAACTGGCACTGGGCCTCCGGTTAATAGGCTAGTCCCAAAAATAATATAAAAGTTCATATTAAAGCCCATTAAACATCCAAAACAGATAATATAATAGCATGGAACAATCAAAAATTATAGATACGTTGGAGACGTATCAAGCATCCCCAAGCTTAATTCCTGCTCGTCCTCGAGTAGGTAAATGATAAAAACAGAATTTTTGATATGGAATGCTACCTAACATAATTATCAATGTAATTTCCTTTATTGTGGCATGAATGTTCAGATCCAAAAGATTCAACACCAAAGTTTAGTATTGACATAAAAATAATAATACTTCAAGCATACTAACCAAGCAATTATGTCTTCTCAAAATAACATAGCCAAAGAAAGCTCATCCCTACAAAATCATATAGTTTGGCCATGCTTCATCTCCGTCACACAAAATGCTCCCATCATGCACAACCCCGATGACAAGCCAAGCAATTGTTTCATACTTAGCCTTTTCAAACTTTTTCAACTTTTACGCAATATATGAGCATGAGCTGTGGACATAGCACTATGGGTGGAATAGAATGGTGGTTGTGGAGAATACAAAAAGGAGGAAGATAGTCTCACATCAACTAGGCGTATCAATGGGCTATGGAGATGCCCATCGATAGATATCAATGTGAGTGAGTAGGGATTGCCATGCAACATATGCACTAGAGCTATAAGTGTATGAATGCTCAACAAAAGAAACTAAGTGGGTGTGCATCCAACTTGCTTGCTCACGAAGACCTATGGAAATTTGAGGAAGCCCATCATTGGAATATACAAGCCAAGTTCTATAATGTAAAATTCCCACTAGTATATGAAAGTGACAACATAAGAGACTCTCTATCATGAAGATCATGGTGCTACTTTGAAGCACAAGTGTGCAAAAAGGATAGTAACATTGCCCCTTCTCTCTTTTTCTCTCATTTTTTTGTTTGGGCCTTCTTCTTCTTTTTTATGGCCTCTTTTTTTGTCTGGAGTCTCATCCCGACTTGTGGGGGAATCATAGTCTCCATCATCCTTTCCTCACATGGGACAATGCTCTAATAATGAAGATCATCACACTTTTATTTACTTACAACTCAAGAATTACAACTCGATACTTAGAACAGAATATGGCTCTATGTGAATGCCTTCGACGGTGTACCGGGATGTGCAATGAATCAAGAGTGACATGTATAAAAAAAATATGAATGGTGGCCATGCCACAAATACGAGGTCAACTACATGATCATGAAAGCAATATGACTATAATGAAGCATGTCATAATAAACGAAACGGTGGAAAGTTGCATGGCAATATATCTCGGAATGGCTATGGAAATGCCATAATAGGTAGGTATGGTGGCTGTTTTGAGGAAGGTAGATGATGGGTTTATGGTACCGGCGAAAGTTGCGAGGCACAAGAGAGGCTAGAAATGGTGGAAGGGCGATAGTGCGTATAATCCATGAACTCAACATTAGTCATAAAGAACTCACATACTTATTGCAAAAATCTACAAGTCATCAAAACCAAGAACTACGTGCATGCTCCTAGAGGGATAGATTGGTAGGAAAAGACCATCGCTCGTCCCCGACCGCCACTCATAAGGAAGGCACTCAAAGAACACCTCATGCTTCAAATTTGTCACACAACGGTTACCATACGTGCATGCTATGGGACTTGCCAACCTTAACACAAGTATTTCTCAATTTCAAAATTACTCAAGTAGCACGACTCTAATATTACCATCTTTATATCTCAAAACAATTATCAAGTATTAAACTATTCAATGCACTCTATATGAATTTTTTATTATACCCATCTTGAATGCCCATCATATTATGACTAACTTTATAACCAAAGAAAAATACCATGCTGTTCTAAAAGACTCTCAAAATAATATAAGTGAAGCATGAGAGATCAATAATTTTTATAAAATAAAACCACCACCGTGCTCTAAAAAGATATAAGCGAAGCACTAGAGCAAAATTATCTAGCTCAAAAGATATAAGTGAAGCACATAGAGTATTCTAATAAATTCCGATTCATGTGTGTCTATCTCAAAAGGTGTGTAAATCAAGGATTATTGTGGTAAACTAAAAACAAAGACTCAAATCATACAAGACGCTCCAAGAAAAACACATATCATGTGGTGAATAAAAATATAGCCTCAAGTAAAGTTACCGATAGATGAAGACGAAAGAGGGGATGCCTTCCGGGGCATCCCCAAGCTTAGGATTTTGGTTATCCTTGAATTTTACCTTGGGGTGACTTGGGCATCCCCATGCTTAGGCTCTTGCCACTCCCTGTTCCAAAATTCATCAAATCTTTACCCAAACTTGAAAACTTCACAGCACAAAACTCAACAGAAAATCTCATGAGCTCCGTTAGTATAAGAAAACAAACACCACTTTAATGTACTGTAATTAACTCATTCTTTATTTATATTGGTGTTAAACCTACTGTATTACAACTTCTCTATGGTTCATATCCCCCGATACTAGCCATAGTTTCATCAAAATAAGCAAACAACACACGAAGAACATAATCTGTCAAAACAGAACAGTCTGTAGAAATATGGAGGTTTCAGATACTTTTGTAACTCCAAAAATTCTGAAAACTTAGGACGACCTAAATAATTTTTTATATTGTTCTACTGCAGTTGTAATTGGTATTTTATCGCTCTCTGGTAAAAAATTAAAATTATTCTCGTGAGCACAAACTTTCTGTTTTTTTCCAGCAAGATCAAACAACAATCACCTAAGAAGATCCTAGCTAAAGGCTTTACTTGGCACAAACACTAATTAAAACATAAGAAACACAATCATAACATAGGATAGATAAATTATCTATTACTAAACAGGAACAAAAAGTAAAGAACAAAAATAAAATTGGGTTGCCTCCCAACAAGCGCTATCGTTTAACGCCCCTAGCTAGGCATAAAGGCAAGAATAGATCTAGGTATTGCCATCTTTCGTATGCAATCCATAAGTGGCTATCATTATTGATTCATAAGGCAATTTAATTTTCTTTCTAGGAAAGTGTTCCATGCATTTCCTTAACGGAAATTGAAATATAATGTTTCCTTCTTTCATGTCAATAATTGCACCAATCGTTCTAAGGAAAGGTCTACCAAGAATAATAGGACATGTAGGATTGCAATCGATATCAAGAATGATGAAGTCTACGGGCACATTATTCCTATTTTCAACAATAAAAACATCATTAATCCTTCCCATACGTTTCTTAATGGTGGAATCCGCAAGTTGCAAATTTAAAGAACAATCATCAAATTTACGGAAAACTAACACATCACACAAAGTTTTTGGAATTGTGGAAACACTAGCACCCAAATCACAAAAAGAATATCATTCATAATATTTAATCTTAATTTTAATAGTAGGTTCCCACTCATCATAAAGTTTTCTAGGGATAGAAACTTCTAGTTCAAGCTTTTCTTCATAGGATTGCATTAAAGCATCAACGATATGGTTAGTAAAAGCTTTATTTTGATTATAAGCATGAGGAGAATTTAACATGGATTGCAACAAGGAAATACAATCTATCCAAGAGCAATTATCATAATTAAATTCCTTGAAATCTAGAATAGTGGGTTCATCGCTATGTAAAGTTTTGACCTCTCCAATCCCATTTTTATTATCAAGATCTAAAAACTCCGAATCATTGGGACGCCTTTTAACTAAAGTTGACTCATCTCCAGTCCCATCTTTATCAAGATTCATATTGGAAAACAAAGATTTAATAGGATAACATCAATCACTTTTAGATCTTCATCATTATTATCATGAAAACTAGAAAAACACGCTTTCACAAAGGAATCTTTTTTAGCACGCATCCTAGCGGTTCTTTCTTTGCATTCATCAATAGAAATTCTCATGGCTTTGAGAGAGTCATTGATATCATGCTTAGGTGGGATAGATCTAAGTTTCAAAGAATCAACATCAAGAGAAATTCTATCCACGTTCCTAGCCAACTCATCAATCTTAAGCAATTTTTCTTCAACCAAAGCATTGAAATTATTTTGCGAACTCATAAATTCTTTAACACTAGTCTCAAAATAAGAGGGAATCTTATTAAAATTTCCATAAGAGTTGTTGTAGGAATTACCATAATTATTAGTGGAATTATTAGGAAACTGCCTAGAATTAAAATTTCTTATATACGCGTTGTTACCAAAATTGTTCCCACCAACAAAATTCACATCCATAGATTCATTATTATTTTCAATCAAAGTGGACAAAGGCATATCATTAGGATCAGAAGAAACACTCTTATTAGCAATCAATTTCATAAGTTCATGCATCTTTCCACTCAAAACATTAATCTCTTCAATCGCATGAACCTTTTTACTAGTGGATCTTTCGGTGTGCCACTAAGAATAATTAACCATAATATTATCTAGGAGTTTAGTAGCTTCTCCTAAAGTGATTTCCATAAAAGTGCCTCCCGCGGCCGAATCTAAAAGATTTCTAGAATAAAAATTCAATCTGGCATAAAAAATTTGTATAGTCATCCATAAATTCAAACCATGTGTAGTGCAATTACGTATCATTAATTTCATCCTCTCCCAAGCTTGTGCAACATGCTCATGATCAAGTTGCTTAAAACTCATAATATCATTTCTAAGAGAGATGATCTTAGCGGGAGGAAAAAACTTAGAGATAAAAGCATCTTTGCACTTATTCCATGAATCAATACTGTTTTTAGGCAAAGAAGAGAACCAAGTTTTAGCATGATCTCTAAGGGAAAACGGAAATAGCTTCAATTTAACAATATCATTATCAACATCTTTATTCTTTTGCATATCACACAAATCAACAAAGTTGGTATTTCATGACATCTTCACTAGGAAGGCCAGAAAATTGGTCTTTCATGACAAGATTCAACAAAGCAGCAATAATTTCACAAGATTCGGCATCAGTAATAGGAGCAAACGGGGTGCTAATAAAATCATTGTTGTTGGTATTGGAAAAGTCACATAATTTAGTATTATCTTGAGCCATCATGACAAACAATCAATCCAACACACAATCACACAAGAAGCAAGCGAAAAGAGGCGAATGGAAAAGGGGCGAATAAATCGGCAAAGGTGAAGTGGGGGAGAGGAAAATGAGAGGCAAATGGAAAATAATGTAATGCGAGGGAGAAGAGTTTATGATGGGTACTTGGTATGTCTTGACTTGAGCGTAGATCTCCCCAGCAATGGCGCCAGAAATCCTTCTTGCTACCTCTTGAGCATGTGTTGGTTTTCCCTTGAAGAGGAAAGGGTGATGCAGCAAAGTAGCGTAAGTATTTCCCTCAGTTTTTTAGAACCAAGGTATCAATCCAGTAGGAGATAACACGCAAGTCACCTAGTACCTGCACAAACAATCAAGAACCTCGTAACCAATGTGATAAAGGGGTTGTCAATCCCTTCATGGTCACTTGCGAAAGTGAGATCTCATAAAGATAATAAGGTAAATATTTTTGGTATTTTTGTTGTATAGATTGCAAAATAGTAAATGAGATGCGATGAAAATAAAAGAGATGCAAAATGATAAGGAAGAGGCTCGGGGGCCATAGGTTTCACTAGTGGCTTCTCTCATGATAGCATGTATTACGGTGGGTGAACAAATTACTGCCGAGCAATTGATAGAAGAGCGCATAGTTATGAGAATATCTAAGCAATGATTATGAAATATAGGCATCACGTCCGTGTTAAGTAGACCGAAACGATTCTGCATCTACTACTATTACTCCACACATAGACCGCTATCCAACATGCATCTAGAGTATTAAGTTCATAAGAACAGAGTAATGCTTTAGGCAATATGACATGATGTAGAGGGATACACTCAAGCAATATGATATAAACCCCATATTTTTATCCTCGATGGCAACAATACAATACGTGCCTTGTTGCCCCTACTGTCACTGGGAAAGGACACCGCAAGATTGAACCCAAAGCTAAGCACTTCTCCCATTGCAAGAAAGATCAATCTAGTAGGCCAAACTAAACCGATAATTCGAAGAGACGTGCAAAGATATCAAATCACGCATATAAGAATTTAGAGAAGAACCAAATATTGTTTTTTGACCTGGAGAACCAAATATTGTTCATAGATAAACTTGATCATAAATCCACAATTCATCGGATCTCGGCAAACACACCGCAAAAAGTATTACATCGAATAGATCTCCAAGAACATTGAGGAGAACTTTGTATTGAGAACCAAAGAGAGAGAGAGAGAGGAAGCCATCTAGCTAATAACTATGGACCCGAAGGTCTATGGTAAACTACTCACACATCATCGGAGAGGCTATGGTGTTGATGTAGAAGCCCTCCGTGATCGAATCCCCCTTTGGCAGATCGCCGGAAAAGGCCCCAGATGGGATCTCACGGGCACAGAAGGTTGCGGCGGTGGAAAAGTGGTTTCGTGGCTCCCCCTGATGTTTTTAGGGTATAAGAGTATATATAGGGGAAAGAAGTAGGTCGGTGGAGCTTCGTGGGGCCCATGAGGGTGGGGGGGCGCGCCTACCCCCTGGACGCGCCCTCCTCCCTCGTGGAAGCTTCACGGAGTTCCAGACTTCAACTTCAAGTCTCCTGGTTTGCGTTTGTTCCAAGAAAGATCCTCGCGAAGGTTTCGTTCCGTTTGGATTCCATTTGATATTCCTTTTCTGCGAAACACTAAAATAGGCAAAAAAGCAGAAATTCGCACTGGGCCTCCGATTAATGGGTTAGTCCCAAAAATAATATAAAAGTGCATATTAAAGCCCATTAAACATCCAAAACAGATAATATATAGCATGGAACAATCAAAAATTATAGATACGTTCGAGACATATCAGCAATCAGAATTGTTTGTGATCATTATAGACATCCCATACGGTCTTTTTTTGTGAATTGTGTGCTCGTCAGGGAACACAGTTCAACAAACCAACACGTGGGCGATAATGTAGATCTCTATCGAATATGTATTACTAACCGTGTGCGATGAGATTGATAGGATAAACAGATATAACAAATTAATATGAGCGAACAGAAACAGAGATATACACAGTCTGCTTAATTTAGTCCTTCTTGTTGTTGTTGTTGGATGGGCCCGCGACATCGTTTTGGCGAGGATGCTTCTTGTCGCTGACCGTTGGATTTTCATCGCTGCCGCCATCATCGTCGTTGTTGTCCTCCTCGTTCGACCATTCCTCCTCATCATCATCGTTGTCCTCTTCTGCGTCCTCCGACGGCTCCTTGTCCGTCTGGTTGTCGTCTGACGACTCCGGAGTCGGCGTCTGCTACCTCTTGAGCACTGCGTTGGTTTTCCCTTGAAGAGGAAAGGGTGATGCAGTAAAGTAGCATAAGTATTTCCCTCAGTTTTTGAGAACCAAGGTATCAATCCAGTAGGAGGCTACGCGCGAGTCCCTCGCACCTGCACAAAACAAATAAATCCTCGCAACCAACGCGATAAGGGGTTGTCAATCCCTACACGGTCACTTACGAGAGTGAGATCTGATAGATATGATAAGATAATATTTTTGGTATTTTTATGATAAAGATGCAAAGTAAAATAAAAGGCAATGAAAATAACTAAGTGTTGGAAGATTAATATGATGAAGATAGACCCCGGGGCCATAGGTTTCACTAGTGGCTTCTCTCAAGAGCATAAGTATTTTACGGTGGGTGAACAAATTACTGTTGAGCAATTAACAGAATTGAGGACAGTTATGAGAATATCTAGGTATGATCATGTATATAGGCATCACGTCCGAGACAAGTAGACCGACTCCTGCCTGCATCTACTACTATTACTCCACACATCAACCGCTATCCAGCATGCATCTAGAGTATTAAGTTCATAAGAACAGAGTAACTCCTTAAGCAAGATGACATGATGTAGAGGGATAAACTCATGCAATATGATAAAAAAACCATCTTGTTATCCTCGATGGCAACAATACAATACGTGCCTTGCTGCCCCTACTGTCACTGGGAAAGGACACCGCAAGATTGAACTCAAAGCTAAGCACTTCCCCCAGTGCAAGAAAGATCAATCTAGTAGGCCAAACCAAACTAATAATTCGAAGAGACTTGCAAAGATAACCAATCATACATAAAAGAATTCAGAGAAGATTCAAATATTGTTCATAGATAAAATTGATCATAAACCCACAACTCATCAGTCTCAACAAACACACTGCAAAAGAAGATTGCATCGAATAGATCTCCACAAGAGAGGGGAGAACTTTGTATTGAGATCCAAAAAGAGAGAAGAAGCCATCTAGCTAATAACTATGGACCCGAAGGTCTGAGGTAAACTACTCACACTTCATCGGAAGGGCTATGGTGTTGATGTAGAAGCCCTCCGTGATCGATGCCCCCTTCGGCGGAGCTCCAGAACAGGCCCCAAGATGGGATCTCGTGGATATAGAAAGTTATGGCGGTGGAATTAGGGTTTTTGCTCCGTATCTGATCGTTTGGGGGTACGTAGGTATATAGGAGGAAGAAGTACGTCGGTGGAGCAACAGGGGGCCCACGAGGGTGGAGGGCGCGCCTGGGGGGGGATGCGCGCCCCCTACCTCATGGCTTCCCTATTGGTTGCTTGACGTAGGGTCCAAGTCTCCTGGATCTTGTTCGTTCCAAAAATCACGTTCTCGAAGGTTTCATTCCGTTTGGACTCCGTTTGATATTCCTTTTCTTCAAAACCCTAAAATAGGCAAAAAAACAGCAATCCTGGGCTGGGCCTCCGGTTAATAGGTTAGTCCCGAAAATAATATAAAAGTGTATAATAAAGCCCAATAATGTCCAAAACATTAGATAATATAGCATGGAGCAATCAAAAATTATAGATACGTTGGAGACATATCAGCGTCCCTTCCATGATCCAGATATAATCGAGGTATGGGCTCGATGCCAGACTCATGGAAGACGAGCAGGATGATTCCGATGTTGACCTATCATCGGGCGCCAGACTGCTGGCCGATCTGTCATCCTCGCTGTTGCTCGACATGGCTGTAGAGTCTGTGCCAATGTGTAGCACGGCCTGCCAGGGACGATGAAGATGGTGGACACTTAAGTGAGGTATGCAGATAAGAGGAAATGCCAATTGAAGCGGGGGTTGACGTATTATCTAACCGCTGATATAATCAACCGCAATTATTTGTACCCAGTCGCTCCAAATTCCCGGGGTTGCGCAGGACTCCTATTGGCTATTTGGCAGTTTTCTTTTTTCAAGACAAAAACAAGGAACGAGTTTTGGGATTATGCACCGATACCGGTACGAACAGAGTAGGACAGTTGGCAAGCAATACATTAAGCTCTTCTTATTGATAAATCCAGTAATAATCAAACTACAAAGAAAAAGAAAAAAGACAAAGGAATATATCTACACGAATCTTCGGGTAACATCAATGGCATAGGACCTACCTGTGCATTACTTAGAGCACATCTAGATGTGCTTTAGCAATACTATCAAACAAAACCCCTAATCATCATTGCAAACAGCGCATAGAACATGGCTAATGCGACAACCACAACTACACATGCTAGTTCCTTCTTGTCTCTTGTTTTCATCTGTTGCTTGCGATTGATTTTTTCTTGCTCCATCATACTGATTGTACATTCCAGATCAGCCAGTTTATTCTTCATCTTTACGTTATCTTCTGCGAGCTTGGTGATAACACTCCGAGCCCTGCCCTGCCATTCTTCATCCAGCCAGTTAACAAAGGCACAAGCCTCATATCCCTACCAATGTTAAATAGTATTCAGGATGAGTGGTGGCATTAACTCAAGTAAAATGATGACCTTAGTACAACTACCTTGTGATGACCTTAGGAAAGTGCTCGGCGGCGACCGCCATCATGGCGGCAATACGAGCAGGAGCAGCCGCACCAAAACCATCAGCACCACTCGTCCGCATTCCCCCAATGTCTGCGCCACGTGAGGAAATTTGGAGGCTATCTAGGGATTTGGGGGAAATGGGGAAACTATGGGGATAAGCTAATGGTTGGGAACTACTTATGGCACTATATGTTGTATACGGCACACTGTTTATACATGTCTTTTGTGTTAGGTATTACAACGTCACACACGATTTCCGCACCAAACCGTGTGAGAAGATAACGTAGGTGAGACATGGTTGCCGTTACATAACCGTATGCGATGTACTACCCTATACATATAATTGAGTTACAGTGATACCATGTAAATAGCCGCTCTATGAATATCCATAAAAAAACAGCTTCTCTGCATATAGAGATGGTGGCGGCGGCCTAGGCAGCGGCTATCAGAGAAGAGGTCAATCCTCGGTCGGTGGGCGGTGGCGGCGTCATAGAGGTCAATCCTCGGTCTGCGGCGGGAGATAGGAGGAGCTCAACCATCAAGGTCGGCGGCGACATGATTCGAGCAGATCCATCACGGTCGATGGCGGGATAGTGGAGGTTGAATTTTAGGCGGCAACCACACTAAGCTTTGCTACTCGACCCTGCTGTCCCGGCGTGCCGCCGCATCGCGCTTCTTTGTTTGCTGGGTGCAGGTCACCGTGCGGCTAATTAATTAAGGTATTCTTTTCGTGAGTGGCTTAATTAAGGTATTCAATTCCTAAGGGTAGTGTTGTACTAGTACTCTACGTGTAAATTGACTGGCCATTAATTTTTGTCATTGCACGTCTGGATAACAATATGGAGCGCCCTCAGCAATTATGAAAATAAAACCTTGTGATTTATGCACGCATCTTCGGGTAGCAGTTAATCCGTGTATTAATGTTGTTGTTGTTTTTTTAAATTACCATTCGTGTGGTGGAGATGGAACGATATTGATGGATGAATGATCAGAAAACCGCAAAATTTATCAGTGGTGTGACAGAGTTCATGAATTTGGCTGAAAGTACAAAGAGGAGAATTGGTGATGCGGATTACATCATGTGTCCATGTGCTGATTGTGTCAATACAGAGTCACATGTAGTTGCGGATGTCTAGTGGCACTTAGTCTCTCGGGGATTCATGGATGGATATACATGTTGGACCAGACACGGTGAAGAGGAGGTCATGGATGAAGATACCCAAGGCTGCAAGATGCCAAACCCCGATCAATGTCACATGGATGTTGAATCTAACATCGGGGAATAGGCGTCAAGCTACCAATGGAACACCGGAAAGCCAAAACACCCACTAGAAAACCAAGATGTCGACGCAGATGACGACGATCTTGATATGCCAGATTTTGCTGCTATGATTGCAGATTTTGAGGGCCCAAAAAAGGATATGATTGGGTACAAGGATCTGCCAACCATTGATGCAGACTCCAAGAAAGAATTGTATACAAGTTGCAAAAAGAAATATTCCAGGTTGAGTGCCACCCTGGCGCTTCCTAGATTTAAAGAAGCAAACGGTCTATCAAACAAGGGCTTCACGGAGATGTTAGGTCTTTTCAAAGAAATTCTTCCAGAAGATAATGTGCTCCCCAGAAGAATGAATGAAGTGAAGAAAATTGTTTGCCCATTGTAACTTGAAGTACAAAAGATACGCGCTTGTGTGAATGATTGTATATTGTACCGTGGTGAGTACAAAGATTTGCGTGCATGTCCCACATGCAAGCATGCACGATACAAGCGCAGGAGAGCAAAGGACAAGTACAAATTGGATGACAAGATCAAGACAGGAATCCTGTTCAAGGTTGTTTGGTACTTGCCTTTAATTCCAAGGTTGAGGCGTTTGTTTGCAAACCCTAGAGAGGCAAAGAGGTTGCGGTGGCATCATGATGAACGAATTGCAGACAAGTTTATGTGGCAACCAAAAGATGGGGATCAGTGGGAATTAATTGACAGCAAGTTTGAAGACTTTGCCAAGGATGCTAGAAGTATAAGGCGCAGGGAGTGTACTGATGGGATGAATCATTTTGGCGATATGAGCACCAATAACAGCACATGGCCGGTGCTTCTATGCATATATAACCTAGCTCCTTGGTTGTGTATGAAGAAAAAATACATTATGATGTCAATGATTATCCAAGGCCCGAAGCAACCTGGAAATGACATCAACATTTACTTTCAGCTACTGGTAGAAGAACTGCTGACAGTGTGGATAGATGCGCCTATTGTAAAGTGTTATGGTCCTTACAGAGAGGAGATTTTCGATCTACATGCGATGCTGGTGCACACCATTCAATATATGCCGACATTAGGCAACACATTGGGGTAGAAAACAAGGGAGATGTAGGGTGTGTCACATGCATGGATAGGACAGCTAGCAAAAGACTTCCCAAGTCGCACAAAACCGTGTATTTGCGTCATCGCAGGTTCTTACGGAAAAACCACCCATACCGAAAGATGAAAGCTAGATTTGATGGTATGGCAGAGGCAGGTGTGGGCCCAAGACCCTATGATGGGGTGGTGGTCCACAACATGTCTAAAAAAATTAATGTTGTGCTTTGCAAGAACCACCCTTTGACGGTGAAACAAACACCCAAGGGTCAAGTGTTTAAGAAGAAATCGGTGTTCTAGAAATCACCTTACTGGGAGATTCTACGTGTACGTCACTGCATCGATATCATGCACGCAAAGAAGAATGTATGTGAAAGCATCCTTAGTACTCTGCTCAAGACTAAAGGTAAAAGAAAGGATGGTGACGGTTCACGGCTCGATATGCTTGCTGATCAATCAAAACGCAAGAGTGAAGCAGAAGATGATGACAAATTCATCAAAGCTCACCAGAGTTATAACTTTAGTACAAAAGAAGCAACATGGTTCTTCACCTATTTGTTGTCAGTTAAGACACCCTCTTCCTACTCCGCAAACATCCCAAGTCTCGTGGATGTGAGCTCAGGTAAAATGAAGTTGGGACACATGAAGTCACATAATTGCTACGTAATGTTGACACAAATCCTCCCAGTGACCATCAATAATCTGATGGAGAAAGATATAAGGAACACACTCATTGATCTCTGTGATTTCTTCAACCAACTATGGCAGAAAGTTGTATATCTTGAAGAGTTGGATCATATGCAAGATGATATTGCAAGAATATTGTCCAACCTAGAGATGATTTTCCCACCGTCATTCTTTGATGTCATGGCCCATCTCACTGTGCACCTTGTCGACGAGATAAAGTATTGTGGTCATGTGTTTCTTCGCAACATGTATCCCTTCGAGCAGTTCATGGGAATACTGAAGCGCTTTTGTCAGAATCGAAACCATCCAGAGGCAAGCATCCTACAAGGTTATACCGTGGAGGAGGTGGTTGAGTTTTGCACCGAATACATGAAATAGAGACCTATAGGTTTGCCCCTCTCTCACCACGAGGGATGGCTGAAAGGTAAGCTGGTCCTTGCTGGCATGCAAATGGCTGCACCCAAAGAATTGGCAGAGAAAGCCCATTTGACGGTACTGCTTAACAACCCAGTTCTCAGCGCTTATGCCGAAGAATACTTGGCGGATATACGCCAAAGCCTCTTACCAGTGGAGCCTTCATTAGATGTGGAGATGAAGGAGCACACTAAGAACTACATTGAATGGATGAAGAATCGTTTGGCACAAGGATCCATCGATGACATTGCTACATGGTTGGCACAAAAGCCATCACCTACGGTGTTGATGTACCAAGCATATGACATAAATGGATACACATTCTACACCACGGAACATGATCAGATGATCTCATATCAGAACAACGTTGTTTGAATAGAATGCATGACTGTATATGAAGCTGATCAAAGGGTATACTATGGAACCATCAAAGAGATTTGGGAGCTTGACTACGTGAAAGTTAAGGTGGCATTATTCAGGTGCGCACCCTCTTGGTCATGTAGGGTTGATGATTACAGGAGGACCTGTGTTAACGGGACAACGATGGCATATCACGCAGACCCGTTCATTCTTTCCAGTGATGCTACCCAGATTTTCTTTGCGAAAGACCCCTTGCATAAGAACTGCCATGTAGTGATGCATGGAAAGAGGAGGGTACTGGGTGTCGAGGATGTTTCCTATGAGGACGAGTACGATGAATTTGCTGAGTTGCCAGCCAAGGGACCGCGCACCCGTGTAATAGAGCAGTGTAAAATCATCAAAAAATCCAAGTTCATTCGGGGTCAATGCAATGATCCCAGTTCCCCCATGTACATGGAAATTAAGCCATAAGACTAGTCTTTATGCCTACCCTGCAACTTAATTCGTTCAATTTAGAACTATCGCGTGTACTGAATTTGTGAGTTATGCCTAGTTTTCTGTTGATGTAAGAACCGTTAATATGTTGACCTTGATATGCTGTCAGCTCAGGCAATGAATATGAACTATTTTTTGTTATTATTATTATATCATAGAGGTAGCACAATCAATTGATCTCACTACGGTATGTGTGAAAAAAATATGCAATCTGGTTTGCGAATAGCACACGGTTCATTGATGAAAGCCGTGTGCCGACCAAACCCCACCTGCTATCTGAGTCGTGCTTTCTGATTGGCCAGAACCCAATCCCCAGGGATCATACGTTTGCACCGTTGGATGCTCCCAGATCGAACGGCGATCCTCATCCCTTTCGACAGCACATGCAGTTCCGGTTGTAATTTTTTTATGCACAAAATGCACGCTAAACTCAAAAAATGTCTTAAATATAGCTAACGATACCTGAAATGCGCCAGAAAATCAAATCCGTGGTATAATGGTGATTGCGTACCGTGCAAATTTTTATGAGGCCAAACGATGAAGTCACCGACCACTGGAGTTTGAATTGACATGTCTCCTTTTGGAAACTATGATCCTTCATGTGAGATGCTCCGGTTTGGAAGGAGCGATCATCAAAACTTCTGCCAAACTTTACCAAAAAATTTCAACGGGGTCGTGAGAGCACGCCATGGGCACACATCGATTTTGATGATGTCCGGACTCCATCTAAATTTCCTGTGATTAAAATACCAACTCGGCCTACGCCAGTGGCCGGACCTCGCGGCCAAAATGTTTGAAACTTCTCCCCGCTTCTCGAACAAACGGGTGAAAACTCACAAAGCAACGCACAAATGATTTGTATTGCTAGACTGATCGTAATGGGAGTATCATGGCTAGTATCATGCATGCCAACTAGGCAATTTTGATGAGTTGTCATAGAATTAAATGAAGAAAGAGAGGGTTAAGTATCATATCATGATACCATATCATAATAAATGCTACATGATACTAACTTATGATACTATGCGCGCATTATAGAGGTAGTGTCATATACTAGTATCATATGCATGATACTAGTATATGATACTCCCCATTAGGCTGCTTCCAATGCATATTGGTGCTTACATGAGGTGCTAAGCATATTAAATACTTTAGCAACTAAAGACCCCAAATGCATAGGTGCTTAACTTGTTGTTGCTAAGTATCCTTCATTTAATGATTTTGCAACTAAAGTTCTTCATGCATTGGTGGGATTCTTCCATTTAAGTGTTTTTCCTAGGTTCTCGCGCTTAGCATTGTTTCTTCCTAGGGTCACGACACTCATCTCTCTCCTCTTAATTACCTTGCCACATCATATTTTTTGCCTACATGGCAGCCTTAGCACCTGTACAAGGTGGATCATTGGGAGGGGCCTTACAACCAGCCTTATCTTATACTAGTATCATGCATATGATACTATAGTATATGATACTACCTCCGTAATGCGTGCATAGTATCATAAGTTAGTATCTTATGCTGCCTTATTAATTGCCATGCATGACACAAAGTAGTACACCATTTAATATGATACGGGTATCATGATATGATACCACACACTTGATACATCTCCGTCGTATCAATAATTTTTTATTGTTCGATGCCAATATTATACAACTTTCATATACTTTTGGCAACTTTTTATACTATTTTTGGGACTAACATATTGATCCAGTGCCAGTTCCTGTTTGTTGCATGTTTTTTGTTTCGCAGAAAATCCATATGAAACAGAGTCTAAACGGGATAAAAACTGACTGAGATTTTTTTTGGAATATATGTGAATTTTAGGAAGTGGAATCAACGCGAAACGATGCCCGAGGGGGCCGCGAGGCAGGGGGCGCTCCCCTGACCCTCGTGCCCACCCCGTAAGGCGGTTGGTGCCCTTCTTTTGCCGCAAGAAAGCTAATATCCGGATAAAACTTGTGTTCAAATTTCAATCCAATCGGAGCTACGGATCTCCGGGAATATAAGAAACGGTGAAAGGGCAGAATCTGGAACGCAGAAACACAGAGAGATAGAGAGACTGATCCAATCTCGGAGGGGCTCTCACCCCTCCGCCACCATGGAGGCCATGGACCAGAGGGGAAACCCTTCTCCCATCTAGGGAGAAGGTCAAGGAAGAAGAAGAAGAAGGGGGGCCCTCTCCCCCTCTCTCTCGGTGGCCCCGGAACGCCGCCGGGGCCATCATCATCACCGCAATCTACACCAACACCTCCGTCATGTTCACCAACATCTCCATCACCTTCCCCCATCTATCTACAGCGGTCCACTCTCCCGCAACCCGATGTACCCTCTACTTGAACATGGTGCTTTATGCTTAATATTATTATCCAATGATGTGTTGCCATCCTATGATGTCTGAGTAGATTTTCGTTGTCCTATCGGTAATTGGTGAATGATATGTCTCCGTTGTATCTATAATTTTTGATTGTTCCATGCCAATATTCTACAACTTTCATATAGTTTTGGCAACTTTTTATACTATTTTTAGGGACTAACATATTGATCTAGTGCCCAGTGCCAGTTCCTGTTTGTTGCATTTTTTTGTTTCACAGAAAATCCATATCAAACGGAGTCCAAACGGGGTAAAAACGGATGGAGATTATTTTTGGAATATATGTGAAATATGGGAAGAAAATCAACGCAAGACGGTGTCCGAGGGAGCCACGAGGCAGGGGGGCGTGCCCCACCCCTGGGCGCGCCCCTGACCCTCGTGGTCCTCCCGTAAGGCGGTCAATGCTCTTCTTCGGCCGCAAGAAAGCTAATTTTCGGGAAAAAATTGGAGTGAAGGTTTCAATCCAATCGGAGTTACAGATCTCCGGATATATAAGAAACGGTGAAAGGGTAGAATCTGAGAACGTAGAAACAGAGAGAGACAGAGAGACAGATCCAATCTCGGAGGGGCTCTCGCCCCTCCCATGCCATGGAGGCCAAGGACCAGAGGGGAAACCCTTCTTCCATCTAGTGAGGAGGTCAAGGAAGAAGAAGAAGGGCTCCCCTCTCCCCTTCTCTTCCGGTGGCGCCGGAACACTGCCGTGGCCACCATCATCATCGCCGCGATCATCACCAACACCTCCGCCGTCTTCACCAACATCTCCATCACCTTCCCCCCCTCTATCTACAGCGGTCCACTCTCCCGCAACCCGCTGTACCCTCTACTTGAACATGGTGCTTTATGCTTCATATTATTATCCAATGATGTGTTGCCATCCTATGATGTCTGAGTAGATTTTTGTTGTCCTATCGGTGGTTGGTGAATTACTATGATTGATTTTAATTTGCTTGTGGTTACGTTGCTGTCCTTTGGTGCCCATCATATGAGCGCGCGCGTGGATCACACCATAGGGTTAGTTGTATGTTTATAGGACTATGTATTGGAGGGCAAGAGTGACAGAAGCTTTAACCTAGCATAGAAATTGATGCATACGGGATTGAAGGGGGACCAATATATCTTAATGCTATGGTTGGGTTTTACCTTAATGAACGTTAGTAGTTGCGGATGCTTGCTAATAGTTCCAATCATAAGTGCATAGAATTCCAAGTCAGGGATGACATGCTAGCAGTGGCCTCTCCCACATAAAACTTGCTATCGGTCTAGTAACGTAGTCAATTGCTTAGGGACAATTTCGCAACTCCTACCACCACTTTTGCACACTCACTATACTAATTTATTTGCTTCTTTATCTAAACAGCCCCTACTTTTTATTTACGTGCTCTTTATTATCTTGCAAACCTATCCAAAAACACCTACAACGTACTTCTAGTTTTATACTTGTTCTAGGTAAAGCGAACGTCAAGCATTCCTAGAGTTGTATCAGTGGTCAATAGAACTTGAGGGAATATTTGTTCTACCTTTAGCTCCTCGTTGGGTTCGACACTCTTACTTATCGAAAGAGGCTACAATTGATCCCCTATACTTGTGGGTTATCAAGACCTTTTTCTGGCGCTGTTGCCGGGGAGCCATAGCGTGGGGTGAATATTCTCGTGTGTGCTTCTTTGCTTTATCACTAAGTAATTTCTATTTGTTGTTCTTAGTTGTTTTCTATCTTTAGTTATGGGTAGGAAACGCAAAATACCAAAAAAAATTAGTTGTACCTACTGAACCAATGGTTGAAGAACCACTCAGAATCTATCACGCTCCTGAAGCTTATTACTTGGATCATCTTCGATCCCTATGTGCTCGTGCTGAAACCCCAACTAGCTTAGTTGAGGGCAAATCTTTAGATGAGCATGCTTGTTATGTGCGACACCACATATCTGAAAAAGGGAAACGTTTACTAGATCAAATTCATCGTTTGCAATGCTATGCTTGGAATTTATGCTAAATATATGATATTACTTGTTGTTCTGAAGACCCTAAGAAACATCTTCCCTACCAATGTTTGTTTAGTGATAATGGAATCGTATCTTCTTATGCTAAGGGTGTTTATAATTACTACGATGTTCAACAAATTGAAGAATTTGTTGCTTTTAAGGGTGCTTATGAAATTGCTTCTTTGATTGAAAGGTATGATGCTACTATTTAAAAATCTGGAAATTTTGCCATACTTGAATATTGTTATGAGAATTATGCTTCTAATGCCTATGTTAAACCATATATCGAGGTCTCCTCCGCTGTCCAAGAAAAGAATAATATTTTGCAAGAGTCTATGGAAGAAGAAATTGATGAAACTCTGAGCTCATTGGATGAAAAAGATGATGAGTAGAGCGAAGAACAAAAGGAGGAAGAGCATATTAGCTACCTGTGCCCACCTTCTAATGAGAGTAACTCTTCAACTCATACATTGTTTAATTTCCCTTCGTGCTTACCGAAGGATGATTGCTATGATGATTGTTATGATCCCGTTGATTCTCTTGAAATATCCCTTTTTGATGATGCTTGCTATGTTTGTGGCCAAGATGCCAATATAAATTATGCTCATGGAGATGAACTTGCTATAGTTCCTTATGTTAAACTTGAAATTTTTGCTATTTCACCCACGCATGATAGTCCTATTATCTTTTTGAATTATCCCGACTACACTATATTGGAGAAGTTTGCACTTATTAAGGATTATATTGATGGGTTGTGTTTTACTGTTACACATGATGATTTTGATGAATATAATATGCATGTGCTTGGTGCTCCTAATTGCAATTATCATGAGAGAGGAACTACATCTCCACCTCTCTATGTTTCCAACACGATAAAATTGCAAGAAATTGTTTATACTATGCATTGGCCTTTACTATGTGTGCACGAATTGTTCTTTTATGACATGCCAATGCATAGAAAGAGAGTTAGACTTCGTCATTGCTTGATATATTTTGCTTTGTGCTCACTACTAAATGCCAAATCATTATTAATTAAAATTGGCTTTGATATACCTTGGGATCCGGGTGGATCCATTACTTGAGCACTATATGCCTAGCTTAATGGCTTTAAAGAAAGCGCTGCCAGGGAGACAACCCGGAAGTTTTAGAGAGTCATTTATTTCTGCTGTCTGCTTTTATAAGGTCCAAAAATAAAAATAATGTGCCAAGGTTTGCCTTTAGGATGTTTTAGATGCTTGTTGGTTTGTACGGTGCACGATAGAAACTTTGGCTGTAGTGCGTGATTTTACGTTTTTTACTGGAATGTCGAACTGTTCTGAAACTTTTTGCACTGTCTTTATGTACAAATTGTTTATTTTTCCTAATTTTTGTAGAATTTTTCAAGTATCATAAGTATGGTGAATGTTCAGATTGCTACAGACTGTTCTGTTTTTGACAGATTCTGTTTTTGATGCATAGTTTGCTTGTTTTGATGAAACTATCGATTTATATCAGTGGATTAAGCATGGAAAAGTTATATTATAGTGCACACAATGAAAAAACAAAATATGAATTGGTTTGCAATAGTACTTAGAGTAGTGATTTGCTTTATTATACTAACGGATCTTACCGAGTTTTCTGTTGAAGTTTTGTGTGGATGAAGTGTTCGATGATCGAGAAGGTCTCGATATAAGAAGAAGGAAGAGAGGAAAGAGCTCAAGCTTGGGGATGCCCTAGGCACCCCAAGTAAATATTCAAGGAGACTCAAGCATCTAAGCTTGGGGATGCCCCGGAAGGCATCCCCTCTTTCTTCAACAAGTATCAGTATGTTTTCGGATTCGTTTCATTCATGTGATATGTGCAGATCTTGGAGCGTCTTTTGCATTTAGTTTTCATTTTTCTTTTATGAACCATGCTGGTATGAGATAATCCTTGGTTGATTTATAGAATTATCTATGCACTTCACTTATATCTTTTGAGTATGGCTTTATAGAATGCTTCATGTGCTTCACTTATATCATTTGAAGTTTGGATTGCCTGTTTCTCTTTACATAGAAAACCACCATTTGTAGAATGCTCTTTTGCTTTACTTATATTTGTTAGAGCGTGGGCATATCTTTTTTAGAAAGAACTAAACTCTCTTGCTTCACTTATATCTATTTAGAGAGATGACAAGAACTGGTCATTCACATGGTTAGTCATAAAATCCTACATAAAACTTGTAGATCACTGAATATGATATGTTTGATTCCTTGCAATAGTTTTGCGATATAAAGATGGTGATATTAGATTCATGCTAGTGGGTAGTTGTGGATTGTAGAAATACTTGTGTTGAAGTTTGTGATTCCCGTAGCATGCACGTATGGTGAACCGTTATGTGATGAAATCGGAGCATGAGGTATTTATTGACTGTCTTCCTTATGAGTGGCGGTCGGGGACGAGCGATGGTCTTTTCCTACCAATCTACCCCCCTAGGAGCATGCACGTAGTACTTTGTTTCTATGACTAATAGATTTTTGCAATAAGTATGTGAGTTCTTTATGACTAATGTTGAGTCCATGGATTATACACACTCTCACCCTTCCATCATTGCTAGCCTCTTCGGTACCGTGCATTGCCCTTTCTCACCTCGAGAGTTGGTGCAAACTTCGTCGGTGCATCCAAACCCCGTGATACGATACGCTCTATCACACATAAGCCTCCTTATATCTTCCTCAAAACAGCCACCATACCTACCTATCATGGCATTTCCATAGCCATTCCGAGATATATTGCCAAGCAACTTCCATCATCATCATATACATGACTTGAGAATTCATTGCCATATTGCTTTGCATGATCGTAAGATAGCTAGCATGATGTTTTCATGGCTTGTCCGTTTTTTGATGTCATTGCTACGCTAGATCATTGCACATCCCGGCACACTGCCGGAGGCATTAATATAGAGTCATATTTTGTTCTAGTATCGAGTTGTAATATTGAGTTGTAAGTAAATAAAAGTGTGATGATCATCATTATTAGAGCATTGTCCCATGTGAGGAAAGGATTATGGAAGCTATGATTCCCTCACAAGTTGGGATGAGTCTCCAGACTTTACAAAAAAATAAAACAGGCCAAATAAGCCCACAAAAAAGAGAGGCCAAAGAAGCCCACCAAAAAAAGAGAAAAAAGAGAAAAAAATAAAAAAAAATGAAAGAAAAGAGAGAAGGGACAATGTTACTATCCTTTTACCACACTTGTGCTTCATTACAGCACCATGTTCTTCATATAGAGAGTCTCTTGAGTTATCACTTTCATATACTAGTGGGAATTTTCATTATAGAACTTGGCTTCTATATTCCGATGATGGGCTTCCTCAAATGCCCGAGGTCTTCATGAGAAAGAAAGTTGGATGAACACCCACTTAGTTTCCAGTTTGAGCTTCCCTACACTTATAGCTCTTAGTGCATCCGTTGCATGGCAATCCCTACTCCTCACATTGACATCAATTGATGGGCATCTCCATAGCTCCACACAACCTCCACCATCATATTCTATTCCACCTATAGTGCTATATCCATGGCTCACGCTCATGTATTGCGTGAAAGTTGAAAAGGTTTGAGAACATCAAAAGGATGAAACAATTGCTTGGCTTGTCATCGGGGTTGTGCATGATTTGAATATTTTGTGTGGTGAAGATGGAGCATAGCCGTACTATATGATTTTGTAGGGATAACTTTCTTTGGCCATGTTATTTTGAAAAGAGATGATTGCTTTATTAGTAGGTTTGAAGTATTATTGTTTTTATGACAAATGATAGACTATTGCTTTGAATCGCTCGTATCTTAATATTCATGCCATGATTAGATATGCAATCAAGACTATGATAGGTAGCATTCCACATCAAAAATCATATTTTTATCATTTACCTCCTCGAGGACGAGCATGAATTAAGCTTGGGGATGTTGATACATCTCCGTCGTATCTATAATTTTTGATTGTTCCATGCCAATATTCTACAACTTTCATATACTTTTGGCAACTTTTTATACTATTTTTGGGGACTAACATATTGATCCTGTGCCCAGTGCCAGTTCCTGTTTGTTGCATGTTTTTTGTTTCGCAGAAAATCCATATCAAATGGAGTCCAAACGGGATAAAACAGACGGAGATTATTTTCGGAATATATGTGAAATATGGGAAGAAAATCAACGCGAGACGGGCCCGAGGGAGCCACAAGGCAGGGGGCGCGCCCCTGACCCTCGTGGGCCCCCGTAAGGCGGTTAATGCTCTTCTTCGGCCGCAAGAAAGCTAATTTTCGGAAAAAAAATCGGAGCGAAGGTTTCAATCCAATTGGAGTTACGGATCTCCGTATATATAAGAAACGGGGAAAGGGCAGAATCTGAGAACACAGAAACAGAGAGAGACAGAGAGATAGATCCAATCTCGGAGGGGCTCTCGCACCTCCCATGCCATGGAGGCCAAGGACCAGAGGGGAACCCTTTCTCCCATCTAGGGAGGAGGTCAAGGAAGAAGAAGAAGGGGCCCCCTCTCCCCTTCTCTTCTGGTGGCGCCGGAGCACTACCGTGGCCACCATCATCATCACCGCGATCTTCACCAACATCTCCATCACCTTCCCCCCCTCTATCTACAGCGGTCCACTCTCCCGCAACCCACTGTACCCTCTACTTGAACATGGTGCTTTATGCTTCATATTATTATCCAATGATGTGTTCCCATCCTATGATGTCTGAGTAGATTTTTGTTGTCCTATCGGTGGTTGGTGAATTACTATGATTGATTTAATTTTCTTGTGGTTATGTTGCTGTCCTTTGGTGACCATCATATGAGCGTGCGTGTGGATCACACCATAGGGTTAGTTGTATGTTGATAGGACTATGTATTGGAGGGCAAGAGTGACAGAAGCTTCAACCTAGTACAGAAATTGATGCAAACGGGATTCACTACAAAAAAATACACTTCCGTGATGATACGTGTTTGTCATAGTAGGTCGCTTTTTTTCATGCATGTACATCCATGACAAATTTATGACAGAATCAAGATAGTCATACCTGTGCTGTCGTAGAAGTGTTCCATGATATTACCAAAATTATCATCACGGAAGTGTCCACTTCCATGATGATAAATCGCGCGTCACAGAAGTGCTTTCGTCGAGGGTGACCGACCCATGGCATCCACCATAACGGAATGCCGTTAAGCTATCGGGTCGGGTTTTGGATCTGATAACCCGTTAACAGCCCCGACCAATGGGAAATTTCCACGTGTAAAATTCTTATTTGCCGGACGAAACACGTGTCAGCTCGTCAGTGGGTCAGATAGGCGCCCATGATACGTCGACACGTGGCACGGCCCAATAGAGGACCATTCCTGTGAAAAGGCCGACCTGTTTGACTTGGTCAAAAGCTGGCGGGTCGGCCCATGGAAAGCCTGTTAATGGCTTGTTCGCATATAGCCCATTTACAGCCCGCTAACCCAAGGCCCGTTACGCCCTATCCGAATTAGGCCCAGTAGCGTCATCTGGGCCCGCTAATTCCAGCCTGTTTTCACTTCTGGCGCATGTATGGCCCATGACGTCTTTCGGCCCATATGAGGCCCTATGTAAATCTTGGCCTATTAACGGCCCGTGGTGAAACTGGCCCGTAATGAACAGTGTATCACTTTACACCCATTAACGACCCGTGGAGAAACTGGCCCGGAATGAATAGTATATCACTTTATACCCATTATTGGCCCGTTATTCCGTTGGGCCGTTTCCAGCCCATGTTATCTTTCGGCCTTCTCAGAGCCCATCTATTCTTAGGCTCATTTCCAGCATTCATTTATGTACGGCCCGTTACTGTCATTTTCTGCTTGTGGGCCAAATTTAGCCCGTGGTTACAGTCGGCCCGTTTGTGGTCCGTTAATACGTTGGGCGGTTTTCATAGCGTCATCAAATATGGCCTATTAACGATGGCCCGTTACGGTCGGCCCATGAACGGACGATTCCAACTCTAGACCGTTTACGGCCATAATGCGGCCTGTTATTGGCCCATGTTTGGCCAATCGATCATACGGCCCGTATAAGGCCCATTGATGATACGGCCCATAGAAGGCCTACTGTTTCTACGGCCCGTAAAAGGCCCACTGTTTCCACGGCCCGTAGGAGGTCCAGTGTCACTACAGTAAATATTAGCCCATGGTTATTGTGGCCTAGTTTTAAAAAATAGGTTATTGTAGCCACTAGTTAACCGCGGAAAAAGAATTGCAATGACTACAAGCAAACCAATAAACAAGACAACAAGGAAATAAATAAGCAAGCAACTAACGCTAGGCTATCACGGCTATTACACAAATTACATCCACTGGGCATCAAAGTTCGCCACCAGTGCAAATATAGGGAACAAAGCAGCATATCATATACACTGGCCGTAAAAATTGGCCACCAGTGCAAATAAACGCGGCAGCAAAACAAGAGCATAACTGAAACAACTTCAGAAGAGCTCAAGAAACGTTATCCTGGGTATCCACGATGCTGGCAATAAGCTTAGCAAGCTGATTAGCTTTGTCCTGTTTGGCGCTAAAATCCTCCAACGCTTGCTGTTGCACCAGAAAGTATGCATCTGAATGCTCCAGGGACTTCCGCAGTCCTTCCGCTTCTTGTCGCAGCACTGCTGATCAATGTCTTTCAGCTTGTAGTTGAGACTCAAGAAACCGAACTGATTCAGACAGTGAGTTTGAATAGCTTGTGCAAGCGGTAGTGGCAAGTAACTCCAACAATAAACCAAGACAGGATGTGTCACTATCCTGAACCTTATCTGCATTACTTCCTTTACCGTTGCTTAATAAGGCACTCTTCCCCAATATTCTGTCAGCATTCTAAAAGAAGAAACAAGCAGACACATAACAAGTTTAGCATGTACTACTATATGAAACTCATTTCGGTGAACCAGTTCATTAGTAAGGTGGACGTGATTAAACTACCAAGTCTTCTATTGCCAAGTACTAGTACATAATAAAAGCATCAAACAAACATATATCTATGTCCTATGGTAGCAATGGAATCTTAAATTAGAACAGTTGTTCTTCAGGTTTAGGCACTTGTTCTACATGAACAGAGTACAGTAAAACGCAAGAATATAATACTTAAACATAGAAAATGAGCTCATAGACCTTACCACATTCTTGGTTCGGGACCAGTACAGAACAAGGCGTTCCCAGTCATCGTCCAGTAAATGTGTCTCAGGAGAACGTAAGGGAATTTGATGAGTTTCTTTGCCGGTGAAGTACATTTTCTTCAGGTAATTCCGATACTGCCACCAAGCATTCTTGAAGATAGCAGAGGTATTAGCACAGGTTACCTCATCCTGAGTTTCCAAATTGGTCCTTCTCTATAGAGAAAAATGGGAAAATTTGCTGTATTATAACCATCATGGAGGTAGGATGTATGGGACAAAGCAAAGTAATTGCCATGAATAACATGAGACTACATAATTCCCATATATGATATAGAAACTAAACAGGTGGCATTACAGAACATGTCTAAACTAAGCAGATGACATATATGATGTCAAAAGTAGGCACTGCAAGGCAACATATGCATGATATGACTAACATCATCATGCCAAGGTAGAGCAAACACCTTTGGGGGTAAATAGGAGTGGTCAGCGGCGTCCGAATCCGCCTCAGAACAGATATCTTCCTCTGGATTACAATCTGGAGAGGGGTGGGGAGCGTTTGCCATTGAACCCACCATGGAGCGATGTCTGCATGACATTGTATTGCCGCGCAAAACTCTTCTCTTTTTCTCTACATGTTCAGCATGACGGTGTACAATATCTGACATGCATACGAATAAATATGGTGAGATTATGTAAGGAGAGCATGCAGAAATTTAGAGTGATGGTAACAACCAGTGGATCGATGTTTTTACGTTGAACCAAAATAGCCCTAATGGATCGACGTGAATGTATAGTAATAAGTGATGCAACAAGTGTACAACCTCTTTGTCGTAGCCGTGTCGACCTCAGCATCATTGGGTTGGTCGCTAAAGCAGTTGAGGCAGAGGTGGCTGTCGGAGGTGTGGAGGAAGATCTAAGGAATCTGTAGACGGCGTCCAGGGAATTGCTCTGTTGTGATGGATCGTTCTGTCGTTGGAGCAGCTCCGGTGAGCCGTAAGACGTCAAGGCTGAAGCAACACAAGACAGACATCGTCAATCTCAAGTGGGATTCTAATAGCATCTCCAATAGATGATGTAAAATGGATGTAAAATTAACATCACCAAAAACCACCTGACTACAACAGATGAGGTAAAAACTGTTGACTCTGAACTTAACTGTCGAAACTGAAATTTACTGTGGAATCTGAATGCTACTGTCGAAACTAAACGCAATGGTAGCAGAGAGGCACTTGACATGTAGTTTAGGGAGAGCCTGCAGTTCATCTTCAACCTGCACCCCCCTGAGCTGCCAGCCACCACCGGCCGAACCGCCGGCCCCAGCGCCGCCTCGCCGCCCCGAAACAACTCGCCACCGCTGCCCCGGCTAGCCCTCTAGGCCCCCCGCCCCCCACCCTAAACCCTAAGGTAGATAGTGGGGTACCTCTCCGGTGAGCCCCCGTCCCTGCTGCGAGTGGTTCTTCCTTAACTCCGGCGAGCCCCTGTTGGGGAACGTAGTAATTTCAAAAAATTTCCTACGCACACGCAAGATCATGGTGATGCATAGCAACGAGAGGGGAGAGTGTGATCTACGTACCCTTGTAGACCGACAGCGGAAGCATTAGCACAAAGCAATTGATGTAGTCGTACGTCTTCACGGCCCGACCGATCAAGCACCGAAACTACGGCACTTCCGAGTTCTAGCACACGTTCAGCTCGATGACGATCCCCGGACTCCGATCCAGCAAAGTGTCAGGGAAGAGTTCCGTCAGCACGACGGCGTGGTGACGATCTTGATGTACTACCGTTGCAGGGCTTCGCCTAAGCACCGCTACAATATTATCGAGGATTATGGTGGAAGGGGGCACCGCACACAGCTAAGAATATGATCACGTGGATCAACTTGTGTGTCTAGGGGTGCCCCCTGCCCCCGTACATAAAGGAACAGGGGGAGGTGCGGCCGGCCAGAAGGAGGGCACGCCAGGAGGAGTCCTACTCCCACCGGGAGTAGGATTCCCCCCTTTCCTAGTTGGAATAGGATTCGGGAGGGGAAAAGAGGAGAGAGAGAAGGAAGGGGGGCGCCGCCCCCCTCTCCTTGTCCTATTCAGACTAGGGGGGGAGGGGCGCGCGGCCCAGCCCTGGCCACCTCTCCTCTCTTCCACTAAAGCCCACTAAGGCCCATATACCTCCCGGGGGGTTTCGGTAACCTCCCAGTACTCCGGTAAAATCCCGATTTCACTCGGAACACTTCCGATATCCAAATATAGGCTTCCAATATATCAATCTTTATGTCTCGACCATTTTGAGACTCCTCGTCATGTCCGTGATCACATCTGGGACTCCAAACAAACTTTGGTACATCAAAATGCATAAACTCATAATATAACTGTCATCAAAACCTTAAGCGTGCGGACCCTACGGGTTCGAGAACAATGTAGACATGACCGAGACACGTCTCCGATAAATAACCAATAGCGGAACCTGGATGCTCATATTGGCTCCCACATATTCTATGAAGATCTTTATCGGTCAGACCGCATAACTACATACGTTGTTCCCTTTGTCATCGGTATGTTACTTGCCCGAGATTCGATCGTCGGTATCTCAATACCTAGTTCAATCTCGTTACCGGCAAGTCTCTTTACTCGTTTCGTAATACATCATCTTGCAACTAACTCATTAGTTGTAATGCTTGCCAGGCTTATGTGATGTGCATTACCGAGATGGCCCAGAGATACCTCTCCGACAATCGGAGTGACAAATCCTAATCTCGAAATACGCCAACCCAACATGTACCTTTGGAGACACCTGTAGAGCTCCTTTATAATCACCCAGTTACGTTGTGACGTTTGGTAGCACACAAAGTGTTCCTCCGGCAAATGGGAGTTGCATAATCTCATAGTCTTAGGAACATGTATAAGTCATGAAGAAAGCAATAGCAACATACTAAACGATCGGGTGCTAAGCTAATGGAATGGGTCATGTAAATCACATCATTCTCTTAATGATGTGATCCCATTAATCAAATGACAACACATGTCTATGGTTAGGAAACATAACCATCTTCGATTAACGAGCTAGTCAAGTAGAGGCATACTAGTGACGTTTGGTTTGTCTATGTATTCACACAAGTATTATGTTTCCGGATAATACAATTCTAGCATGAATAATAAACATTTATCATGATATAAGGAAATAAAATAATAACATTATTATTGCCTCTAGGGCATATTTCCTTCAGCCCCCCCCAACCCCTGAAAATCGACTGACCCAAAAGTCGATTCAGTCGACTGAAGTCTGGCTTAATCGGAGCAGAGCAGCAGCACGAGCGAGGGGGAGAGCAGCAGCAGCTGGGCGAGTGAGCGATCGAGCGAGAGCCGGAGCAGCAGCAACAGATCCGGCTGGAATGGACACCGCCGCCGAAGGGGCCTCGCACTGGGGGAGAGCCGCCGTGTAGATGTCGCCCGCGGCGCTGGTTTCAAGGTAGCCGCTCCATGGGTGTGCGGGATGGAGCACCGTCGACGCCGGGAGGTCGAGTTAAGGAGTAGGTGCGATGCGATGAGTGTACAACCTCTTTGGTGGCGCCGAGTAGGCCTCGACTTCGTCCGAGGAGTCGGTGAGGATGCTGCGGTTCCGGTGGAGCAGGTTTAAGGCGGCGCTGTGGGGATGGAGCAGCCGTGATAGATGAGGAGATCGTCGGAGCAGCTCCTTGGAGGTGGAGGATGGGGCGGCTGAACTGGCGGGACGGCGAGATGGACGACAGATCCTCATCCGGGGAGGTGGATGAGAGACGTCGAGCTGTTGTAGTGGACGACGTTGTCGAGGAAGAGGCTCCGGCTGGGCAGCGGTGACGTGGCGGACGGAGGAGGGTGGGGTTTCGCGGTTGGAGCGGAGAGGTTATGGCGGCCTGGGATTTCGATTGGCGAAAAGGGGGTGATGGGAGGGGGTGAAGCATGACTTAGGAACGCGCTTGTCCAAAATGTAGGGTGTGTTACAAAAGTACCCCCACCGATTTGAACTAGCGGCGCTTTCGGCTCAGGTTTAGAAGGGGGATTTCGCGTGTCGGGATTTGGCAGCTGGAGGGAGTTTTTGCGCGCGCTGTAATTTCGGGATAGCAAGGCGCGGGTTGTGAAGGCGCCAGTTTTGGGAGCACGATATCTGAATTTTCGGGATATAACAAGACGCGGATTGAATTTCAGGGACAAGCCTAACGTGTCTTAATATTGTACTTGTACGTACCAAATCAATTCGCACTTCCCTCAACCAAAAAGAAAACGAAAAAAATAAAACTATTCACACCACACAAAGAGAGAGTCTTGCCCCGTTTTACTATACAAATGCTATTCGAAGCTACTCCCTCCTTCCATCTATATAGGGCCTAATGCGTTTTTCGATGCTAACTTTGACCAAATATTAGAGCAATGATATATGACATGCAACTTACACAAAGCACACCGTTAAATTCGTCTGAGAAAGGTTCTTTCAATGATATAATTTTCACATTGTGCATGTCATGTACTATTAATCTTGTCAATAGTCAAAGGCGGTCTTAAAAATCTCATTACGCCCTATGTAGATGGAAGGAGGGAGTATGAATCCATGTTATGTCCGATTAAATTTTTTCGCTTGCTGTATAATGCATGTAACCTACTCATACCAACATTTTAGTGCATTCCAAATGTCTATACTACCGCTGCAATTCAAACTAAATTTGAATTCGTTTCTCTATTTCAATAAGAATCTACAATCATGATTGTTGCCAACTTCAACCATCAAAGTTTCCTTGCTATCCGCCAGATATAAATCAGACGGCCTATAATGCACGATGGCGGGCACACCATCATCAACAACTCCGTTTTTTTATAAGAGTAGAGATAAAATATATTAAATGTAGTATACCATGTTCATAACCACACCATGTTTATCACCGTTATATATATTCACACATTCGTCGGTTTTAAACACTATGATAAATTCTTCAAATATCCAAATTTGCATTTTTACAATGAAGTATATATGATCTCTATTCGTCTTTTACACCCACACAACCCTCTTATCTTTGTAGCTAGCGCTAACTTTCTCTTATGCATGCACATGCCTGCATCCCTCTCACCCTCCCTCAGCATTCTCTAGCTCCATCGCGCAAATTCGTGTTTTCACTTTAGGTCGTTCACCCACAGTGTGTGTAGGCCCCCCAGCTCCTTCTTTATGGCACACATCGATTGATATGCCTCTCTAGCCAGGTGTGCCTGGCACAAACACAAGCTTCCCCTCTTCTCTTGTCAACGTCCATGCCTCACTCCCACCACTCTTTTCATCGTTCTTGTACTTGCACACTCCTCCCCCTCGATATAGTATGCCTCTCGTACCACCTTCTACATGCATCCCTCTCTCTCTATCCTTCTCCTCGTGCCTCATTTGCTTCTAACACACACATGCATGTATACTGATTGATCTCCCAACATATACCTAGATCGACTTTAACTACCCCCCCCATCGATCGACGTACCTCACAAGTTATGTCTCTCCTTTCTCTTACAAAGGGTGATTGATCTTCCTATGTAGTTACGTCTGCTTACCACAGCCACATCGTCCCCCCTCATCATTCGTGCATGCCTCCTGACCCGTCTCTCACACACACGTGCACAGACAACAAGCAGCCATCTCCTCTCTTATTGATATTGCGGGCATGCCCTCCGTTTGTCTAGCAAGCCTATCCCACCATTTGTTAGAAGCAACTCCACTACCACCCCTCCAACACTCTAGCTCTGTCTCTCTCCCAACCTTATTCATCTCCTGCATATACGCATGGATGCCGATCGGTCTCCCTTAATACATGAGGCAGATCGATCTCCTTAATACATGAGGTAGGCCTCTCTCCTCCTCCACACATATACCAGCCATTGTACCTCTATAGTTAATTGGGCCTCCCTCTTCCCCCACCACACACCGATAGTCGAGCGCTGCAGGTAGGTATCCATGCCACAGAGACAAACTGCACATGTCCCATCTCACATTCCAGTAGGCCAGCCACTCTATATCTTTGACGTGGGCACACACATATTAGATGGCACTCTTTATCGATCGTGCGCGCGCACACACACACACATCATCCCTCTCTTCGATTCTATAGACACCTCAAGCCGATGATACCTCCACTCTCTTCTCATGGATCGCCCCCTCTATATATATGTTATATCCAGGACTCTATTTCACACACATTGCATATGTTAAATTTTTTGATTAACCCCCCCCCCAAAAAAAAACTCTCAAGAACCCGCACGCTATGTCTCTCTAGGTTTGTATCTCTCTCACACAACCCCACGTAGGTGGTGTACGTATACAAGAAGAGAATAGGTGCACCGTGCACGTACTCACGCTTCGTGCCCAGCCACACCCGTGCGGGTACACGGTGGTGCTCATTTCTTTACGAAATGGCAGCCCACGTGCTAATTTGAATGCCTGTAGCGGTTGTTTACCTAGGGAGGTCGTGTACCACGCGTGCACGAAACAAAGTTCGACTTGATGCGTTGCCACGTTATTTTTAAATAAAGTTATAGCACTCAATGGCACGTACACAGAATATAAAACAATTTTTATGGAGGAAAAGATAGTCCGCTCTTCAAAGTATCTCACACAAGGCTCCGGTGGCCTCTCTCTCTCTCACCGTTGGTCACTGATCTGGCCGCATCCCATCCGTCGGGGGAAAGGGAGTGCGGTGGCCTCTCTCACTCACCGTTGGTCACTGATCCGGCCGCATTCCGTCCGCCGGGGGAAAGGGAGTACGATGGCCTCTCTCTCTCTCACCGTTGGTCACTGATTCGGCCGCATCCCGTCCGCCCGGGGAAAGGAAGGAAGTGCATCGTTTCTCCATTCGACGGCGCCGAGGCAGCACGTCTCGATCTGCGGTACACATCGTTCTCTCTGACCAAGCTCCGGCGTGGTAGGGCCTACGCCACCTGCTCGCAGATTCCGCCCGCCGCCGCTCACCTAGTTACATCCCGACGACCTCCAGGTATCCCCTTCGGCCTTGCTCCACTGCTCGTTTTCCCACGTCGCTGCATGTGGATCTTCCATAGTTCTTTGCCCAAAACGTAGCTCGTCCGGCGTACTTTCCATATTGCATTCTCGTCCTCACACCGTTTTAGACAAACACAACCGTGTTGTTATCTTCCCTTAGGACAAGGAATATGCTTCTTTTTTGTCGTCGCATGTGTCATCAACTATTATTGGCCAGTAATTGTTTCCTTTCTACCTCTTTTTTGCAAACAGGGCTATCCATTTCACCTCGTTGCTATTGCGACCTTTCGGTGAACTGCACAAATCACTTTTTTCTTAAGAGTGTTTTGTGCAGTTGTACTAAAATGTCACACGGGCAACGTCTCTACATTTCAGTGCGATTGCACAAAGGGAGATTGGTTTTGCTCTATCCTCCTCATCCAACTCCGAGCCTAATCTTCTCCAACTAGTTAGTCTTAAGAGAGACTGCAAAGGTGACCGGCTTCTATTTGTGTGTTTATTGTTTCATCAGTAGTCCTCTATTATCGTAATCACACTTGATATGTTTGGAACAGGGACGCTCAGCTCTATTTTAGTGGAACTGCACAAAATGATCGGAATGTTGCATGCTCCAGACAGCTACTTTTTTTCCCAACATGCCTTGTTGATTTAGACAGAGCTGGGGGGATGTTGCTGCCAATGAAAGCATGGATCAATTTTAATTTAACACCTTCTCACAACTTTGTCTTCAGTTGTGATGTAATTATTAGCTCTGATCTGCTAATAATTGACATGCATTAGCAAGGAAGTTAGTTTTTTATTGTTTCCGAAAGAGCATCGATGGCAAGACACGCGAAACAAAAGCTGAAAGCTCACACCATTGTACAATTTCATGTCGCTGGAAAATTATTTGTATAGTATGTCAATTATGTAAACAGATGATGGAAGCTTGATAGCATTGCCAGAAGCCTCTTCATCATCCGGGTCCATGTGCCATGCACAAAATTATACTCCTTCGTTCCTAAATATTTGTCTTTTTACAAATTTCAAACGGGCATATTTTAGAGTGTAGATTCACTCATTTTGCTTCATATGTGTACTCCCTCCGTTCCTAAATATTCTATTCGTCTTAACAGAGATTTCAACATATTTTAGAAAGACAAATACTCTGGAGTATATTTAAGAACCGAGGGGGTAGTGCACAACCGCATGGGAGACTCAGCCCGGTCGTTGCGCTGCATTAATAGTGAGTAATGAGCAGTCAAATCATAAGCCCCACCTTTCCCACTGTAAGTTGCTCTGAAGAAGCAACCATCAATATGCTCTTCTTTGAATCTGCTCATACTACTCCATTCGTCACTGTTTGTACAGCGCGCTTCAGAAAAAAGAAAAAAAATATGTGGGACCAAGTCGACTAGCGATCGGCCTGAAAAATAGCATTGGTAGTTATAGCACGGCGTCTATTACTAGAGGGAATAATGCGTACACACATGCATGCAGTGCTTCCACCCCGGGTACACACATGCATGCACTCCGTAGTAGTACAGTACATGGAGAGAAAATTGTGGACTTGATTGTGGTTACCACGCCCTAATTAATTGAGCATTAAACCAAACGTGTTTAAAGTCTCTCTGGTGGTGGAAATGCATTGAGAGAAATGCATCATAATGAAGCGCGCCCTGTAAACTGTGACGGAGGTTGGAGTAGTATGAAGGTGCAAAACCAAGTATGCATACTAGTACTGCGCTTGGCTCTTCGCCCCTTCGTGAAGTCAAACAATGATGGTACTCTGCATGTTGGGTACTACAGTGTATGCCTCTGACAATCTGACACCGAATGGACCGATGCATGTCCACCGAGGGTAGGTTGCATTAGTCAAAAGGCGTAAGCGAGCTTCAGCTTGTCCTCCATGCTTCTCCTCGTTCTGCGAGTTGACGGGACACACCAAAAAGTAGTGCTAGTCCATACTCCCTCCTTTCCGGTTAATATGGCTTAATCTTTTTTGCGGGTAAATGAGAGAGCTTTATTCATATATAAGCATTCTTAGGATGATCAGCCAAGACACTGGTCACTAGGAAGCCAAAAAAAGAAGTAGGAAGCGAGGTGTTTCATCAAGCCAGCTCTCGGCCACATTCAAAGTGCAGCACGCACGGTTCGCACGAAGATGCGCCGCAAGGTTTGCTGACCTGTTTACATGCTGAATAACAAAATAGAGGAAATATTACTGAGCACTACTATTTGTAACAGGATATGAGCCAGAATTAAGCGAGAATTGTGGCAAGTGTTCCATGCAATCAACTTCCATTATCACATGCGAGAACCCTCGAAGAGAACCAAATGTGTTGAAGATTGCCTTATCACATTTTAAAATTATAATAAGAGTGCAGACGCTCCTCCATCCGGTTCCTAGTAGTATAGTGTAGCATGCTTCTGGCAATCTGACACCGAATTAACTGTTGCACGTCCACCGCCTGAGCGAGGGAGAGCTTGCATTAGTTAAAAGTTTCTCCTTGTCCTGTGAGCCACCATGCGCAAGCTTCTCCCGTCCTGCAACCTTCTCCTCGTTCGGCAAGTTGACGGGACACAGCAAAGTAATGCTAGTCCATGCTGCCTCCTCTCCAGTTAACATGGCTTAAATGAGATAAATACACTGTCTGTCACTGTATATTTGTAAAAATACGGTCAGTGGACTTCATAATACGCTCATTGCGCTCAATATATATATTTTCTGGTGTTCATACGGTCACTAGCTCACCCTGACTGAGTATGTGTGTGCATGCACGTGTAGGTTGAGCACTTGAGCGTCACCGTGTGTGTTCCGTCGTGTGCTCGGACATGCATGCATTAGGGCGTTGCGCACGTTTTTGCGTCCATGTGTACGTGTGACTGTTGCATACACATAGGGGGGGGGGGTACGTGTAGGGGCCACTAAGGAGCAGTCAAATCACACAGTAAGTTAGTCGGAAGAAGCAACCATCATTTCACTCTTGAATGACACATACGCAATATAAAATGGTTGATATGGAGAGAAAAAGAAAACCACTATATATACACTAGCAGGAGCCTAAGCTACAAGTCTGCTTGCTTAGGTTGCTCTCTTCACAAGCATAGAACGACGGGCCTGATCCCGCAGCTGGGGGAAGGGAACAATGTTCTACGTAGACGCGGTCGACATCGGCGAGGGAGAAAACCCACAGTCGGTGCGTCCCAATCGGGGGTCACCGCGGTATGGGCCGATGCCGCGTCCCAACCGCCCTTCTAGCTACAGCCCAACGTCCCAGGTAGTCCATCTTCCTTTTGGAGCCGTCTTGCTCCACTGCCGTAGCTCCATCTCCATGTCGATCTTTCTCTACATCTACCGGCTTCTACTTGTGATGAGTTTATGTCTCATGAACTAGTGCCAGTACTATTATTCTAATCACACTTCTTCAATATCTTTGCCATCAGGGATGCTCAGGTCGATTTTAGTGGAACTGCACAAAAGCATCGTATGATCCGAGGGTGCTAGCCGTCTTTCCTTCGACAGGTTCTACCTGGCCATGAAATTAAATCATGTTTAGGGTTTAGGGTTTAAGTCATAGTGACCCCATCTGTAGTTTTTCTTTCATACATGCTCTCACAACTTTTTTCTTTAGTTGTGAAGTAAATATTGGCTATGATCTGTGAATCATTGAGATGCATCAGCATGCGTGTTAGTTTTCCTTTGTATTTGATGGAATGTTGTAACGGGGCAACCTTGGAATAGGAATGAAAATGGAGTGGAAAAGTTTCTGTTTTTCCGGAGAAAAAATGGAAACGGAGAGAAACCAACGTTTCGTTTCGTTGGATCGCGCCATCGAGCAAAACCAACGTTTAAATCACATCTGTCGTGTTCGTGTCTCACACGGTCGCTCGGCATGCCACTCACCGCAAACCGAGTAGTATACCATAACTTTCCCGCCTGCTTGTCGATGGATCGCGCCATGGAGTACTAGCACTACTAGAAGAGATTGACAAGTTGGGGGAGGATAGCTAGCTGTAGCATGGACTCCCAAGAACTTTTTACATGCATGTTGTAGCCGGCTATTGCGACCTTTGAAAGCAGAGCAGCCGCGTGCACCCGGAAGCGGCGCGGGCGACGCTCTCTCGGCCGGCGCGCCACTTCAATGTCGGCACTAGTGAGAGGTCATGTCCGCTCTGGCCGGGCATGAATGAGGCACTGACCGTTTTGGGCGGAAGCACACGCGGGTCATGAAGAGGGTTCGTGTTGGTCAGGACTGGCCGTGGCAGCGGTCCAGACGTGCGCAAACAAGAGATGACGTGCGTTAATATTGCTGTGTATATAATTAACAACGTAAATAATGTGCTAGTTGGACAAATATGATTTGAGATGGAGATATATAAGCAGGAGCCTCAGCGCTTGTTCGCTAGGGTTTGCACTCTCCACACGCTCGCCGCACTACATATATGTTACACGCTGGAGGCTCAGCGTTCATTTGCTAGGGTTTGCTATATTCACAGTCTCTCAACCTCTCTTCACCAGATCTAAACAAGACTGCGTTGGTCTCTTGTCTCTCTCCCCCCCTCACAGCTGGTGAAGGAGGCGTCCGTATCCCGTCGCACCGGGAAGGGGAGGAGGTGCAGCGTTCACTCTATCGCCTTCGGCGAGGGAGGCAATCCACTGCCGGCTGCGCTGTTCTCTTTCACCCAGCGCTTGTGCGGGAGGGCCACCGACCCCTTCTTCCTCGTTGCCATACGTAGTGTGGGCAGATCCGGCCTCCCGCCGCACGCCTTGCCACATCCCGACGACCCTAAGGTATAAGTTTCTTTGAAACCGTCATTGCTCTAGCTGCATGTGGATCTTTTTCGATCTGTAGTCGAATCTAGGTCTTGGTTCAAAGAGGAAAGAAGGGTGCGGTGGGCTGGAGCAAGAATCTAGGACGTGGTTCAATGAGGAAAGGAGGGGCAGAAAGTAGTATAGACTGGCTATCCAGCCGCTTTGTAGGTCGAAAAGGGAAAAAGGGGGTAACCCAGTACACACATCTGTAAGGAACCGATCTCTTTGTTGAAAAGGGAAATAAACTGGGGGGTCGGGTAGTTTGTGCACGACTAGATTTGCTGCCCTCACATAGGAAGAAGGTTCAAAGAGAACAAATATGGGACCAGCGCATATATGCTGCTTGGCTACATACTCTGCATCACCCATTTATACGTGTGGACGCACATGGTGCTGGAATGTCCCATGCAGCTATTTTGCTGTTGGTAATCTAAGAATGCCGCCGGAAAATTGAAGCAATGCCACTGTTAAAAGTAAATTACATTTTTAAAGAATGTTTTTTCAAGGGAATGTCTCTGTTAATATGAATCAATGCAACCATTTTAAATAAATGATGAATTGAAGCTATTGTATTGCTGTCTTTTCCCATTAAGTAGTGAACAAAAATGGGACCAACCCAGACATGATGCTTGTTGCTTTGTTACAACAAATTCAGCATCACCCCCTTTATAAGCCAGTAATTGATGCCACTCTCAGAATTAACTACTGATCTGTTTTAAGAGAATTTCTCTATTAATATGAATCAATGCAACCGTTTTAGAAATGCTACTGTCCTATACTTCCATCAAGATAAGGTAGATGCTTCTTTTTGTGGCCGCATGTTTCATCCTCCTTTATTGGCCAGTAATTGTTTTCTTTTTTGCCTCTTAAAACAGGGATATCTATTCAATTTGTTGCTATAGAAAACTTAAATGTCACACCGGCAACTTTGCTTGATTTCAGTGCAACTGCACAAAACTTGATTGGATTTCCTATTCGTGTTGGTAGATTCATATTTTATCTTGGTCGTCTCATGAAAGGTCAGTACAGGCCTTCATCCACATGATTGTGAAGTGTGCTTTGAGATGCTGTGCTACTTGTATTGGCACTGTTTTAAATAAATGATGAATTGAAGCTATTGTATTGCTGTCTTTTCCCATTAAGTAGTGAACAAATATGGGACCAACCCAGACATGATGCTTGTTGCTTTGTTACAACAAATTCAGCATCACCCCCTTTATAAGCAAGTAATTGATGCCACTCTCAGAATTAACTACTGAATCTTATTTCAAAACTACAACACTTGTTAGGGATTGGCGGGATTACCATTTTTGTGGCCGCATGTTTCATCCTCCTTTATTAGCCAGTAATTGATTCCTTTTTTGCATCTGTTTAAACAGGGATATCTATTCAACTTGTTGCTATTGCGACATTTTGCTTCGCTACGCGAAACACTTTTCTTGATTTTAGTGCAATTGCACAAAACGAGATTGGATTTCCTATCCGTGTTGGCAGATTCGTATTTTATCATTGTTGGTCTCATGAAAGGTCAGTACAGGCCTTCATCCACATGATTGTGCAGTGTGCTTTGAGATGTTGTGCTACTTGTATTGGTACTGTTTTAAATAAATGTTGAATTGAAGCTATTGTATTGCTGTCTTTTCCCATTAAGTAGTGAACAAAAATGGGACCAACCCAAACATGATGCTTGTTGCTTTGTTACAACAAATTCAGCATCACCCCCTTTATAAGCCAGTAATTGACACCACTCTCAGAATTAACAACTGAATCTTATTTCAAAACTGCAACACTTGTTAGGGATTGGCTGGAATACCATTTTTGTGGACGCATGTTTCATCCTCCTTTATTGGCCAGTAATTGATTCCTTTTTTGCCTCTGTTAAAACAGGGATATCTTTTCAACTTGTTGCTATTGCGACATTTTGCTTCGCTTAATTTTGGTGGAACTGCACAAAATGAGACCAGATTCCCATATATGTGTTGAGATCTCTGTGAGATCTTCCTCATGAGTTGTTTCAAATCTTGGTCTTGAATGGTCAGTACAGACCTTCCTCCGAATTAACTACTGAATCTTAGTTCAAAACTGCAAACACTTGTTAGGGATCGGCCGGAGTACATGTTTAAGAAATGTATTGTTCAGATAATGTCTCTGTTATTATATATCAGTTACATACTTACAGTGTTTTAAAAATGGTACTATCCTGCTTTGTAGTTCTTTCTACATGTTTAACCAAGGTATTGTTAAGATAATGTCTCTGTTAAAATGAATCAGTCGCATTGTTTTAGGAATGATACTTTTCTGCTTTTTCGTTCTTTATACATCTTGAAACAAGGCATTGTTAAGATAATGTCTCAGTTAATATGAATGAATCACACTGATTGAGAATTTCTACTCTCCTGTTTTGTTTCCCATTAAGATAAGGTAGATCAGTAGATGTTTTTCTTCTGGGAGTACAAGTCATCAACCATTATTTCTCAGTAATTGTTTCCCTTATACCTTTTGTTGCTTACAGGGATATCAAAATTAAAGCTCAGTTTTATTCCGACTTCGATTTTAGTTCAACTGCACAAAAGGAGCCAATGTGTCCAAGGCAAACTGCTGCATTACTGGGTCCAGTTGGTCGTTCCACTTTGCAGAAAGAAGCAGTCACTGTTTGTGCTACATTACAGAAGGAATGACTGAGAAGCTTTACACAGTATTATTAGACACCGGTGACATGACTAGTCTGCAGAGACCATTGGCAATTTAACAACACGTGGAGTGCCTCCATGATCATAGGCATTACATATTTTGAATGGGAAAAGCTTGTCAAAGTTTAATCATTGATGTTAGCAAGAAGCTACAGGACTCCACGATCATAGGCATTACATATTTTGAATGGGAAAAGCTTGTCAAAGTTTAATCATTGATATTAGCAAGAAGCGACAGGACTCCACGATCATAGGCATTACATATTTTGAATGGGAAAAGCTTGTCAAAGTTTAATCATTGATGTTAGCAAGAAGACGCTAGTTTAATATCTTGGAATTGGAAAACCTTGTCAAAATTTGCTCATTGATGTTAGCCAGAAGCGTCGAGTGTTTTTTCCTATTCCTGTGTTCATTTTAGAAGTAGATAGTTACTCTGTTGAGATATTCCTGTGTTAAGAGTTTGTTTTGAATATTGTCTATGTAATGCCAGGCCTTGTGTTTGATTGCAAAGTTGAGCTTGGAATATTGTGGCATGCGGCATCACGAGCTGTTCACCGTGCCTCCTGAGAATAATGCTTCGTATTGTTTTGCATGTCGATCTAATGCCAGTGATTTGCTTGTTAAGAAGATCATCCTCTTCTGTTGTTTCCGTGCTTAAGAAGTTCATCGTCTGATGTTTCATTCATAGCCTATGCGGCAAGTCGGGTTGGTTAGACGTGAAACCATATGATCTTCCGACCAACTCATGATATTAGGCCGTGATTGGATTGTCGTTTTCCAACCAAAACCGCTTGTAAAACTGACGCTTGTAAATTAAAGAAGATGGTCTCGGGCGAAGGCGCTTGGTTGGTCAATTTCGACTAGTAAAATATCGGAAGTACTTGACACATGATAAAAACGCTGAACGACACTCAGACGATTGCTAATCCAGCCGTTAGCTGCTGTTTCAGCCTTGCCCATGGATGGCATGATACGCACGTCGTGCATGTATCATCTGGTTTTGTCGTCCATATAGTAGTGCTCATAAAATATACACTGGTCTCTCAAATTACACGCATAACCCGCCGGTTTTACTTACAGACCTCGGGCCCTCGGTTTCATTACGCCTGTATTTTACGCGCTGTTTTCGATGACGAGTAAATTACACTTGTATGTTAATACAGGTTTGATATAAACCAGAGCTCCCAAGCGCGGCCTTACCATTTCATGCCGTCTCAGTTTCTCGAAGGTGCTCATAGGTGTCCGATGATCCTGGCTTCCTGAATGAGTAGCGGGCGCTGTATCAGACCATCCGTAGGGCCCGCGAGGCCCTCTCTGTTGTCCTTCGAATTGTTGCGCTCGCCGTGGCGCCGAGCATTGTTAACATCGTCAACGAACATGAGGATTCAGGAGATGACTTTATTTTGACTGGATGACACTAGGGACCCACTAGGGCCATAGCCGTACGTACGCAAGTGCCTCCTTATTATGTACAACTATATTTTTTTGCTTTCTCCTGGTTTCCTGACATCATGGTCCCACACCATTGTCAACCTATGTAGTCAATATAAATGAGAGAATTGCACAAGGTGCGGCCGACAGCTGGGACCAAGCAGCTCGAGCAGTATTGAGGAGAGCAGGGTATTAACTGGGCGGGCTGTGGCCCGTTTAGCCCAGGCCAGATATCCAGCCCACATACTAATTTTTTCAAGATGAAAATGGCTAGCCTAGCTATACGTCTTTTTGAGGAATACCCGCTGGGCTGCAAATCTTTCCTAGGAGGGATGCATTAGGCTTAACAGGAAAATGGGCTTTAAAAAATAATAAATGGGATGTAATTATAAAAACTGGTCAGTAACTATAAAAAATGCAGCAAACACGAAATTAGTTTATAAAATATTATTTATGGATTTTGAAAATCTTAAATTTTCATTGTTGCGCGCGCAATGTTTCGTTAGATTTTTACGTAATACAAATTTATATTTAATCTGACTAGAAATTTCAGGATAAAAATATTTCGGAGCCCATCAAAATGTGGGAAATTTTATTGAATTCTGTCTTCAATGGTTGGTTGAAATTATCAATCATTGTCCTAGCTAGAAAATGGGCCGTACTTTTAACAAACTGTAAATGGGCTGTTGTAAATTCCATTAGAATTCCAAAATGGGTTGTACATTCTTACAAAACATAAATGGGCTATAAGTTCTCTGCCACACACGCGTCCCCTAAAAAAAATAAGTTGACGAGTATGCAAGGCTTTGCCAACTTATTATAGTCAACACACGGTTCTAGCAGCAGTGGCCGTTGGATTTCTATCCAACGGATGTCGTGCTTCTTCTTCAATTTCAGATATTCTTAGCGTCGGCCACCCAAAAAATGACTCCTCCCCCTGACATCTGGGGCGCACCATTTCGGAGGCTGACCTGTGGGCCTACTAAGTTGGAGCGTACCAAGGGCTTTGTCAACTTAGTCAATAATAAACGTTTCTAGCTTCAGTGACCGTACGATGTCCATCCAACGGTCGTAGTGCTTCCTCAACCTCTGGTCTTCTTGGTCCAGCCTCCCAAAGCAGCGCCGGTCGTGCCGCCTACTCCTGCCTCCCGTGGCCGGCTCTGCTGCCGCGGAGGCCTCACCACCCCATACTACTCCCACCGCTGGCCAGGCCATCCCTCCACTCACCCACACCCCCTGTTATTCTATGGCGACAGCAGCCTCACACAGCAGCCGAACCAGTGAACCCTCATACTCCTCTCCGCGCGGGCTTCCACTGCTGCGTCTTCCCCGGCTCCGCGTTGTCCCCTTCCTAGGCCTCGCCATCGTCCAGACCACCGACCTGGTGCTCTCGGCACGGCGTGGTCAACGTGGTCAACGACCGACTTCCATCGGAAGAGTACTGTACGTGGAGAGGCTGACAGCTGGGTCCAGGCGGCCGCAAGGAAGTGCCTCCTTATTACGCGCAAAATAATTATTCCTCCACCTTACAGCAGGGACCCACCGGACGGGCCACCTTATTTCACGAAAAAACGTTGCCCCCTGACTGCTCGGACCCACCGGACAGGCCAGCATATTTCACGAAAAAACGTCCCCCCGCTGTCAGCTCGGACCCACCGGAAGTGCCTCCTTATTACGCACAAAAAAATGAATACTCCCCTTGCTAGCTGGGACCCACCATGGTGGGAGGCTGACTTGTGGGCCTACTAAGTTGACTGGGACGGGGGCCTTTGTCAACTTTAGTCAATATGAACGATTCTAGCTCCAGTGACCGTACGATGTGCATCCAACGGCCGTAGTGCTTCTTCAACCTCTAGTCTTCTTGCTCCAGCCGCCCAAAGCAGCGCCGGTCGTGCTGCATGCTCCTGCCTCCCGTGGCCGGCTGTGATGCCGCGGAGGCCTCACCGCCCCGTACTACTCCCACCGCTGGCCAGGCCATCCCTCTACTCACCCACACCCCCTGTTATTCTGCGGCGACGGCAGCCTCACACCGCAGCTGAACCAGTGAACCCTCGTACTCCTCTCCGCGCGGGCTTCCATTGCTGCGTCTTCCCCGGCTCCGCGTCGTCCCCTTCCTAGGCCTCGCCGTCGTCCACTGCCCTGGTGCTCTCGGCGCGGCGTGGTTAACGTGGTCAAGGAACGACTTCCATTGGACGTGGACTGTACGTGGAGAGGCTGACAGCTGGGTCCACGGCCGCATCAAGGAAGTGCCTCCTTATTACGCGAAAAATAATGTTTCCTCCACCTGACAGCAGGGACCCACCGGACGGGCCACCGTATTTCGCGAAAAAACGTTTCCCCCCTGCTGGGACCCACCAGCTACACCTTCGCACGCAAGGAAGTGCCTGACAGTCGGGACCCACCTGGTCGAAGCGTACGTAGCATTGTCATTCTGGTCGTGAACGTGTACATACATATATACTGGTGGATGTAGAGGTGTGCACGTGTCGTAGTAGAGGCGCGCACGTGTCGTAGTAGAGGCGCGCACGTAGCATGTACACGTACGTACAGCGGCCAGGGTGCAAGAAAGAAAATACAGCCACGTATGTGTACATACGGGCGGGGTCTCGAACGCCTACTCGCGCATACGTACGGCGAGGTCTCGTGTACATGGCTGGGTCGGAACGGAGAAACAACGTCGTCTCGTGTTCATGGGTCGGAACGGAATGCGTGGTCATGTTCATCGGGAGGGCTTAGACGGAAGAGGCTATGGAAATGAGGCCTGGCGTACCGCACAATGGAGGAAAGGGACCTCCTACGGTCGAAACGGGGATCCTGTTGATCGGGAGGGGTGTGGCGTACCGCAAAACGGAGGAAACGGACCTCCTACGGTCAAAATGGGGGTCCTGTTGATCGGGAGGGGTGTGGCGTACTGCAAAACGGAGGAAACGGACCTCCTACGGTCGAAATGGGGTCCAGTTGATCGGGAGGGGTGTGGCATACCGCAAAACAGAGGAAACGGACTTGTGTTGGAGCGCTACGGTCGAAACGGGGGTCCTGTTCATCGGGAGGGGTGTGGCATACCGCAAAATAGGACTCCACGGGATACTGTTCATCTCCATCATCGACCCCCTCCAGCCTCCACGAGCTACTGTTCATCCACCGTCGACCTCCTCCAGCCTCCACGGGCTCATGTTCATCCAGCCTCCACCGCGCGCTACTCCACCGGCTACTGTTCAACCACCCCTCCACCGTCTACTGTTCATCCAGCCCTCCACACCACGGGGTCCTGTTCAACCACCCCTCCACGGGCACCCCTCCATCGTCTACTATTCATCCTGCCCTCCACACCACGGGGTCCTATTCATCCACCCCTCCACGGGCACCCCTCCACCGTCTACTGTTCACCCAGCCCACCACCACACGATGGGGTCATGTTCATCCAGAGGCAACGCCACCGCTCACTGTTCATCCAACCCCCCCCCCCCCCCCCACAATGCTCACTGTTCATCCCATCGATCGGCTTCAGTTAGCAGCAGTAGCCAAGGAATCGCTCGATCGGGTTCAGTTAACAGCCATCGATCGATCGCTCGGGTTCAGTAACGCGTAGCCTGCAGTGCAATCGCTCGGGTTCAGTTAGAGCCCAACGCCTCGCTCGGGTTCAGTTAGAGCCGACGCCTCGCACACACGCGCATACGTGTACGAGAGAAACGCGCATCGCTCGGCCCCCGACCTCCCACCGTAACCGGGAACTCCCCGAAATTTTCCTCCCCCTCGCTTCTACCACGGTTTTTTCTGTCATGGACGGCCCAAAGAATGTCATGCAGCTGTGTCTCCGGCCCGCCCAGGACGAAAAGCCCATTTTCTGTAATGATTTTTTGTCATAGAAGTAGGAGCCCACCACATCTATGATGATACCGGTTTTTGTCACAATTGTCGTCATAGAATTGTCATATGTATGACATAATTTTTTTTCGTTCGGCCCAAAATGTCACGGATGTGTCTTTTCTTTGCAGTGATTGAAGGGAGACCAATATATCTTAATGCTATGGTTGGGTTTTACCTTAATGAACATTAGTAGTTGCAGATGCTTGCTAATAGTTCCAATAATAAGTGCATAGAATTCCAAGTCAGGGATGACATGCTAGCAGTGGCCTCTCCCACATAAAACTTTCTATCGGTCTAGTAACGTAGTCAATTGCTTAGGGACAATTTCGCAACTCCCACCACCACTTTTCCACACTCGCTATACTAATTTATTCGCTTCTTTATCTAAACAGCCCCTACTTTTTATTTACGTGCTCTTTATTATCTTGCAAACCTATCTAAAAACACCTACAAAGTACTTCTAGTTTTATACATGTTCTAGGTAAAGCGAACGTTAAGCGTGCGTAGAGTTGTATCGGTGGTCGATAGAACTTGAGGGAATATTTGTTCTACCTTTAGATCCTTGTTGGGTTCGACACTCTTACTTATCGAAAGAGTCTACAATTGATCCCCTATACTTGTGGGTTATCAGTGAATTGCTATGATTGGTTTAATTTGCTTGTGGTTATGTTGTTGTCCTTTGGTGCCCACGATATGAACGCGCGCGTGGGTCACACCATAGGGTTAGTTGTATGTTGATAGGACTATCTATTGGAGGCAAGAGTGACAGAATCTTCAACCTAGCATAGAAATTGATGCATATGGGATTGAGGGGGGACCAATATATCTTAATGCTATGGTTGGGTTTTACCTTAATGAATGTTAGTAGTTGCGGATGCTTGCTAATAGTTCCAATCATAAGTGCATAGAATTCCAAGTTAGGGATGACATGCTAGCAGTGGCCTCTCCCACATAAAACTTGCTATCGGTCTAGTAAAGTAGTCAATTGCTTAGGGACAATTTCGCAACTCCTACCACCACTTTTCCACACTCGCTATACTAACTTTATTGCTTCTTTACCTAAAACAGCCCCTAGTTTTTATTTACGTGCTCTTTATATTCTTGCAAACCTATCCCGTTACACCTACAAAGTACTTCTAGTTTTATACTTGTTCTAGGTAAAGCAAATGTCAAGCGTGCGTAGAATTGTATCGGTGGTCGATAGAACTTGAGGGAATATTTGTTCTACCTTTAGATTCTCGTTGGGTTCGACACTCTTACTTATCGAAAGAGGCTATAATTGATCCCCTATACTTGTGGGTTATCAACCCTCTCTTTCCTCATTTAACTATGTGCCACTACATCATCCAAAAAGTCTAGTAGTTGGCATGCATGATACCGCTTATGATACTCCCATTACGACCTGCCTTAGGGTGGCCATAATGGGGGTATCATAGCCGATATCACGCACTCGGGAATAGCAAAGATGATGATGCGGCAAAGAAGTAACATAGGTAGATACCGTAACATAATAAATATGGTATACTACTTTGTGTCATGCATGGCCATAAATACGGTCATCTATGATACTATGCACTATGAAGGTACGTACATAGTATCATACACTAGTATCATATGCATGATACTATAGTTATATGATACTCACCACTATAAGGCTAGTCATAGTGGTGGTATCATAGCCGATATCATGCAATCAGAAATAGCAAGTATGCTTGTGTGGCAAAGAATTAAATAAGATAGAGAGGGTTAGAGTAACATATAGGTAGATACCGTATCATGTTAAACGTGATGCTAATTTATGTCATGGATGGCAATAAATATGATCATCTATGATACTACTCTATTATACTATGCACTATAATTAAAGGTAGTATCATATATATATATATATGCATGATACTAGTGTATGACACTCTCCACTATGAGTAGCCTAAGTATAGCCTATAACTAAAACACCCACATGTAGTTGTAGTAGGTTTTTTGACTTTATATGCACTAAAATGCAAGGTAAGTGCAAAGAATGACTTAAACTTAGCAGACGAGACCTGAAAATGGGCCGGAAAATCAAACCAAGGGTATATCCGCAATTGTTCACCATAATTTTTTTCCAAGGCGGAACAATGTAGTAACTGACCATTTGGAGTCCGAAGTGCCGATTCTCCTTTTGGAAACTATGATCCTTCTTGTGAGATGCTCTCATATGGAAGGTGTGAGCACCATAACTTTTTGCCAAACTTTACCAAAATTTTTCCATGCGATCGTGAGAGCACTCCACAGTGACACAATGATTTTCGTTATTTTCTGGACTCTATATGCATTTCCTGAAATTAAAATACCAACAAGGCCTACGCCTCTGGCCGCACCCTGCGTCTGAACTATTTGAAGTTTTTCCCCGTTCTCAGACAATGAATGAAAACTCGCAAAACGACACACAATGATGAACTCATGTTTTCATTCAAACAAAAATATGATGTTAGTTAATGTAAATGTTTTCAAATAGCACATGGTTCACTCACAAAAGACGTTTGTCCACTAAACCGTGGCCGATACCCCCCGACCCTCCTGCCACGCGCGCGATATTTGTTGTGCATTCTGATTGGCCAAAACCCAAACCCCATGGATCATACGTATGCACCATTGGATGCTCCTTGATCGAATGACGATCCTCATCCCTTTCGATAGCACATGCAGTTCCTGTTCATGTAAATGTTTTCAAATAGCACACGGTTCACTCACACAAGCCGTGTGCCTACCAAACTGTGCTCAATGCCCCCCTTGCCGCGCGCGCGATCTGAGTCGTGTGTTCTGATCGGCCAGAACCCAAACCCCACGGATCGTACGTCTGCACCGTTGGATGCTCCCAGATCAAACGACAATCCTCATCCCTTTCGACAGGAAATTTAGTCCGGCTAGGATTTGATTTATATGCCAAAATGCATGGTAAATGCCAAAAAAATATCATAAATATAGCACACAAGACCTGAAAATCGCCTGCAAATCAAACCCGTGGTATAATGGTGATTGCTTAACATGGGAAAAATTTAGAGGCGAGACGATGAACTCACGTCTTCATTTCAAACGAAAATTTATAGGAAACCGCTTGCATAGGCCTTTCCGCGCGACGACTGGGGATATTTTTTACCCTTTTCACCTAGGCTGCCAACACCCCCATCGCCCGCCCGCTTTCACTCAACTAGTCCACCCAATCTGCATCGCCAGCTCCCCCTCCCCCAGATCCACAGCAGAACCCTCTCCGGCACCGGCGTGCTCACCCCGGTCGTGTGCCCGCTCTTCAGCATCAAGCCTACCTCCACTACCATTCCCAACATGCGGCTGCCCGCGCCTCACCGTCTTCGTTTGCTCGCCAGCCACCCTCGAGCATATCGATCCTGTAATACTCGCCTCTCCTGTGGTCCGGTCGGGTTTGCATTAAGAAGCCTGTTAGTTGCTGCTCTTCGTCGCGATGAGGCATATTTCCTCGCAATCCCTCCTCCTATTTCGTTCCGTATGTTCCCAAATTGGCTATAAAATAACGGAGAGTGTATATATGTTCATATCTACCTTCCTAACTAATACATATAAGTTGTATTTGTTCCAATAAGTTACTGCTGATTTACATGTTTAGAAAACTTATCAAATTAGCCGTACATTTTCTAAATTATTGCATGACATGTTTAGACAACTTTATACCAAGTTGTTAGTTTTATGCTTATCCTGCTTTCCTGAGTTTCGCATGTGTTCTTTGTAGATGCCGAGTAGCAGCGACAACACTCATGCTTCAGACGATGTATCTTCATCTGATTCTAACAACCCTAGGTCTTCAGCAGATTGTGAGAGATCAAGTAATCTTGAACGAGATAGAGCTGCAGCAATTACCCTTCCGGTCAAGACATGGAGGAATGCCCCAAGGAAGCCCACACACCAGCCTAAAGGTGTATATGAAGTAACCAAGATTGATTTAATGTCTTGGGCTCCAACTATACCAGATAAAGCACGCATGAGGTTCAGGAGTGTGTGTGGATTTGTTGGCAGGGAAGGCTCAACATTAATCTACTGGGGTTTCGGAAGGCTGACACAGAAACACGGTGAAGGATAGTCCAGGAGATCATGGATCACTTCAATGTTCCAGAGCAATGGAGAATGCAGGTGGAACACACAGCTCTGAAGAAGGCTAGGGATGCTTGGAGAAACTGGAAGCATGTGTTGTACAAGAAGTACTTGAGTGAAGGCAAGGACCCAATCCCCGCATACCCCCAAATTACAAAGGCAGACTTGGAATAATTCAAAAGGGTCAGGGCAACTACAGAGTTTGCTGAGAGGAGTGCCAAGCAATTGGAACTTTAGAAGAAGAACATACGCCCCCACCGTATGGGTGTGGCAGGATACTACAACATGAAACCAATATGGGACCAGGAGGACAAAGAAGCAGTATCGGCGGGTGGGCAACCGACCTTTAGTGAAATCAGGGGCGAACGTGCCAGAGACTACTTGCGGGCACGAGCAAAGAGGCATGATGATGGAACTTATTACTTTGAAAACTCACGTGATGAAGAATGGTATCAAGTGATGTTAGAGGCTTCCAAGATCCCTAGAAGGTTCTTCAGGAACTCAGGGCCATGTGACATTCTGTTCGATGCTCTGGAAACAAGAGAGCCCCCCCTGGGCGTGCAAGGGGGATAGGTGTTAATGTCCCACACAAGAGGGCTTTCACAGTCAGCAAAGAAGAGAGGCTCATGATGAAAAAAGCGAGGAGTGAAATGAAGCAGAATGAATTGTATGAAAGGTTGAGGAAGAACATGTATCCGGCAGTTCGAAAGGATATTAAGGAGTCAATGAGGATGCAGAAGACTCTAACACTGACAGATAGCCAGCAGATGGGAGGGGAGGCGGGCATGGAGGATGCTGCTTATTGCGTGACAACACCGCACAAGAGTAGCTGTGCATCAGCTGACCCGAGTGACACTGAGACTGCAGCTGCTCATGATGATATTATATCTGATTATCTGGAATGGAAGATAGACTGAAGGGCATGCTTACACATTATGAAGGTACATTAAAATGTGCAACAACTTAGGTTTTCCCACCCTTCTTGTAAGAGGGCCTCTTGTTGGACAATGTGCCATTGAAGCCGGGTTGTGTGAAGTGCTACGTGAGTGAAGTAAAGCCTGTATTCAATGAATTTGCCCTGAAGAATGTCCTAGGAGACTTTGATGAGCAAAGGACCTTGGGAGAAACACTGTTACATCACATCCAGTGGCCACGAAAGTAAATAGAGTTCATCGATGAGATCCCTGAAGCCCCGCCAAGAGCAACCAATGTTGCCCCTCAACCGGTGACGCTCTCCTTGCCATAGCAGCTCTCACGTGCTTCCCCCAAAGAATCTAATACTCGTAATCCGATGGCTGATGCATCAACCTGTGATCAGCCGGCCCGACTTTGTGTCGTATAGGCCATGTCATCCTCTGCCCCAGAGCAGCCAGTGGCTAGGCCTACAACTGCTAAAGATGCTCCACCGATGCCGTCCGCTGAAGAAGCAAGGGGAGACCTCGCTGCAGCACATGCTCAGCAGACCAACCTGGTGGAACGGACTGTTAAGCAGTCTGATGCTTCAGAACCGCCTGCTAAGTAGTCTGTAGGTCCAGAACCGACTGCTCATCAGTCCGTCGGTCCGCAGTCGCGTGATCAGCATACCAATGCGTCAGCACTTCCTGCTTAGCAAACCAATGCGTTGGCACGGCCTCCTCAGCACATCAACAAGTTAGCACCGCCCACGCAGAAACCCGACATAGCTTCAATGCATGGTCAGCAGTCTGATGCCTCTGCTCCTACAACCCAGCAGTCCATCACAGCAGCACCGCCAGCTCAGCGGTCCTGCATAGATAAACCGTCTGCTAAGCAGTTCGTTGAAGTTTCACTGTCTGCTCAGCAGTCTACCTTGCAGCCAACCAAATGTTCTGCCAGAAATACTTCAAGTACCAAGAAGGAAGCGGCCAAAAAGGCTGCACCCAAGAGGAAGCGCGGCGGGAGAGCAAAGAGGAAAGAGAACGACCGCCTCTTACTTAAATCACTCATCGCCCAAAACCAAATTAACACCAGGTTGTTCGAATAGGGGAGTAATATTATTTCCGATGACATGAACGATGAAGTAGTGTTGTTGCTTGCTAAAAGTAAAGCAGCCATACTTGAAGCATGCAATTACGTCCATGGCCAACCATTTCTTGTTGGCGAATACTTTGATGAGTGCAGCTCCAGTTGTCGCGAGTTACATGAATATTGCATGGATCTAATGTTAGTAGGCCATCATGGTTTGCTAGTCTACTACAATAGAGATCATTTCTAACACGATGTTGGTGCCATCAATGTGAGTTTCGAGGACTTACATATATTTTTCAACTTCAATGAGCTCGACGCCACTCTTATTAGATGCCTGATTTTGTAAGTACTTAACAAACTTTGATCAAATTCACCATACAAGGTTGCAAATGATAAATAGCTAACTGCATTTTATTCCTCTTAGGGGATTGAACGTGCAGAGAAGAAAAAGGGAATGTGTGTATTTCATAGATCCTGCATTAGCAAATGGCACAACATTAGATGGTAAGGACCTATGGGACTGGGCCATTAACACGGTTGTCTATCTCTTTGAAAACACGTCCCATGCAGAATCATTTCTCTGGCCATATCATGAACGGCAAGTCAAGTAAACAACCATGCATGCACTAATTGTGTTTTAGATTTCGACATAATCCGTAAGTTCATGGCTTTCTTACTATGTAGCGATCACTGGATATTGGTATTCATTATTCCAAACAAGAACACGGTTTACTACAAGGATTCTCTCAGAGAGTCAACAAACGCTTAGGATCTAACGCATCTTCGACAATTCATGTATAGGTATTGAATTCTATGATGTTGAAATTAATTTGCATTCATACCTAGTTCAATAATTGATGTTGTCAAAATCCATCTTCATTTGCAGTGTGCTCGCATTGTGGAAAACTAAACCAGGGAACCTGTTCAAGAGGGAACTACCTCTGTAGCACGATATCATTTCTCTGGTAAAACACCGAAATTCATTATTTTGGAAAATTTATCCAATAGTCTGCAAATACCTTTTCTTATGCTAGTCAAATGTTCAAGCTTCTAAATAAACATGTTTCTATTTTTGTCCAAAGAAAAATAATACATCTAACACCAGTTAGTTTGCTCCTAACAGGACAAATACATGACTAATTCTGTACAAAAAAAATCAGTGTCCTCAGCAACAAGTAGGGACCAACCTTTATGGATAGTATGTTTGTAGACACATGCATGGTCTCCATCTGCAAATCTACTGATAGTTGTGACGATCCTCGTGAATTAGTACCAGTAAGTCTATCTTAATTAATATCTTCTACTCCACTCATATGGCACATTCTGATCATCAAAATACTATAGCTCGTCTTAGAACTGAAGACCCCTGAACCGCTCCCGGCTGGTGAATTGCTGATGGTTTGGAGATTTATCAGCGAGTTCTTCCCGAATCACTACATCAATCCCACTAGTGAAAATGAAGATTTCAGCATGCGTTCTCCTGAAACATTGAGTAAGAGTTAGTCTCTAAACATATGCGCATAGAACCATTGTTTTCCATCTGATGAGGTCTTCATATTTCATACACTATGATTAATTATGTAATGCATATATGTGTGGACAAATCATTGGGATTTAGCTACCATATGTTCAATTGCAATTGTTGCGAGATCTGATGAATGTTCTTCCCGTGGACACTATTTGTTCAATTGAATATTGTGGTGAATTTGCTTTTTGCATGCCGATTCAAAATGGGATATTTTTGTTTTAACCTAGCAATTGGTCCGCACACGGTTCAACTAAATGAGTGTGTGCGACCCACATTGGAAAGCATACGTCAATCGTAGCTGAACCGTCGGTGATACACAACAGATCAAAAAACGATTTGCAGCGCTACTACGTGTGCGTAGGGTCTCCGGAACCGTTTGTGGTATCACAGTATTGCACACGAGAGCTCGGAGTAAACCGTGCCCGATGTAAAATACAATCACAGTCGTAGTTTTTTCAGGAAACGTGTGAGATCCCAAACGAAAAGCACACGTCACTCTTGCCACAACCGTCTGCGATACACAACAAATCACAAACGGTCTGCATCACTTGTATGTGTGCGAAGGGGCTCCTAAACCGTTTGTGATAGAACATTATCGCACACGGTAATTGTTGGGAAACATGTGCGATGGAATCTTGCATGGCAGACGGGTTCCGCAGAAAACATGTGTGCAATGGGGCACATATCGCACACAGTTCATATGTTGCCCCGTGTGCCTTACATACTATTTCCCAAGCGGCTCATTATGACACACCGTTTGGTTTCACTGCATCATTAGAAACGTTTAATCACCGGTCCCACACATGCGGAAGAATTTAGTGTGTGCTGCATCGCACACGATTACACTTTGCAAGGCCTCTGGATCATGGCTATATATCCCTGATGGTTTCTGGGTTGTGTGGGAAGGACCCCCTATTGCCCACACTCACTTGGCGACGGTTCCAAATGCCGGCGTGGAAAGGGGTTAAAAAACGTGTGTATAGCACCGACGCGTACCAGTGATTGTCCTTCTCCTTTGGCCACAAGGGGTTCTTCATTGGGGAGTATTTGAACATTCTTCTCATGGCTTGGGAAGGAATTTCATCACCTACATCATAGAGACCACTTTGCTCCACTTGGGAGCCATTATTTCCATCAAACTCCACATTACACGTCTGTTCAATGAGTCCGGTGGACTTGTTGAGGACACAGTAAGCATGAGAATTTGTTGCATAATCAACAAATATGCCCTCTTGAGCTATAGGTTCGAATTTAGAAAAACGAACGCCTTTCTTGAGAATGAAACACTTACAACTGACACACGAAAGTACTTGAGGTTGGGCTTGTTACTGGTTAAGTATCTTATATGGAGTCTTGTTCAAGCCTTTGTGGAGGTAGAGCCTATTGGATGCATGACATGCGGTGTTGATGCCTTCGGCCCAAAAGTTGTACGGAGATTTGAATTCCGCCATCATGGTCCTTGCTGCATTCATGAACGTCCGGTTCTTCCTCTCCGCCACACTGTTTTGTTGAGGGGTATAGGGTGTGGCATATTGGTGCTTGACCCCCTCATCACTAAGGAACTCATCCAAGGTGTAGTTCTTGAACTCGGTGCCATTGTCACTTGTAATCATCAAAATCTTTGCTTCATGTTGACGTTGAGCTTCATTTGCAAAGTTGATGATGGTTTGTTGAGTCTCGCTCTTCCTCTTGAAGAAATATACCCATGTATATCTTGAGTAGTCATCCACAATCACCAAGCAATACTTTATTCCACCAAGAAATATACCCATGTATATCTTGGTTAGTTTCACTTGGAGTTGATCATGAGACTCTTTGAGAGAAGCATGGGCACCTTTGAAGACCTTGTGAGCCTTGTCAAGTGTATCAAATTCTTTCTTGAGTCTTTCATGGCCAACCCCAAGTGCAACTTTCTCGGATTTAAGCACACGAGTAAGAACAATAGCATGATCAAGATCTTTTTGTAATTTAGCATGATCAACATTGTGCGACTCCTCAAGAGTCAAACGAAAATCACGCTCTTCCTCTAGAGCAAAGGAAAGATTCGCAATCTCATTGGCATAGTCACGACTATGCCCCTCCAACTTGGAGATAGTATCCTCATGTGACTCAATGATACCATTGGCCTCACCAAGTTGTTCCAAGAGAGAAACAAAGTGCTTCTTGTACTCACCCTTGAGTTTGCTCACAAACTTGGTGAACTCATTCTCATCAACTTTCTCCACCTCACTATCATCAACACAATCTAATAATGAAGGAGTAGTAATGATGGTGGTTTTGATGTTGGGAGTTACCTTGTTGATACCTGATACGTCTCCAACGTATCTACTTTTCCTAATGCTTTTCCTCTTTTTTTGGACTCTAATTTGCATGATTTGAATGAAACTAACCCCGGACTGACGCTGTTTTTAGCAGAACTACCATGGTGTTGTTTTTGTGCAGAAATAAAAGTTCTTGGAATGGAACGAAACTTTGCTAGGATTTTTTATACAATAAAAGAGGATTTATGGAGCTGAGAACCACCAGAGGGGGGCACCTGGGTGGGCACAACCCACTAGGGCGCACCTGCCCCCCAGGTGCGCCCGTGTGGGTTGTCCCCACCTAGTGGCCCCGCAGACCCTAAAACCTACGTTATAAAATCCTATTTTTCTAGAAAATTCAGGGAGAAAGAATTATCATGATCCACGAGACGGAGCCGCCCTCACCTCCTGTTCTTCATCGGGAGGCCAGATCTGGAGTCCGTTTGGGGCTTCGGAGAGGGGGCATCTTCGTTCTTCGTCATCACCAACCCTTCTCCATCGCCAATTCCCTGATGCTCCCCGCCGGGAGTGAGTAATTCCTTTGTAGGCTCGCTAGTTCGTGAGGAGTTGGATGAGATTCATCATGTAATATAGTTAGTTTTGTTAGGGCTTGATCCCTAGTATCCACTATGTTCTGAGATTGATGTTGCTATGACTTTGCCATGCTTAATGCTTGTCACTTTGGGCCCGGGTGCAATGATTTCAAATCTGAACCATTTATGTTATCACCATTATATCTATGTTCTAGAACCGATCTTGCAAATTATAGTCACCTACTACGTGTTATGATCCGGCAACCCCGGAGTGACAATAGTCAGGACCACTCCCAGTGATGACCGTAGTTTGAGGAGTTCATGTATTCACCGTGTGTTAATGCTTTGTTCTGGTTCTCTATTAAAATGAGGCCTTAATATCCCTTAGTTTCCAATTGGACCCTGCTACTACGGGAGGGTAGGACAAAAGATGTCATGCAAATTCTTTCCATAAGCACGTATGACTATTTACGGAATACATGCCTACATTATATTTATGAACTGGAGCTAGTGCCGTATCGCCCTAGGTTATGACTGTCACATGATGAATATCATCCAACAAATCACCGATCCAATGCCTACGAATTTATCCTATATTGTTCTTGCTAAGTTACTACTGCTATCGTTATGTTGCACTTGCTACAAAACTACTGCTATCACTATTACCGCTGCTATTGTTATTGCTACTACTATCAAAACTATCATATTACTGTGCTACTAATCACTTTGCTACAGATAATTAATCTCCAGGTGTGACTGAATTGACAACTCAGTTGCTAATACTTACAAATATTATTTGGCTCCCCTTGTGTCGAATCTATAAATTCGGGTTGAATACTCTACCCTCGAAAACTGTTGCGATCCCCTATACTTGTGGGTTATCAAGACCTTTTTCTGGCGCCGTTGCCGGGGAGCATAGCTATAGTTGTTGAGTCACTTGGGATTATTATCAATTTATCACTATGAAGAATCTGAAGGACGCTAAGACCAAGATATTTCCCTCTAAGATGAGGGGAGGTAAGGAACTGCCATCTAGCTTTGCTTTAGATTCACCTTTTGTTATAAGTAAACTTGCAACACCACCACATGTTATTAATCCTGATATGTCGCAAGTTGTTGATGATGCTACTTCTGCTATGAATGATACTTATAATGATGCTAGTACCTTGTTTGATGATGATGATGAGCCACTTGGTGACCTTCTTGATGAACAAATTGCTAGAGTAAGACAACATGATGTTGTTGAAACTGATGATGAGCTTGAAACTGAAAATCTTGAAACACCTACTAGAACTATTCCTCCTAGATATGAATTGCCTAAGGTACCGGAAGGTTATGTTATTAATGAGGATACAACTAGATACATTCTTGCTTGTAAGGATAGAGATGATCTAGAGAAATTATTATGCAAGTATAAAGAAAAATCTGTGAATGCTAGAATGCAATATGATCCTAAGTTTGCTACCTCACCTATCTTTATCGAAGATAAGGATTATGAATTCTCTGTCGACCCAGAGTTAATTACTTTGGTTGAATCCGATCCTTTCCATGGTTATGAAACTGAAACTGTTGTGGCACATCTTACTAAGTTGAATGACACAACCACCCTTTTTACTCATGATGAGAAAACTCGTTATTACTATATTCTAAAATTATTCCCGTTCTCATTAAAGGGTGATGCTAAGGCTTGCTCTTGCTCCTGGTTGTGTGCGTAGTCCCCAGGATATGATTTATTACTTCTCTGAAAAATATTTCCCTTCTCATAAGAAACAAGCTGCCTTGCCGGAAATATTTAACTTCGTGCAAATTAAAGAAGAGAGTCTCCCACAAGCTTGGGGGAGGCTTCGCCAGTTACTTAATGCTTTGCCTGATCATCCTCTTAAGAAAAATGAAATACTTGATATCTTCTATAATGGACTAACCGATGCTTCTAGGGATTTCCTAGATAGTTGTGCTGATTGTGTTTTCAGGGAACAAACTATTGGGCAAACTGAAGAATTGTTGAATAACATATTAAAAAATTATGATGATTGGACTCTTCCTGAACCACCGCCTAATCCCACTCTGAAGAAGAGGGGTATATTAAATCTCAGTCCTGAAGATATGCAAGAGGCAAAGAAATCCATGGAGGAAAAAGGTATTAAATCTGAGGATGTCAAAAAATTACCCCCTATTGAAGAAATACATGGGCTTGATACACCACCACAACCTAAGGTAGTAGAGGTAAAGTCTCTAATGAAATTCAATGATAATGACAATCCTCACAATATGCACCCTAGCAAATGCCTTTATGAGTTTGAAAGCTACATTAGAAAGCAAGATCACTTCAATGCAAATGTTATGAAACAATTGAAATACAATTCTGATATGATTGTTCGCTTGAGTGACTTGTTATTTAGAATCTCAAATGATGTTAGAGGTGTGGTAAAAGATGCTTCTATGGTTCAAATCCAGTTAGAATAAGTTGCTAAATCTCAAGGAGAGTTGCTAGATGAAATGAACAATAACATACATGACTTTGCTGTTAGAGTAGCAACTAGAGGAGGTAAAATGACCCAGGAACCACATTATCCCGAGGGAAACCCAAAAAGAATTGAACAAGACTCTCAAAGATCTAACACTGATGCATGTAGTCTTCCTAAAAAGAAAAAGAAGAAGAAAAATGATAGGACTTTGCATGCCTCTAGTGAACCTGAAGTAGAAAGACCTCCTGATAATGAAGTCTCTATCTCTGATGCTAAAGCTCAACCTGGTAATGAACACTCGCCTTCTGATAATGAAAAAGTTAATGATGAGGTGTGTGAAGATAGTCAACCAAATAATGAAATACCAGAAAATGATGTTGAGATAGAACCCGCAGTTGATCTTGATAACCCACAACCTAAAAATAAAAGATACGATAAAAGATACTTTGTTGCTAGAAAACACAGTAAAGAAAGAGAACTGTGGGTTCAAAAACTTATGCCATTTCCACCTAAGTTAACTAAAAAGAAAGATGATGAAGAAATTGAACGCTTTGCTGAAATGCTAAGGCCAGTCTTTTTGCGTACTCGCTTGACTGATATCCTTAAAATGCCTCCTTATGCAAAGGACATGAAAGACATCATCACCAATAAGAGAAAAATACCGGAAGCTGAAATCTCCACCATGCTTGCTAATTATACTTTTAAAGATGAAGTACCCAAGAAACTTGGAGATCTGGGAATACCAACTATACCTTGCTCCATCAAAAAGAACTATGTGAAAACTGTTTTATGTGATTTAGGAGCTCGTGTTAGTGTTATGCCTTTCTCTTTATATAAAAGACTTGATTTGAATAAGTTCACACCTACTGAAATATCATTGCAAATGGCTGACAAATATATTTCCATACCTATCGGTATTTGTGAGGATGTGCCCGTTGTTGTTGCTAATGTTACTATTTTGACTGACTTTGTTATACTTGAGATGCCCCAAGACGACAACATGTCGATTATCCTTGGTAGACCCTTTTTGAATACTGCAGGGGCTGTTATTTGGTTGCAATAAAAGCAAGGTCACTTTTTATACCAATGGTAATGAACATACGGTGCACTTTCTGAAGAAACAATTCCAATTGAATGGTATTAATGTTATTGAAAAATCTCTGACAATCACTATTGGACGTTTCCAACTACCTCTACCTACTGTCAAAAAGAAATATGAAATGCTTATAGTGGTGGAAATTCATATCCCCGTTGAGGTAACTTAGTGATTTACGAAAGTTCTTCGGTTTCATGCTAATTGAAAGTGGTTGTTAATAAGACCTGATCAACCTTATTTGTCGCGACCCGACCCGAATGGATCAAGCGCTCTGTGCTCAGGTGTCATCCCTGGATCAGTAATGCTGACACCACACAGTACATCGAAGGATTTATAGCAGAGTGGCAATCACACACTTATTACATCGTTGTCTCAAAAGAGAACTTATTACAATGAACAGGGCTTAAGGCCATCTAGTGTCGATAACAGCGGAAGACTCGGAAGATAAATGGGTCCATCAACTCCAACGGCATCACTGAGTATAGAACCACGACCTAAAACACCTCAATCGTCGTCTGAAAAGTCTGCAACATGAGAAGTTGCAGCCCAAAAACGGGTCAGCACATGGAATATGCTGGCAAAGTAACACATAGAGAGTAATGGAATGAAACAGCTATACTATATGCATATATGGCTGGTGGAAAGCTCTATGGTTACAGTTTTTGCATAAAGCCAGTTTTTCCCTACTGCAAAGGAATAAATTTATTTAACTATCATGGTGGTTGTGAAACATCGAGAATGGTTGACAGCATTCTCAATCCCAATTAAGTAACATCATTTAAACCCAACAACATTAATTTAGAGTAACATGATCAGATTCACATGATATTCAAGTACTAGATACTCAAGTTGTCCATAACTGGGGACACGGCTAATCATGATTAGTTTGTACACTCTGCAGAGGTTTGCGCACTTTTCCCCACAAGACTCGATCGCCTCCGTTTGGTTTCTCGCACTACAAGGTGTTTGAGAAACGGATGACCGAGACATAGTCTTTCAGAAGCGCTAGCACCTTACGATCGGGTAGACCGGTACACCTACATCCCCTACATCTGCTAGTCTACCACTGCAAGAGTTCGCACAACTTAGTCAACTATGCCAGAGCCCATAATGGCTTGTGGCTGCACACGGAAGTTTCTAGCATGAAAGATCTTATGATCCCTTTGAGCCTGGGTGGCGGTCCAAAATAAAACAGGCAAGTCCTGATAGACATCAGGTGCCTCAATCCACCCAGATGTGTGTTAGGTTGCCACCTTAAATAAACCCTTAATTATAAATCTCACATCTGTCATGGATATCACTCACCCAATCCACGTCTACTAGCATGGCATGGCATAATAAGCAAACGTAGAAGTAACTCCCAAAGGTTTCATAATAATACAGGTAATAGGTACTACCTCATCTACTTCCCATCCCACAGTTTAATTAGATTCTAATCATGCAATGTGTGAGGATTGATCTAATGCAATAAAACTGGGTTGTAGAAAAGGTATGATCAAAGTGTTACTTGCCTTGCTGATGATCCGCAAGACCTAGGGTTTCAAAGTAACAAGCGGCGCAATCCGGGTGATCTATCACAGACAAACAACAAGCATACAATAAGTACTCATCTAATGCACAGGTAAAACTCAAACAAGAGAACGAACCAGAAAGTTCAATTTAAGAACTCCGGTTGCAAAGAAAGAACGAACCGAATAGACGACGGTAAAACAAACGGCGGAAGAAAACAACTCGGTTCTAGCAAGTTGAAACTAGGTCAAATTTTACCGGGGCAAAAACTTGTTTAAGTTGATTAGACGGAACGCCGGTTTCGCAATGAAACTCCAGGCGCTTGAATCACCTGATTCCGATAAACGAGCGAGAAGAAAGACTAGAAAGAAGATCGGATCTGAGATCACGATCGCGGAATAAATCTGACGAAAAGAAAAAGAAGAACGGTTAAACGAATGGGCATTAGTTAACCTAGAAGAATCCGGTGATCACGTTCGTTAGGACGAACGGTCCGGCGAACGGTCCAAAGGCAACTAAATCGGAAAAGAAAACGAATCCGATCTAGGGTTTCGGAGAAGAAAACCGAAACGAAAAACCGATCAAGAAAACGAATCAGAAGAGAAGAAAAGAATCGGAACGATTAGAAGAAAAACGATCCGAGGAAAAGAGACGCGGGGCAACCTCCGGCGAGGGGATCCGGTGACGTGGCGTAGGGCGGCGGCGTGGGCAAGGTGCGGCGGCGCGGCTAAAGGGCGGCGGCGGCGGGTGAGGGGCGCGGGGTGCGGTGGAGAGCTTGGGGTTTGATTTGATGGGTTTAGAGGGGGGTGTTGGGGTATTTATATAGGTGAGGGGAGAGGATTTCTTGGGGTAGGGGACAAGAAATAGAGTAGGAAAAAGAGTCCTAGAAGAAAAAGGAAAACAGAACAAAGGAAAGGGGAGGGGCTACCGGCCTAAGTCCTACTAGGACTCGGCCTAGAGGCGAGGCGGCGGCGCTGCCTGCCTGGCGCACGCGTGCAGCTGGGGGCTGGGGCGGCCGGCTGGCTGGGCCTTGGCCCGGCTGGCCTGGCGGGAGTTTTTTTTAAACGGTTTCGCGCGCAGAAAAACACAGAAAAGAAAATCTAAACGGGCTCCAAAATTTCTAAAGTAAATTTTCCCCGACTCCTAAAAATGAGTCGAACAAAATGAACTTTACTCCGGGCCTAAAATGCAATTTTTGAAAACGTGCGTTTTTCCCTATCCAAATAAAATACAAATAAAACTCCGGCAAAACCAAAATTGATCTATTTATTAAATCTTCATTTTTCCTAAATTTGGGAAAGTCATATTATTCCCTCTCTTATATATTTTGACACCGGAAAATAATTGAAGATGAAATAATTAAATCAAATGATCCTCTTTTCAAATTCGAGAAGACTCTCAAATATGAAAATAACGAAATCTCCAACTCTCTCCGAAGGTCCTTGAGTTGCGTGAAATTTCTAGGATCAACCAAAATGCAAGAAAATATGATATGCATGATGATCTAGTGTATAACATTCCAAATTGGAAATTTGGGATGTTACAAACCTGCCCCCCTTAAGATGAATCTCGCCCTCGAGATTCGGGTTGGCTAGAAAATAGGTGAGGGTGGTCTTTGAGAAAATCTTCTTCTCTCTCCCATGTGGCTTCATCCTCTGAGTGGTGGTTCCACTGAACTTTGCAAAACTTGATAACCTTGCTGCGAGTAACTCTACTGGCAAACTCGAGAATCTTGACTGGCTTCTCCTCATATGTTAAGTCGTCCTTCAACTGAATCGCTTCAAGCGGTACTGTATCTCTTAGCGGTACCTCCGCCAACTCGGCATGACATCTCTTCAGCTGAGAAACATGGAATACATCATGAACTCCTGACAGTCCCTCTGGTAATTCCAACTTATAAGCGACTTCTCCCATACGTTGCAAGATCTTATACGGTCCAACGAAACGTGGTGCTAACTTTCCCTTAACTCCAAAGCGCTTAACTCCTCGAAGTGGGGATACTCGAAGATAAACTCTGTCTCCGGTTTCGTAAACTGTCTCCTTGCGTTTAGAGTCTACGTAGCTCTTCTGCCTGGACTGGGCTACCTTGAGCCTATCGCGAATCAACTTAACTTTCCGTTCAGACTCCTTAATCAAATCTGGTCCAAAGAATTGACGGTCTCCAACTTCGTCCCATGACAACGGTGTCCTGCACCTCCTTCCGTATAAAGCTTCGAAAGGTGCCATCTTCAAACTGGTTTGGTAACTGTTGTTATAAGAAAACTCCGCATACGGCAAGTTATCGTCCCAGCTAGATCCATAATCTAGTGCACAAGCTCTCAGCATATCTTCCAAAATCTGATTGACTCTCTCGGTCTGTCCATCTGTCTGCGGATGAAAAGCTGTGCTGAACTCTAGTCTGGTTCCTAAAGTCTCATGCAACTGATTCCAAAACTTTGAGGTAAATTGGGTTCCTCTATTTGATAAGATACTCCTCGGAACTCCATGCAAACAAATGATCCTAGTCATGTATATCTTTGCCAACTTAGCACTGGTGTAAGTGGTCTTGACTGGAATAAAATGTGCTACCTTTGTCAAACGATCAACTACTACCCATATTGAGTCATAGCCTGATTTTGTCCTGGGTAGTCCTGTGATAAAATCCATGCCTATCTTATCCCACTTCCATTCGGGTATCGGCAATGGTTGTAACAATCCTGCTGGCTTCTGATGCTCTGCCTTTACTCTCTGGCATACGTCACAAACTGCTACATATGCTGCAATGTCCTTCTTCATTCCGGTCCACCAGAATGTTTCCTTCAAATCCAAATACATCTTGGTATTCCCTGGGTGAATCGAATATGGTGAATCATGTGCCTCTTGCAAAATCAACTTCCTGATCTCTGGGTCATTTGGCACATAAACACGGTCCTCAAACCATAAGGTATCGTGCTCATCCTCACGAAATCCCTTTGCTTTTCCTTCGCTCAATTTCTCTTTTATAGCAGCAATCTCCTTGTCAGATTTCTGAGCTTCTCTGATCTTATCCATCAATGTTGACCGAATCTCCAATGCTGCTACATAGCCTCTCGGAACTATTTCCAAACATAGCTCACGAAGGTTTTCTGCTAACTCCTTTGGTATTTCTCCCGTCACTAGGGTGTTGACATGGCTCTTATGGCTCAATGCGTCAGCTACTACATTAGCCTTCCCGGGATGATAATGCAGTTTCATATCATAATCCTTGATGAGCTCCAACCATCTCCTTTGTCTGAGGTTCAACTCCTTCTGCGTGAAAATGTACTTCAAACTCTTGTGGTCCGTGTACACCTCACAATGATTTCCAATGAGGAAATGTCTCCACGTCTTCAATGCATGCACTATGGCTGCTAACTCCAAATCATGCGTGGCATAATTCAACTCATGAGGCTTCAGTTGTCGTCAAGCATACGAAACAACTCTCCCTTCCTGCATAAGCACTGCTCCAAGTCCTCGACGTGAAGCGTCGCAATACACCTCATAATCCTTGGTCTGATCTGGCAAAATCAATACTGGTGAGGTGACCAAGCGTTTCTTCAACTCCTGGAAACTAGCCTCACACTCCTTAGTCCATTTGAACTTAGTATCCTTCTTCAACAATTCAGTCATAGGCTTTGCAATCTTTGAAAAGTTCTCAATGAATCTCCGGTAGTATCCTGTGAGTCCAAGAAAACTCCGGATCTCTCCAACTGTCGTTGGCACTTCCCACTTGGTCACGGTTTCGACTTTAGCGGGATCTACTGCTATACCTTCTCCGGATATAACGTGTCCGAGGAATCCAACTTCCTTCAACCAAAACTCACATTTGCTGAATTTGGCGTATAACTGATGTTCCCTTAGTTTCTCCAAAACCAAACGTAAATGTTCCTTATGCTCCTCTTCATTCTTTGAATAAACCAGGATGTCATCAATGAACACTACGACGAACTTATCCAAAAACTCCATAAACACTTTGTTCATCAGGTTCATAAAATAGGTAGGCGCGTTAGTCAATCCAAATGACATAACAGTATACTCATACAACCCATATCTCGTGGTGAATGCTGTCTTAGGTATGTCCTGCTCTCGAATCTTCAACTGATGGTACCCTGATCGCAAATCAATCTTGGAAAACACTTTACCTCCTTGCAACCGATCAAACAGATCGTGATCATTGGCAGTGGGTACTTATTCTTAATGGTTACTTCATTCAATCCCCGATAATCTACAACCATCCTTAATGATCCATCCTTCTTTTCCACTAGAAGTACGGGTGATCCCCAAGGCAAAGAACTTGGGCGAATGTAACCTTTATCCAATAACTCCTTAATCTGATTCTTAATTTCCACCAAATCCTTTGCTGGCATCCGGTACGGTCGCTTCGATATTGGGCCTGTACCTGGCAATAACTCAATCAAAAATTCAATGTCTCTATCCGGTGGCATGCCTGGTAATTCCTCAGGAAATACATCAGGAAAATCCTTCACCACTGGTACTTCTTCTTGGACAACTCCTGTTAGGCAGTTTACTTGTGTCCTGTTTGGCACATGCCGGGATACATACTTGATCCTTCTTCCTTCTGGTGTGGTAAGCAAAATTGTCTTATTGGCGCAATCGATGTTTCCTCCATACATCGACAACCAATCCATGCCTAATATCACATCCAATCCTTGAGATTCCAATACTATTAGGTCTGAGGGAAACACATAGTTACCAATCCTTAATGGTAACCGATCACACCATCGTCTAGCCATAAACTCTGCTCCTGGTGAGCTTACTAACATAGGTGTTTTAAGAATCCTAGTGGGCAGACTATACTTTTCCACAAATCCCCTTGATATGTATGAATGCGATGCACCTGTATCAAAAAGAACGAGTGCAGTAAATGACTTAACCAAAAACTTACCTATTACTGCATTGGGCTGATCTTCAATTTCCTCCACATTAACGTGGTTCACCTGTCCCCTGTTGAAAGGGTTCGGCTTCTTCCCAGAGCTTCCATTGCCATTTCCATTCTGGCCTTCAGGACATTCATTTGCATAATGCCCTGGCTTCGAACACTTATAGCAAGTGACGTGGCTCAAGTCCTTTTTGGCTGGGGTTGATGGGGTGGTCCAGTTCTGGCCATTGCTTCCTCCATTCCCATTACCATTCTTGTGGACATTATGGTTGTGCGAGCTACCTCCTCCATGGGTGTGCTGAACCTGAAATCCCGGTTTAGGGGCAAAATGGGGCTTCTGCTGGGCTCCAAAGTTATACTTCCCCTGTCCATACTTCCTCTTACGGTTCTCAATCTGCTGTTGCTTCCCTTCAATCATGATGGCGCGATCTACCAACTCCTGGTAGTTGTTGAAAGTGGCTACCATCAACTGCATGCTTAGCTCATCATTCCATCCTTCCAGAAACTTCTCCTGCTTAGCTGCATCCGTAGCAACGTCATCTGGGGCATAACGTGCTAACTTGCTGAAATCGTCAACGTACTGGCCAACTGTCCTTCCTCCTTGGCGTAAGTTGCGAAACTCACGCTTCTTTATGGCCATAGCTCCAGCTGAAACATGGGCAGTGCGGAAAGCTTGCTGAAACTGATCCCATGTGACAGTGTCAACTGGGTAAGTGGCTGTGAAATTCTCCCACCATGCTGCCGCGGGTCCGTCAAGCTGATGTGCGGCAAATTTCACTTTCTCACCATCCGTGCATCCTACAGTGGTCAACTCCCTTCCTATCTTGCGGAGCCAATCGTCTGCTACTATCGGCTCGGTGCTACTAGAAAACACCGGCGGATTTAGCCTAAGGAAACGGGCTAAGTGGTCAACAGGTGGTGGTGGTGGGTTGTTGTTGTTGTTCTGCTGGTTCTGGACTAACATCTGCATCAATTGATTCTGCTGTTGGATCAACTGAGTGAGCTCCGGTGGAAATCCATTGTCACGTCTCGGAGGCATCTAAGGGTTTAGAAAAGATGAGATATAAGAATAGAGGTGGTCTAAAGGGAAAACACTACCCATATGCACATGAGGCAAAAGCACATAATTCAATTCAATCAATCAAACAAGGGCTTACAAACGGTCTAACTATCACAAAAGTGCTCGAACTATTGTGTTTACATGGGGGAAATACTACTACTATCTGGTGGTCATCTAGAAATTTGAACCGGTGGAAGACTCCATGATATCTGCTCCAGCTTCGTCTTCAAAGTCGGGTTCACTTGGATCCAAATCGGTGTCGTCGATGATGATGTAGTTGTCCGGACATGTGACGTACTCGCCTTCCTCTTTGGATGCTAACTTCCTCTTGAGTTCTTCAATCTCCTACTTAAGATCGCCATTGTGTCTTGCTAGAGCTACGATCTCGTCCATGTAGTCCTTGCGTGTAGACTTCTGTTCTCCTTCTAGCTCGATGATCCTTGCCTTCGCATTCTTCAACTCTATCATATCATTGCACATCTGGTTCTCGTGGCGTCGAATGTGCTGGTTTAACTCCTGGACGAAAGATGCAATGGATCTATCCTTCTTGGTGCTGACTAACTCCCATTGTTCATCTCGGCGTCTGCAAATCTGGTAGATAGTGTCCTTGAGGTCTTCTTGATAAACTTCTCCAATGCGTCCTATGGTGATATGAGCTGCCATGCTCCTTCCCAGACTCCAGGTTGGTGCATTGAAAACACTATCTCTAGGCTTCGTGATTGGTGCGAATGTCCTTCCAGGAACGTGAGCTTGAATCTTCCAGCGCTCCTCTTCAGGCAGAGTGGCGTTGAAGGTTCCCGTGAAGCTTGGTAATCCAATGTTCAGGTACTTGGTGACTTCCTTCAAGTGAAATCCAAATGGTGTGCCTTCATCCGGTTGAGCATACTTAATCTTCGCGTTCGTCATCCTAATAGAGTAGAAAAGATGAGGAGTTAGAAAATGAGAAGAGAATGGTGTTCTATGGCTTTAACTTAGTGGTCGTGTCCTACAGTCAGCATGTGCTCTGATACCATTCTCTGTCGCGACCCGACCCAAATGGATCAAGCGCTCTGTGCTCAGGTGTCATCCCTGGATCAGTAATGCTGACACCACAGAGTACATCGAAGGATTTATAGCAGAGTGGCAATCACACACTTATTACATCGTTGTCTCAAAAGAGAACTTATTACAATGAACAGGGCTTAAGGCCATCTAGTGTCGATAACAGCGGAAGACTCAGAAGATAAATGGGTCCATCAACTCCAACGGCATCACTGAGTATAGAACCACGACCTAAAACACCTCAATCGTCGTCTGAAAAGTCTGCAACATGAGAAGTTGCAGCCCGAAAACGGGTCAGCACATGGAATATGCTGGCAAAGTAACACATAGAGAGTAATGGAATGAAACAGCTATACTATATGCATATATGGCTGGTGGAAAGCTCTATGGTTACAGTTTTTGCGTAAAGCCAGTTTTTCCCTACTGCAAAGGAATAAATTTATTTAACTATCATGGTGGTTGTGAAACATCGAGAATGGTTGACAGCATTCTCAATCCCAATTAAGTAACATCATTTAAACCCAACAACATTAATTTAGAGTAACATGATGAGATTCACATGATATTCAAGTACTAGATACTCAAGTTGTCCATAACCGGGGACACGGATAATCATGATTAGTTTGTACACTCTGCAGAGGTTTGCGCACTTTTCCCCACAAGACTTGATCGCCTCCATTTGGTTTCTCGCACTACAAGGTGTTTGAGAAATGGATGACTGAGACATAGTCTTTGAGAAGCGCTAGCACCTTACGATCGGGTAGACCGGTACACCTACATCCCCTACATCTGCTAGTCTACCACTGTAAGAGTTCGCACAACTTAGTCAACTATGCGAGAGCCCATAATGGCTTGTGGCTGCACACGGAAGTTTCTAGCATGAAAGATCTTATGATCCCTTTGAGCCTGGGTGGCGGTCCAAAATAAAACAAGCAAGTCCTGATAGACATCAGGTGCCTCAATCCACCCAAATGTGTGTTAGGTTGCCACCTTAAATAAACCCTTAATTATAAATCTCACATCTGTCATGGATATCACTCACCCAATCCACGTCTACTAGCATACCATGGCATAATAAGCAAACGTAGAAGTAACTCCCAAAGGTTTCATAATAATACAGGTAATAGGTACTACCTCATCTACTTCCCATTCCACAGTTTAATTAGATCCTAATCATGCAATGTGTGAGGATTGATCTAATGCAATAAAACTGGGTTGTAGAAAAGGTATGATCAAAGTGTTACTTGCCTTGCTGATGATCCGCGAGACCTAGGGTTTTGAAGTAACAAGCGGCGCAATCCGGGTGATCTATCGCAGACAAACAACAAGCATACAATAAGTACTCATCTAATGCACAGGTAAAACTCGAACAAGAGAACGAACCAGAAAGTTCAATTTAAGAACTCCGGTTGCAAAGAAAGAACGAACCGAATAGACGATGGTAAAACAAACGGCGGAAGAAAACAACTCGGTTCTAGCAAGTTGAAACTAGGTCAAATTTTACCGGGGCAAAAACTTGTTTAAGTTGATTAGACGGAACGGCGGTTTCGCAACGAAACTCCAGGCGCTTGAATCACCTGATTCCGATAAACGAGCGAGAAAAAAGACTAGAAAGAAGATCGGATCTGAGATCACGATCGCGGAATAAATCCGACGAAAAGAAAAAGAAGAACGGTTAAACGAACGGGCGTTCGTTAACCTAGAAGAATCCGGTGATCACGTTCGTTAGGACGAACGGTCCGGCGAACGGTCCAAAGGCAACTAAACGGAAAAGAAAACGAATCCGATCTAGGGTTTCAGAGAAGAAAACCGAAACGAAAAACCGATCTAGAAAACGAATCAGAAGAGAAGAAAAGAATCAGAACGATTAGAAGAAAAACGATCTGAGGAAAAGAGACGCGGGGCAACCTCCGACGAGGGGCTCCGGCGACGTGGCGTAGGGCGGCGGCGTGGGCAAGGTGCGGCGGCGCGGCTAAAGGGCGGCGGCGGCGGGTGAGGGGCGCGGGGTGCGGTGGAGAGCTTGGGGTTTGATTTGATGGGTTTAGAGGGGGGGTGTTGCGGTATTTATATAGGTGAGGGGAGAGGATTTCTTGGGGTAGGGGACAAGAAATAGAGTAGGAAAAAGAGTCCTAGAAGAAAAAGGAAAACAGAACAAAGGAAAGGGGAGGGGCTACCGACCTAAGTCCTACTAGGACTCGGCCTAGAGGCGAGGCGGCGGCGCTGCCTGCCTGGCGCGCGCGCAGCTGGGGGTTGGGGCGGCCGGCTGGCTGGGCCTTGGCCCGGCTGGCCTGGCGGGAGTTTTTTTTAAACGGTTTCGCGCGCAGAAAAACACAGAAAAGAAAATCTAAATGGGCTCCAAAATTTCTAAAGTAAATTTTCCCCGACTCCTAAAAATGAGTCGAACAAAATGAACTTTACTCCGGGCCTAAAATGCAATTTTTGAAAATGCGCGTTTTCCCTATCCAAATAAAATACAAATAAAACTCCGGCAAAACCAAAATTGATCTATTTATTAAATATTCATTTTTCCTAAATTTGGGAAAGTCATATTATTCCCTCTCTTATATATTTTGACACCGGAAAATAATTGAAGATGAAATAATTAAATCAAATGATCCTCTTTTCAAATTCGAGAAGACTCTCAAATATGAAAATAACGAAATCTCCAACTCTCTCCGAAGGTCCTTGAGTTGCGTGAAATTTCTAGGATCAACCAAAATGCAAGAAAATATGATATGCATGATGATCTAGTGTATAACATTCCAAATTGGGAATTTGGGATGTTACATTATGAGTGGATCATTTTTTGAGAGGTATGAAGTTGATGAATTTAGTGAGCACTACCTTCTGCCCCTACCATTTGTTTTCTATTTTTATTAGTTGAATAAAATAAAATGCCATATTTTATCCGTTTTCTAAATTTCCCGTGCAATAAAAAATGACCCAAAAATAAAAGTTCTCATAATGCCCTGAAAATTTAATACGATTTTTTGCTAAATATTTAAGAATTTTTGGTGCAAATAACATCAGAGGGAGGTGCACCAGGTGGGCACAACCCACCTGGGCATGCCAGGACCCCCAAGCACGCCCTGGTGGGTTGTGGTCCCCATGTGGGCATGCTCACTTATCTCTTCATACCACATCATCACCTACCTCCAAAAAAAAAACTCTCCATTGCTCTCTCTCGTGTTCTTGCTCTCTAACCCGCGGATTTTGATCTCTTTGCTCGAAGCTCCGTTTTTGAAACTATTTTAAGGGATTGTTGCTTGGTGTTGGTGTCAAAACCGGCGGATCTCGGGTAGGGGGTCCCGAACTGTGCGTCAAGGCCGGATGGTAACAGGAGACAAGGGACACGATGTTTTTACCTAGGTTCGGGCCCTCTCGATGGAGGTAATACCCTACTCCTGCTTGATTAATATTGATGATATGGGTAGTACAAGAGTAGATCTACCACGAGATCAAGGAGGCTAAACCCTAGAAGCTAGCCTATGGTATGATTGTTG